>NC_143424.1:15137500-16337500 GCF_059467195.1 Physcomitrium patens | reverse complement strand
ATGAATTTTGAGCACTCTTTTAAGAGTGCAAGGTTGCACACTGTTGTTATCAGTTAATGAAGGAGTATTGTTACTAGAAGGAAGCATTGTAGTATTTTTTGGTTTTTTAGTGGTTCGAAATATACTTAATCGTGTGACCCTAACAAGTAAAGCTCATGCGCTTAGTCTTTCCCTGTGTTCGCATTCCCCTATCCAAGTTTATTCTGAAAGAAATTGTAGAATAAGTAAAACGACAATCACATTTTGGTGCCATTATCTGGGATTGACAATAGCATTGAGTGTTAGGAATTAACTGCGAGATGAGTAGATGGAAAATAGGAAGCAAATTTAGTAGTATATAATGAAAGATTATGGTTATAAAGAATAAAAACATTATCATAAAGAAAACACACCAGTCGTAAGAAAGACAAGAATGAGCATAAGCAAGAGAATCATTGCAAAATGAGCAAGAACGTAAGTTAAAAAAGAAGCATCGATAAAGTTGGATTAAGCCATGGTTGCATGTTTGTTGGCATATCCGAGTATACCCAGAAGTTGATCGATCTCTAATATTTTAGACATATATACCATTAAAAAAATTATCGAGAGCACTCGCACGAAATTTTGTCAACAATCCAACATATCTCTTCAGCTCGTTAACTGCAAGTGGAAGAAACATAGAAGAATTGGATACTCTGCTAGGTACCTCCCTAATAGTAGAAAGTGTTGATTCTATAAAAATTGATTCCGTAGAATGGCATAAATTACTTACCAATAAGGGCCAATTCAACGTATTCTAAAATCCATCATTTTCACCTCCAATTCAATCAATTAACTTATTAAGGAATAATAATAATAAATTAATGACGTTGGAAAGTCCAGAAAAGATAATTGGAGAAGGTAGTGGTAATTTTTATAAGAGATTAAGTGACATATTGTCGTCTTCAATGACGATGAGTGGTCTAGCAATTCCAATAGCAGTCCAAATGGGTGATTTGAGCGATCGTGCAACCAGCATGGCTCCATTACATACTTTTAGGGGCTTTCGGATGCGGATCTCCATGAATATTTGTCTCAATTTCTGATAGCCTGTGTAGCCAATAATGGACAAACCAAAGATATTTGGTAACAATGGTTGTCAGCAACCTTAAAGAACACGGCGTTTGAATGGTACAACCGCCAACTAGTGAGTCAATTTTTGAATTGGAAAGCATTGAAGAATACATTTTTAACCCATTTTTAGCCAATAGGTTTTGAAGATCGTCCTCGAGAGAAGTTAATGAACAGCGAAATGATCCTAGGGAAGGTGGTGGAATTGTATTATGGCCGAGTGGCTGTTATACTCAGTAAGTGGCTGAATCACCAAATACCAGAGGTATTTATCTTATCCATATTAATCAATGGTTTACAACCACCAGAGTTAAAAATGTTTATGAAGGAAGTTCAACCCATTACAGTGTCTGCATCTTTTAATAGAGCCAAGGTTTGAAAGGAATGCCATTATGATCATTTTTTAATTACGAGAGCTACGATGATTCTAGTTCAAGGTAGTTATCAAAATCTGACTTGGAACAAATCAATAGGTAGTTAACTATGGAGGTTAAAAACAGTGGCCAATTCCAGTGCCAATATTCAAGGGCCAATTAATGTCATCCCATTGCAAGCTTTACCACCAAACATGACAACAACATATGCTCCCTATTTTCCATATCAACAACAAGCTTTAATTGTAGTAGAGTTACCAATAATACTAGCCCTAAAAGATTCCAATGAAGCCTTGTTATTGAACCTGATAAAGAAAATGGAGGAAATAGCCGTCAATATGGCCAAGGATAAGGAGAAGAGGCAAAAGCCTACTAATACTAGAACCAATGTTTGGTACAATAATTGTAAGGGCTACGATCATTTGATAATAGAATGCCCTTCACCCTCACAAATGATGGATCAATGTATATTTTGTGGAGCAAAGCACTTAACAGCTAATTATTGGAATTGACAAAGACAACAACAATTCAGTAATCAGACCATGATCCCACCAAGTCATTGGAATGTCAATAAAGTTCAATCAAAAAATATGTTTGTATGGAATCGAAATCGATTTAATCAACAAAATCGAGCATTCAATAACTTTCAAAGTTCTAATTTTAATGAGGGATCTGCATCAAATCCGAGAACTATGAAAATGAATAGCAGAGGTATCAGCAATATGCTCCACCGTCATCATCAAACCAAGTACCTACCGTACTAATGAAATAGCCAGGATCATTTTCTAACCCTACATGGAACAAGTCTAGTAGGTATATACCAGAGGAGACACCCTCTATACTTGATGGGGGTATAAGAAGACCACTTTGTTGTTTTTGTTGCAGACAGATTGGTTATTATGCCAGTGAATGTTCTAATCCCAAAGCGAGTGACGATTATGTACCAATCTGTGGAAATTACAAGCAGTTGGAACATACTTATCAAGAATGTAATACTCCATTGAATTTCAATAATCGAGATCAGCAGATCCAAAACCAAAGAAAAATGAAGGAGATAAATGAAGGTCCTCAAGATTCTTCGATAAATCAGGTGGAATGTATCCAAGCCGTTCTTATCAAGAATCAGCAAAAAGAGAAAGGACCAATTCAACATTTGGGTGAGCTTGATGCGAAGAGCCAATTTGATCCAATTATCGAGACATTCAATCTAGGTCTTGTTAGGGGCGTCTTATCTAGTATGAGACATGACTCGATTGGGCAATCCAATGAGGTCTCGATTACAAAGGCTTCGGATCCATTTCAAGCTATTCCATTCTCTATAAAATTTTAGAAAATATCCTTTCCATTAAAAGATCTTCTAAGAGGCGTGAATTCTAAGGAAGCTCCAACTACTTTTCTAATTCCGAGTCTAGGGCAGAAGAATATCTTACCTCACGGAGTTAAACTCCAACCAATGAAAAGAAAGACGGCATTCAGCATTATCCTAAATATAAAATCCTATGATATTTTGAAGGATCTGGATGCTATTTGGCCTTTTATTTCTATGAAGCAACTTCTAGCGGTTGCACAAGAGTACCGTTCTACATTGGATTCATCGTTAACATGGCATTGGCAATGTAATAAGGAAGTATGTGAAGTTAATTTGAACCTTGACCGAGGTGCACCAACCATCAATGTTTCGATTGATGGTGTCATGATCTCTGGTGTTCAGGTGGATGGTGGTTCTAGTGTCAATTTAATGAACGCTGATACAATGGATGCTTTAGATTTGGAACATTTAGTACCCACGACATTGGTATTACGAATGACAGATCATAGCCGGGTTAAATCAATGGATATTTTATGGAGTGTTGAAACTATAATTATTGGTATTGCATATGGAATTGACTATATTATCTTTCGACTACAATGTTTGACTTTATCATATCCAATTTTATTAGGACAACCCTAGCTTTATCAGGCAAAGGCCAAGAACAATTGGGGTTGGGGTACTTTGACAATTGGCAATGGCAGAGACAAAATAGTATTACAAATGTATCCAGTATAATATCATGGGGAATCTTAATTGCCAACATCTGAATTGACATTGGACGATGAACTTAGCTCTAATGATGATGTAGTCGCATTGATTATGAAGGCACCAGATGAGGCAATGCAACACCCAGAGTGGTGTATCAATGTGGCGGTTCGAGAGAGTACTTGATATATCCGTCGGATTTAGAAATCTCTACTAAAATTAGTATTGATTGGATGATCAAGTATGATGTACACCATGTAAGTATCTTGGACACAAGATTCAGTACTTTGCACATGTTAGACTTATCGACCGATTTGAATCCCGCGTGGGAGTTGAAATAGAACATCGCCGCTACACCTTTATGTCAAACTATCAACTTGGTGACCAAAGCAGAGCCTTGGACCAGTAAGGTCTACGAAGGTATTAAGGATCAAGAGTTGACCTGATGGACAAAAATTTTCTTGCATCATAAATGAGCTTTTGCTTGGACTTATGATCATCTAAAAGGTATCCCCGCTGAAGTTTGTGAGCATCGTATCATTTTAGAGGAGAATATTAAATCGGTATGGCAGAGGCAACATTACCTTAATCCTAAATATTTCCTCATGGTGAAGGAAGAATTGGACAAGCTTCTTGTGGTTGATTTTATTTATCCGGTAGCAAATAGTGAGTGTGTTTCTTCAATCATGATGGTGCCAAAAAAGAACGAGAAAATCCAAATTTGTTAGGATTTCCAGAAACTTCATGCGGCTACCAAGAAAGATAACTTCCCATTACCTTTCACGGATAGTATAGGTAATATGTTGTCATTATCACTAGATAGTACAAGAATAGGAGTGTGGCACCAGTTAAAATCATTGTGTGGTGTTATTTTGGATTGGCTGGAGTGCCATTTTCTTATATTTCTTGTATTTTTAAGAATAGTAGTTCTAATTAAGAGTTAACACTGAGGAGCCAATCACAACTATTGATTGAAGATGTTCCAGAATGGATGAATCAACAGCAACATCAATTGGAATTTTGAGATATCCAGATCTTGAAACTGGAAGTTCAAGTCCATGAATTGAGAGAGTATAATGAAGATCTCTCAAAATAGTTGAGGAAGGAGTTGATGGACTGATTGGAGGAGGAAGAAGAAGATTTGCAATTAGAACCAGATTCGATGGAACGCACATTTAATAATGCAGCAACTGATTAATTAGATGGACCAGAGAAAATAGTATATTTGTAGAATTTTATTAAGTAGTTTTTAGATAGGTAACAATTGTGTGTTTGCGAGGATGCTGTAGAGATAGGAGTGGGGCTATATAGAATATATATTAGTTCGTTTCTATAAGATATTGGTAAAATAGACTAATAGTCCATAGAATAGTCAGTTCAAGAGGACGGATGATTGATTTAATTATTAAAAGTGGTTAATTATAAGATTATGGTTAGAATCTAGAAATCAAGAGAAATTATATAAGGGTTGTAGAAGTTTGTTGGGGTGCCAGACTATGATAGTCATGAGTCGGGATAAGCTTGGTGATACCTCTTTGTTTCTTTGTTTTCTTTGTTATTGAAGAGTAATGGATAGTTTTTGAATACTAAGAAGTGAGTATGTCAAATAAATCAGAGATTGATTTATGAGTTATTGATTATATAATTAGAGTATTGAGTGATTAAATTATATGAAAAATTATTGGAAGATTGATTATGGATGGAAGATTATGATTATTATTTATTGAGAGTTGTGTGTGTGTTTCGACAGAGGAAGTCTGTGATTACAAAAATTCTGTGAATCCAAATTGGTTGGAGTGAAGTCTATTATTCCTATTGTTGGATGGAATTTATGAGTTTTGAGCAGTCTTTTAAGAGTGCAAGGTTACACACTGTTCTTATCAGTTGATGAAGGAGTATTATTATTAGAAGACAGCATTATAGTATTTCTTGGTGTTTTAGTGGTTTGGAATACAGTTAATCGTGTGACCCTAATAAGTAAAGCTCATGCGCTTAGTCTTTTCCTGTGTTGGAATTCTCTTATACAAGTTTATTCTGAAAGGAATTGAAGAATAAGTAAAAGGATAATCACAAGAAGGCACGATATCAACTTTTTAGTGCACAAAATTGAAAAAAGTAATGTACAAATAACTATTCACAATACAAGACCTTTCAATAAGGTGACCAAGTATTACTCTCCGATGGCAATCTTCTACTTATTACATTAATTTAAGTCTATAAGCTAGTACCTTGATGGCTTGGACTTTTTCACATTTTTATAGTAATTTTTGATGTTGCATTATGCTACAAGCTTCTATCATATATTTAGGTCTATCTGATCTTCTATATTTTAGAGCTTAAGGAATTTCATATTGAAGCAAGGTGCTTTCCAAACCAATAGCAATCACTACCGCTACCACTAGTTGAGATTGATGATCAACAAGAGTATGAAGTAGATATTATTTTAGAGTATCACTGCCTTTGCCGTGGCAATGGATGTCTACAACTTTAATACAAAGTTCTTTGGAAAGGTTATTTCATCCATAATACAACATAAAAACTTACATAAAACCTCACTCATTGATAAGAAATCATTTAAAAATACTATTGAAAAGAAAATAAAGACGTTCCGCATTAGTGAAGAAAGATTACTTGTAATACGGTATAAATAGGATGGTTGTATTATTTGTACATAAAGATATGTAATTAGAATTAATTTTAAAAACCTTCTAGAACTGATGTTAGGATAATGGTTTATATAAAATCTATGATAGAACCTTCTACAAAGGCTTAGGATAATTATCATGATAGGATCCACCTCTAAAATCTTCTAGAAGGGCGGTTATCTTGGTAGAGTCTACTATTAGGGATATTTTAAAAAGTTCTAAAATAATTAAATAAAATATAAATAAGACTGATTGAGGTCATTTGGAGCATTCAGTCAATTATGACTTTAGACTCTTTTTTTCAATAAAATTTGATTTTTTTATTTTGTTCTATTTGATTTTGTTTGATTTTGTTTGATTCTATTATTTTTTATTCAGGTTTATCTTTTATTCAGGTTTATCTTTCATGTTCTATTCCATTTAGTTACTTTTTAGTTTATTCTAGTATGCTTGATCTTATGTTATGTTAAGATCTTTGTTGTTATAGATTTGGTAAGGTTTTACAGCTTCGAATATCCAATCCTATTTCAATAAGTATCTTTTATTTTTGATTTTAGGACTTTCGATCAATTCAATCAAGCAAAGATCTATATAAAAATAGATCTACAATGAGTATATAATCTGATACATATTAAAGAAGGAGATGAATAGAAAAGTATATTTTGAATCAAATATGGATATTTTGAACATAATGTCATGCCTTTTAGACTCACAAATGCACCAACTACTTTTCAACATCTAATAAATGAAGTTTTTTGTAAGTTTCTTAATGATTTTATCATTTATTATTTAGATGAGATCTTAATCCACTCTAAGAACAAAAAAGAGCATAAAGTTCATATTTGTTATGTATTATAAAAATTTAGAGATATAAGATTATATGTCAATTAAAAAAGTGTATATTCTATAATACTTAAGTTGATTTCTTATAATACATCATTTCCAACAATAGGCTAATGATAGTCCAAACTATCATAAATTGAAAGATTCTAAGAAAAAAAAGAGATATGCAATGCTTTTTGGACTTTATAAATTACTATCTGTCACGGACACAGAAATACAGACTCAAGATCTAACAAGAAGTTCAAGAAGAATTGGCAAGAACTAGATTAATCAGATGAATACAAGAACAACACCAGAGAGGTGAGCTAGAGCTCCAAGAGTTGTGTTGTCGAGACTGAAGAACTCTTCAACCTCGATTCCAATATATACTCCTATTTAGGAAGCTTCTCAAGTAACTTCTACTAACTAGGAAGCTTCTAGAAGGTTCCAAAGACTTGTTTCTAGAAGGTTCTAGAAACTTATCTCTAGAAGATTCTAAGGACTATGTTCCTAACATCTTCTATCAACTAAGAAGCTTCTAGAAGGTTCCAGAGACTTGCTTCTAGAAGGTTCTAAGGACTATGTCCCTAATATCACCCCCTCCTTTAGTTTCAAAGTCTCTGAGAAGCAATGTTGTTGTTAATCAATACCAACGCAAGAAAATGAAGATCTGTCGTATAACGTCTGCTATGAACTTCAACTGTTGTTCACGAGGCAAGTGGTTCATCAGCCCTTGAAGCCAACGGTAGTGACCCACTCCTTCAACTTCTCACCAAGCATGAACTTTCGTGTCCTCATTGTGAAATTGTCTTGCAAACATGCCTTCTGGTTGACCATCGTAAGCAGGCTCGAACTCAAATACAATCACCATTGATCGGTAACTCAGTATCATTCGTCGTCGTCGTGGTGTAGGCAGTTCTTCATCTCGAGGTCGCCTTCGTGAGCTAGTCGGTTGAGATAATTTCACTCACATAGTATCTATCTCTTGGCTATCCATATCAGAAGACCAAACTATGGCTATTGAAAAAATTCTATTTTATCTTCGAGAAAATAACTACATCAACTACGAATTTTGGTGGTGTTCTCCCTCTTTCTTATATTCTTGGGTGAACAAGCTTCAGAAGGAAGTTATCGTCAAATCGGGTTAGGTTTATGAGGATGTTGTTGATAAAACTCCTCTACCTTTTGTGATGTATTAGCGAGATTTTTAGCTGGCTTCCACGTTTGCTCATTAACGTCGTAGCCGCACCAATGAACAAGATACTCCAACTTGTCCTACCTTTGCCGTGAATCTAGCACCTTTTCAACCTCGTATTCCTCATGGTTCTCGATCTCAATACTAGGTGGCAAACATTGCACTCTTCCAGGAAAAGATGACTCTCGATAAGGCTCCAACATAGAAACATGAAAGACTGGATGTACCTTCATAGAAGCCTATAATTCCAGACGGTACGCCACTGGATTGATTTGCTTCTGAATGATAAATGGTCCCAATTTTTGATAGTCCAACTTATCACATGGTCGCTTGGTCTTGATATTCCATCGAAGAAGCCATGCTTTATCTCCAATTTTGAAAGTAGGTGCTTGATTCCAAAATCTATCTACAGACGCCTCGTAGGATTCTTGAGCGGATTGTAATTGAAGCTTCAATATATTTAGAAGCTCTGATAGTTATTTTACAAATCCTTCAGCTGTTGGATTATTATTTATTGACGGACTCAATAAATCAAGCTTCGGATGATACCCATAGTTGGAAAAGAATGGTGTGTATTGAGTCAATGCATGGAGGGTGTTGTTATATGCAAACTCGACTAGCGACAGATATGTGGTCTAATCGTCTTACTGATAGTTGATGCTGCATCGTAAGTATTGTTCCAAGACTTGATTCACCCGTTTCGTTTGGCCGTCAGTTTGAGGATGAAAAGCCGAAGAAAGCTTGATATCCACCTTCAATATCTCAAAGAGAGATCTCCAAAACTTTGATATGAATTAGGTTCCTCGATCTGATACGATATCATCTGGTAGTCCATAATATCGATACACATTATCGAAAAAGAGCCTTGCTATGACTTCACTGGACAATGTCTTCTTGCAAGGGACAAAGTGTGCAATCTTTGTAAGCCGATCTACCACGACAAAGATGCTGTCAAATGAGTTCGATGATGGCAGATCTGTGATAAAGTCCATGGAAACTGAAGACCATAGTTGATGTGGAATCGGCAATGGCTATAGGAGTCCATAAGGGCGATGTCGAGGATTCTTGGATCTTGAACAGATGTCGCAGGAGAGGACAAAATCTTTCACATCCTTCCATATTTGGAGCCACCAAAAATCTCGAGAAATAAGCTCCAAGGTCTTGTTGAATCCAAAATGTCCCACAGCTAGAAAATCGTGGCGAGATTGAAGAACTCGGAGTCGTGCTGATCCTTTTGGGATATATAACCGCTCCTCAAAGTATAAAAGATCACCCTCCACCTTGAACTTTTCGTCATTGGCATGCTGCTTGATATCAATGGCTATTGAATCTTCAATGGTCATGGCATGTACCTAATTCAGGAAGTCAGCATCAATTGGCACAATAGTAGCGCAAAGTCAAAATTACTCTCGCTTCAACAACGTCATACATTATTAATCAAATGCTGCTTCTCCAGCCTTTGATACAAGATACGATCTCTTTGATAAGGCATGAGATAGTCCTTGCTGCTTTCCAAGTCAATAAGTGATAACAAAATCGAACCTAGATAACAACATACTCTATCGAGCTTGACATTGATTTAGAAATCGAGCCGATATGAAATACTCCAAATTCTTGTGATCTGTGTATACGGTCACTGGGTGTGCAGTTCCATCAAGAAAGTGATGCCATTCTTGGAAAGAATCTACTAAAGCAAGAAGTTTCTTATCATGGATCTCATAATTGATTTCAGCAGTAGTGAACTTTCGAGAATAGAATGCAACCAGATAGAGCTTCTTATCTTCTCCCATTTATGAAAGTACAGCTCTCAAAGTAAAATCTGAAGCACCAGTTTCTAAATAAAAGCTCTTTGTAAAGTCTGGATGTACCGAGATTGGAACCATAATAAATGTGGTCTTCAAGGCTTGAAACGCCTTCTCCACTAGAGGTTCCCATTCCAGCTTATCTTTGCATGTCATCCGAGTGAGAGGAGCAGCAACTTGAGAGTAATTCTTGATGAAGATCTGATAGAAGTTGGCAAAATCAAAAAAACATTGTACGTCTCTAACCGTCTTCAGAACCTCCCAGGACACGATTGCTTCCACCTTCTTGGGGTCCATCTTCAAACCTTCTGTAGTCGTAATGAACTCCAAAAACTCCATCTCCATTTAATGAAATAAATACTTCTCCAACTTGGCATATAGTCCTCGCTCGCATAGTTTCTCGAATATCAAACAAACGTGCTTTTCATGCTCTTCCTCATTTTTGGAGAATATCAAAATATCATCCAAGTAGATGACAACAAAATCGTCAAGGTGCTCTTGAAAAATGTCATTTATCATATGTTGAAAGACCGTTGGAGCATTGGTAAGACCAAAAGGCATGACATTATACTCAAAATGGCCATACCTTGTATGAAACGCTGTCTTCCACTCATCTCCTTCCTTGATTCGTACGAGGTTGTAAGCTCCTTTTAGATCAATTTTTGTAAAGATCCTTGCACGTTCAAGTTGTTCTAAGAGGCCAAAAATCAAGGGTAACGGGTAACGATTCTTCTTTGTTACCTTGTTGAGGCCTCGATAGTCCACGCACATCTGCAACGAGCCATCTTTCTTCTTCAAAAATAAGATAGATGCTCTAGCTAACGATTTTGAATGACGAATGAAGTTCTTGGCCAGATTCTCATCGATGTACTTTTGCAATTCTGCCAACTCCATCTGCGATAGATTGTAGATTGGGCCAAAAGGCGATTGTGCTCCTTCATGCAAGTCTATGGCGCAATCATATGGTCGGTGTTTCGATAGCATGTCGGCATTCTTCTTTTGAAATACGTCTTTAAAATCCTTATATTACTCCGGTATACTTGTTGTCGAGATCTTCTCTCCGGTAGTTGGAGTCGCATAAATGACAAATGGTGTACCTTTCTTGGATAATCTTATAAACGCTCTTGCTCTAATGAATAAGGATTTCTCTATTCCAGGTTTTTTACTAGGCTTGCTCTTGGGTGGTTTTGTGGGAAAGGTCATCTTCTGCAATTTCCAAACTATGGATGGTTTATACTTTTCCAACCAGGAAAGACCAAGAATAACAGGATTTGATGGGGTTCTAATAATATTTAAAATAATATGACTATTATGGCCCTTAAATGTCACTTCTATAGGTTCTGATTCATGGATGACACTACTAGATAATAAAGGTTGCCCATCTATGACCTCAACGTGAACAGATTTGGATTTTTGTACTAAAGGAATCTTATGATGCTTCATAAGTTCTTCGTCTAAGAAATAAGCAGATGCTCCTGAATCTAATAATGCTAAGATTCTCAATTTTTGAAGGCCAATAAGCAAAGGAATTGTAAAGCAAAAGGCAGGTTGAACAAAAAAAAATGAACCTGGTTGTTGTTGCGATATTTCACTGTCCAGTCGCACGGTTCCTATTGTGGCTGTGCATCCTCGTTTTCTTGGACAAGCGTACCCCTAGTCCTGATAATACGTCGATTTTGCTTCTTGGGGCAGTTTCCAATTTTGTGGCCTTTTTCACCGCAATTCAAGTATAGACCTTCCTCCATATGCCGCTTTTTATCTTCTAGAGTAAAGAATTTGACATGTACCACATCAATTTACATGTCTTCTACCTCTGAATGTATATTCATACTGCTTGCCAACATAGTTGGGGAGTGGCAAACCATATGTTGTTTTGAACGTTGATCTTGGCGGCGTAGGAATAGGCAATTACTGCACTTCACAGCTAGGCTAATAGCTTCGTTAAGTGTTTGTGGATCAGGAAGAGTTAACAGCAAATCCTTCATATTGTCCCTTAAACTCCAATAGAATTAACTCATCAATGCTTCTTTGTCCCAATTGATGTCTCATGCTAATTGCCTGAAGTCCGATGCATAGACTGATGTCATAGCGCATCCCTTGTCATAGTGACTGGATTTTTGTTGTAGCTCATCGAACCTTGTCGTGTTCACCAAATGCTTTCGTAAATGCCTCCAAAAAGGTTTCAAAGTTGTTTAGTATGGACGATCGTTTCTCAAAAAAAGGAGCAAACCATGATAGAGCTTGTCCTGTAAGTAAGGTTCCAACAAGCCCAACACGTGACTCCTCCGTTGGATAGCGTTCGGGCTGTAAAAGTGTTATCAACCTGATTTGGTTGACAAATCTTCAAAACTTGGAACGCGTACTATCGAACTTGTCTGGAAGGCTAACTCGAGGATCCTTATGTTATAGAACCAGTGGTGCTTGTCAAACCTGAGGCAAAGTTGCTTCTCCAACTGCAGAAGTTTGAGGCTAGTTCAACCTAGATTGTGCCATCTCAGATGCTCCATCATTATGAAGCCTCGCCAAGACTCCTTCAATCTCTACAATTCTTTGCGATAACGTAGCAAGGGCATTCATGATAGCATCCAACTTGAACTCCGAATTTTTTGTCATACTAATGTCTTGGCCTCTGGCCATTCTAAGAGAAGGACAGAAATGACTCTATAAGAAGACAATATTGGTTTAAAGGAGGGTACTCCGCAACCTCTAAAATGCCTTAAGAGCTTCAAGAAAAGGGATAATCTACTCTCTCCAAGAAGAGTAAGACTCCAATATTGTAACAAAAGAAGTATCAGTTTAGAGGAGGGTAATCCTCAACCTCTAAAATGCTAATACACTTCCAAGCAAAGGGATAATCTACACTCTAACAAGGAAGAAACTAGCTTTGATATCTAAGGTGAGTGAAGTCTCGACAAACTATCATGGACACAAAAATACAGATTCGAGATCTAATAAGAAGTTCAAGAAGAACTGGCAAGAACTAGATTAATCAGATGAATACAAGAACAACACCAGAGACGTGAGCTAGAGCTCCAAGAGATGTGTTGTAGAGACTGAAGAACTTTTCAGCCTCGATTCTAATATATACTCCTATTTAGGAAGCTTCTCAAGCAACTTCTACCAACTAAAAAGCTTCTAGAAGATTTCAGAGACTTGTTTCTAGAAGGTTCTAAAAACTTGTCTCTAGAAGGTTCTAAGGACTATGTCCCTAACACTATCAAATTTTCATTAAGAACTTTTTTCAAGTTGCAGCTCTATTTCCATGTTTAACTTATAAAAACGAACTTAAATAGAATAAAGAAGCCAAAGCATTGTTTGATACTTTAAAAAGAAGTTTATTTTTGCACCAATTTTATATTATGTTGATTTTTCTAAGATATTTTTTATAGAGCCAGATGCATTAGACTTTGCCTTAGATGCAATATTATTACAAATGGGAATAGATAATAAATTCCATTCAATAGCTTTCTATTCCAAAAAAATTCTATAACCGTGATTAATTATAAGATCCACAACAAAAAGCTCTTTGCAATTGTGGATTCATTTCAAGAATGGTTTCATTATTAAGATGGCGCCTTCAATCAAGTCATTGTATATATAAATCATAAGAACCTTAAGTACTTCATATTTACACTTATTTTGAATTGTTGTTAAGCTTGTTGAAGCATGTTATTATCAAGATTTGATTTTTAGATTAATTAAACTTTTTTTGGATGTCCTTTCTAGAAATTCTTATCTTGCAAAAAAAAAAAAAAAAAAAAAAAAAAAAAAAAAAAAAAAAAAAAAATCTTTTCTTTGTACAACCATGTGATATTTGTTCAAGATCCAAAACTTGTCACCATTGATCTTATAGAGTTCTTCAGCCATTACCTATTTCAAAAT
Organism: Physcomitrium patens; assembly: GCF_059467195.1. NCBI lineage: Eukaryota > Viridiplantae > Streptophyta > Bryopsida > Funariales > Funariaceae > Physcomitrium > Physcomitrium patens. The sequence goes on along the minus strand of NC_143424.1, from coordinate 16,323,674 downwards.
AATCATAATCTTTTATTTCTATGGATTTTATCATGGATCCTAAGATTTGTATGATTCTATATTTATGATAGTAGATTATTTTATCAAGATGGTACATTTTGTACCATATAAAAAATCTATCATAAGTAAAGAAATGGCTAAATTTTTTCTTAATAACCTCTATCGTTATCTTAGATTATCTAAAGATATTATATTAGATAGAAGGAATCAATTTATATCAAGATTTTATAGAATCCTTTTCAAAATTTTAAAGGTAGATAAAAAGCCCTTTTCAACTTTTCATCTTCAAATTGATGGGCAAATAAAATAAGTGAATTACATTTTAGAGCAATACTTGAAGTGTATCATTAACTATCATCAAGTTGATTGAACAATTTTTTTATCATTGGTAAAATTTACATATAATAATTTGGTACATTTTTCTATTCAATAAATACCTTTCTTTGCCAATTATGGTTATTATCTACAACTTGATACTTTTGACTTTTCAAAAGTTAATAATCTTGTAGTAGAAGATTTGACAAATCATTTGTCAGAGCTACATGCAACAAGAAAGGCACAATTAAAGGAAGTTCAAGAATGATAAATGATTAATGTAAATGCTTATTGCAAAGAACAACTACAATTCAATGTGGGTGATAAGATATGATTACTTTGTCGCAATATCAAGACTATTTGTTCTTATCGCAAGTTAAACTATCATAAGTTTTAATCTTTTCTTATTAAAGAATAAGCCAATCTTGTTGCTTATTCATTATATTTACTAGAGTCTATGAAGTTCAATCCCATATTTCATATATCGCTTCTTTAGCCATATAAGATAGTGAATACCTTTGGAAGAAGATAAATACCATTTTTTTTTATAGAAGTAAATAATAATCAAGAATTTAAGGTGGAAGAAGTTTAGATTCAAGGTGACACCAAAATACATTAGAATATCTTATTCATTGGTGCAAATATGATAATAATAAATGTACATGAGAATTAGCAAAGAATCTTGCATATACAATAAAGAGAGTTGAAGCTTTTCATCAATGATTTCCATCAAAATTAAGATGAAGAATAGCAAATCTTTACTATAAAAGAAACTAGATTTAAGAAAGATAATATTCTATCTTCTATCCTTTTTTACAGCTTTTGTATATTTATAATGCTAAAGAGATGGAAAATCAACAATTAATAGATTCAACTCAAGAACTTTCACTTACTAACTTATTGAATGACATGTTGTGATTGTCACAACCTTCAAGATGATGTAATCGAGATGAAGATCTTCAACAATGACATATCCTTCCTTGAATAGATGGCAAGATATAACATATTTAGTTTCACGACCTTGAAAGAGACTCCTAATGTTTGGTGATTTTAATAGAGATAGAAACAACTCCTGATAATGTTCCAAATATTTTATTCGAAGGAAGTTATAAAGGCATCAACAATGATCAAATAATAAGGTGGTCTTCTTGCTCTGGTATGATACATTGTTAATCACTAACAGGACCTATCAACCATCTTTGAAAAAAACAAAGATTAGAATATGTAACAAATATAATTTGTGACATCTGAAATTTCATCAACACATGATGACCGATCCTTGTGGAACTTATTTCTAAAAAGGGAGGTAATGTCATGGATTTACATATGTATTCTAATAAATATCTATATAATTAAATAGAAGTAGGTAAAAGTAGATAAAAACAAATTAATTTTATAATATTTTCTAGAAGAGCTTATTAAAAGCTTCATAAATGTTGCTTTGACTTCACATGAGTTTGCAATTGATTGATAGGTTAGAAACTTAGTCACCAAGTTAACCACGTGTTGGTAGCTTGTGGAACAAGTTAATTATGTTGTGCACATATAAAAAAACTTGTCTTTTAAGTTATGATACATGTCTTACAAAGTCAATATGTTTTAGAGGTCCTATAGAACATTGCCACATAGCATCTAATTGAGAGTATGTATAAAAGCAAGACTGAAGCCTTCTTCACTCTTGTCAATACTTTTTTAGTCTTTAGTCTTGTTTCAAGATTTTTTAGTTTTTTGTCTTTGGTAATAGCCATTTTAGATTAATATTATATCATCTTTGAGTGATTTTCTAATTTTTTTGAATGACATAAGAGTATATTAAGAATTTTTGTTTTTAAGATTTATATCCTTGGCAGAATGTAGTAGATATAATTTTTTATATGTATATATATGTATGCATGATTGATAGGTTAAAAACTTGGTCGATAAGTTAGTTATGTGTTGCACGTACTTGTAGCTTCAAATATAAGCTAATAATGTAGTACACATATAAGAAACTTGTCTTGCAAGTTAAGATATATATCTTGGAAATTAAACATACATTAGAGGTTTTATAGAATATTGCCATATTATTATATTACATGTATTCTTGCTTGAGAATGAATCAGATACTTAATTAAAGAAGATAAGTAGAAATACAATAACAATCCTATCAAGTTTACTAGAGTCTTAAATAAAATTTAAGCAATCTTTATTAAATTTATCAAATTTTAATTAATTCAAGTAAATTTAAAAGAAGTTACAAAAGAAATATAAAAAAGGTATAATTTAATATCAAAGAAATACAATAAATAAATTTCAAAAAAATAGAAAATAAGCCTTAAAATAATAATAATAATTTTTAAAAAATACTATAAATTTTAAAATTTTAAAAAACAGTAAGTAATTATTTTAGAATACTAAAATTAAAAAATTCAAATAAATCTTATATAAATCTTAAATTAATCTTAATTAAAATTTTAATAAATTTAAATCAAATATTAGATAAAATATTAATTAAAATCCTAATTAAAATTATAATTAATCTTAATCAACTCTTAGATCAAATTTTAATGAAATTCTAAATCCTAAACCAATCTTAATCAAAATTTAATCAAATTATAATCAAATCTTAAACAAATTTAGATCAATTTTAATTAAATCCTAATAAAATTATAATTAAATCTTAATAAAATCCTAATCAAATTTTAATAATATCTAAACAAAATTCTAAGTATTAATAAAATCCTAAATAAATCCTAAATACTAAATCTTAAAGAAATTCTTAACAAAATCTTATAGTAGTTTAAAATTTTAATAATTAATGATTGAACCATTAATTATGACTCAAAATTTTTTATTTTGTAAAAATTGAGTTAGTAATAAGTATACAAAATTTAAAGAAGATTGCACATACCAAATAGATAATAATTCCAAAACTCTATTTGAGCATTATTTGGTTTCCTTCTCCAACCTTAATGCTGATATTCTCAAGCCATGATCTCTTGATTTTATAATAAATTTATTCGAAATTTTTTATGATTGTTGTAAATTAAGCTAGCTATATTTAAACAAAATATATTTCAATTCAACTAGAAAATTGATAGATAACTTAGAAATCCTCACCGGTCCTTTCAATCCCAATTTTTGATATCATAATCTATAAAAATCCTTATATGCTTAAATCTAACTGCTCAAATGACCTCAAATTTCTTACAAAAATCCATAACAAATAGAACAACAAATTATCAAATTTCTATCCATAAATATACTACAAAATTCATAAAATCTTGAAATATATAAACTTATTTTTATTTCTAAAAATCTGAATCTACCAAATACATCACTTAATTTTGAAAATCTTTCAAAATCTCAATATTAATCTAAATGATATGAAATTAATATTTTAAAATCTTTCCTCAAATCTACTCTCAAAGCCCATTCTTTGATTTGTAAAAGAACTCAAAAGTCACCATAAGTACATGTTATTGTGCCTTGGGATTTGATTTTGATCCAAGTGGACAATAGGTCTTCTATTGATATCAATTTTTAGTAAATTGAGATAGTTTTTACTTTTATATATATATATATATATATTATTTTTTTATCTTATTTACTTTGATTTGGCTCATTTATTTCTTAATAAAGTAAATAGAAGTCTCTTCTACTGAAGGTAGTATTAAGATTAAACTTTTTACTAACTTTATACTAGGTTCTTTTATAATAACATCCATATTTTTATTTTTCGACATATAGTTGTATTACTACATAACAATATATCTTTTAGTTAGATAGTACATAAAGAGGTAAGAATGAAGTCTTCTTCACTCTTATCTATGCCTTTCTAGTCTTTATTCTTATTTCAAGATTTTCTAATTTTCTTGTCTTTGATAATAGAAATTCTAATTTAATATCATATCATTTTTGTGTGAATTTTTAGCCTTTTTTGTGATACAAGAGTATATTGATCTTTAAATTCTCTAAGATTCATGTCCTTGACATTAAAAAGAAGCTCAATCACCTTATTGACTAATTTATAATTTATTATAAAACTATTTTTTTCTTTTAAAAATAATATTTATAAAGTTAAAGAAAAAAATTTATTCAATATTCAAAATTTTATATATTTGGGCCAATTTGTTTTGTAAATATAAAAAATATATCTTTGCAAATATGTAAATATCATTATAGATTTAAAATATTGATATCTAAAAAAGGTTATTTTATGACTTTATTATTAAATCTCTTTCATAAATTGGATTAAATAAAGATCTCTATTAAAATAGATCTAGAATGAATTTATAACTTAAGATGTATTTAAAAATGAATTAAATAAAAAAATTATTTTAAATTAAATAAAAAAATATATTTTAAATTAAATATAGATATTTTAAGTATAATATCATATCTTTTTATTTATAAATATTTTATTTATATTTTATTATTTAATAAATTATATAAATTATAAATTATTAAATAAATTTTTTATGTTATTTTAACAACATTCTTATTAATTCTAAAAAATATATACAATATGTTTGGTTGATAGTATAAAATTTATAAATATAGGTATTTCACACAAATTATGTATAATTTTTTAAAGATATTATTTCAAATGATAATATGCTAATTGATTCTAATAAGATATATATTATTATATGTTGAAAAAATTCAAGAATTTTAAGTGATGTCAAATTCTTTTTAGAATTTACAAATCTTCATTAAGTATTTATCAAGAACTTTTATTAAGTTGTTTCTATTGAAGAAAAGAATTCTAAAAACTACAAACATTTAGAGTCAGCAAAGATTGTACTTTAAGAGAAGTATGGATAATTCTTACTTCCAATACCCTTTACTTATAAGTAAAGGATTCCTTACCAATGAGAAAACTTCCATCTTTTTGATATTACATCTATTTTTACTTCATCCAACTAAATCCTAGATGCCATCATAGTAACTTCCTATTACTCTTTCTTGCCTTTTGACTATTAGCAACATACTATACTTAATCTCTATGTGGTTGTAACTAAGCAAGTACTTGCTGATCTTCAACATTCCCACTTTACTAATTTTCAAAAGGCTTTCAATGCTTATCTTTGTATCAACTCGTGATGTCTATCCTTCACTAATGCCTTTATAAGAACATCAGAAAGCATGTCATTTGTAGCACAACACTTCATATCTATTATTACATCTTCAATCTTTTCTTGTATAAAATGATATTGAACATCTATGTGTTTGGTCTTTGAATGGTGTTTTTTTTTTTTTTTTTTTTTTTTTTTTTTTTTTTTGATTCTTGGTAAATATAAGATATCTTTGATTGTAAGACATAATTAGAGTTGCTTCTAATTGCACTAGTCCAATGTCTTCTAAGAGTTACCTTATCCAACACGCAATTCTATGAAATTGCATAAATTGTCTCTTACAATCCCATAAATTTTTACTTTTATGATCCCACAAATAACTCCTACTCTAATGAAGAAGATATATCCAATTGTAAATCTTCTATCATTTACATGTTTAGTCCAAATCACATCACAATAACCTTGCAAATCAATGTTCTTACCACCAAGGTACAATTTGAAGTCCTTTCTACCTTTTAAGTACCTCAATATTTCTTTTACCGTTGTCCAATGCAATAGTCTAGTCTTAGATATGTGTTGGCTTGTGCCTTACTACCACACCCATTGCATCTCTTTTAGTCTTAAATATCCACTTACAACCAATACTAAATCAATTTGCTAGAAGAGATGTCAATTCTCATATATCATTGTCTATAAGAAATTGGTGCTCTTCTTCCATAGTCTTCTCCCACTTGATTGCATCTTGGGACTTCAATGCATCACACAAAGATAATGGATCAACAAGAAGAATAATATTTGCATGTTCTTTACTTACTTGAGAAAAAATGTGATCCTTCTACTATTCACTACGTTGCCTTTTTTCTCTCAAAGGATATCTCCTTTCATTTGTTGAAGAAGATTCACCTTGTTGTACTCCATCTTCTTTTCTAACCTTTTTCTCTCTTAAATCTTGTTGTTTCTCACTCAATGGTTGGTACTTCTCATCATCATTATCATCATAATCTTCAACTTCTTTATTTCCTTCATTGCTGTTCCTAGCAATTGTAGGAGCCTTCATCTTTTCAAACTTCTTTGGTTTTTTAACTTCATCATCTTCATTGTCTTCATCTTCTAATTTCTTTGCTGAATTCAAAGACGTATCCACAAACATACCATTACTCCCACTTAGACACATCTCTAAGTACTCACAAGCACTCTTGTGCTCCAAAAATTCAACATCACGACTTTTGATGATCTTCTTGGTTTCCAAGCACATTAGCCTATATGCCTTATTACCTTCATAATAACCAAAAAACACACACTTTGTATCTTTTGCATCAAGTTTGGACCTCATACAATCTAGTATTTTTGCATATGCAATGCAATCAAAGGTCATTATATGGAAAATGTAAGGTTGTCTCCCACTCCAAGCTTCTTGTGGTGTCATTGATGCAAGAGCACTTGGTGGACTCCTATTTCTTTTATACATTGCATTCACCATAGCTTCCGTCCAAAATTCATAGCCAAAGTTTTGCACATGAAGCATGTTCCTTGTCATTTCTATAATGGTTCAATTTGTTCTTTCAGCAATACCATTTTGTTGTGGAGTATATAGAGTTGTGATTTATCTGGCAATTCCTTCATTCTTCAAATAGAAATCAAATTACTTAGATATGTACTCACTTCCATTTTTTGTATGTAGCACCTTAATCTTGCATTCACTTTGTTTTTCAATAAGTACTTTAAACTTTTTAAACCTCCAAAATCATTCACTCTTGGCTTTAAGAATGTAGATCCAAATCTTTCTTGAATAATCATCAATGAAAGTGAGAAAATACCTTGATTCTCTAATATTTGTGTCCTTTATAGGTCTACATATATCTGAATGGATAATCTCCAGCAACTTCGTAGCACGTGTTGCTACACTCCTTGGAAATGAGGCCCTTTGTTATTTGTCTTATATGCATCCTTCACATGCAAGTTATTTTGTATTTTGGCTTATATTTCTAAGATCTAAGCGGCTTATCATAGACTTGAGTTCTCTCATGTTCTTCACATTCAAATGGCCAATACAACAATGCCATATATTCAACATGTCTTGGTTTGATGTAAACTCAACAAATATAGATACATCCACTCCATTCACCTTCTTACACATGAGGTAGTACAAATTTCATTCTTTCAAGCCTTTGAAGACCTTGTCTCCATTCAATGTTTTTACAAAACATCCATTCATATGAAATTGAACTTTAAAACCTTCCATTACAAGTTTATTCACCAAAAATAGGTTTTGCTTCATTTTAGGTACATGAAGGACGTTTTTGAATTTGATCTTATTGGTTTGTCCATTCACAACCACCTCTACCATAATAGAGCCAATTCCAATGGCTTTATATGTGCTACTATCCGCCAACACCACGTTTGATGCTAGAATAGCCTCATAAGTGTCAAATGAATACTTATAAAGTGATATATGCTTGAAATAACCAAAATCCACAATCCATCTTGACATGGTAGTCATAGAGGTCCCATTTGTTGCCATGAATGTATAATCTTATCCTCCAAATTCATCTTATACACTATTTGCATTCTCCTTCTCCATCTTTTTACCTTTGTAGCAATTTCGAGCATAATGGCCTACTTTGCCACAAATGAAGCAAGATTTAACATTACTTCATTGATTTGGATAGTTGTCATTGCCTTGATGTGAATAGAGTGATGAATCTTCTTTTTGAGGCTCTTTTTCTTTCTTCTTGGTTATTTCATAGACAAGTCTTGCCATTACATAGTCCATTGTAAGTTCTTTTAGCTTAATGGACTCCAATGCCTCAATAAGATAGTTTGTAAGATTCAAGAAGGTTCATCAACAAGGTCATAACAATATTACTTTCTTCTAAAGGCTTGTCAACAATTGTTAGTTGATTTTCAAGAGCCTTTACCTTATTGACATGAACCATGAGGTCTTCACCTTCCCTCAACTTACAAGTGAAGAACTTCCTCTTTGTATGGATGATGTTGGATAAGTTCTTGCTCTCATAGATGTTGTAAAGAGTCTTCCATGCTTCCACTGGTCCTTTGCAAGAGATAATGTGGGAGAAGTTGGCTTCATCAACATTAGTTCCAATTAATCCAAAAGCCTTCTTTTCATAATGTTTGAACTCCTTCTTCTCTTTCATATCAGCATCTATGCTTGGAGCCTCTTCACTTTCATCTACAATATCTCAAAGATCCAAAGATGCCAAAAAAAGCTCCATTTTTACCTTCCAATGGTAGAAATTTTCACCTCTAAACTTTTGAATAACTCTCAATCCTTCACTTTCACTTGAAGCCATGTCTAAAGAAGAGTTGTATCAAAAAAAAATTGTAAGAAGTCCTAATGCTCTCAAAATCAGCAAGAAGATTTTGTTGCCTTAGAATCATTTAATCCTTCTTTGTAAACAAACTAGTGTTCTTACTCTCAAAAATATTCTCAACTTCACTTTTAAGACTTCTTACAAGTTTGAATACCTATCTAAGTGTCTCAAATTTGATTTGTGACTCAAAAATCACTCTTATGCTTACAAATCACCTCTATACACCATTAGAGGCCTTTTAAGCACAATCAACAACTTTACAACATGAAACTATAAAGTTAGACCACCAAGGATTTATCTCAGCAATAGCACAATGCGAGTGTTCTATAACTTTGCCTTAAGGTGGAGAACTAAATACTAATACCAAAAATGCTCTTAACCTCAAGTAAGAGCAAACCAAGTTCTAGATCTAAATTTAAATCTAAAAGTTAGGTACCTCTAAACCTTATCATCACTAACAACAACTTGATCTAATCCAAACATCAAAAACCACTTCAAAGAACTTCAAAATACTCAAGAAAATATGAGTGGACCCATAGTCTATTGAAGAAAAGAAGTCTAAAAGCTATAAACACTTAGTATCAGCAAAGATTGTACTCTAAAAGAAGTGTAGAGAAAGATAATTCTTATTTCCAACATCTTTACTTATAAGTGGTGGTTTCCTTACCAACGAGGCAACTTCCATACTTTTGATATTACATCCATTTCTACTTCATCCAACTAAATCTTAGGTGCCACCATAGTAACTTCCTTTAACTCTTTGCTATTTTTTGACAATTAGCAACATACTATGCTTAATCTCTATGTGGTTGTAACTAAGCAAGTACTTCTTGATCTTCAACAATTTTTTTTTACTTATACAATCAAATTCTAAAGACAAATTATAATAGAATGAAGTTACAAAAGTAATATTTAAGGTTTGTAACCAACTTTTATATTAGTTCTTATTTTTTGTTACTTGGATTTTTTTAAATATTTTTTTAAAAAAATACAAAGATTAGAATTTTTATTATATGCAATTCTATTACATATAGATGCAATTAATAGACTTCATCTCATTGATATTCATTCAATATATATATATATATATATATATATATATATATATATATATATATAATTAAAATTTATTATAAAATTTATAATAATAAGCTTTTTATTATTATAGGTTTATTCTAAGAATAATATTATTACCTAAAAGGCACTTCTTATCTTATCACAACTTATATCAATCATAAAAATCTTAAAATATTTTATATCAGCACATATCTTATATTGTTGCTAAACTTATTAGAACATCTCTTTGTTATGATTTATATTTAATATTATATATCTACCTAAAAATAACAATACTTATTAAATGCCTTATTTAAATATTCTTATCTAGTATCAAATAAAGAAAATACTTCATATAATCAATATCAAACTTTATTTTTAAACTAGAACAATTATATATAGAGCCATTAAATCAAGAATTCTAATTGACATTAATTTTTTTAATAAAATATATTAAAATATCTTAATAAATCATCTTATTTTTAATATGAAAAATTATCTTATAAATGACACTAGAAGATTTGAATTCAATAAAAACTATCTTTATTATATTAGATATTTATATATTTCAAAAGGTCAAGCATGATTATGTATACTACAAGCACAATATGACTTTTGAGCAATAAAATACTTTGGATAAAATAAAACTTTTTAACTTATTTGAAGATATTTATAGTGGCCTCAAATGTGCGAAGAAGTCAAAATATTTGTTCAATCATGTGACACTTATTCTACAGAAAAGACTCCATGTAACTAAGCTTGTAGACTTCCTCAACCTCTATCCATTTTTGAGAAATCTTGGTCATTTATTTCAATAGAATTTATTATCTTTTTCTAATTACAAAACCTTATTATTATTTTATTCTTTTCATAGTAGATTTTTGTAGTAACATATAATTTCTTATACTTTATACAAAAAAATATTATAAATAAAGAATAAAATATATATTTTTAATAATATTTACTAATATCATCGACTTGTAAGTAATAATAAATCTAATTGAAGAATTTATTTTATATTAAGTCTTTGAAAGATACTTTTTAATATTTTAAAATTTAATATTAAATTACCTTTAGTTTTTTATCTTTAAACTAATAAATAAGTAAAATATATAAATTAAGTATTTTATTAAGTTTTATAATTTACTACCAACTATTATAAAGAAAATTGAACGACTTCATTGCCATTGGAAAAAATTTCATATTGATATATAATACATTTATTTTATGATTTTATTTTATTTTATTATTAATTTTATTATTAAAAATTTGAAAGTTTTTGATTTTTCAAAAGTTAAAAAATCTAATAGTATAGGATGTGGCAAGTAGAATAGTAGAGCTTTACATGATAATTTAGTTATAGCTTAAATATGCCTTAGAATAATAAAAGAATTAATATAAATGATTTTTGTAAAAAATATCTTTTATTCAAAGTTAATGATAAGATATGAAACTTTGTTAAAATATTGAGATTAATTTATCTTTTAAGAAGATATATTTTTTATTTATTATTTATTATCTAAAAAAAGTGATCTTCTTGCATAATAAATATATTTATGAAAATCAATGAAGGTTCACAATATATTTTATGTATTTCTTATTGAATCTCATATTGAAATTAACATATTAGAAAGAAAATAATTACTATACCTTTTGTTAAAATATATAACAACAAAGTGATTGAAGTAGAAGAAGTCTTAATATTAAAGTGGCACTAAAATAAATTAGAATATCTTGAACATTGGCACAGGTATGATATTAATAAATGCACATAAAATTTGTCTAAGAAATTTGCAAATGTATTACAACTTGTTGTTATTCATTGATAACATCCATAAAAACCAAGGTCTAGATATTAAAAACATAAAAATATAAATTAAGAAAAAATAAGTTCAAAAATTAATTTATAAAACTTCTTTATAATTTAAAGATTTAAAAACCAATTTAAGCATTTTTATTTGCAAAACCACCAAATATAATATTCATGTTAATTCAACTTAAACAATCTTGGAATTGTGATAGACATCTTCTAAAAAGACAATGATTAAATAACAAGAGAGTCTTTTTGCATTAGTATGAAATACTATCAATGGTTGAGGAGATCCATCAACAACCTTTGTGCAAAACATATGTCTTAGATTTTTATTAATATCATTTCGTAGATATTAGACTTTATTAACTTATAAAGCAATTTGATTACTTTTTGTGGAAGTGGTTGTATATAACATAGGATAATACAACAATGTTATATTATAATATAGTGATTAAGTAAAAGAATATATGAAGATCAATCATTTAAAAGGACTTTATTAAAAATATAATAGACAATTACTAAAAAAAATTACAAATAAAAGATAGAGAGGTAATAGAAATTTTAGTCTCTATTGTCTTTTTGTCAAAAGAAATTCTATTTATTTTGTATAATCATAAATAAGAAAAATTAAGATAGATAACAAAAAATATTTTTATAAGCATATTTAAAACGTGGACTATAGAAGATTTTTATGAGCATTTTTTAAGAAGGCTTTGAATTTTTAATGATTTGATAAAAGCTAATAAAATTAGAATTAAATTTGAATGATTTTAATATTTAAAAATTAAAGTTAGATTTGCATTTCAAAAAAAATTGTAATTTTTGTAGTAGATTTATATATAAAATTTTGTGCTATATTTTCTATTATATTTTATAATATATTAAGAATATTTTTTTAAAATAAATTCTTAAAATTTGGATTTATTTCAATAGTCAAATTAAGAATTATTAAAACTCAAGTGGATTAAAGAATCTAAAATTAGAGAATTCATGGCCAATATACTAAATATAGTTTTGATCTAAGATCTAGAACAATCAAGGAATTAAATCAAGATAAAACTTTGTATAGTATTAGCAAATATAAATATCAATAACTAAAAAAAAAAAAAATCATAGAAAATTGATGTTCCAAGAATGAGATATTGAGATTGATAGCTTAATATTGAAATTGAAGAAGGGAGGCTATTTGATTCTAAAGCAAAAATAATACCTTTTCTCTTAATTGGTTAGTTCATTTCTTTTCAAATTTCTTTTGCATATTGTCAACTAAGTGTTTAAAATTTGTACAAAGTCAAAGGCAAAATCAACAATTTATAAAGAAATTACAAAGATTTTAAATTGTTATTGGATTTACTTATGATTGATTAGGATATATTAGGGTTTGGTTAGAATTTTTTTGACGTTTACATATGATTTTTCTACAATTTGGTGAGGATTTAAATGTTTAGTTATGATTTTTTGAACATCACTTAAGGTTTAGTTATGATTTTCTTAGGATTTGGTTAGAATTTGATTGAGGTTTAATTAAGCTTTAGATAGGATTAGATTAGAGTTTAATAAAAAAATTGGCTAAGATTTAGTTAAGATATGACTATCATTTCTAAGATTTTATTAAGATTTTATGAAAAATGTATAGGTTTATTTTAAAAAAAAAAACAGATTATTTAGGATTTTTTTGACATTATTTGGCATTTGATTAAAATTGGTAGAGACAATATTCATAACCTTGAAACTCACTTGATTGTCTTAGAGATGAATGAAGGCCATGTAAATGACCTTGAAAGTTATCTAAGGCTATATAGGAATAATGTTGGTAGTGGCTTAAAGAGTATTAAATGAGCTCATATCTATGAGCTTGAATATACTCAATAATCTTAGAGGTGAGTAAAGTACATATAATTGGCCTTAAAAATTATTTAAATTAGTCTATTTAGAAATATTGATTGATTGATAAAAATTGATTAACTTAATGTGTTTTTAAAGAGTCATAATTACTAAGACAAAAGGTTTCAAACAACACATTCATCCTTTTTAATTACAACAAGAACTTGAAAGTAAGTTGAAATTCTTTGACAACTAGATGCAAAATATATTTTTAGGCTAAATTTTATATAAAAAAAATATATATATATATCTATATTATTTAAATTAATATAATTAAATAAAAATAAATAGAAGTAATTAGAAATATATTTGAAAGATAATGTCTTCTTTAAAAATCTTTTAAAAAGTTTTTTAGATCTAAATTAGATATTTAGAATTTTACAAATATGTCATATGGCTATTAAAAAAAAAAATTAAGTTTTTTATTTTAAGTAAGTTGGATTAGTGCAACCTGAAATTTTTACGCTTTGAACACAAATCTTACAATTTCTAAAAAACTTTTGTAAGACCTTCATAATAAATTTATACAGACTCAAGATTAAGGCCATCTTCAATCTTGTTAATGTTTTTCTCATATTTAAGTCTTAGTTCAAAACTCTCTACTTTCTTTATATTTTTTTCTATCTTATAATTATCTCTTTTTTTTTTTACTTTTTTCTTCTCTATTGATACATAAGTATATTATCTTTGGATTCAATTGTAATTTATATTCTTAACATCTATATTAAGTAAATATGATTTAATTCCTTAAAATACTATAAAATTATAGAACAATTTTTTCAAACTTGTAAAGTAATATAAATATAAAAAGATCATATAAGAAAAATTAAATATCTATTTTTTATAATAGGATGATAACAATGTAACATTTGATTAAATAAATAAGTGTCAATGATATGAACTAAAAGATGATGCATAAACCAATAAAATTCGTGTCAAAGGAAGAATGACAAAATAGAAATAAAGAAGTACATATATTAAAAAAAAACTTGAGACTCTTAAAACTAAACTAGAAGCAAGAAAGAAGTTGAAAAGAGTTAAGAGGGCTTCACTCTTGTCTCTATATATACTATCTAATTAAGGGCTATATGACCTTCAATATTTATTGACTTTGTAAGACACATCCTTTGATTTATAAAGCAAGTTTTTCTATGTGTGGACCACAAAATTAGCTTGGTCTTCAAGCTAACAACATATGTTTTATATATATATATATATATATACATATATACATATACAAACATTTGTATATGTTCAATTCGAATTGATAGGTTAGTGCCAAAGAAGCTAATTGTTCCAAATCCTAGATGTGAAACTTCAAACTTACATGATTAAAGTCTATAATTTGCAATGAGAAAGTAAAAGTAAGGACAACAATATTGGAAGATAAAAATCCTAAGTATGTTCTACTTGTTTACTGGTATAAATCTTCAACATCTAAATATGAATATTTTCTCCACATACAAAAGTTTTGAAATGAAAGCGTATTTATACTGCAGGTGACATAATGATGTTGATGGCAAGAACGTACCTTGTGTAGATGCACGTCACCTCTACACAAGTATACACATCCGAAGTAATCAAGTGTACATATTTTCATTTTCAGTTTGATAGTTACATTTAGATTCATATATGCTGGTTTAATAAAGCCTTACGGCAAGAAAACCCAAGCAAGTCGGAGATTTAACCCAGATGGTGACCGGAACGATGTCGAGATGGATCTCGTAGGTCAAGTCACTGTCTCCAGAATAATAATAATAATTCATGCTGTTGCAAAAGCCTGGCCCCATACCTCATCTACAAATCTACAACTGTACAAAAATAGAAGTGTAATTCACTGTCACAAAGTTTTTAAGACTGCATCGTTAGGGTGAAGAGCGGTCTAGTCTACTCAGTCTTCAACGGTGAGTTCTAAATCTCTTCACGCTTTCGGTGACGACATGGGTGGCGATGAATCATCGACAGAGGGTTGCAAACGGTGCATCTCCTCCATTCTTGATTATTCACACGCTATTGACACGGCTTGAGCGCCGTGACTAGTCAATCCTTGCATACAAATTGACACACCCTGGGACTCGAGAAAAACATTGTCGCCATCGTCTCCTACAAAGATATGTATTCGTGTGATTCGCGGTCGTATTCTTATGCTTGCGTTGACGATTTGAGAATGGGAGTTAGTAAAAGGAAAAAAGCACAATAGATTGTGACAAAAAGTGGGCAAAACTAAATAGAGCGTCTTTGCAGCTCAACTGATTCATGAGAAGTTGGCACTTGATTAGAAGCACTCAAACTCGGAGACCGCATTGTCACCTTCGTGACTCCATCCCGTGGCTTTCTTTTTCTCGTCCGCCAAAGCTTGTCCAAGGGTGGGTACTCCCGCGACGGCAGCCAGCTCAGACCTGTAAGGCTTAGGAACCTCCGGAGGACAAGCGCACCGTATCAATGCCCAATTCACCCCCTCAAAAAAGGGGTGGGCTTTGATCTCGCCAGCGCCGCGAATGGAACCGATTCGCTTCATAGGGTCCTTCATCAAGAGACCTCTGATCAAGTCCTTTGCGCAGTCGGGGACGTTTACGGTGTCGGTATTAGGTGGGAAGATCAGGGGGTGTGAGACTACGTTCGTGAGGGTGAGCTCGTTGTCGGCGCCTTTGAATGGTGTCTTGGCATACAGGAGCTCGTAGAGAAAAATACCGAATGTCCACCAATCCACTGAGCTGCCGTGGCCGTCTCCAGAGATGATTTCAGGAGCCAGATACTCGTGCGTCCCGACGAATGACATAGAGCGAACTTCGGTGGGCTCGACCACAAGCTCCGGCATAGAAGGAGGGGACGCGGTGCCCTTGTCATTATCAGACCGGTTAGATCGCTTAGACCGGAGTGACATGGGCTTGCGGAACCGGTACTGACTAGAAATCATGGGGACGCACGATTGAAGGGCAACTTGTTGAGGTTCCAACATCCAGATTTCGGATGTGGCCCTTCGTCCGTTCCGGGATGGCAGCGCTGCAAGGTTGGGCTGAGCCATGATCAGGCTGGGATTCACAGCGCAACGGAGAGACAGATCGAAATCAGAGAGCATGATGTGGCCATCTTCCCGCACGAGAACATTCTCTGGTTTCAAGTCGCGGTACACCACGCCCATCATGTGCAGGTACTCCAGTGCTAAAAGGATCTCAGCAGCGTAGAATCTGTCGTCGACACATGTCCACCACCAAATCATGGTTATTCCATGAGTTAATTATATCCTCAATATTATCCCTCGTAACCCACTACTTGCTCCAGTCATGACGCAAAACGAGTCTATATTTCTTCCGGTGACCGATCCTGCCCCGTAAAAGGTGCGAAAGCAGGGAGGTACACAACCCACAAATTTGGAGACCCGCCGATAAATGACCATGTGCGCGGCAAATCACAAGTTGCGCCAAGCATGCCTAAATCGAGGGCGCCACCGAAAAGAAGAGATCGAAGGATAGAACATTGATGAAGACAGACACGAATTTAACTGCCGGCGCTCGGTGGGCCATACGCCCAAAAAGACGACGCATTTCCTCCCTCGATCTCGAATGCTCTACTTGACATCTATCAACAAAATTGGTAGTCTCGGGGCTAGGTTACGCCAATTAGCATCTTCGATCAAGGTGACGTGAAAGACACAGGCTAGGGGTCATATCTTAGCTCTAATTTAACGACGGTTAAGGGCCTCGGTTATCGCTCAAAATGAATTAAATTTGTGAACTGCACTCTCCGCTGGATTGTGCCTAATTCTCCACGTGGCATATTTAAGCCAACACTCGTGCATTACTGGTAGATCCAATACATAAGTTACTGTGATTAATTTAGTCAAATTGCCCACCACAACGAGTCAAGGACCGCGGCTGAGACGTGAACCATTAATAAAATTCAGAGTTTGACCAGTGTAGGAAACGGATTCGGGTAAAAAAGTAAACGAGGTACGTGTACTAGAAAAAGATAGAAAGCTTTAAGAGATTGTCAAGATATGACAATAAAATTGTTCCAAAGACAAGTCAATCGGAAAGGCCAAGAATTGTGCAGGTAGCACCTCCTCCTGGTCCAAACTTTCGTGTCTTTCTACTCCTTTCTATGAGCGTTTTCAAGCGAAGACAGGTTTTGGAATAAATCATCTAAATCCTGGACTAAGGTTCAAAGAGCCAACCAAGGGCAGTTTTGGGGTGCAAGGTGATAAGATGTTTCAACCACAAGCCCTTATCAAATACTTCAAGTGTATGAAAAGAAGTTTGAAGCTTAACTTACTTGGCAGCCATGTCGGAGAAGCACTTTCCCGCCTGCTTCTGTCGAAGAGAATGCAAGTCGCCTCCAGAGCAGTACTCCATAACCAGACACGAGAATTGAGCCGTGTCGAAGTGAGCATAAAGCGTCGGAAGAAAAGGATGATCAAGTGATGCCAAAATTTCCTTCTCTGTTTGAGCCCGTGAAAGCTTCTTCCGGGTGGCAAGGGCACTTTTGTCCATCACCTGATCCACGTAGCAATATCTTTCTGTCAGCCATGTAGTTCCTTCCACCTCTACGAAGTGGGTATCTCCACTCGCTAACATGGATTTACTCTCACGTCTTGAAACCTTCGGTAGAGCATTAACTAATCAACTACGAAACCCACAAATCAATTTTTTCAGTCCTAGTACTGACCTTCATTGCAAAGTAGCAATCCATGCCCCGCAGTTCGCACAAGTACACGCTGCCGATATCTCCGCAACCAAGTCTCCGGAGCAGCTTGAAATGGCTTAGACCCAGAGACCCGTCTCTTGCTCGAAGAGCCTGAATGGCCTCCCAGTTTATGTCATTCGACTTGTGTGGTTTACTGTTGCTATTTGGTTTTCTGGTTCGATCATAAACAATTTCGCGAAATCAATACATGGAAATTTACGGACAGAGACGCTTCCGATTGCAGGGTCAAACTAAGACTCCTTAACGTAGAACTCCTTCGTCAGTGGTACAACTGCGGCAAAAGTATTCACCTCAAGAAAGTATGGCTGACAGGAGGATCGACTTGCTTAGTGCCGACCTCTTCGCCAGGCTCAACAGCGGCAATAAACCTTGTGTTACATGTTTCGTAAGATTCATCCTCCGAGTCGTGACTCGTAGACATTTTGCTGGATCCTGATCTCCTATCTCTAGAATCTTTAGGTGGCGTCTCCCGGAATGACCCTAATCTGAAGGATCCGATCCGAAAAGACCCCAACCTCGACGTCCCAACCTTGGTGGTATCTTGGGAAGTAACCACATCGTTTTTGAGTGGTACGAACTTCATGGATGCAATTCTTTAAAATCTGGTTAACCAATTTCCCTGCTGGCGGCGACGACAAGTTGTAGATGAAGTTCTCAGGCTCTAAAGAATTGTTCGAAGACTCTCCATGATTTGCACACGCTTCCAATTGCCACTGCAACTACTGAGCTCTGAATCTACCCACTTAAAAATCTCAGCTCTCCACATCGTGCATCAATGAGGCTTGCAATCTGTTTCGGCCACTAACACGACAAAGATAATTAATTTAGATTACTTGCCCCTTTGTATTGTGCATCTCTAACTGCTTCCCGATTCAAGGGTTCAGAAACCTCAACGTACGCTATTCAAAACTTCTATATTCAGTCGAGGTGACAATTGAACGTTTGAGCGATGCGGAATTCGCGCAATTAGTCACTGATGGATGTAATGTTCTGCACCCAGTTCCAGAAATACGAGAGAGATGCAGTCGAGGAAACCTTGCATATACAAACTATTTGAAACATCAGGTGTGTTCTCAGTAAGGAGGGAAACACCAGCAAAAGTACCGCAACCCCTAATTCACCCCTCGCACGTCACACCCTTAGTACACTTCACCAGTAAGAGGCTGTCGATGATTTCATGATGGCTACGTTAGAATATGCAACTATATTCTCTGTGGTGATTTAAGATACATGCGTTGTTTCCCTACACAATCCCAAATTCCGCTTTATCACAGCGACCGCGTGAGTGACGGAGGCAAGATGGCTGCGTAGCGAGAAATTGAAGAGGACGAGACAACAATTCGGTCTACCGAGCAAGTGGTCCCCAGCATCCACCAAAACCAATGATCATGTGCAGAAAATCACTAAAAGTCTACGCAATGGCAGCCCTGGAAAGACTACATGCGATTCACCGATGGCAAATTTCGGCGACAGAGACTAAATCCCAAAACCCTTGACATTCAGGGACCAGTAACCAAGAAACGAAAACGCTCCAGCTGAACGAAACCGCAACTAGACGTTCTGCAGGTATCGGAGTCTCCAGTTCAACACACTCTGCGAGAGCACCATAAAGCAAAGATGCACACCTGCAGCAAAGTCGCAGAGACGTTGGACCGACGTGCGGCGATCGAGAAGGGGGGACGAGCAGCAATAGCACGGACATATGCATCACGACATCAGCAAAGAATCTCACTACAGAAGGGAGAGAAGGAGGGGAGGACAAAGTACTGAGCTTTAGTCCGGGAGGCGAAGGGGGATGGACCTAACTACCGAAGAAGAAGAAGTAACAACGTCCAATGCTCCTCCACAAAGGGGGGCTATGGACATAAATTCCAGCAGATCCGGGATGTGAACGCAACACTAATAAGTGCCGGAACATGGGATCCCCGCTCTCGTCCCCCGACTTGTCTCTCCGCCCGCCCCGCGCTTGCTTCCTTGAATCCCATCCCCGTCATGGGCGGATCGACATGGACAGGGACAGGGACAGCGACAGGGGACCAGCCCGGGCACTAGGAAACGGGGGCGGGGAGGACGGGAACGGCGGAGATGCACCAGACTGGCACCCCCTCTTGAAGGGCAGCGCCCAGGATTAGCGCGCACTTCCAATTCATCCCCCCCCCCCCCCCCCCACCATCCCATGGCGGGGCAGGGTACCCGTCCTAGCCCGGCACTACCCGACCCGAGGAATCAGAAGGCCGCGCCAGGCGCGTCGGGCAGAGAGCGCCGCGGGCCCTTCGATGACGGAGCCCCCAGAATTCACTCGGCCCGTTCTCCCATTTACTGCCGCCCTTTCACATCAAAGCCTCACGAACTTTGAGATTCTCTCTCTCTCTCTCATTTCTTTGCTTTACTTTTCTTCCATTACTTTACTTTTATTTACTTTCCTTTTCTTTCTCTAAGTTTTTTTTTTCTATTTCGTATATTAATCTTTCTCATCAGTCCCTACAATTTGATTAGCTTTTTACTTCTATTCTCATCAGAACATCAGTCGTTATTTCTGTGTGCGTGTATGTGTGTGTTGTGTCAGATGCTGCAAGGAAACAGAATATTATTTTTCTGCTCTCGTGAGAGTTGCATTTTGAGCAAGGACACCTTGTTTTCTACCCTAAATATTGAATTTGCAGTGCTGTAAATTTGTTCCCTTCTGTTGCTCATGTACTCTCCAGCAAATGGGTCTTAATGTTGGATGAATGCTTATACTATTGATTCTAAAATAAATAATCGATTAATTGGATTTGTTGGATGATTTGTGTGAATAGCATTTGGCTGTGGTTATCAAATTAGAATGCATCATGCTAACCTATTTGTATTGCACTGATTCACAATTTCAAACACTATGGTTAATTATTTAAATGAAGAAACTCATTGTTAAAGTATACGGAGAGTTTGTTGTTTAGATTACTATTGAGCTGTTTCCGCTCTAGAAAATAAAAGTGAGTTACATACCTGCATTTGACTTAAAGAAACAACAATGATAACAGTACAATAAATAATATTCCAATTATATTAAAACAACATCAACTTTGGTGAATAACACATGATAGAAAATCAGATTAGAAGTGATTAAACTCTAAACATGATGTGATATTGTTATTCCATTGAACTCAAGATATTTTGGATCACAGAATGCAAAACCCATTTTTGTACCCACAATTTTAGATGGGACCATATTATTCTTGTACCCATTAAAGTGGGAAAGGGGGTTTTGAAAAGATGACCCCCACCTTGAAAACCCTAAACCCTAAACAATATAGTCTGTTCCTGTCCTGGACAAGGAGAGTGGATTGCGTTGAAACCAATGGAGCAAACAACAACTGGAAACAAGTGCAATGGGAACATTCTTGTCCAAATTTGTGACTTGGGTGTTTAAGTTGTGTGGGGCGTGCTCAACGTGGTAGCTTTGTGAAGCCCCATTTGGGCTTATTCTATCCATCTCACCCAACATTAACAGAATCCCTCTTGATGACTCACCTTGAAATGAGATTTGGAAATACTTATGACTTCACAAGAGGTTATGATTCTTGCAAACTCAACCATGATAGCCTTCCAATTTTCACAAGAAGGCTAGCATGACTCAAGATAATTGATTGGTTATGTCTCAACAAAGATGACCTAGAGATTTAAAAGACACATATATTTTTATTAAAAAAAAAAAAAAAAAAAAAAAAACACACTAGGTAATTTGTGTTTATATAAATACATTTTTTATTATGAAAGAAATATATATATATATATATATATATAAGAGAAAAACATTGGTGATGAATACACTGTAAGAAACATTTGCACAACATATCCTCCATGAAACTCCATTCAGTTTACAAAGTAGGAATGTTAATATTGAGACTTTACTTAAATATTTGAACAGATTTGGGAAATTGTTACTCATCAAAAAGTGTGATACTTGGAAAGTTTTGTAATGAATACTCTGACATTCAAAAATATTGCATGAATCATGATAACTTGTAAATAAGAAATACATTTAACTTGCAAAGTGTACAGATAAATTTGAATCAAATTAAACTAAATACAAATTTCTCATACATGCATACAAATGACTCATAATCAAATATCCCATGTCAAATCTAATAAATATGTGTGTATGTTTGAAAAACAGTGCCAACACTTTAATTTACTTGCATATATGCTGTTCAAAGATATAAAATTAATTTATATGTGTGTTTCTTCAGTAACCTTATAAAAATTTTAAAATGTAGATCACAACAACTATTGATCATGGTTGAGTTTTATTATAGTTATAATAGTTAATTTAAAAATGTACATCACAACAACTATTGATTGTAATAACGTGACCAAACTGTTCATAAACACGAGAACAAATATATTATTTATGTTAAGAATATATCATTATATCATTTTAAGAAGAAGATTATCGAAAGACACAAAAAACCCAAAAAATAAATTTAATAAAATTGATTTGATATAGATGCCATATATACATAGAGAGAGATCTTATTCGAATTTCAATATGTGTAGGTGTTGATGAAGAAAACATTCTTAGATTTACATAAGTATTAATTACTGTTCTTTTCATTATTAGATTTATTGGAATGCTATATATATTAACTAAGACAATGAAAAAGTAATTATGTCTGTATGTATATGTATATATATATATATATATATATGAGAAAAGAATGTAATCTAATTGTAAAAGCTGAACCCGTAATGAACAAAAGTAAATAACGGTTTGAAATCAAATAAACAGTGTTCACCAACATTGAAGGAAAAACACGATATCAAATTCAAAACACACAAAATTGTACATTTCAGTTGTTAAACTGATGTATTGAATGATGTGATTTTTACATTTTAAATTCAAAATTTTCTATTGTTTAAGATTCAGGATAATTCAGTGCCCATATTAATTTAAAACACATTGGAAGAACTTTCATGATATCATTTGTATCAATCCATTTGAGCATTGCCAAAACTTAATTATTTACATCAAGTTTTTTTTGGATAATTCATGTTTTAATTCGCATATTCATACATATATACACACACACAGACATATATATATATACATATATATAATATTTCTGATACAAAATCCAGACAAAGCAGAATATGCCTTGAAATATAACTTTACTGTGTGATGAACTTAGTTTATGTTTTATTGGAAGGATTTCGTGAGATCACGAAAAATTATCATTACGTGTCTATTGACAAATTTTACTGCATTTTTGATGTTTTATTTAGGTTTTCGTTTTCTGTTTGTATTAAATAACACCACATAATTCTTAATCTATAAAAACAATTAGAGAAAAGAAACCGATCAGTGTTGAAAGTTTAAAATAATATTGTTTAACACACTTCAGATAAACACGAATGTTTTAAAATATTTTACCAATTATATATTTATTCATTTATTTAAAATAATTATACAATGTACTTAGAAAAATTTATTCAAAGAGAAAAAATTAAATCATAGTAAGAAAAATTTAAATAAAAATCAAAGACCTTAAATTCTTGATTAAGAAACATTATGAAAGGTGAGATGAGTCTAGATTAAGTAGTTTATCCTTGATTTTGACAATCGATTTATTTAGACGAAGAAAATAATAACATGATTATTGGTGAACTAATGAAGTTAGAAACTTGATAAAAGTAGAATATTATTTCATCCAAAATTCAGTAAAAACATATAATTTTGGTGGTTATAAAGCCATCATATTCCAATATCTCTTTTTTAAAACCCATCCTAAACAATATATCAATTGTTTTTATAAGTTTTAGACAAAATATTTATGCTGAACCCCATGTACAGTATACAATATTTTAGTTGTAAATATTTTAGGAGTTTTGAATTTTTTTATCATTAGCGTCTTAAAAAGCTGCTTACAAAGTTGAATGCAACCAAGAAGTATCAAAAATCCCAAATTTTTTGCCGGCAAGTGGTGAAATAAAAAATTCCTTTGAATTACAAATGTTTTAATTCCAAAAAGAAACAGTCAAAATGTTTTGGAATGTCATAATTTGTGTATGTGTATATGTACATATCATTGTGACATTCACAATAATTTTTAAGAAATTAATGATCAAATGATTGAGGTTCACACTAAGACATTTAAGAGTACAACTTCCACAACAGAACACCATCCAGTTTGTTGTTAAATTTACACATTTCCAATTTCAGTGTATAACTTTCTCGTCAAAGGCATTTTTTTAAATGAAGGGTTCACAGTCTTGTGGTTGCAACTGTTTTAGAAGCTCAATATTAGTTAAGAGATGATATAATTTTGCACAAAAGAAATTTCTTCTTAAGCTCTATAATAAATGAAATCAAATTAAATTATTTTCCCGGGATTAATAAAGAAGATATAAAAATATTAACATAAAATTTGCACATAGCTTATAAACCTTGAATTGGTGGTGATAAGAATCCTATAAAAGAAATTACATAATTTTAGCACATATTTTTATAACTTTGAAAGCAACAAGATTTCTCAAATTTTTTATTTATCTAGCACAATATAATTTTCAAAACCATATTGAATGAAAAAAGCAGATGCGAAAATTGATGCACACCGAAATTGTGCAAAGAAGCACAAGGGCAAAACAAGAAAAAAGAAGGAAAAACGAAAAAAAAAAGAAAGAGAGAGAGAAGCTTGAGACTATTAATTAATTAGGAGCAATAAAATTTAAACTGGTTTGTGAATTAGATGGTACTTACAAGCATCTCCGAATATAATAAAAGATACTATTTAGATTAGATTAAATAATGATAAAAAGAATCCTTGTTGGCTGTGTAAACCAAGTGTGTGGGGCATGGGGAGGGCAACACTTTATGGCTTCCCAAAGATAAATATCTGCTCAAGACCCATGCCTTGAAAAGTTGAACCATATGGAAAATAAATCAAGGGTTTAATTAATAGTATACTTACTATTATATATTGATTAATATTACTAAAAATTTCTTCTCTCTATTCTCTCTTTGCTCACCAGGCTTCTCAATAGTCCACAAAAGGCACCCAGGCCTCATGTTTGGTGTTTGTGAGTAGATTAAACTGATTAATTTTTTATCATATGGTTGTTGGTGGATAAGATTTACTTGGAGGAGGGCAAGGTAAAATGAGACATGTTTCCATGATAACTACTGTTTCATCCAAAGCTTCAATAACAGCTTTTTATTTATTTATAGTTTAGTTCTCTGATTAGTCGCTGTGCATGTGTTGTATACCAAACATGATGAAGGTCAATTCCATGTTTACAGCCTAATATGATGCAAGTATTATGTTGTGGCTAATACAAAATGCCAATAACATGATTACTGCTTTGATTGCTGGTTTAAAGAATGTGTAGAATTGAATGGTCAGTTATTTGAGTTCTATATTATGCATTAAATTAAATGAACAAGTTATGATATTGGTACCAATAGGAGTTGAATCAGTTTTGTAAAGACCAAGAAGTTTGTGTATGTATGTAGAGAGAGAATAGTGTATTATTTTGTTAATGTGTACAATTTTGTTTTTCATAAAATAAACTAATACTTTAGTTGATTGAAAAATCACAATAATTAGTAGTCATAAAAATCTTTTTTATTTTTGATTTCTTATTTTTTTTATTATGTCAAAAGGTTGTTAAAAGAGTTTGTGTGTGATATGCAAATATATTAAAATCTGTCAAACGATTTAAGTTTTGACTAGTTGTTTGACAATCTCATTATTTATAAATACTTTGACTGCATCTTTCAAGCAAGATATAATATCACTAAAAATACATTTAGAAGGATGAATATGATAGTTAGTGAGGGAGAGAAGATGAAGTGAAGTACATGAACTTGAAAGATAATATATTTACATAGCGATTTAAAGGTCACTATTTAAATATATTACCTTTGTTGATTTGTAATTCAACTTCAAAAAATAGTGTGAAGGATGTTTTCAGTATATGTTTACACAATACTAATTCTATGTTGTATTGCAACGATGGGAATATTGGTGACCATGAGAACAGGTACAAAAACAAAATCTGTGATGCAAGAGACATAAATGTAAAAGTTTTACTTTTAAATCTTGTACTATTTTCGTTTTTTCTTTTTTCATTAAATATTTTGGTGTGATTTTTTTCAGATATTAATAAATAAACATCAATGTTATTCTTAGATGAATAATTCTATGGTTAGTCAAAGTATTAAAGGATTAGATAGACTAACTAGTTTTTAAAAGCGTTATACATGTTATTGTGTATATTTTTCAACATCTCTAATCCATATTTAAATAAATAAACAAATTTTAAACACATGCAAATAAATGTGTCACATGATCCACTCCAATGCTAGAAAGCTTTAAAGTACCCAAAAAGATTAATTTTGGAACAAATTTGATATTCAACAAGAAGAAGGATTTTGACTTGTTGCATTTTGGACACAACTTATATCCATCTCTAGAACTCTTCATTATTGTCCTACCTAGACTAGTTTGTTGACATGTCAACTAACTTTTATCTGATATTGAATGCTTGCGAAATTAGTTAAGATTAACTCTTTGTCAATATATCATCAACACGTGGCTATGGTCCTAAAATTATATACCCACCCACATGCTTGAACTTCTTCTGCTCACCCACCAGGATGCCCCACAACACGGGCCTCGTAAATTCACAAATCAAACAACGGAACAAGGAAGCTCCAAAACCCTCTTTAAAATATGCCCCTAAATCCAGAAATTGATCTTCATTGGCCAAGAAAGTGGAACCTTCAAGGAAAATCCGCCGCACCAAACGAGGCACAGATTTTTGAGGAGCCGCGGCGGATCGATCTCCCGCGGCCACGTGTTCAAAAGAGAACTGCGTTCATTCGTAACCGTCCGATGCGTATCTCAACTTATGGATAAATGGTTGATGGAGGGACCCACCATCAAGGATATTTAGTTGAGTTGTGAACCTAGCAGCCTTCGAGCTACGGGACTTTTGGGTGGTCGCCGCTCCCGATGGGGACAATCAGCCCTCGCAAATGAGCATTGGCCCACAACGGCGCGGTTTCATGCGGATGTAGTACCATTCCCGTTCCCTTCCTCGGGCACGCACGGGCTTGGGTGCCCCTTCCCGGGGCACATGGAGGGATGTCCCCAATTTGTGCTGCAGTGAGGTAAGGCCTGCTGATTTCTTCATGACTCGTTGATTACTATGAGAGATCATTTCAAAAAATATACATAAAAAACCCCATTTATCCAGAATAAAATTAATAAGTTAAAAAATAATTTATTTTATATTTGATTTTAGTTTTAAAATAGAAATAATATAAAACAAGGTTTATTATTGTCATTCTCAAAGGTCCATGAACAATAATTAAAATCAATTATTTTATATTTTCATATGTACATATAAAGTAATTAATGATTGTTTTATTATTTCTAAGAGAACCCCTGCTGTAAAACATCTATACCATCTTCAGAATATATATACATATGTATATTTTTTTTATTTCTTTATTTGGTGTGCATCATATCAAAAAAATCTATAACCTGATCTAATAAAAATTTGGCGTTATCAAATTGGTTAGAAACCACTTGTATTAAATTTACTTGGTAGATACATGTTACAAAATTTTAAATTATTTTTGCAATAATCAACCCACATTGTAATCTTTTTATTAAATAAAATTAAAAAATATTTTTAAATTTTAAATGAAATATTTTTAGTTATTTTGAATGTTTTCTTCAGATAACATAAGTTTTTTTGGCATAAGTTACAGGCAGGTCCAAACAAAGGCTGTGGACCTTCTCAAACATCAATCATATAATTGTAACAGCAACCTGAAAGCAAAATAACACTATATATACTCTTATTTAGACAGTTATTGGTAGTTTAGTTTTGGAGGCATTGTTGATGCAAACATGCTTTTATGAATTGGTATTGTAGTTTTTTTAGTTTTCTCTAAAATAAGTCTACAATATGAAATTTAGTTTTACAGAAAAAAAAAATGTTTTACAGAAAGAAAACAAGTATAAATTGTATTTTTTACAATGAATTTTATGTATTTTTTGGACAATTCTACAAAGGACCATAGTTTCATAGGAGATTCTAAGTTACAAATATCTAAACCACTAAAACATGATAGAGAGATACACATGTGGCTCAGCATTGATGACTCGTTTGATTTTACACACCATACTTAATTATGAGTTATATTTTGACCCCTTCCTTCTAAAGAACTAGAACAAAACAAAAAGATTGCACCAGAACTTGTTTTACTGTTCAATTATCATCCATCTAGAATGAGCGCAAGATCAAAATGTTGTGGAGAATATACTGGTGTAAGAAAGCATTTCTGATGTATTATCAAACGCGGTTTTGAATGAAGTCATTGTATAAATAAGCATGTTTTCTAAATAAAAATTCAAAAACAATGTTACCCTTTTAAGAAACAACTGTGCCTCTACTTGACAGATTTAAAATATTTTTTGGCAATGTAACTTTGCTCCTTCCAGGTTTTAAAAACAAGTATGATACCAAAAACTAAGCCTGAAAGGTTCTTTACCCAAAAATCATGATTAGAACAAATCAACACTCCTAATCACTCCCCTCTGCAAAGCAACAAATGCAACAACTCAACAAAGTTTTAACTCATGTCACTTGTGGATAGTTATCCAAACAAAAGTTACAAGCTTATTGGTGCCATGCTCATTCGTAGCATGTAGACAATTATGTTAGATTCAAATCAAGTACCTCATCCTCATATAAAACCCTAAAAATGACTATTGATCTGTGGAAGACACAAAGCTTGTTCTAGAACTGGACTTGCACTGTTCTCTTATTTAAGAAACACCTCTGCTATTCTCGTGCCAGTAAAGTCACCACCAGTGCCAGTCTCTCAGCAAATAACCCTGTTTCTAGGGCACTGATTCAGCCTTCTTTCATGGGGAACACAGCTCCTAGACCCACTCACTAAAAAAGTGGCTCCCCATGGCATTGGAAGAAGGGTTTGTGGCTCTTATGCATTTGGGCCTCTAGGCACCATGGAAGCTCTCACATGAGGAAGAGAAACAGAGCATGTAGCCTAAAAATTAGGGTTTTTGAGTGAGATTATGTGCACCCACTGGGGTAATTGAAAAGTTATCAGTTAACTTGGACAGGGTGCTTTGGTTACCCACTTTTTCCAAGCCTGTGCTTTCACAATCCAGCTTGGATTTGGTGCTTTGGGTTCTTCATGTCTGGATGCTGCTGCTGCTGCTGCTGCTGAACAAACATGTGCCAGCTCCTCACTCACCCTTGATATTCCAATAGCTCAGCAGGTGCATCACATCTCAGCAGCTGGGTGTGGCCCAGATTAGGGTTTGGCATGATACTGCTTTCTCCCATTTCAGCAATTGCTAAAGGCAATTTGAGAGTGTGCATGATTTGATTTTTGATTTTTGATTTTTTTTTTTTTTTTTCTGTAGCATGAAAGGATAAAGTTTCTTTTTGCTAAGACTACTGACCAATGTTCTGGTTTTTCATGCTTTAGATGTACCACATGCAACATTTTATAAATGTAAAGACAAAATGGTTGTCAGGAACCTAGAAAGCAATTAATAAGATTGTAAAAGTTGGGGAAGTTTTTTTAAGGCAGAGACAAGGTCAACTCTTTCTGTGGCTTGAAAGCTTACCTTTTAGGCTTTGAGTTTGGTAGTCCTTGACTTGCAATGGAAAGTAGTCCTGAGAGTAGCAAAGTAAGTTGAGGTATGGTGCCTCTCCAAGTGAAAAAAAATAGAGAAAGTAGTTGGCAGGATTCAAGTTGGTTAAAATGGGATGGATGAACTCATTGGGGGGGGGGACTCAGGTGCCCATAACTGCACAGTTCTAATACAATTAAATAATAAAAGTGAAAACTTTGAGGATCCTTTAGCCTATCGTAACTTGCAGTTGTGTTTGTGTGTGTGTGAGAAAATCATGTGAAGTCACTTTGGTTGGCAGCAACCAAGACTGAATGTAAAGGACAGCCGTCACAGAAGCATGCAAAAATCAAGAAAGATTTTCAAAATAAAGAGCTCCCTTGTACCATGTTTCTTTATTTATTATTGTATACCCTCTACTTTTCATAAAATGATAAAAGAATTAAGTAGCAAATTGTGGGATTGAGGTATGTGGATGTTTATTTCAACCTCTACAATTGGATGCCATCATCTTCTCCTCTCATCTCATTCTACCTCAATCTTATGTAATCAAACATGTATTTCTAAAAGAATAGTTATTCCTAGGTGTGGTTTTAAATAAAGCTGGAATCACTTCTGTGGTACTCTGCAAAAAAGTGCTAAAAAATTATGATGTAATTAGATAATAATAGATAAGGTCATGTAAAAGACATGGTTTGATGTTTGATGTAAAAGACAAGTGATTGCAAGAAAGTTTTGTACTTGTCAAGTTGTTTTTTTTTTTTTTTTTTTTTTTTTTCACATGTCACCTTCCACTGAACTCTCCAAGATCTTCAATGCTCTATAAGGTCTTTCCATATCTGTTGTTTTGTGGGTGTAATTCCTGGCATTGTCTTTAAAAATAAATGTGTCTCATTGAATTCATTAGTTCAGTAAGCATAATTTGAAAAAGAAGAGACCATTTTTAAAATAAAAATATTTATTATAAATATATTTTAGAGAGAATAATGCAAGAAAAAATAGGTATATAGAAAAAAATCTCTCCAAGATTTGCAATGCCTTGGAATTGAGGCCAACTTACACAACTTGAAAAATTTATAAAATCTATATAGCATTATTTTTAATATCAGTGGCATGTAAAAATATAAGTCTTTGTTTTGGTTTTGACCTTCTATATATTTCAAATAGCTATTATATGCCACATTAGCCTCATTAATATGTATTTTTTTTTTTTGTAATTTAAATTTAAACTTAACATCATTTAAAGAAAAAATTAGAACTACTATTTAATTGTACTAAACTTTAATTTTCTTATAAATATTATAATTCATATTTTTAAATAACTTAGCTATATATCTCATCGAGTCTACAAATTTAAAGACCAAAAAATATTTTTTCTAATAATTCAAAGATTAATTAAAAAAATTATTAGATATATTAGTCATATATAAAATCTAATTTTTTTAAAAGAAATTTTATTTATTTATAACTTCTTAAAAATTAAATAAATTAAGTACAAAATAAAATATTACAATTAGTATTACATTTTTTTTTTTTTTTTTTTTTTTTTTTGTATTATTATACATTTTTATAAGTAAATAATCAAGATTCTATTATAAGAGTCTATTATATTCTTTTCTAAATCTATCAGAAAATTTTAAATAAAAAAGTCTAAAATTTTTAGTCTTTTATTTATTATATTATATTATTTATTATATTATTTATAGTTAATTTTTGAAGACCATCTAAAATCTAATTGCCATACATTTAAATGTTATTTATTTTATTGTTATAAGTTAATATCTTATGAATTATTGTGCATTTTGTTTTTTTAAGTTATAAAGTCTTAACCATAACCTTAATTATTTATATTCTTATTTTTTCAACAAAGTCTAGAATACCATTGGTTCTACAAGGCCTCATTCTTTAATGCAAATTCATACAAAATTTAATTATCTAATTACTTAATAATTAGTATCATTATATAATTTAATTTTTCTTACATTACTTTTTTTGTAAATATAAGATGTATACATTATAATAAATACATATATTAACAAATAAAATACAATAAAATAGAAGTTAATAGAAATATATAAAATTGATGATATTTTTTTAGAAAATTTGAATCAATTTTTATAAATACAAAATTTTAAATTTTAGATTTATATAGATATATCCAAACCACTTTAAATTAAGACTTTCTTTGGAATATATAATTTAGATTATTCTAGGATTGTGACTACATTTTAATTTATATAAACTATAAATAAATAAAATTCTTCTACAAAATTGTCAAGAAACATCCATCTTTGTCAAATTCAATAGATTCAATCAAATTGCTTCAAGTACAAAATACTCTCATACAAGAAGTCAATAAGGTACTACCAATCAATTGAAGATATTAAGATTAATCATTGAGCCATGACATGCATCTATTGCAAGGAGACTAATTTTAAAGTAGTTATTTATGTAGGATCTATCATCTAGGAACATTCTAAAAAGTCTAGGATAATAGAACAAAGTATAAATAGGAGTGGCTAAGGCCTTTTGGGATATTTGATCATGTATGGCTTTAGACCCTTTTTCTTAGTAAAATTTGAGTTTTCATCTTTCTATTCAATTTTGTTATGTTCTAATTCTATTTGCTCTAATTTATCTTTCATGTCCTATTCTAATTAGTTTTGTTTGATTTTATTTAGTTCTGTTGAGTTTTATTCTAGTTTATTTTGTCTTACTTTGTGATGAAGCTTATTGTTGATGTAGATTTAAAGGAACTTGGATTTTTGAGATAGATTGGTCATATTTCATTGGTATCAAAATGAGTATTAGATTGTTTTTTTTTAATAGTGGATTGATAGTCATTATCTACTCAAAGTTCAGTTGTTGTGGTCACATTAGGTACTGTATTGAGGCTATTATAAGCTATTCTTTAAAAGTCAACCAAGAGATGAAAAGACATTACAATAATTGAATCCGGCGGAGAAATTACAACATAGAAGATATGACAAAGCAATTCTAGATGGAGGCTCAAATATAACACCACTTAGGCCAAATAGCTACTTTACAAGGGTAAATAGAAGCTTCGAAGACATAAGAGTCAACATCTGCTAGGTTGAAATTGAGTAAGTCCAGTATATATTTTGGAACTTTAAGACAAGAAGATGTATGTCAATGGCTCTTTAATATGAAACAATACTTCCAACTATCTGCAGCAAATATCATTGAAGAAATTATGTATGTAGTTAAGCATTTGAAAGATGTAATAACCATTTGGTGGCAACATCAAGTTCAAAGTTATGGAGCTCAAGATGGATTTTGTGATTGAGAGGAGTTTGAGACCAAATTTAAGAATTAATTTTGGCCCATCAATGCAAAAAAGATAGCTCATAATCAGGTGGCAAATTTTACACAATCTAGATTATGTCTCTCGATTCAAATCCCTATGTCTCCAAATTGGCAATATTTGAGAGGTGGAGATGATGGATTAATTTCTACGAGGTTTGAAACTTGTAGTCTAGCAAGAAGTGGAACTAAAAGATCTATAAATATTTGAAGAGGCAATTCAGATTGCAGAGAAGGTCAATGCTATAGATTTTAGAAATTATAGAACATGACTTATAACACAAAGTCCTATGCTACTATCTAACACTATGGCACAACAATCAACACTAATGGAGATTGATGCTGTATAAAAATCATTGACATCACAAAGATGACAAATATTGGTGCAAAAGAGATTATGTTTCTATTGCCAAAAGTTAGGCCATCAGATCGGAGGTTGTTTAAAATGTCAAAATTCAAGCATCAAGAAAATAAGATAGGTTCATAGTCTTGAAATTCACCAAGTTGATAGTGAGACAAAGCTGAAAAATGGAGCTCTTCAATAAAGGCCCCAAGGACCTGTATTAGGGATAATTAATGTCTCTTAGAGATAAGCAATATGGCCTGAGACAACTCTAAAAAGAGTTGACTGGTACATCTAACAAGACTACTAAGAGGACAATCATATTGTGTACTTATAGATTATGGTTCTACAAAAAATTTCATCTCAACTAAATTGTGGATCGATTTGGAATTAAAATTAAAGCAATCAAGAGAAAAAGTATATACCTTGTAGATGATCAAGAAAACGTATTGAGTAAAATATATGAAGAAAAAATCTTAAGGTTGATTAACACCTATATTTTAAGAGTGAGGTTCAAGGTGACAAAGCTAAGGTATGATGTTATCTTTGATATGCCATAGCTAGAGATGAAAAATAAGCAAGTTGATTGGATAATAAGGATAATCTCTTTTAAAGATGGCAGAGGCAAAGTGACTCTTTGCACCTGTACATCAAGTGAAAAGAAAAGACAATTTGCAAGCAAAGACTTACTCATAGGAATGACCATTGTAAAAAAATAAATATATTATAAGCAACTGATATATATGGTGGTTTGAAATTTGGCATCAATGGTAGGTAAGACAGCCAAAAAGATAGAACAGTGTCAAGTTGTAACATAACTATATGGTGAAAGATGATAATATGGATCATATTATAAAAGATCCAAGTTAAAAGATAAAGTAGAAAAACATAGATAAAAAATAGGAAGGTAATAAAACTTTTAGTAGTAGTATTGCCTTTTTAAAAAAGTGACTTGTACTTATTTTGTAGGGCCATAAATAAAGCAAAATAAGATAGATTAAAAAAATAAATGATATAAGTATCTTTAAGAAGAAGTTAAGAGTACATTCTAGTAAAAATTACTTAGAAAAACTAGATATTCATATCTAGAGAGGGCTAGTTATGAACTAGAATCAAAATCAGACCGAAGGCACGAAACTGAGCCTCAACGACGATTCTGGGGTTCTTTTGTAGATTGAAAAATAGGATTTGATAGCAGATTGGATAAGATTTTTATGAACATTGATTTTGTATGATTTAGATTTGCAGTAACTTTGTAAAAACTTTACAAAATCAAGTTTGTTTTAGATGACTTGGATTTCTGTGAAGTAAAATAGGGTTGATTTTTTGGACAATTTTGAGAGTTTTGTAATAGATTTATAGATGAAATTTTGTGGATTAATGGTTATAGTTGTGCTTTATATGTGTCATGAGTTTTAGCTTGATCTAATAGTTGAATTGAGGATTATTGAGGTTTAAGTGGATTAAGGTCTCAAAAAGTAGAATTTTAGATTAAGTGAGTGTTTTTAAGATTTCTTGCAATCTACTAGTTGGATTGGAGTGAAATTTATGTGTAAGGATAGTAGACTTGTTTTTCTATTTATATAAAAATTTTAAAATCAATCAAATTGTGAAAAAGAGAGATATTGGCTTTGAGAGATTGAATTCAATGTCAAAAAAAGAAGTTGGCCAATACCTAAGCATATTTTTGAAGTCATCATTTATTTGGTAATTCTGATCTTTTTTAATTTTTTTGTACTTTTTATCAACTTAATTGTTAAGAAGTATGCATATTTTGAATTAAAATCAATAGTTCATTGATTAGTTATTGAGGTTTAAATCGGTTGTAGGAATTACTTGGAATTGATTAGGATTTGGTTTAGGATCTAGGATTTAGGCTTTGATTTAGAATTTAAAATTTAGAATTTAGGATTTGATTAGGGTTTGATTAAGATTTGATTTAGGATTTGTTTAGGGTTTGATTTAGGATTTAGAGTTTGGTTAGGATTTGATTTATGGTTTAGAGTTTGGTTAGGATTTGATTTAGGATTTAAGATTTGATTAGGATTTGATTTAGGATTTAGGATTTGATTAGGATTTGATTAGAATTAAGATTTGGTTAAGATTTGATTTAGGATTTGGTTATAATTTAGTTTAAGATTTAGGATTTAATTAGAATTTAGTTTAGGATTTAAGATTTGATTAGGAGTTGATTTAGGATTTAAGATTTGATTAGGAGTTGATTTAGGATTTAAATTTTGATTAGGATTTGATTTAGGGTTTAAGATTTTATTAAGGTTTGATTAGGATTTATTTAGAATTTATTTAGGATTTAGTTAGGATTTAAGATTTAATTACTTTTTGGCCTAAAGTTTAGGATTTAGGATTTAGGGTTTAAGATTTTAAGTAGTATTAAATTAAGATTAGATTGAGATTTATTTGAAATATATTTGTGATCATTCTAATATTTTTTTAAGATTTTTTTATTATTTATTTATAATTTATTTAAGATTTCTTTGAATTTAATTAAAGTTTTCTTAGTATTTTTAGTGTTCTATTAGAGTTGAGATTTTGTTATTACAATTTCCATTCTATCTTCCACAGCCAAGTGCTTGGAGTATTCTCAAGTAAGACTTCACGTATTATGACATATTTGGTGAACCTAATGTGAAAGCTTGAATTAGAAGGTGTTGAGTTTTATTGGTGGTTATTGAAATTGATCGAAAAAGATTGATTTTAGAACTTTTTGAGTTCTTAGAGCTTTACAAACTATCTTGAAATACAATGGAAATATTTGGATTATCATAGAATATAATAGGACTTTATAGACATGATGGAAAATTTTGAAGTATCATAAGCTATTTATTAGAGTATTTCAAGGAATACTTTTTATCATTGTTGAAAAAAATGGAAGATTTTTCATCAAGGTCTTTGAATAGATTGAATATTTTTGATAGTTCAAATGTTAGTAAACTTTTTAAAGCTTTCTGTATATTCATAAAGGAGCAACAAATAATGAAAGCTATTGAAAAAGATATCACAAGGGCATTGCAAGGAGTCATCAAAAAATTTGGAAGGTTTGAAGGATGTAACATTACTAAGGTTTTACAAGTTTATATATGTGAGATAGAAACATGCCAAATCCTTGAGGCAAAGATGACTTTTAGCTTCCATTTGGCTATTGAAGATGGGATTCATAAAAAAGTGAAGAGATTGCTTGGAGGATGTATAGAGATATGGTCAAAATTTCAAGAACTTTTACAAGAAGAATTTATTGATGGAAATGATGATAGGATTATTAAGCAAAAGTTTTTGGATTGGATAGAATTGCAACCAGGCAAGTATATGGATCTTTATGAATTCTTGGAAGAATTTGACAAGAGATTTTATTAATTCTCATCCTCAAAGAGACGGTCATTGGGTGCTTTAATGGTAGAGTTGTTTTTAAATGGTGTTGATGATGCTTTGAGAGATGAGTTTTTCATACTTCTTGTAGATGAGTCTATGGAGAGTGGTTGTATCAATAATTGAGAGAAGTTGAAGGAAGTAGTGGTTGTTTTAACAAGGCAAAAAGAAGCAAAAGCTAAAGGAGTTGTAATATGGCTTAAGAAATCGTCTACTTTGGCTTCTATATCATCTTTATCAATACAAGGAATTAATTTTAAAAAAGAGAAATAAAAGAGCAAGTAGGAGACTTCAATGGAAGAACCAATTTTATGCAGATGAAAGAAATTGGATCTTATACCGAGGGTGGTGAAGGAGAGAACAAAGATTTTTTTCAAACTATTACTATAGAAGGCCAAGGTATCCAAAAATTTGAAGATAACATGAAAATTAAGGATTTGGAAACTAATGAAAATGCAGTTGGAAGCTATGGCTATTCTACATTGAATAAGTTTATGCAAGTTGGTGATAGTAATTTGGATAGAGCATCTCTTGGTGATCAAAGAGGATTTTCTACATTTTAAGGAAATGAAGATGTTTTGTACTATACTTTGGAATATATTAAAGAGTTTAAGGTTGAGCCTTCAAAAAAGATGGATTATGGATCTATTCAAAGTTATGATCATAGAAGTTATGTAAATTCACAATATTATGTTGTACAAAGTGGTGGAATCATGCATGGGGATGATAATGAAAGTCAAATTACATATGGCTATGAGACCACATATGGATTGGATGAAAGAAGTTATGAATTTTTACATCATCATTATAAAGAAGGTTATGAGATTACACAAGGTTATGATAATAAACGTGGTTGTGAAACCACAAAGAATTATCATGAAAGTTACTAGACTTTTCAAGAGCATGAGATTTCAAAAGAACATGAGATTTTTGAATATTATGAAGTCATATAATGCTTTGAGACAACAAAAGGTTATCATATTTTACAAGGATGCATTCAAGAAGATATGAAAGATGTTATAAAAGATTATGTGGCAAATAAAGATTATGGGATAAAAAATAAGGATGCCAAGTAATTGACTATGATTAAATTAATTGTGAGCACTTTTCTTTTGGACGAAGGTCATAGTTATATAGATAATGCACATGTAATGGGAACACAATTGGATTTTGTCAAAGATAAGGTTCATCATCAAGTATGGAATTTAAGGGTGGAAAATCTAAAAATCTTTAAATATAAAGACTTGGAAAATGGATTTAAAGATTATATGGACATCTTAAATGAAATTTGGAATCAAAGAAATAAGAAAAAAGATACATGCAAGATGTATGTGGCTATATGGGAGAAGTTTAGATTTAGTCTTTTTATTTCAAATTGTGTACCTTGGCAATAGATTGGTCATGTGAAAAGGAGGATATTTCCAAACTACTTGCAATTGGAGAGTAAATAGAAACATTGGCATTGACAAAAAAAAAAAAAAAAAAAAAAAAAAAAGATTTTAGAAAAGCATCATTGTACAACAAGACTATGGAGGTGTGAAAATGGTGGTACTCTTACAAGATATAGATGCCTTTGATTTAAGTATTATTTGCATTAAAAAAAATAAATTAGAAAAATATCATTATAAAGCAAGACTATAGAGGTATAAAAAAAATGAGTACTTTTACTAGATATTGGTTGTGAACTTAAATAAACCTCCACTAGTTGGAAGTTTGTTTTAGTTCATAAAAAGTGACTTGACTAGAAGAATTTAAAAGTAAGGCCATTATTCAAATTTTAATCCAATCATTAGTTATTATTGTTAAAAAACCAGGTTATTAATAAAATCTTCCAATCATTCTTCACATTCACAATGATAATTCACTCATTAAACTTTATGCAAAATAATTCCTTCTTTTAATTCTAATTATATAATTTATTTTTAAATATTTTCTTTTCTTTATTTTTATTTTTTTATTAGGTTTTTTTTATTTTTTTTATTTTTTTTATTTGATTATTTATTATTTATTATTTATTATTTTAAATATATAAATTATTACTTCTTAAAGAATTGGTGGTAAGAGTAATTAATTAAGTTATTAAACCATAGTAAAGGTAAAATATTAAGTAAAAATTAAAAGTTTAAGTTTTAACAATTTGAAAAAAAAATAAAGTTACCGATTAATTTAAAAGTAAAAAGTAAAACTAAAAAGTAATAAGTAAAATTTAAAGTTCAAAGTTTACATATGGAAGTTACGAGTTACTGAAAAAATAAAAGAGAAAATAAAAACTAAGAGGAATGGAGAGAACACACCTTGATAACGACGAAGAATTTAGAGCAACAACTCCCTTCTACTCCAAAATTCGCCAACCATTCGTATCAGCTTCAATTCTGATGATTTTTGCTTGGTTGGAAACCTAACTTAAAGCCGCTCTTTCTCCAAGGAACTGTGTGGCAGTCCAATACCTTAGGCATGCGCAATGCTCCTTCAAAGTTGAATAACTGAGACCGCCATGGCAGCTTACCACCCTTCACTCCAAAATGCACCAAAAATTCGGATCTGCTTCAAACGTAATCAAACTTATTCCATTGAAAGCTAAACTTCTATGTGCTCTTATTCTTAAAATTTCAGAATTTTTTAAGTAAACAGCACTGAGAAATGTCTTTTGAAAGACTGGTGACCCAAACTGCTAAGGCAGCCAACCCCCTCGCACTCAAAAATTCACAAAAAATTTGTTTTAGCTCCAAATTGAGCAAACTTGAGCTCGTTGGAA
Source organism: Physcomitrium patens (assembly GCF_059467195.1). NCBI lineage: Eukaryota > Viridiplantae > Streptophyta > Bryopsida > Funariales > Funariaceae > Physcomitrium > Physcomitrium patens. The sequence goes on along the minus strand of NC_143424.1, from coordinate 16,284,050 downwards.
AGTTGGCAGTAAGAGGTATATGCTCAAAAAAATTCACTACAAAAATTAAAAGGACCAAAGACTGATTGGGAAAAATCCGAGGCCCTTCAAACCAACTTAACTATGGAAGTATTTGGAAACCACTAATTCTAAGGGAGTGCCTTCTAAACCACAATAAGCACCACCCACAACACAAAATCAATGATCACACATTCACAAGGTGCACAATGAGCATCAGGATCCAAAATGAAATTGGAATTAGGATTTTAGGCCAAGATTTGGCATGGCTTTGCCCTTCATCAAGAAAGAGAGAGAGAGGACTTGGAAAACCAAGCCACTCTTATAATATTGAGTGGTGGCTTGTGGAAGGGCGGCCACATCTCCACCCTTGATCTTTAAGATCCCTAATGTAGATCTATGGCCTTCATTCATCCAAGAGCTAATCCCCTCACTAAGACTGATGGCTTTTGTAATTGGTCAAAAAAACATTTTTTTTGTAAATCTAAGTTCACCATTGTGTTTTAAATACCTTTTTATGCTAAGATTGACTATTCATATGTCCCAATCCACATTCATATGCAATTTTTATGAACTTTTTACCTCCAAGAGTTTTGGCAATTAGTGAAAATTCCTTCAAAAATGACATCTTCATGGCTCCACTTGTAATTTGGTGGAGAGGTGCTGATCTTGTTTTCTTCACTCCATGAAGTAAATCCAATGCCACCATTGCATTTGGAAGGCTTCTATTAGTTAGGAAAGCCACCTACTTGCTTGAATTTGTTGAATTAGGAGAAAAAATTCAAATTGCCCTTATTAATTTTCACTAGAATTCTTTTTAGGAGCTTGTGATTTTAATTCACTCTAAATCATATGAGATGATTGTAAGTGAATTCATAGGCTCTCAATCAATTCTTATAGCTATGACTATAATTTCTAAATTACTAAAACTAATTAATTTACTATTTTAATTTTCTAAAGTCTATGATTTTGGTCTTAATTAATCCAATTTAAAGAATTAGGTTAAGATTTGTACCATCAAAGGTTATAACCCTCAAAATTCTACAAAACTAGATTTTACTTATATAAATTATGATCTAAATTGTTCAATTACTATAAAATACGAGAAAAAATATAAAATTTAAACTTGAATCATAATTTAGAATTTTTGTAGGTGCTTTTGATTTAAATTTTATAGGCATTAAAAGAAAAAAAATTGAAAAAAAATTATATGAATCAGGAATATTAGAAGATGATGAAATATTTTTGGTATTTATTAAGAAAATGGATTGGAAGATTTTTTGATAAATTGCATCTATTAGATTAAAGAATGATGATAAGGGAAGTGAGTGAAGCTATTCAAATTAAAGCAAACATAAATAAAATAAAAGATTTTGTCAAAGACATAAATCTTTCAAGATAAGAAGATGTTTTTGATTTGAAAAGCAAATGTAAATAAGAAGAATAGGATGAAGACATTAAAAATATTGTATGAATCAAACAATGTTGGATTATTTGGCGTATATCAAAGGATGTACAAGTTTAGATGGAGTGGATGTCGTATTGTAAGGTGAATATATATCAAAGATATGAATTAAAAAATGATGCATAAATCAATAAAATCTGTGTCGAAGAAAGAGTAATAAAATAGAAATAAGGAAGTACGTATTTTAAAAGAAACTAGAAAGGCTTATTGCCAAAAGACAAGAAAACTTGAGACTCTAGAAACTAGACTATAAGCAAGAAAGGAGTTGACAAAAGTGAATAGAGCTTCACTCTTATCTCTAGATATACTATCTAATTAAAGGCTACATGGCAATTATAGAATTAACTTGTTTTTACCTTCTTCTACTTATGTCTACCTATTTATATAAGTAATTATTAGCTTATATGTATATATTTTTGACATTACCCTCCTTTCTAAGGATGAGTTCCATGAGGAGCAGTCATCATATATTGAGGACATCTATGATGGAACAAATTATATTCACCACATACTCAGATCTTTGTTCTCTTCAAAGATGGTTGATAGGGCCTCTCAACCATCGATAGTATCCTATATCAAGGCTGGAAGTCCACCATGTTATCTGGTTGTTGTTCAGGCCTTCATAACTTCCTTTAATTAAAATATTTGGAACACCGTCAAGAGTTATTTTTACTTCTATTAAAATTACCAAATATTGGGAGTCCCTTCCAAGGTTGTGATACCAAACGTATTATATCTCACCATCTATTTGAAAAAAAACATGTCGTTCTTGAGGATCTTCATCTTGATTACGTTGTCTTGAAAGTTGTAAGAATTACTATGTCTCATCTGACAACTCAGCAAATCAAAGCTCTTTAGTCAAATTTGATGGTTTTTGATTCTCCATCTCTTTAACATCATAACTACAGAGAAGCTACAAACAAGGATTGAAAGTAAAATGTTATCTTGCCTAGATCTTGTTTCTTTTGTAAGAAAGGTTTTCATCTTAATTTTGATGGATGTCGTTGATAAAAATTCTCCACTGCCTTTGCTATATTTGTAAGATTCTTTACTAGCTCCCATGTGCATTCATTAATATCATATCCATACCAATGGATAAGTTATTCAAATTTATTTCAGCACCACCTTGAATCTAAGACTTCTTCTACTTTGAATTCTTCATTATTGTCCACTTCTATAGGAAGAAGTAGAGCTTGTCTTCTTCTTGATATATCCACTATCTTGTATGATTCAAGAAGATACACCTAGAATACTAAGTGGATTTTTATTGACTCCAATAGGTATAAACGATATGCAACTAGATTGATTTATGCAAAAATAAGAATTGGACAAAATCTACAATAGTCTAATTTATTACAAAAATGAGTGGTCTTGATATTGTGACAAAATAACCATACCTTGTCACTCGTGTAGAATAGTGGTTGTTCCATTCGATAGACATCTATATTGATTTTTTGTTGTTTTTGAGCTTCTTTTAACTACGCCTTCATTGTTGCATGTAGCTTTGATAAATGATTTTCCAAATCTTTTACTGTAGTATTATCAGCTTTTAAAAAGTCAAAAATATCAAGTCGTGGATGATAACCATGATTGACAAAGAAAGGTGTTTGTTTTGTAGAAGAATGTACTGTATTACTATAAGCAAACTTTGCCAATGGCAAAAGAGTTTTTCAATCATCTTGTTGGTAATTGATAGTATATCTTAAATACTATTCTAAAATTTGATTAATATCTTCTATTTGTCTATTAGTTTAAGAATAGAATCATGAAGATAATTTTTTTTCTACTTTAGAATCTTGAAAAGAGTCTGCCAAAAACTTGATACAAATTCAATTCTCCTATCCAATATAATATCTTTGGATAATCTAGGATTTCAATAGATATTATCAAGAAAGAACTCAGTTGTTTCTTCACCTATGATAGTTTTTGTACATGGTACAAAATATGCCATCTTGGTAAAACAATCTACTATCACAAATATAGAGTCATAAGAACCTAAGATTAAAAAATTCATGATGAAATCCATAGAAATAGAAGACTATGGTTGTTTTGGAATAGGTAATAATTGAAGAAGTCTGTAGGATCGATGACAAGGAGTTTTTGATCTTGAACAAACATTGCATGATTAAACAAAGTCTTTTTCACTCTTCCACATTTGTGGCGACTAAAAATCTCTAGATATAAGCTCCAAAGTCTTGTTGTATCCAAAATGTCTTGCTCTTAGAAAGTTGTGATGTGCTCGAAGAACATGTAATTATATTTTTTATTTTAGAATATATAATTGACCTTTGAAATATAGTAGGTTTTTTTTGAATTCAAATTTATAAGTATTTTCGAACTTAGAAGAAAGATTATTGATGTTGTGAAGAAGAAGAATAGAAGACATACTTGATTGGATTTATTTTATAATGGTTAGATCAACAGTCAACTTTGATTTCATTACTCAAAGATGAAAATGCTCTGGCTTCAAGAAAATTATTCTTTATTAATCAAAAGATGCATCTTGTTCTTTTGGTCCAAGATAAGAATGTTATAAAAAAAGTGTCTTACAAACCTTGTTATTTTTTTAGGTCGATATGTGATTTTGAAGTCAAATCTTAATAAAAATATGTTCTAACGAGCTGCATGATGATTTAAAATACGTATTGACATAAAATATCTGAGATTCTTCTGATTTGTATATATGGTGACTAGATTAGAAGCGCCTTCTAGACAATGATGTTATTCTTGAAATGAATACATAATTGCAAGAAGCTCTTTATTATGGATTTCATAGTTAATCTCGATTGATGAAAATATTTTGGAATAAAAAGCTATTCGGTGAAGTTTATCATCTGCTTCCATTTGTGATAATATAACATCCAAAGTAAAGTTTGATGTATCTATTTTCATAAAAAATACCTTAAAAAAATTGACATAATACAAGATTGGTGCAAAAATAAAGGTTGACTTCAAAGTTTCAAAAGATGATTCAACTTCTTTAAACCATTCAAGTTTATCTTTTCAAGTCAAACATGTAAGTAGAGCTACAACTTGAGAGAAGTCTTTGATGAAGATATGATAATAGTTGACAAAGGCTAAAAAGCATCAGACATCTCTTATTGTTTTTAGAATCTTTCAATCCATAATTGTTTGAACTTTCTTAAGATCCATCATAAGTCCATCATTTGAAATGATATATCCTAAGAAGTTGACTTGAGTTGTATAGAATATATACTTTTCTATCTTGGTATAGAGTCTCGTATCTCTTAATTTTTGTAACATACAACAAACATGAAGTTCATATTCATCTGTATTCTTAAAATATATCAAGATGTTGTCGAGATAATAAACAATAAAATCATCTAAAAACTCTCAAAAAATATCATTCATTAGTTGTTGAAAAGCTGCCAGTGCATTTGTAAGTCCAAAAGGCATGACGTTGTATTCAAAATATCCATATCTAGTTCAAAACGTAGTCTTCCGTTCATCTCCTTCTTTAATACGTATTAGATTTTATGCTCCCCATAGATCTATTTTTGTATAGATCTTAGCTTGATTCAGTTGATCGAGAAGTTCGGATATCAAAGGTAGTGGGTACTTATTTTGGATGGTGATCTTATTGAGTCCTCGATAACCAACATACATTTACAATGATCCATCTTTCTTCTTCACAAATAAGATTGGAGCTCCTATTAGTGATTTGGAATGGCGTATGAAATTTCCAGCCAGATTCTCTTCAATATATTCCTTGAGCTCAGCCAATTCATTTTGTCATAAATTATAAATTGGTCCAAATGGTGGTTGTATTCCTTCTTGAAGGTCAATTGAGCAATCATAGGAATGATATTTCAAAAGAGTATTTGCATTCTTCTTCTCAAATATATTTTAAAATTCTTGATATTGGTTGAGAATGCTACTTGAAGTCTTTGCATCATTAGAAACATGTGTGGCATAAATGACACAAGGTGATACTTCTTTTGCTACATGAAAAAAAGATCTTGCACCTACTAATATAGGTTTAATTGCACTTGACTTATGACTTTTTATTGGATTAATTTTTATTCTTAATTATTCTTTTAGAAAAGTTAAGGATATGAAAAATCCAATTTATGCAAGGATTATACTTTTCTAACTATGATAAACCTAAAATAACTAGATTAGAGGAATATCTGATTATATTAAAGATTATGCAACTACTATGATCATTTATTACTACATCTATAGGAAGTGTTTCATGAGTAACATCTCTAGAAGACAACGGACGACCATCTATGACTTTTATATGAACAAGTTTGGTTTTTTGTACTAATAATATTTTATGACTTTTAATAAATTCTATATCTAAGAAACAAGCTGAGGCTTCTGAATCTATCAAAGTGGAGGCTTTATAATTATTAAGTCTTAAATGTAAATCTATTATAAAATAAGGAGAAGATTCTGAGGAGAGGATAGGACCTTGATTAGAAATTGTATAAGATTCCAGCTGCACGGTTCCTATTGTAGGTGGGCAAATTTATTTTTTGATGCATTGTCAACTTTAATAGATGTGCTCATCATTTTTTGATTTCATCACTGCTTTGGACAATATTGAGTAATGTATTTAGGTTCTCCACAATATAAGCACAATCCTTCTTGATAGAAAAGAGTCTTTTTTTGCACGATAAGAAGTTTAAAATGTACCAAATCAATTTGCATATCCTCTGCTTTTGAATATATATATTGAGGAGATGTTGGTATTTTCATTGAGTTGTAATAACATTGAGGCCTATTTATACGACTATCAAATTGAAATTCAAAAAATTGATTGTTGCATTTTACAATATAGTCAATTGCTTGACTCAATGTTTGAAGATCAGGTAAGTTGAACATCAATTTTTTTACTTTATATTGTAATCCATAGAAAAATTGGCTTATAAGTACTGCATCATCCCATTTGATATCAGTTACAAGTTGTTAAAACTGTAAAGCATATAATGTTACAGATTGATTGCATTGTTGCAAAATATGGATCTTGTTGATTGCAACATAAGTTGCATCATGTTCTCTATACATGGACTCGAATTCTGCCAAAAATGCCTCCAGATTATCCAATATTGGATCTTGTTGTTCAAAAAAAGATAAAAACCATGATAGTGTTGAACTTGAAAGAAGTGTACCAATGAATATAACTTGTAATTATAGAATTGGATAGCTTTGAGGTTGAAGTTCAATCATAAGTTGTATTTGATTGATAAACCCTCAAAATTTGGATCTTGTACCATCAAACTTCTCAAGCAAGGTAACTCTTGATTCTCTAATACTTAAAACATGTTCTATCATGGACAGAGAGACATGATTTAGTGCAAATGTTGAAGCAGCTCTAATCATCTCTATATCATCACTTTCGGCCATTCTTATTGATCCTTGTGGTGGTAAACTAAGTTAATACATTGCAAGCATCAACTTTCTCAATTGCTCTTGCATTTGTGCCATTGCACTCTTCATTTCAACAAGCTCTCTTATAGTAACACTTAAAAAAATATCTAATACTACTGAAGACTAGTAGACAAAAGCACTTGAAGACAAAAAAAATACTAAGAATAATATCAGTTTAGAAGAAGGTAATCCACAACTTCTAATATGCTTATGTCTTATCATGAGAAAGAGATAATCTACTCTTAATCAAGACAAGACAAAGCTTTAATATTATAAGTATACTCTTCTTAATCTTTCAAAGACATGAACTAAAAGATGATGCATAAATCAATTAAATCCATATCAAAAAAAGAGTGAAGAAATAGAAATAAGGAAGTATGAATATTAAAAGAAAGTAGAAAGGCTTATTCCAAACGACAAGAAAACTTGAGACTCTTAAAATTAGATTAGAAGCAAGAAAAGAATTGACAAGAGTGAAGAAGGCTTCACTTGTATCTTTATATATACTATCTAACTAGGGGCTACATGGCAATGTTCTATAGGACCTCCAATATGTATTGACTTTATAGGACACATGCCTTGACTTACAAGGTAAGTTTTTCTATATGTGGGCGATATAATTAGCTTGGTCTTCAAGCTAACAACATGTGTGGAACATGGCCAACTTGTTGATGATGTTTATAATCCAAAAAGTCAATTAAAGACATCTATAAAATCAAAGCACTGTCTATAAAGCTTTTAGGAAGCTTCTATAGAAGATATTATAGAATTAACTTACTTTTACCTACTTTTATTTACTTCTACTTATTTATACAAGTAATTACTTGGTTACATGCATATATCTATGAAACTATATGATAAAAGATGGTAATATGGATCTTATTATAAAAGAAACAAGTTAAAAGATAAAATAGAAAGACATGGATAGAAGATAAGAAGGTAATAAAACTTTTAGTAGTAATACTGCCATTTTAGAGAAGTGACTTCTACTTATTTTTTAGGACCATAAATAAAGTAAAATAAGGTAGATTAAAAAAATAAATGATATGAATATCTTCAAGAAGAAGTTAAGAGTAAATTCTAGCAAAAAATACCTACAAAAATTAGATATTGATACCCGGAGAGGATCGATTATGAATTAGGATCAAAATCAGACCTCGAGGTAAAAAATCAAGCCTTGATGATGATTCTAGGGTTCTTTTATAGATCAAAGAGTGGAATTTGATAGCAAACTAGACAAGATTTTTATGAGAATTGATTATTTATGATTTGAATTTGCAATGACTTTGTAAGAATTTTACAAAGTCACGTTTGTTTTAGATGACTTGGATTTTTGTGAAGTAAAATAAGGTTGATGTTTTAGGCAATTTTTAGAGTTTTGTAATAGATTTATAAATGAAATTTTATAGATTAATGGTTATAGTTGTGTTTTATATGTATTACGAATTTTAGCTTGATCTAATGGTTGAATTGAGGATTATTGAGATTTAAGTGGCTCAAGGTCTCAAAAAGTAGAATTTTAGGTTTAGTGAGGATTTTTAAAAATTCTTGCAATCTAATAATTAGATTGAAGTGAAATTTATGTATAAAGATAGTAAACTTGTTTTTTTTTATGTATATGAAAATTTTAAAATCAATCAAATTATAAAAAAGAGAGATATTGGCTCTAGAAGATTAGCATCAATGTCAAAGAAGGAGGCCGGCTAATATTTGAGCACATTTTTGAGGTTATCGTTTATTTGGTAATTTTGATCATTTTCAATTTTTTTTCATACTAGTTGTCAATTCAATTTTTAAGAAATATGCATATTTTGAATTAAAATCAACAGTTTATTCATTAGTTATCGAGGTTTAAATCTGTTGTAGGAATTACTTAGAATTAGTTAAGTTTGGTTTAGGATTTAGAATATAAGATTTAAAGTCTAATTTAGGGTTTGATTTAGGATTTAGGATTAGATTAGGATTTAGTTAAGATTTGATTTAGGATTTAGGATTTAGAATTTGATTAGGGTTTGGTTTAAGATTTAGGATTTAGTTAGGATTTAATTTAAGGTTTAGGATTTGGTTAGGATTTGATTTAGGATTTAGGATTTGATTAGATTTAGGTTTAAGATTTAGGATTTGGTTAGGATTTGATTTAAGATTTAGGATTTTATTAACGTTTGATTAGGGTGTGTTTAAGATTTATTTAGGATTTATTTAGGGTTTAAAATTTAGATAGTTTTTGGCCTAAAGTTTGAATGAAGTCTAATAGGATTTTAAATAGGATTAAATTAAGATTGGATTGAAATTTATTTGAAATATATTTGTAATCATTCTAATATTTTTTTAAGATTTTTTATTATTCGTTTGTAATTCCTTTAAGATTTCTTTGAATTTGATGAAAGCTTACTTAGCATTTTTAGTATTGTACTAGAGTTAGGATTTTTTATTGCAATTTCCATTCTATCTTCTGTAGCCAGGTGCTTGGAGCATTTTCAAGTAAGACTTCACATATTACGACAATGGATAGAGTAACTCATACAAAAACATTGGAATGTCTTTCTAACCGACTTATCTTGTGGTGTGCCTCTTAATTGAAGTGCTTCCTTTCAAATAGAACTATTGTTTGGAATCAAACTAATAAGTCAACGAATTTAGCATATAGCACTAAAATAACTTGAAGAGTTGTGGAAGATATTGGATAAACTCTTCAAGAAAGGCTTCATTTGGAAAATCACATGACCATAGGAAGGACTTGTACTCTTTGCAGTGAAGAAAGATGGTGGACTTTACCTTTGCATTGACTATCGAGGCCTTAATAAGGAGACTATTAAAAATGCATATCTACTTTTATGCGTGGATGATCTTTTTAACCAACTTCAAATTACAATCATTTTTAATAAATTGGATCTTTGGAGTAGCTATTGGTAGATACTTATTATAAGTGAAGATGTAAAAAAGATAATATTTTATATGCGCTTTGGATATTTTAAATGGTTGATTTTATTATTTGGTCTTACTAATGCTCTAACTTCTTTTATGAATAACATGAACAGATTACTTTAGGACCTTTTGGATAAGTATATATTTGGCTTCATTAATGATATCCTCATATATAGTAAAACTCCTAAAGAGTATGAGCAACACCTACGAGAAGTGCTACACCAGTTACAAGATAGTCACTTCTATTGCAAGCAATCAAATATATGAACTTCGGAAGTTAAAAGTCACTTTTTTGGTTATGTGGTGTTTTTTTGAAGGTGTACATATAAAACAAGATAAGATGAAAGTAGAGGATTAGCCAACCCCTAAAGATGCTTTTGAAGTTTGCTCATTTTTAGGCCTTGTTGGATATTATTGCCATTTTGTTTGGTAATTTGTAAACATTGGCGTCTCATTAACAAATCTTTTTGAGAAAGATGCCCTATTTGAATAGAAACTAGAGCAACAAAGTGTCTTTGATAGGTTGAAAGATGCTCTCATTATTGCTCAAATATTGCAATCAAATGATTCCAACCTTCTTTATATGCTTGACATTGATGCTTTTGATTTTGCTATAGCAACCGTCTTTTAATAAAACTATAGTAGAAGCCTTTAATATGTGGTATTTAAATCATATAAGCTTAGAAGGACAATGTGCAATTATTTTATACAAAATCGAGAGTAATTAACAATTATACATACCATAAAGATATAGTGATACCCTTAGTTGGAAAAACCAATGGTTGTTTGGATTGACCATTGATCCTTACTATACAATTTACATCTAAAAAATGTGAAATTTTAACATTATTATTGAAAAGAACAATTGTAGCTTTTTGATAACTAGCTTGAGTATAAATAAGGTTAAAAACATACTATATAAGACAACCTATTATAAAGATCAGATTTGAAAGACAAATTGGGAAAAAAATAGAAGTCGCCACCATTAGTAGTGTCATTTCAAATCTAACCAAAGAGGCAGAATGAAAGAAAGTAACATATCAAGATACTTATTTTAAGATGATTAGCAATTGGTTAAAGGTAAATAATATATACTATCAAGATTAAAATCTTAGTAATGGCTTGTTCTATTTCAAGTAGCAGATTTACGTACTCAATGATGCTATATTTTAGACATACATACTTTAAGAGGGATATAATATTCTAATATCTAGATATTTGGAGCAAGAAAAGACTCTTGAAGGAATTTCAAGAATATGGTTTTGGGTAAGTTTGGATCGTGATATTGAAGCTCTTGTATGCTCTTATAAATCATATCAATATAATATAATATACAATGCAATGCCTCTTAGAGTATTGCAGCTAATTCCATTATTTACAATACGTTGGAAGCAGGTGACTATGGACCTCATTATGTATTTGCTACAAATGTGTCATAATTATACCAAGATTACTGTCTTTATGGATTGACTTTTAAAGCAACATCATTTGACCACGATGTACTCAAATATTGATGCTTCAGTATTTATACAAGTCTTCTTTGATATCAATTTTTGTCACCATAAATTATCTCATATCATCATTTTAGATCAGGATCTATATTTTATGAGAAGTTTTTGGTAAGCGTTGTTCAAGCTATTAGGTATAAGACTTGTTATTTTTACAATCTTCCATCTCAAGATAAATAGACAAATAGAGCATGCAATTCGGACCTTAGAAAATATATTGTAAGTATTTGTGGTAGTTCATCATAATGATTGGAATGAATACTTGATGTCCTTGGAGTTTGCTTATAATGATAATATTTTAGGAAGTATCAGTCATTTACCATTTTTCCTTAATACCGTTCAACATCCAATTACACAAGTAAATCTCCATCGCCTCGATGATATCAACAACTTGATAATAGAAGAATTTATACAACAACTTATAATAGCCTTACAAGAAGGATGGCATTGCCTCCTTATTCCATAAAATTGATAGAAGTAGTATATAAATAACCACATGCAACAAAAGACCTTCTGGAGATTGATCAAGTGTTATTCTTCAATGCCAACTTGTCACTTGCTACATCAATTCAAATCCATAAACTAACATCTTAATTGCTTGGACCTTTCCATATTTTTGCATTGATTTTTGATATTGCATACTGCTTGGAGCTTCCATTATATATTTAGGTCCATCTAGACTTCTATATTTTATAACTGAAGGAATTTCATATCGAAACAAAGTGCTTTTCAGATCGACATCAATTACCACTACCACGAATTGAAGTTGATGACCAACAAGAATATGAAGTAGACAATATTTTGGAGCATTGCTATCTTTGCTGTGGTAGTAGACGTCGACAACTTTACTATAAATTTCTTTGAAAAGTTTATTCCATCTATGATATAATGTAGGAACTTATACAAAATCTATTATTAAAAGATAATTTGGAGATACCATTAGAGGCAAAACAAGGACGTTTAGCATTAGTAGAAGAAGATTAATTGTAACAAGATTTAAAGAAGATAATTATATTATTGATATATAGAGATTGATAGTTAGAACCATGGAAGTTTTTAGAATTAGAGTTAGATTAGTGGATCAAGTGGGATCCATCATGGAATCCACTAGAAGGAATTTAAGGTGGTTATGTAAGTAGGATCCATCATGTAAGAATATTCTAGAATATATAGGGTGGTAGAATAAAGTATAAATAGAATTAGTCAAGATCTTTTGGGACATTTGGTAAAGTATGGCTTTAGTTCCTTTCTCTTAATAAAATTTGGTTTTATATCTTTTTATTTAGTTTTATTTTATTCTATTTCTATTTTCTCAATTTTATCTTTTATATCGTATTCTAATTAGTTCTATTTAGTTCTATTTAATTTTATTCTGGTCTATTTTGTCCTACTTTGTGATGAAGCTTATTGTTACTATAGATTTGAAGGATCTTGGATTTTTGAGATAGATTGGTCTTATTTCATTAAGGCTAGAGTCTCATCATTGTTCAATCTTGTATTTTGCATAATAAGACTAAGAATTAAATCAAATATTTTGTCAAAGATAAGAACTCAAAGAATGTATGTAATTGAGTGAAAAATGAATCAAAGAAAGATAATAAAATAAAAATAAGAAAATAATATTTTTAATAAAAAATTAGAATGGTTATTATTAAATATTAGGAAGCTAGAATATCATGAAATTAAATTGGAAGCAAGTACAAAGTTGACAAGAATAAAGAACGCTTCATTTTTGCCTGTGATAAGGTATAAATAAGATATTTATATTATTATCACATAGGAATAGATAGTTGGAGTTATGTTTGATAAGTTTATAGAAGTTTCTAAAATTGGAACTAGATTAGTGGGCTAGGTAGGATCAATCAAGGAACATTCTTGAAAGAACTTAGGATGGTTATCTAAGTGAAGTCTACTATTAAGAATATTTTAGAAAGTTTTGGGATGATTGAACAAAGTATAAATAGGATTGACTAGGGCCATTTGGGCATCTAGCCTAGTATAGCTTCAAATCTTTTTTTGTAGTAAAGTTTGGTTTTGCATCTTTCTATTCAAATTTATTCTATTTTCTTTTGTTGTAGTCTACTCTATTCTATATTGTAATAGAATTTATATTGTTATAGATTAGAAAGTTTTCAGATTTTTGAGATAGTTCAATCTTATTTTATTGGTATTTAAACAAGTATTAGACTATTTTTTGGTAGTTTGTTAATAGCCATTGTTTAGTTTGAGGTCAATTATTGTAGTTACATTGGATAGTTTATTGAAGCTACTACAAGATTCTCTTAAGAAGCTAGTTGGAACGAGAGAAGACATTATAAGAGTAGAATCTAGTGAAAAAATTACAACATGGAAGATATGGCGAAGCAATTCTAGATGGAAGCTCATATACAACATCTCTTAGGTAAGATAGCTACTCTGCAAAGTTAAATAGAAGCATCTAAAATAAAGAAGTTGACATTTGTTAGACTGAAATTGAATAAGTCTGATATATACTTTGAGATTTCAAGGCAAGAAGATGTATGCCAATGGCTCTTCACCATGCAACAACACCTCTAACTATTCGACGCAAATAACATTAAAAAAAAATATGTATATAGTAAGCTATTTGAGAGATGGGACAACCACTTGGTGGCAACATCAAATTCAAAGCAATAGAGTTCAAGGTGGATTTTGTAATTGAAGAGAGTTTGAAACCAAATTTAAGAATCAATTTCAGCTTATCAATGTGAAAAAGATAGCATGTGGTCATTTAGATAATCTTATATAATCGACGTTGGTATAAGATTATAACTTTTGATTTAAGTTCTTATGTTTTAAAATTGACAATATTTTATAAACAAAGATAATAGATTAGTTTGTACAAGGGTCAAAACTTGAGATCCAACAAGTGGTAGAATATTTGATCCACAAATATTTGAAGAAAAAATTAGGATTGCAAAGAGAGTTGATGCTATAGATTTCAAAAATTGTGGAACACGACCTATATCACAGAGTCTTATGCCACTATCTTATACTATAACACAACAACCAATACCAATGGAGATTGATGCTTTACAAGAATCATTGATATTACAAAGATAACAAATATTGGTGCAAAAGAGATTGTGTTTTTATTATTGGGAGTTAAGCCATCAGATTGGAGGTTGTCCAAAATGTCAAAATTTAAGTACTAAAAAATCAAGGTAGGTTTACAATCTTGAGATTCACTAAGTCGATAACAAAATAGAGTAGGGAAATGAGGCTTCTTAGTAAAAGCACAGAGAATCAATACTAGGAATAGCTATTGTCTCTCAAAGACAAATGCCATAGCTTGAAATAATTATAAAAAAGATTGAATAGAGTATCTAATGAAATAACTAAGAAGATAGCTATGTTAAGTACTTGTGGATTATGGCTCTATAAAAAAAAAATATCTCGACTAATTTTATTGGTCCACTTGAAATTAAAAACAAGATAATCAAAAGAGAGAATATATACCTTGCACATGACTAAGAGAATATATTAGATGACTCATGTGAAGAAGAAACATTGAAGTTGATTGGCACTTATATCTTACGAGAAAAGTTTAAAGTAATAATGCTAAGATTTGATGTTATTTTTGGCATGCCATGGCTAGAAGTAAAAAATAAATAAATTGATTGGCAAGCAATGATGTTCTTCTTCAAAGATGGTAGATGCAAGGTGACTCTTTGTACTTTCACATTGAGTGAAGAAGAAAAATAATCTCTAGCTAAAGACTTATTTGTAGAAATGATCTTTATAAAGAAGCAACTACAACATAAGCAACATGTATATATGGTGGTTCCAAATCTTAAGTAAATAGCGGGAAAGATAATCAAAAGAATAGAATAGGTAGAACAACTTTTACAAGATTAAGATATCTTTCTAAACAACCTACTTAGTGGCATATTTCTTGATCAAGGTGCCTCCTTCTCAATAGAACTATTGCTTGGAGCCAAATCGATAAATCGGTCAATTTTTCACCTTATACCAAATGAACTTGAAGAGATTTGAAAGACATTGGATGAATTTTTAGAGAAGGGCCTCATTTGAAAAAGCACATCGCTATGGGAAGTATCTATATTCTTTGCATCCAAGAAGGATGGTAGATTTTGGCTTTATATCAATTATTGAGTCTTCAATAAATAAATTGTTAGAAATGCATATCCACTTCTATGCATGGATGACATTTTTTTATCAACTTCAAGGTGCGACCATCTTAAGAAATTTGGACTTCCAGAGTTGCTATTGGTAGACACCTATCTTAAAAAAGGATATAAAAAAGTTGACATTTTGTACGTGCTATGGACATTTCAAATTGCTTGTTTTATCTTTTGGCCTCACTAATGCTTTAGCCTCTTTCATAGGTCATATGAACAAATACATTGTTGTATTATTGATAAGCCTATTAGAATAAGGTGCCAAATTTGAATGAAAACTAGAATAATAAAGTACCTTTGATAGGTTGAAAAAGGTACTTATTATTGCTTCAATATTACAACCTTATGATTCCAACCTTCATTGTATAGTTGACATTGATACTTTCTATTTTGCTATTAGAGCATTCTTTCAATAAGATTTTGGTAGGAATCTTCAACTTATGGTATATAAATCATGTAAGCTCAAAAGAGCAGAGTGCAATTACTTTGCATGTAATTTAGAGCAATTAATAATTGTATATGCTACAAAGGTGTGGTAATATTATATGTTAAAAAAACTAGTAATTATTTCGACTGAGTATTGACCCCTCTTATATAATTTGAATCTCAAAAATTTGAAATAACATCATTATTGAAAAGAATAGTTGCAACTTTTCAATTTTTAACTTAAATATAAGCAAAGGCTATAATATACTATACTAGATAATTTATTTTAGAGACCAAATTTGAGGATAGAATCAAGGGATAAGTCAAAAATTGGTATGATTAGTAGTATCATTTTGAAGCTAATCAAAGAGGCAAAATAAAAGGAAGCTACGTATTTCGATGCTTATTTCAAGATAGTTAACAATTGATTGGAGAGGGACAATGTAGAATATTGAGATTATAGTCTTAGTGATGGCTTACTCTATTTCAAGAAGTAAATTTATGAACCTGACAATATTATACTCTGGATATGTATACTCTGACATGCTAATATCTAGACCTCTAAGATGTAAAAAGACTTTAGAACAGATCTCAAGGATATAGTTTTAGATAAGTTTGGATCGTGATGTTTAAACTTTTGTATTCTTTTGCAAGTCATGCCAACATAATAAAGTACACAATGCAACATTTCTCGAACTATTGCAGCAAATTCCACTATCTATAATACGTTGGAAGCACGTAATTACAGATCTCATTATATATTTTCCATAGATACTTTACAATTATATTGGAGTTATTATCTTTGTGGACCAACTCTCAAAGTAATTTTACTTGGATGCAGTGTACTTAGATATTGATGCCTCAGTATTTACATGGATCATCTTTGAGACTATCTTTTATCACTATGGATTACTTTATATCATCATTTTAGATCAAGATCTATACTTCATGGAAAGTTTTTGGAAGACCTTGTTTAAGCTACTTGACATACAACTTGCCATGTCCATAGCCTACCACATCCAAAAAAATATCAAACAGCACATGTAAATTTAATCTTAGAAGATATACTACAAACATTTGTAGTAGTTCATGATAATGATTGAGATGAATATTTGATGCCTTTGGAGTTTTCGTACAATAAGAGTATTCAAGCAAATTACGATCATTTAGTATTCTTTCTTAGCATTGATCAATATCTAGTTATACTAGCAATTCTCCATCATTCCATTCACACTAATAACTTGAGAATGGAAGAGTTTATATAATAGCTTACAATGACCTTACAAGAGGCATGACACATCATTTTTATTGCACAATCAATAAAAGCAGTATGTAGATAACCACTCGCAACATAAGACCTTTCAAGAAGGTGATTATGTATTACTCTCTAATGCCAACTTGCCACTTGTTAGATCAACTCAAATTTATAAAGTGACACCTCTATAGCTTAGACCTTTCTTCATTTCTACAATGATTTTTGATGTTGCATACTATCTTGAGCTTCTACCACATATTTGGATCCATTCAATCTTCCATATTTCATATTGAGCAAAAGCGCTTTCCAAATTGACATCAATTACCACCACTAATAATTAAAGTTGATAATCAATTAGAGTATGAAGTAGACAATATTTTCGAACATTGCTAATTTTTTCATCATAGTGGACATCTACAACTTCAATAAAAAGTCCTTTAGAAAAATTATTTTCTCTATGATGCAATGTGAAAACCTACACAAAACTACATTCATTGCCAAGAATTTTTTTAGAGATACCATCAAAAATAAAATAAAGATGTTTTGTATTAATGGAAGAAAATTAATTATAACAGGGTATAAATAAGATATTTGTATTATTTACACATAGGAATATATAGTTGGAGCCATATTTGAGAAGTTTATAGAAGTTTTTAGAATTGGAACAAGATTAAAAGGCCATATAGGACCTACCATAAAACATTCTTGAAAGAGCTTAAAGTAGTTATCTAAGTGAGATCTACTATTAAGAATATTTTAGAAAATTTTGAGATAATGGAATAAAGTATAAATAGGATTAGCCAAGGCCATTTGGGCAACTAGTCAAGTATGGCTTCAGACCCTTTCTTCTAATAAAGTTTGATTTTACATCTTTTTATTGAATTATATTTTATTTTTTTATTTATTGTAGTCCTTTATCTTATATTGTGATGGAATTTATATTATTATGGATTTAAAGGATTTTAAATTTTTGAGATAGACTAATTCCATTTCATTTTTTCTATATATGCTATCTACCTAAGACCTATGCAGCAATATTCTATAAGACCTCCAACATGTGTCTAATTTGCAAGATACATATCTAACTTACAAGATAAGTTTTCTATATATATGCTACGTAGTTAGCTTATTCTATAAGTTATTAATACATGTAAAATGTAGTTAATTTATTTGCCAAGTTTCTAACCTATTAATCATCTATAGATATGTATAAAAGTGATCTATTTATAAAAGTAAAAATATATCTATGAAGCTTCTAAGAAGCTTATCTAAAAGATATTAATAAATTAACATATTTTTATTTTTTTATCAATTAATACTACCTAAATAACTATTAATAATAAATATGTCTATGACATTATTTTTCTTTTTAGGAATAAGTTCGATAAGAAGTAGTGATCACATGATGAAGTCTAAGATGCAACAAATTATATTTGCTACATATTTTGATTGTTATTTCCTTTGAAGATAGTTAATAGGTCTTTTTAGCTATTGATAATGTCTTATTTAAAGGCAAGAAGATCACCTTATTATTTGATTATTATTGAGACTTTCATAACTCTTTTCAAAAAAAGCATTGATTATACTATGACAAGTCATTTTTACCTCTAATAAAATCATCAAACATTGAGAGTATCTTTTAAGGTCATGATATCAAATGCATTGTATCTTGCCATCTATTCAATAAAGAATATGTCATTCTTGAAGGTCTTTATCTTAGTTATGTCATCTTAAAAGTTATGACAATCACAATATCTTATCCAATAAGTTAGCAAAAAATAGCTCTTAAGTTGAATCTACCAATTGTAGATTCTTTAGCTTATTAGCATTACTAATATAAAAAAAATTATAATGAAAGATTAAAGATAGGATATAATTTTCATTGAGCATCTTTCTTTTAATAATAGAAAATTGCTTGACTCTTTATCTTGATTTTAATGGATATTATTGATAAAAAGTTTTAATCTTTTCTATTGTATTTAAAAGATTCTTTTTTAGTTCCTGTGAATTTTTAATAATATTATGTTTACACTAATAAATAAGATATCTTAACCTATTTTGATCTTATCTTGAATTTAAAATTTCTTTCGCCTCAAATTCTTAATAATTATCCATTTTTGTAAGATGTCCTAGTATTTGTCTTCTTCCTAGGATATTTATTGTCTTATATGGCTTAAGTAGAGACACATGAAATATGGAATGGATTTTTATTAATTCTGATAGGTGAAATTAATAAGTAATTAAATTAATTTATTTACATATCTATATATATATATATATATATATATATATAAATAAAAACCTATAATAATCCAATTTGTAACAAGAAAAAATAGTCTAAGTATTATGATAAAGTAATCATACTTTATTATCCATATTGAATTATAATATTTTATTACAATAGGAATTTCTATTGATCTTTTGTTATTATTGAGCTTCTTTTAATTGCACCTTAATTGTTGGATGTAGCTTTGACAAATAATTTGCTAAATCTTTTGCTAAATCTTTTGCTATAAGATTATTAATTTTTGAAAAGTCAAATGTATCTAGTTGTAGATGGTAATCATAATTGATAAAGAAAGGTTTTTTTTCTTAAATAAAATAATATAACAAATTATCGTACATAAATTCTCCTAATAATAAAAGAGTTATTCAATCATCTTGATGATAATTGATGGTACATGTCAAAGACTATTTAGAACTTGATTCATCTATTTTATTTTCTATTAGTTTGAAGATAAAAAATTAAATAAAATGTTATATCTATCTTGAATATCTTAAAAAGTATTTTTCAAAAATCTTAATACAAATTATGTGCCTTTATCTGATATAATATGCTTTAGCAATCTATGATAGCAATAGATATTATTAAGCAAAAACTTAGCAATTACTTCACTTGAAATAGTTTTTGTACATTATACGAAAATATGCTATTTTGGTGAAATAATCTAAAATTAAAAATATAGAATCATATGAACTTGAATTTAGAAGATCTATAATAAAATCTATAGAAATAAAAGACCATGGTTGTTTTGGTATAAGCAATAGTTGAAAAAGTCCACAAGGTGAATGAAAAGGAGTTTTTAAACTTAAGCAAATATCATATGATAGTACAAAGTCTTTAACAACCTTTCAAATTTAGAACCACCAAAAATCTCTAGATATAAGCTCTAAAGTCTTATTATATCTAAAATGTCATGTTGCAAGAAAGTTAAGACAAACTTGAAGAATACATAAATATGCTTCTTCTTTTAGAATATATATGCAAATTTTGAAATAGAATAGATTGATCTTAAATTTGAACTTGGAAGTATCATGAGATTTAAAAGAAGTATTCATAACATCATGAATAAGAGGATTACAGGACATACTTGATTGAATTTGTTTAAAAAAGGATAAATCAACATATAATTTTGATTTTATTGCTCAAAGATGAATTTTTTTGGACTTTAAGACAATTAAATTTATATGAACAAAGAAGCTCTTATTTTGTAAGAAGTTCTTTATCATGGATTTTGTAGTTAATCTATATTACTGAAAATTTCTTGGAATGTAAAGCTATTAGGTGGAATTTTTCATTTGCTCCAATTTGTGATAATTTTGTACCTATAGCAAAGTCTAATATATTTTTTTCCATAAAAAAATCCTTAAAAAAGTCAATACAATACAAAATTGGTGCAAAAATATATTCTTTTTTTAAAATATTAAATAATACTTTGGCTTCTTTACTTGACTTAAGTTTGTCTTTAGAAATCATATGTATAAGTAGAGATAAAATTTGAAAAAAAATCTTAATGAAGATTTGGTAGTAATTGATAAAGTTCAAAAAATATTATATATTTTTTATTGTTTTTGAAATCTTTCAATCCATGATAGTTTGGACCTTCTTGGGATCTACCATGAGCCTTTGTTGGAAATGACGTATCTAAGAAAGTCAACTTGAGTAATATGAAATACATACTTTTTTTTTATCTTGGTATATAAACTTATATCTATAAGTTTTTTTAATACATAATAAATATATAGTACATATATTTTTTATATTTTTAGAATAGATTAGAATGTTTTTAAAATAATATATAATAAAAACATCAAAAAAATCATAAAAAATACTATTCATAAGATATTAAAAAGTAATTGGTGCATTTGTAAGTTCAAAAGGCATGAAATTATATTTAAATTATCCATACCTAGTTCAAAAAATAGTCTTTCATTCAATTCTTTCTTTGATGTGGATTAGGATGTATGCTCTTTGTAGATCTACTTTTTATATAGGTCTTTACTTGATTGAGTTGGTTAAGAAGTCTTAAAATCAGAGATATATGATATCTATTCTTAATGTTAATTTTGTCAAGTCTATGATAGTCTATGCACATCTATTAAGGTCCATCTTTTTTCTTTATAAATAAGATAGGAGCTCTCTTTAGAGATTTTAAATGGTATGTAAAGTTTTTAAGTAGACTCTTGTTTATATATCCTTTAATGTAATCAACTTATTGTATAATAAGTTGTAGATTGGTTTGAATAGCGATTAAATTTTTTCTTAAAAATTAATTAAATAATCATCGAATCAATGCATTAGAAGATTTTTTTTAATTTTTTTTCAAAAATATTCTAAAAATCTTGATATTGGTTAAAAATACCACTTGATATCTATCTACCATCAAAAATGGATGTGGTATATATAAAAAAAGATGACTTTTCTTTTGTTACATGAATGAAAGCTCTTGTAGCTACTAATAAGAATTTAGATATAATAAATTTATATATTTCTACTTGATTAAGGAAATATTTTTATTAAACTATAAAAAAAATCAAATTTACAAAAAATCCAATATATTTAAGAATTATACTTTTTTAGCTATGATAATCCTAAAATAATTTGATTGAAGAGAGATATTTTGATATTAAATATTACTACACTATTATAATCTTTAATTGCTATATCTAAAAATTAGTTCTATCAATAATATCTTTAAAAGACAACATACAATCATCTATGACTTTTACATATATAGATTCAATTTGCTTGACTAAACATATTTCTTATTTTTTGACAAAATCTTTGTTATTAAAATAAATTAAAGCTCTTGAATCTAATAAGGCATAGCCTTTTTAATTATTAGGTCCTAAATACATATCTATTATAAAAAAAAGTGAGAAATTTGAAGAGAAAATAGAACCTTTATTAGATCTTGCATATGAATCCAATTGCATAGTTCCTATAATAGTTGATTTTTTTTTTTTTTTTTTTTTTTAATAAATTTTATTCTTTGGCAATTGTACTCTTAACTTTATGATTGCTTTATTTCTTTGGACAATGTTAAGCAGTGTATTTAGCTTCTCCATAATATAAGCACCAACCCTTTAAACAACATTGTTGTGATATAACATAATTTATAGGTAAAACAATGAAGAAAATATTATTTTTTAGATGGTCTTCTTTCAAAAAATTATAGCAAATTGACTTAAAAACATAGATAATAGTCAAAGGATAGTAAATTAAAAGTGCGAATGTTGCCTTTTTATAAAGTAGGCTTATACTTACTTTATAGAATTATATTCTAGAAAAAATAAGATAGATTAGAAAAATAAAAGATATAGGCATATTAAAATAAGATTAGACTATCCCTAAGATCTAAGATCCTTCTAATCTATAGCAATATAAATCCTATCAAAATATAGGACAATATAATATAGAACAAAACTAAATAGAATTAAACAAAATAGGACATGAAAGAAAAAACAAAAGAAATGAAAACAAAAAAGAATTGAATAAAAAGATAAAAAATTAAACTTTACTTAAAAAAAAAGAACCAAAGCCATAACTAACTGGGTATCCAAATGGTCTTAGTTAGTCCTATTTATGCTTTATTTAATTATCTTAGAAATTTTTAGAATATTCTTAATGATGAATTTTACTTAAATAACTACCTAAGTTCTTTCTAAAATATTCTATGGTAGATCCCACATTGACCACCAATCTAACTTCAATTCTAAAAACTTCTAAATTTTTTCCAAACATGATTCTAGTTACCTATCTTTAAGTGATAACTTTATAAATATCTTATTTATATCTTGTTATAATTAATCTCCCTCTATTAATGCAAATCATCCTTGTTTTACTTCCAATAGTATTTCCAAATTGTTTCTTGAAAATAAGTCAGGTTCTATGTATATTCTGACATTACATTGTAGATAGAATAAGCTTTCTAAAGGACTTCGTTCTAAAGTTGTGGATATTTATTGTAACAAAGTAGGTAGCAATGCTCCAAAATGCTGTCCATTTTATATTCTTCTTAGTCATCAATCACAATTGGTGGTGGCGATGGTGGTTGATGTTGGTCCAGAAAGTACCTTGACTTAGTATAAAACTCATTGAGTTACAAAATATAGAAGACTAGATAGAGACAAATATATGGCAAAAGCTTGAAGTAGTATGTAATATTTAAAATTACTACAAAAATATAAAAAAGTCTAAACCACTAATATGCTAATTTATAGATTGAGATTGATATAGCAAATAGAAAGTTGACATTAAAGAGTAATACCTCGTCACCCTCCTAGAAGGTCTTATATCACCAGTGGTTATTAATATATTACTTTTATCAATTTTATGCAGTAAAGAGGTGATATTGTACCTCTTGCTAGGTCTTTGTAAGCCACTATATAAACTCTTCCGTTGTGAAGATGTTGATGTCAATAAAACAATAGAAAGTTGTTGGCATAATTGGATGCTAATCAATGTTAAAACATAATAGTGAATGATCAGTACTTATTTGAATACTATCATTATAAGTAAATTTTAAAAGCATTAAATATTTTTTCCAATCTTTATGATGAATTGTCACAAATGCTCATAGTACATTTTCTAAGATTTGATTTGTATGCTATATTTGTCCATCTATTTGAAGATAAAAGGCCATAGAAATGATAAATCATGTAGTCAATAATTTGAATAAAGTCTTTTAAAAACTTCTTACAAAGTATGGATTTTAATTTGAAATAATGATACAAGATAATTCATAGTGATGAAAAATAATATTGAAGAAGATCCATGTAAGTATTGAAGCATCAATATTAAAATGCACCATAGCCAAATAAAGTTGCTTCAAGAATTGGTCTACACAGACAACACTTATAGTGTGATTGTAAGACATCTGCAGCTAATGCATAATGAGATTTTTAGTCACTTTCTTTCAATATGCTATAAGTAAAAGAATTGATTATAATAATCTAAAAGATGTTTTATTGCATACTTTATTATATTTGCATGATCCATAGGAATACACAAAAGTTCAAACATCATGATCTAAACCTATCTAAAATTATGTCCTCAAGATCTATTCTAAGGTCTTCATATGCCTTTGATGTCTAAGTATTGGAATATCATGTCTTTCTTAAAGTATACACATTTCAAATATAGCATCATTAGATACATAAATTTGCTTCTTGAGTTAGAATAAGCTATCATTAAGATACTAATCTTAATATTACACATTATCGACTTTCAACTAATTGATAATTATTTTAAAAAAATCATGTAAATGTGTAGCTTCCTTCCATTTTGTCTCTTTGGTTAGATTTGAAATGATCATATTAATAGTAGCAACTTCTATCTTGTCTTTTGATTTGGATTTTAAATTTGGTTTATGTAATAAGATGTTCAATATAATATATTACATCCTTGCTTGTTTTCAAGTTAAGTGTCAAAAAACTACAATTTTTCTTTTTAATAATGAGGTGATTTTATATTATTTAGATGCAAATTGTGAAGTAGAGACTAATGGTTAGTCCAAAGAATCACTAACTTTTTCAATAGATAATATTGCCACACCTTTGTAGTAAATATAATTTTTTGTTGCTTTTGATAATGTGTAGAATAATTATACTTTAACCCTTTGAGCATGTACCATTCATACACCACAAATTGAAGGCCCCTATCAAAGTCTTGTTAAAGGATTGTGCCAATAGTAAAGTTGAAAGCATCAATGTCAAGTATATAAGAAAGGTTAAGATTATATAATTGTAATATTGAAGCAATAATAAGAGTGCTTCCTTCAACTTATCAAAGGTCCTTTTTTACTCCAATTTTTATTCAAATGAAGCATCCTTTTTCAATAGACTTGTCAGTAAGATAGCATTAAGTGTAAATTATCAAATAAAATGGCAATAATATCCAGCAAGGCCTAAGAATGAGCAAACTTTAGAAGTATCTTTGGAGTTGGCCAATCCTCTATCACTTTTATTTTATTTTGCTCTATGTATATGCCTTTAGAAGACACAAAATACCTCAAAAAAGTGATCTCTAACTTCCAAAATTCACAGTTTATTTACTTATAATAAAATTGATTATCTTATAGCTGGCCCAATACTTTTTATAGATGTTACTTATACTCCTCAGTGGATTTTATTATAAACTAGGATATCATTGATGAAAGTAAGTATATATCAATTTAAAAGATTTCAAAATAATTTGTTCATATGATCCATGAAAGAGGTTGGAGCATTGGTGAAGCCAAAAGGTAAAACAAGCCATTTAAAATGTTCATAATGCATATAAAATGCTATCTTTTTTGTATCTTCTTTTGCAATAGGTATCTCTTTATAGAAACTTTCAAGGTCTAATTTATTAAAGATAGTTACATCTTGAAGTTGGTCAAGAAGTTCACCTATGTATGAAAGTAAATATGCATTCTTTATAATCTACTTATTGAAGCTTTGATAGTTAATACAAAGTTGAAGTCTACCATCTTTTTTGGATACAAAGAATATAAGTGATTCCTATGGTAACATGCTTTCTTGAATGAAACTCTTTTCTAAGAGTTTATCCAATGTCTTTTTTAGAACTTTAAGTTCATTTATTTCTAGATGATAAATTGACTAACTTTTTGGTTTGGCCCTAAATAATAATTTCATTTAAAAAGAAGCACACCATTAGGAAAGTTCTATCCATTCTATTCTTTTGGTTGTCATTCTCATCATTGAGATAAGATTTAGAACTACTATATATATTGATTGGTTATGTTGTATTTGCTTCTTCATAAAGGTCATCCTTACAAGTAAGCTTTTAGTCACAGATTATTTTTCTACCTCACTTGATACAAAGGTACAAAAAGTCACCTTATGTCTACTATCTTTGAAAGAAATTATTCTTGTTAGCTAATCAACTTGCTTATTTTTTATTTTTAGCCATAGCATACCAAAGATAACATCATATCTAAGCTTTGATATTATAAACTTCTCTCTTAAGGCAGAGGTGTCATTCAACCTCAAGGTTTTTTTTTTACATGTCTCATTCAATATTATCTCTCAGTCATTTGTTAGATATATATTCTATTCTTTGATCACCTTGTTTCATGGACATATATAATTATTCCAATTGTTATTTATATGATTAGATAGAAATAGGTAAATATACATTAATTTTATAAAGTCTTCTAGACTAGCTTTTTATAAGCTTCAAAGATGTAATTTTGACTTTAGACATGTTTATAGATTAGAAACTTGGCCAACAAGTTAACTCAATATAGTAGGTTATTAAACAAGCTAACTATGTGGTACATAGTTAGATAACTTACTTTGTAAGTTAAGACATGTGGCTAACAAAGTCAACACATGTTGGAAGTCTTATAGAATATTGCCACATAGCTCCTAATTAGAGAGTATATATCAAGGCAAGAGTGAAGCCTTCTTCACTCTTGTGAATGCAATTCTAGCCTTTAGTCTTATTTCAAGACTTTTTAGTCTTCTTATTTTTAGCAATAGCCATTTTAATTCAAAATTATATCATCTTTGAGTGACTTTCAAGTTTTTTTTAGTGATATAAGAATATATTACCGATTTTCTTTCTTTGAAATTCATATCCTTGACAATTGGACAAGAGTGCTGATATATTATTTCTATCTTGTTTGAGTTGTCTATAGAAGAAAAAATTATAGATGCTACTTTCAACAAAAGTGAGAATAGATTTGCAACTATTACAAAAATTCATGAACTTATTAACTTTTTAAGAGTAAAAATCTTATATATTTTTAATGTGAATTATGGAAGTACTATACCTACGCCTATGAAAGAAGTTCAAAGTTTGTAACAAGAAGTTGTGCAGTAGAAGAAACTAAGTAGATTGGCCTCATAACCAAATTCAAAGAGTTTTGCTTTTAGAAGTATGATGGAGACAAGAATTAGTATGCGTGAGAAGTTTGATGGAACAAGATCAAAATTTTGAAGATTTTTGTAATAAGTCAAATTCTATTTAACATTACATCCTTTCTAATATCTCGATGGATTTACTCAAATTGGATTCATAGATACACTTCTATTAAGAAGTACTATGGCTTGATTTGTACCTTTGATAGAAAAAAAATTGTAACTCTATTATGATTTGAATTCATTTGTAAAAGCATTTATGGCCACATTTGGAGAAAGAAATTGAATAAGAGTAGTAGAGACCAAAATCTTGTCTTTATGACAAAGAACATAGTCAGCCACTATATATGCTATTAAATTCTAAAACCTTGCTTACGACGTGGACTAGAATGACAAAGCCCTTATTTTGATATGGGTTGAAGGATAATATCAAAGACTTATTACTGACAATGTCTAAGATAGAATCTTTGGAATAATTTATTGATTAAGCCATTACATGTGATAATTGATTATTTGAAAGACATCAAGGACAAAGATATGGCTTGAGAGGAACAAATAAAAGAATGACCATAGCTCTCAAGTTTTCAAAAACTAATTTATTAAGGCCAAAATCAATGCAAATTGATATGATATGTTTTAAAACTGTCATAGAGCAAAAAAAAATCAATGATATCAAAGAGATTTATGCTTATATTATAGAAAAGCTAAAAATATTGTTCAATCTTGTCCAAAAAAACAACCCAATTATAAAATGAGAAGCATGATTGCCAAAGAAGACATTGTATCGAAAAACAAGTTGCTCCAAGTATACTAGGAACAGAGCAACTAGAATTATGTGCAACATCTAATAAATGTCATATTTTCTCCTTGTTGAGTATTTAAACCTGAGGGAGGATGTTAGATTTGACGATTATTCTTATTATCATAGAAAAGATTAGGAGGTCTTAAATTATATCTGAATTTGAGGTTCTTGCCTCTTTTAACTATTGAAGAATAAGTATTTTGAAGTCACAACACTTAGCATCAGCAAGGTTGTACACAAAAAAAATATGGAGTAAGATATGTCTCACTTCCAACATCCAATACTTATAAGTTGTGGTTGCTGCCCAAAAAGACAACTTCCACTCTTTGACTTGTATATACATGATTCTAGGATCTTTTTGGCAACTCACAAACCTCAAGGATATCCTATGCCATGTACTAATTACTCTTATCTAGTCTGTGGATATTTCCTAGTTAATACTTTATCTTCTTGAGTTTGATTCTTGGTCCTTGACCTTGACCTATATCAATAGGATTCCTTTTCTATACACAAAGAATCAATCCTTTGACCATTAGTAACTTATCTAAGATAATATCTTCTACAAGATAACTTATTCTACTTTCACTTTTACTTTAATATTAACTAGTCTTAGGCTTGTTGTTAAAAATTTCTTTGTAGAAATTTTAAGGAAACTACCTTGTTATTTTATCTACATATATTTATAGGATGGTTTCTCCTATTATTTTTACATACAATTCTATTCTCTATCCAATAATTTCTTGGTAGGTGGCTTTTTCGACAAAAGTGATATACTTCTTTTTATTGTTGTTATTGGTTTTTAAAGCCTTGGGTAGTATTCTTTTGAGGTTGGAATTTGGAATTCGCATTTACCATATTTTGGTTTTTATAAGATACGACATATGATTACTGTCTTCTTTGATTCTGATGGTAATTTTGTTGGTTTGAGGAAAATTGACTTGTATGCCCAGATTGAGCACATAGAGTGTACTAAAGCTTAGAAGGATGCTTATAAAATCTATAGGAGATAGGACTTGGTTTGGATTTTGACTCTTAATTAAGAAAGTCATTTGTTCTTGCATATCCTTCATTTATTAGACAAGTTTATTTTAGAATCCTTGTTGGATTTTAAAGACTTTATTCTTAAAGTCCTCCTTCTATTTATTTCTATTCTTAGGATATATTAATTCAAAAAAGATAGAAGGTGGTCTAATCTCTAAAGTTACTAAGTAGTGGTTTATAGATTAAATTTGAGTTTCCATAGCTCTATACGAATGTTCTTAAAAATTTCCTATGTCTTGAGCATATATGGAGATAAAATTAGGAATTCTATTGTCTTCTTTCTTTTACAATTGTTCTTACTACTTATCAATGTCTTCAATTATTTGAGCTATTTTTTTGGCTTCTTTTAAATTATTTGGCTTTTTTTTTAAGGATTTTCTATTTTTTTTTATTATTAAATTCTTAAATAAAAAAGAGGTTGAGGGTATCATTTGTGAAAAGAGTTTTTATGAACCACATTACTATAAGTTAAAATTGCCAAATATATTCAATAATTTCTTCTTATTTTTTTTATCTCGAGAAAAAAAGAGCCATAAAGACATTACTTTGCCCTACTTCTAGTGAGAATTTTTCTAGGAATTCCATCATAAGCATATCCTAGTTCTTAAAGGTTTGAGAGAAATAGTTTCTATACCATTTATAAGCTCCATTCTTTAGGGTACTTGAAAACCATATAAGATAATAACTCAGATTCGTTATAAAAAAATTTATAAGAAGTTCTATGAATCTATCCACATGTGCCAATGGATCATCACCTCTTGTTCTTTTAAATATAGGGAGGTTTTGGGATATAAGAGCTACTTGTAAATCCTTAGAAATTACTACTGGAAAGTTACTTGGTTGAATCAAGGGATTGATGGATATAAAAGTGGATAAAGATTTTCTTTCACATTCTATTAGAAAAAAAGGAGGTGTTGACCCTTCTTTCTCTTGATTTACTTCTACAATTGTGAGCTCTTAATTATACTCTAAAATTTAAATTTTTATTATTTTCCTATTTCATGATAATTGAGCATATTAGATTAGGATTTATAGAAGTGGAATTTAGTCTTATAGAATTTTTAGGATTACAACCTTTGATAGTATAAATTAGAGCCTAATTCCTTGAATTATATTAATTATGATTATAAGGATAAGAGTTAGAAAATTAGAATAGTAACTTAGTTAGTTTTAATAATTTAGGGATTATTAGTCGCTACTATGAAGATTGACTAAAAGCTTATGAATGTATCTATAATCATTTCTCATGATTTAGAATGAGTTAGAATTATAATTCTCTAAAAGATTTAGTGAAGTTTAGGAATGTTAGTTTTGAACTTTCCTCCAAATTCGACAAATTCAAGTGGCATTGTGGCCTTCTAATTAATGAGAGCCTTTTTAATGCAATGGTGGCATTGGATTCACTCCATGGAGTGAAGAAAGTAAGAATAGCACCCTCTTCTTCAAAATACAAGTGAAGTAATAAAATTCTCATTTTGAAGAATTTTACAAAAAATTGCCAAGATCCTTGTAAGTAAAAACTTCTATAAAAATTACAATTGAGCATGGATTGAGGCATGTAAGTGATTGAAATTAGCATAAAAAGGTGTTTTGAATACTATAGTGAAGTTAGATCTATCAAAAAAAATACTTTCTTGACCACTTACAAGAGCTATTAGTCTTAGTAACGAAATTGGCTCTTAGATGAATGAGGGTCGTAGATTTACATTAAGAATCTTAGAAATCAAGGATGGAGATGTAGCCGCCCTTTTACAATCCATCACTTAATTGTATAAGAGTGATTTGGTCCTCCAAGCCCTCTCTCTCTTCTCTTTTGGTGAACGGCAAAGCCATGCCCCATTTTGGTCCTAAATCCTAATCTTAAATTTTTATTTTTGATTTTTAATCTCATGATAAACTTGTGGTTGTGTATGCATGGATTTGTAATAGTGAATGATGGACATTGGATTTTAAGACATAGGTCATTGTGGTAGATAATTCCCTCGGCCTCTCAAATATCTCAAGGATTTAAGAGCCTCTGATTTTCCTCAATCAGTCATTCAATTTTTTTTATTTTGTGATGTGAGTTCTTTTTATGATTGTAGCTTTTTTTTTTAGCTTTCCAATAAGGTAAGGATCGCTTGTTTTGGAGTAAGGACAAAATTTTGGTGGAATTTTGAGTACACGGAGATTGGCTGCCTTGGCAGTTTAGATCAACCTATTTTGAAAAGACATTCCTCAGTTCTTCATGGTTGGATTATTGTAAATTTTTTGGAGTAAGTGCATCTTCAAGATGAGCTTCTAATGGCATAAATTTTACTAAATTTGAAGATACATTGAATTTTTGGTTAATTTTCAAGTAGAGGGAAAAAGCCTGCCGAGGTAGTCTTGGTCAATCAACTTTGAAGGAGCAGTTATCACGGCTTAGGTACTAGATTGAGATTAAGTTTATTGGAGCATGAGCGCCTTTAAGTTAAATTTTCAATAAACTAAAAATCATTTAATTGAGAGTTAATCTCAAATTTTGGAAAATTTTGGAATAGAAAGGGCTTTGCTGCCCTCAATTCTTGGGCATTGTCAAGGTACCTTTGCTTTCATCTCTCTTTAGCCTCACTTTTACTTTTATCTTTATAGTAATTTGTAACTTCCATATTTCAGCTTTAAAATTTAAAATTTAAAATTTTAACCTTTAATCTTCTTTCTTTTAGTTTTAACTTTTATCTTTTATTTTACTTTAACTTTAATTTTTAATTAAATTTAAACTTTTACTTTTATTTTTAACTTACAACTTTTACTCTTAAGTTTTAAGTTTTAAGTTTTATTTTTAATTCAATCTTTAAGATTTATTTTACTTTATTATGAAGTAATGATAATAATTTGATCAATTACTTTTTCTATCAATTATTTAATAGATAATAATTTATAAGTTTCAATTAATTAATTATTTATCTATTTTGATTAATTATAATTTTTTAATCACATAAAAATTAGTAATTATGGATTATATAAATGAACTTGAAGAATCCATTGATATTTAAGTAGAAATCATGCAATTAGCTTTACAAATCATTGTAATCTCATTATTTTATTTTATTTTCTTTTGGTAACCATTTTTTGGAAGGCATAAAGTTCATTAAATTTTTAATATAAATATTTAAATCAATTTAACAATTACTTAAATGAAAGCTCTCTAATTCTACTTCTTGAACTTGTTGTGTGGCATCAGTTTCATCAAGTAGTGAAATTTGGGCTCACAACAACCAAGTTAAGAGAGTTAAGATCCAACTCTTTCTTTCCTACTCCTTTGTCTAAAATCAATTGAATTGGATTTAAAAAATAAAAAAATCTATTAATGTTGGAGGTGAAGATTGGTTGTCCAATGGTTGAATCTCTATTTATTTGAACTTTGGTTTGTTTTTTTTTTCAACAAATTCAGGATTTTTTATGAGTGAAGATAAGTTAGATTACTTAAATCTAATGGAATAATGCATCTACATGACTATAAACATACCATTCAACTTAGCGCACTTTTTAATTTATCCAATTCCTCAATAATTTAAATGTTTGGCTCTTCTACCTACAACCTACTTAAGTACCTTCCAAGAGAGAAGGAAAACAAAACAAAAATAATTAAAAGAGGAATTTTTGCTTAAGTATCACCCCAAGCAAGACAATTCCTAACTTTACTTGTTATATAAAACTATTGGAGTGATCATAATCAATCTTAGTTGTGAAAAAAAATTCCATATCAAGATGGCAAGGAGCTCAAACTCTTTTTTTTTCTTACTTTTTTATAATAGGATAGTTAAAAAATTATTTATTATAACAATTAATAAAAATTGTTATATTACAAAAATGATTCTTTACATACAATTCATACTACATTGAAGAAGAATTCACCAAGTTGCATCTTTAGTCAACCTGATATTTATCAATGAACTTCTAAAATACATGTCTTTCCTTCTAATCGATTCCAAATTAAATATTCAAAGTAGGAATGTAAGGTTTAAGGATATTGGATTAATAATTCTATCTACTTCTTTCCATCTACATCTATAAGAGAGATTGGAGATTTACCTCTCTTGCATCTTCTTCTTACATTCTATCCTCTAATTCCTAGCTCCTGCTCCTTGTATTCAAGCAGTTTGCTAAAATTTCAAAGAAGAAAAGAATTGATAAAAGTTTAGGAACTTACTTGTTTGTAAGCTATTAGTGCCATTCTCTTCTTCTTCTTATGCTCCTTTTCTACAAACCACAATCTAAGTTAGCAAAATAAAGTAAAACTCAATGAATTTTGTTAAAAAAATACTCACCTTAGATTGTGATTTGAACTTGTTGGTGTTTTTTTTTTTTTTTTTTTTTTTTTTTTTTTTTTTTATTGTTTTTTTAATTCTTTCTATCTAAATTTTTTACTTTTTTTTCTTCTTAAATTTTCTTCTTTTTTCCTTGTTGATGAAGAATTCTCTTAAGATTCTTGTTAAGCTCTTTCTATACTACTTTTGTGAATAGAGAAGATATAAGAGGTGGAAGGGGTGATTAAATCCCTCCTAATACAATAAAAAGACCTTTTAGTAGATTTTTACAAGACAAAAAGAGATGGTATGAGGAGTGGAGGAAGTAATTCAATCTTCCTACCACTAAAGAAATATCCTCAACAAGAAAAATTATGAGGGGGAGTGATGAAACCTTGAAGCTGAGTTCCACTTTTTATACTTTGGGAACTGGCAACCAACTTAAGAAAACCACCAAGTAATGCTAACACTTACAATAAATTAATCAAATATTACGTAAGGTTAGAAATAACAATATTGCCTCAAAAAAATCAATTAGTGAGAAAAAGAAAAAAATACATTGAATTTATCTCAATATATAAAACTTATCATGAATTTAAAAGAAAAAATAATATTAGTGAATAAAAATAAGAATAAAAATTAAATAAAAATAAAAAAATAAGTAAAAGAAAAAATAAAAGTAAAAATAAAAGTTAAAAGTAAATTAAAACTATTAATTAAGTTTATTTTTTTAATTAATTAAATAATCATTTTAAAATATTATTATTATTATTATTTCTATTTTATATTTAATTTATTATTGTTATTAATTTAATATCAATTCTCTTTTATCTTTATTTTATTTTATTTCTTTCTTGATATATATATATATATATTTAAAATAATTTTATATAATTAAAAAGAATATTTTTAATATAAAATTTTAAAATACAACATAAAATAAAAAATTTAAATAATAAAAGAAATAGAAATCACTAACCTCAATTGTATTTTGATTATGGTAGCAATTTCTTTCCACTCCGAAAATCACCACAAATTCGATTTAGATTCAATAGCATTGAATTTTTTACCAATAAAAATTCAACTTTAAGATGCTATTTTTTCTAAATTTTTACAGTAGAATAATTATCAAGCACTAAGAAATGTCATTTCAAACAAGGAGTACTTGAAACTACCTGGATGGTGAACCTCTTCCTAATTTAAAAGTCACTATAAATTCAAATCATTTCTAATTTGAAAGTATGAAAGCTTTTTGGAAATTTAACATTAAAATACAAAACCTCAAGAAGTTTCAACTCAAAAGATACTTTACATAAAAACTGATTGATAAAAATCTGAGAGCAATCCTCATTGAATATAACATTGAAATCCTTGACTATCTTATAAAGTGAAAATTAAAAATACTTTGTTTTTATACACAAGGAAGAGATGTAGGATACTTACCAATAATAAAGACCTATTTGAATTACTTATTCAACAAAATCAAGCAAGACCAATCACAACGAACAACTTCACATTCACACACACTATTAGAAGCACCATCTCTTGGCAAATGCACAAAAATGCGAGTGTAAAATTTACTCTTTAATCTAATTATAAGATGACCTTAATTAAAAATTACTTGTATTGGGTGGTTTGAATTAAGAGTATCAAGAACAAGAATAAAAGAAGAAAAATACAAAACAAGTAGAACAAGTGCAATCAAGTAATTGTACACTACAAAATTAGTCACGATTTTTCCATTGATTTTTTATCCAATAAAAAATAAAAAATAAAACTAAAAAATATATTTTCAGAAATTCAATTTTTTTTATCTTTTCAATGGTATAAGAAACATATAAATCCGATTTACTATGAATAAATTATGAAGGTTTGAAAAATAATAAGTAAATAAATAAAATATTAAATAAATAATTTTTACCTCAAGGATAATTTACTTAAGAGATCAGGAGTTCGAGCCTCACGAAGACTCACAAGTAGTATATATTGGTTCCTAAGAGAGGCCATAAGGCCTTAGTCTTATCTTCCTAACTACTTTTAAGGTGCTACAACTCATATGGGACTTGTGCACCTCCCTACTCTCAAGGATTATACTAGCTGCTGGTCCACTTATTTTCTACAAGCAAAATCCATAATTTTTCATTTTTGACTTCACCATGGTGTTTAAAAACACCCAATTAGACTAGGAATACTGTAGAGGCCTTTGAATCTTCCTCCATTTCTTCATAATAGATTCCAAAGTGATAAAACTCATTTTTACCAAAGTCTTAGAAATTACTCTAAAAATTCCTAAGAAATTCTAAATAAATTCTAAATAAAATTTTAAAATTCCTATAATGGTTCTTAGAGCTTAGCTCTGATGATGATGCAGTAGTACTAATTACGGAGGCACCCATGGAGGCAGCACTACACCTTGGAGTGATGTATCAATGTGGAGGTCTAGGGGAGTACTTAATATATCCGACGGACTCAGAAAACTCGGATTATGTTAGTATTGATTGGATGACCAAGTATGATGTGCACCATGTAAGTATCTTGGACACAAGATTCAATACTTCGCTTATGTTGGACTTATCGATCGATTTGAAACCCGCGCGGGAGTTGAAACAGAACATCGTCGCTACACCTTTATGTCAAACTATCAACTTGGTGACCAAAGCAGAGCCTTGGACCATTAAGGTCTACGAAGGTATTAAGGACTAGGAGTTGACCTGATGAACAAAAATTTTTTTGCATCATAAATCCGCTTTTGCTTGGACTTATGATGATTTAAAAGGTATTCCCACTAAAGTCTATGAGCATTGTATCATTTTAGAGAAGAACACTAAACCGATAAGGCAAAGGTAATATCGCCTTAATCCTAAATATTCCCTCATGGTGAAGGAGGAATTAGACAAGCTTCTTGCGGTTGGTTTTATTTATCTGGTACTAAATAGTGAGTGGGTTTCTCTAATCGTGATGGTGTCAAAAAAGAATGGAAAAATCCGAATTTTTCAAGATTTCTGGAAACTTCATGCGGCCACCAAGAAAGATTACTTCCCATTGCCCTTCACGGATAGTATATTGGACGCTGTAGCAGATCATGAATGTTATTCATTCCTAGATGGATTTTTCAAATATAATCAGGTTCAAATTGCAACGGAAGACCAATTCAAGATGACCTTCACTACGAATTGGGACACATTCGCTTATCGCGTGATACCTTTTGGGTTATATAATACCTCAGCCACATTTCAAAGAGTGATGACTCAGGCCTTCTAAGACTATCTCTAGCTATTTATGGAGATCTTTTTAGATGACTTATGTACATTCAGTACAAAATAAGATCATCTTAATTGTCTTGGTAAATACTTGGCTTAGTGCGCTAAGTTTGGGATATCGTTGAAGTCAGATAAGTGTCAAATCAATGTTCCATCAAGAAAATTATTGAGACATATCGTCTCTAGCCGTGGTATCGCTACGGATCCAGACAATGTGACACATATAATAAACTTGCCCAAACCAGAGACAATCTCCGGTGTTCGAGGGTTCGTTGGCCATATCAGTTATTATCGACGATTTATTTTTTCGTTTGTAATTATTTGTCAACTTTTAACAAACTTATTGAAGAAACCTCCATTAGATGGGACTAATCCCATCTGGACCATGGAGTGTATCGTGGCCTTTAAAGCATTGAAGTCAAAATTGGTCTCTGCACCAATATTGGTGGCCCCTCATTAGACCGAGCCCTTTTATGTGTATGTTGATGCATCCAATGTGACTATTGGATCGGTGCTAAGTCAGAAAGATGACCAAGGTCTGGATCATCCTATCTATTATGCTAGTCGGCAATTGGTGGCTATCGAACGTAATTATATTACTACTGAACGAGAATCATTGGGTATGATATACTCGGTTCAAAAATTTTGGCACTATTTGCTTGGGTATCCATTTGTCTTTTATATGGATCATGATGCCCTCAAATACATGATTAATAAGCCTCAATTGAGTGGACGTATTGCTCAATGGATGTTATTACTTCAAGAATTTAATTTTACTATCCATGTATGACCAGAAAAGAAACATGCCAATGCGGATCACTTGTCCAGATTGTCCAATATCTTGGGTAATGAGCCTATTAATGATGTACTTCCTGACGCGCAGTTATTTGCCGTCGAAGTGATTACAACTAACTATAGGAAATTGATTCAATATCTGACATTTCAGACATTCCTACCTACATATAGTGAGAAACTCAAGAAACGACTAATTTTAAAAAGTGCATCGTATACAATGATGGAAGACGCCTTATATAAGCAAAGCCGAGATGGAATTCTATACCGTTGCATCTTTTCCAGTGAAGTATAATCGATACTAGAGGGATGTCATTTGGATAGTTGTGGTGGACATTTCGTGAGAGGCAGTACTACTCGCAAGGCTTTAATGGCCGCATATTGGTGGTCCACAATGTTTTCTTATGCGCACCAATTTGTTCATCGTTGTGATCCCTGTTAATGAATTGGTCGACCCATGGATACTTCAGCGATGCCATTAGTATCAATCTTGGCACAAGCACCATTTGAGAAATGGGAAATTGATTTTGTTGGATCCATTGCACCAACATCGAGACATGGACAAAAGCGATATATTTTAGTCGCCACGGACTATGTAACCAAATGGACGGAGGCTATTGCTATCCGCAATGATAATGTAAGTATGGTGGCCACTTTTCTATACAAGAATATTATTACTTGATTTGGGTGTCTGAAGGAAATGATTAGTTATCGCGGCACCTATTTCATGAATGCTACCATAGCAGCCTTGACGAGTACATACGAAATCAAGCACAGGAAAATAACACCATATCATCCTCAGGCCAATGGACAAACGAAAAAGACCAATAGTATTCTATGTAAGATTTTAACCAAAATAATTTCAGAGGCCGGAACGGATTGGGATATTAAATTGTTTGTGACATTATAGGTGTATCGTACTGCATATAAAGTGACTACCAATTCCACACCATTCCAATTGGTGTACGGATAAGAAGCAATATTATGTATTGAATTGGAAGTTCAGAGTTTACACATTGCGTTGGATGAACGTCTTGGAGATAAGGAATCACTCCAATATCGGTTGGCAGAGTTGAACAAATTAGATGAAATATGGGCTACAACTCTCTTCAACATAGAAGCAACTTAAAAATGGCGAAAGAGTTACTATGATAGTAAACTGCGTTCGAAGAGTTTTATGCCCAATGATTTGGTATTGTTGTATGATAGCAGGTTTAATCATTTTCTGAGCAAATTTCAATTTCGTTGGCATGGGCCATATAGTGTGATTGAAGGATTTTCCAATGGGTCTGTTCAATTGGAGGATTTCATGGGTCATCGATTCAGTACCCGCATTAATGGGAACCAATTACGGTTATATCATACATAAAATCTGAGACGGATTTTCAATTTCTAGAGGAGGTCACGCCGATTGTACTTAGGATAGACCTAATTAAGTGCGTTAGGGTGTAGAGGTGGCTAAAAGTATAGTTAGTAATTACTAATGTGTCAGATGGGACAGAGGTGAGAAACGGACAGTAGGGATAACATGTTGTCGTTATCACCACTAGGTAAAAGAATAGGAGTGAGGCACCCATTTATGGTCATTCTCAGGTATCACATTCTATTATTGTTTCTTTTTGGTATTACAATTTTGGATGTTTTGGAGTACATGAGCGTAGTATTAATGGTTAAAGCTTGAAAGAGTGTACGTCATGGCAATTGAGAGTGCAAAGAGAGCTACATACAGAGAAGAAAGTGGCCAAAATATGAAAACTAAATGCAATTTAGGACCACCATCCATAGTAATCGTTACCAAGATGGAGCCTATGAAGCTGGAGATTTGTTAGACGCCAAGGAGAATACGAGATTTTTGAAATGCGTAAATGTTTTAGTTTTTGCGAAGGTCAGATAGTTTGCCTTCAATTAATGTGGCATTAATGGAAGAATACATCACAAACTATGACCCACAGGATGGATCGAGCGTAGTACAAGGGCGCGTTATTAGTATTGATGAGAAGATCCTCAAAAAAGTATTGTTTCTTCTAGTTGGAGAGATTGAGGTGGATGTTGAGGAGTCCAAAGACTTCACACCGGAAAGTTATTTCAAAGGTGGCATGTCATCGTTTGAAAAGAACCAAGGTTGGGAGACGACGGAGGCAATTACACCAGAGCTCATGAAATGATTGCCCTTCGTGTTGAGGCATCTAGGATTGTATCGACACAATACATATATGTCAAGACGGTTAATGTTTGTAGTGGTAGAGACATTTGAAGGGATGGTGTTCAATTAGGCAGCTTATGTAGCAACCCGTATTCATGTGGAAATGGGAGCCAAGTACAAAATAGGGAAGTTTACAGCGTTGCTATATTCCAATTATGTGTAAGTTGTGATCGCGTACACATTGCGGCAAATATCATGAGTAGAAGGAAGTTCTGAACTAGTGCTAGTACCTCGGCAACAAGAACAGAATTTGTTGGTATAGAATGTCAATACAACGGAGGTAATACATGAAATTGGAGAATCCAATCGTTCAGTGGCACCAAAAATGGATCGGATTCGTTTGGTGGTGGAGGAGGAGAATGAAGTCCCCACATTTTTAGATATCAATGAGTTAGCATTTCCACAGGGCTGGCTATCGGAAGGCATTGTCGTGTTATAACATGACTATATCGTGAAAATATAAAGAAAGAGGACTTTTATTAATATTCAGTTACCTCGAATATTGGGAGCAATGACCGATTCCAGTGCCAATATTCAAAGGCTAGTTTCAAAGACCCCGTCACAGTCGGTCAGGGCATACTTATCAGTAACGAAATGCTCTGTTCGAGTCTAATAGTGGGAGTCAACAGAATCGAAAGGACTAAATTGATGACTGAGCGCGCCTAACGCAAAGGACCAATTTGACCCAATTACGGGAATATCCAGGTCTTACTATGGGCCTCTTAGCCAATATGAGACCTAAATTGGTCGGACGACTCAATGTGGTCTCGATTACGGGAGTTTTGATTCCGTTTCAGGCTGTCCTATTCTCTGTGTCGTTTTAAGGAACGTTGTTTCCAGAAAAAGAACCTTTTAAAAGGCAAAAAATGAAGGAAAAAGCTCAGACGGCGGAGCCAATTCTGGATCCAAGACAAAAGATTGAAGAAATTTAGAGGCTAGGATTTGAAAGAGGGAAGAATTAGGATTAAAGAGGAGGATAGGTTTAGAAATGAAAGAGGGGAAGAATCAGGGTTTTTTAAGGGTCGGAGAGCTAGCTTCATGCTTCAGAAGGGGGAAAAAAAAGACAGAGAATTGAGGTTTTTTTTTTTTTCATAGGATTTTGGGAAGACTAAGGTAATCATTGCTGAAGTCAGTATTGTACTAGTGAATCGGGATTTTAATGAAGTGGGTGTGATTACTCTTGACTGTTTTGTGAAATCGAAGTTACGTCTGTGATTGAAGAATTAAAAGGATGTCTATAGGATTGAGTATGTGGAGTGAATGAAATTTTTTGGATTAATCTAATAAGACAGTCAGTACATACAAGGTCGTGAGTATAAAGCGGTATTGGAGATTAGTAGATTGGATTGATCGGGGTTCTCTGTAACGTCTAGAAACCTACCAGCTGGGGCAAAAAGGATTTCGACGAGCAATCGAAGGACATCCGTATAGATTTACGATATATTCTTGTAATTATTTATATTCCAACAGTCAAAAATCAATAGACTGTTTGAATATTAGCGAATCTCCATACTACCTTCTACAGCCAGATGTCCAGTACGTTCTTCAGCAGGAAAGCACGTAATACGACATAAGTGGTGAATTCGACGTGAAAGCTTGAGGTGGAAGGTATTGAATTTCGTTTGTTTTTATTTTTATTTTTATGGAAAACGAAAATAAAAATTTTGAAGGATCTTTGGGAGGAGTTTCTGGTGGAGGTTCTTCTAAAGGACAAGGTATGCACATGGATCCGTCTATTGCTAGTATGTTTCAATGCAGCAATAGCAAAGTAATGATCGAAAGGAAGCTTTGGCAACCAAAGCATTGCAAGCAGTGGTTAATAAAATTGATCAATTTGATGGAAGGAATATTTCAAGATATTTAAGATGTTATGTTCATGAAATGGAATTAAATCGAGTTTCTGAGAAGAAAATGGTTGAATTATTTGGACTTGCCATGATACTGGAGATAAGAGACTATATTACATCGATTACGGATCGTTATGGAAATTTATGGGAGGTTTTTTCACATGCATTGAAAGACGAATATTTCTTAGAAGATGTTGATCGCATTACTAAGAAGCTATTTCTGGAATAGATTGAACGGCCTAATAAGAATTTACAAGCAACAGAGCTACTAAGGAAATTTGAGAGGCAGTACTCTCAATTGTCGAAGGTAGAAAAATTGACATTAGAGCCGAACAAAGTTGATCTATTTCTTCAAGCTGCTAATGGAAAATTGTAAGGAAAATTAGAACTCCTTCTTGAAGACAAAGAAGAAGATGAAGGATTGACAACAAAGTAGAGGAACGTTGAAGATGTAATGGGGTTGTTTACAAAAAGATAAAAGAGGAAGGATAGGAGCAATATTCCGAAAACAGTACAAGCATCCAAAGTTGCAGTACGTACAACACCACCAACAATGCCTACAGTTTAACTTTTGACATCCTTATCAAAGAAAGCACATATGGGGATGGAAGAAATTATATGAGGAATGCGAGATCTTCAAATCAAATTAGCAAGACTTGAAGAGAATACTTCTACAAACAATTGAAGAATGTTTCAAAACAAGGATATGTACAAAGATGCATTTGATGTGATGATGCTTCACACACTAGGAAAGATTGCAATGAATTTAATAATATGATACGGCAGGGAATTATTTGCTCGAAAGATGGGAAGATAGCATTAAAAGATAGGAAGGATCTTCTTCAAACCAATTTTGGCAAGGGAGGAATAAAAGCATTGGTTCAAGATTACTTAAAAGAGCATAAAATAGTAGCACAAGAAAGTGCAAGTTATGGTGCTAGAGTAGATGATGACCTTGGTGGAAGTACGGAAACTAGTGAGTTTTGGGCTTCTGCCATTTTTACACTGCAAGAAGGAAAATTATCTTGAGAAGCATTATTGAGGACTGCAGCTACAATACGAGGTGCAACAGGTTGGGAGGATCCTGTTGTGTCTCTTTCAGTTCATGCATATATTGCTAAGAGCCAACATGAAGCTTTGATGGAAGAAAAGAAATGAGAAAATTTTGATGATATGAGAGAAGAAAATTCTTCTAAGAGGCAAACTTGAGGAGACAAGGCTCGGGAGGCAGCTTCACAAGAATTACTTATAAAGGATACGTTAGCATCATTGAAAGAAAAAACAAGGGAGGTAAAAGATAAGAGCAAATCAATTGCTTATAAACTACTTTCTAACATTGAAGCGGCAACAAATTTGAAAGGGGTGTTGGAAGAACATATATTAAATGCTAAAGTAGAATTCACATTGAAAGAAGTTTTTGAAATTGTAAAGAAGGAGTTTCATGATGTTATCATTGATGACATTAAGCAAAAGAGGCAATAAATGGACGAAACTGGAATGAGTCATGCTATTGATGTAAGAATATATAAAGATAAAGAAGAGGTTGATACTGGTTACAAGCAATCAACAAATGAAAAGAATGGGTGTAATCAACGAGTACGTTTCGAAGATTATAGTGATAAGGAAATAAAAACTTTGAGTCATTATACTCGAAAGCATTGAACAAGGGCAACTACTGAGGTATTGGTGAAAGTAGGAGATATAGAAGAATCAATTGTTGTTTTAGTCGACCAAGGTTCTGAAATAAATCTCATGTCTAAAGATCTTTATAAGAAGCAAAAATGGCCAATTGATATGGAACATGGATGGACAATACAAGTAACTAATAATACATGAGGCGAATTATATGGAGCTTGTCCAGATGTCAAAATTCGGATTGGGGATGTTGTGATGGAGCAACATTTCTTTGTTTAAGATACAACGTCTTATCCATTGATTTTAGGACAACCTTATATTACGGCAACACGGTTAGAAACAAAAGTACTTGAGGATGGTTCTGCTTACGCAAGGGTACATAGCAAAGATGGAAGGAAAGCTTTACAATTTCTAACAGTACCTCCTAACCATGAACGGAATCGAGATAGGTTGAG
Source organism: Physcomitrium patens (assembly GCF_059467195.1). Taxonomy (NCBI): domain Eukaryota; kingdom Viridiplantae; phylum Streptophyta; class Bryopsida; order Funariales; family Funariaceae; genus Physcomitrium; species Physcomitrium patens. The sequence goes on along the minus strand of NC_143424.1, from coordinate 16,240,462 downwards.
GGAGAAACCATTGCCAAAGATTTTTGAAGGATTTAAGGATTTTGGGGAGGTACCACTGTAAAGCGAGATTATGGAGGTACAAAAGAGGAGGTACTCTCGCAAGATGAAGGTGCCTTTGATGTGAGTTCTATTGGTATTTTGGAGAATGGAAATATTATGTATAAAAAAGTTGATGATTTTAAAAGAAAAGAAAGAAAAAGATTATATAATATTGAAGGAGAATTACGAAAGTTAGGTACATTACAAGATGATGAGAGGATTTTAGGTGTTTATGAAGAAAATGGGCTGGAAGATTCATTGGAATTGATTACATCTATTGGATTAGTGGATAATGATAAGATTGTTGAGATCCATTTAAGAGAGGTTTATACCATACTTGAATCTTTTCAAGCACCAGAAGTCATTATAGAGACGAGATATAAAACAACAGATAAGAAGGTAAAGCCTGTTGCCGAACCATTACTAGAAGATTCTAAGGAACAAATAGGAAAAGCATCAAAAGAAGCAAGTTTAAGAGATCCAATGAGAATTGGACATCCGTTTACTAAAGAGACTTTTGAAGAATTGAAGATTGGTTCTGATGGTTCTTTATTGCCAGAAGAAATTACTTGTTTCAAAAAAATATTGGCTAAATAAGATAGATCGTTTGCCTTCGAATCTTATGAAATTGGGTGTGTGGATCCAAATATTATAACACCTATGGTTATCTTCACTATACGACATGTACCTTAGAATCTAAGATCGATTCTAGTACCGAGGGCACATTTATCTAAATTGGTGGAACTATTAAAAGAAAAGATAAAGATGAATATATTGGATTCCTCGTTTGTGCCATATTCTAGTCGATGGTTTACGGTACCTTAGAAGAATGGGTCACTACGGTTTATTCAAGATATGCAATCGATGAATGTAATAATTGTCAAGAATGCAGGAATTGGATCTATTGTGGATGAATTTACTGAGGCGTTTGTAGGAAGGGCGATCTATTCAATGGGTGACTTGTATTCAGGTTATGATCAATTTCAACTTGTCGAAGGAAGTAGAGATATGACAACGATGAGGACACCACTTGGATTGGTTAGAATGTGCACTCTTCTTCAAGGCGCGACCAACTCACTTGCGCATATGATGAATAGGATGAATAAGGTATTGAGAGATTTTATTCCAGAAAAGACTATGCCTTTTCTGGATGATGTTCCTATAAAAGGGTGCAGAGAAGGAGACAAGGATGAAACTTTAGATAAGAGGGGGTGTCGCAAATATGTTGTTGATCATATACAAGATTGTAAAAAGATTTTAACTCAGCTTGGAGAAGTTCATCTTACATTATTAGGTATGAAGTCCATATTTGGAGTAAAAGAGGTTGTGATTGTCGAACATTTATGTGGATCTTACGGAAGAAAACCAGATCCGACTAAAGTTGATGCAATTAGAAGGATGAAAGAGGATTGTGATTTTTTAACAAAGGTTCGCAGGTTTTTAAATGCATGTGTATTTTATCGAATCTGGATCCCTCATTATACTCACATAGCGGATCCATTATATGAACTGTTACGCAAGGGCTACCGATTTAAATGGGAAGAAAGGCATATTCAAGCAATGCAAAGATTGAAGAAATTATTGATGTCACCTCCAATATCGAGGAAGGTTGATTATAAGTGCAATAGACCAGTGATTCTTACTATGGACGCTAGTCCAATTGCCATTGGATGGACTCTGGGTCAAGATGATTCAAGTGGGAATAGATTTGCAATTCGATTTGGAGCTAAAGTTTTAAGTATTCATCAACGTACAAATTCGCAAGTCAAAAGAGAACTTTGGAGAGTTGTTTCGGCTATGAAAGCTGAAAAGGACTATTTGATTGAGGCATTAGTAGTAATTGAAACTGATTGCTTGCCATTGCTTGGAATGATTACTAACTGTTCAACGCTAGATATTGCAATGTTGAGATGGATTGCTTATATTAAGTCACTAAATCCAAAATTTAAGCATGTTACTGGGAAGGATAATTTTAGCAGACATGCTATCTCGAGCAAGATACGAGAGGGAGGACGAAATGGTTGAAGACATTGATGACATCGGATTGAAATTCTATTCAATATCAAATCTCAACAGAGAAGACAAGCTATTTCTTGAAGAATCTTATGAAGGAGAATTATTGGATATTGGTCATTACTTGAATACCTTCACTAAGTAGAGGAACTGCTCTACAAAAAAATTCAAACAAATAAGAAAAAAAGCATATGGATTTTTGCTTCAAGATGGATTCTTATGGAAGAGACCGAAGAAAGGAATTGGGATGCCACAATGAGTGATAGGCAAAAAGGAAGAAAAACTAAAATTATTAAAGGAGTTTCATGATAGTTTATGGGTATGGCATAGAAGAATCAGGGCTACTTTTGCTAAACTCAAAGAACGATATTGGTGGAAAAATATGTATCGAGATGTGCTCTCATTTGTAGAGTCATGTGAAATCTGTCAAACGTATTCTAATATCCGACATCGAGATGGTCTTCATCCTACGTTGTCGTGTTGTAACACGATTATACAGTGAAAATAAAAAGAAAGGGGAATTTTATTAATATTCAGTTACCTCGAATATTGGGAGCATCGACCAACTCCAGTACAAATACTGAGTGGTCAGGTTCAGTCACTCCGTTACAGTCAGTCGGGGCATACTGAAATGCTCCATTCGATCCCAATAACGGGAGTCAGCAGGAAGAGAAGGACCAATTCACAAGACGGGTTCGAGGAGCCAATTGGATCCAATTTCGATAATCCAATCCGGGTCCTCTTATCCAATATGAGACCTGAATTGGCCGGTCAACCCACTGCAGTCTAATTACGGGAAATCCAGGTCTTACTACGGGTCTTAGCCAATCTGACGCGAGGACCAATTTGACCCAATTATGGGAACACCCAGGTTACTACGGGCATCTTTCCCAATATAGGACCTGAATTGGTCGGGCGACTCAATGTGGTCCCGATTACGGGGTTCGATTCTGTTTCAGGCTGTCCTGTTCTCTGTGCCGTCTCAGGGAACGTTGTTTTCGGTAAATGGATTTCTTAAAGGCAAAAATGGAGGAGAAAGCTTGACGGCGAGAGCCAATTTTGGATCCAAGCTTGAGGTGGGAGCCAATTTCGGATCTAAGACGGAAGATTGAAGAAATTCAGAGGATAAGGTTAGGGGGGATATAGTTTTGGGGGTGGTTTTTTTTTTGAGGGAAATCGGGGGGAGAAGGATTTTTCAAGCTTCTGCAAGGTTACCAGTTCGGTTTTTTTTATTGGAGGTTTTTGAAGATCAAGGGAATTAGAGAGAGGAGCTTCATGCTTCGGGTCGGGGAAGGAAAGACAAAGAATTTGGATTTTTCTTCTTCGTGGAGTTTTGGGAAGACTGAGGCACTCGCTGCTGAAGTCAGTATTGTAATGGTGAATCGGGATTTTTAAATGAAGTGGGTTTGAATACTCTTGACTGTTTTGTGAAATCGAGTTACGTCTGTGATTGAAGGATTAAAAGGGTGTCTATAGGATTGAGTATGCGGAGTGAATGAAATTTATTGGGTTAATCTAACAAGACAGTCAGTGGATACAAGATCGTAAGTACAAAGCAGTATTGAAGATTAACAGTTTGGGTTTTACGGGGTTCTCTGTAACGTCTAGAGACCTACCGGTTGGGGCAAAAAGGACTTCGACAAGCAGTCGAAGAGCACCCGTATAGATTTACTGTACATTGTTGCAGTCGTTTATATTCCAGCAGTCAAAAACTGATAGACTGCGTGACTATCGACGAATCTCTATACTACCTTCTACAGCCAGACGCCCGGCGCGTTCTCGAGTAGGAAAGCACGTAATACGACATAAGTGGTGAACCCGACGTAAAAGCTTGAGGTAGAAGGTATTGGATTTCGGTTGATTTTATCTTTATTTTTATGGAAAACGAAAATAAAAATTTTGAAGGATTTTTGGGAGAAGTTTCTGGTGGGGAGTCTTCTAAAGGACAAGGTATGCACATGGATCCGTCTATTGCTAGTTTGTTTCAAGCCTTCTCATTGTCAATGCAGCAACAGCAAAGCAATGATCGGAAGGAAGCTTTGGCAACCAAAGCATTGCAAGCAGTGGTCAATAAAATTGATCAATTTGATGGGAGGAATATTTCAAGGTATTTAAGATGTTATGTTCGTGAAATGGAATTAAATCGGGTTTCTGAGAAGAAAATGGTTGCACTATTTGGACTTGCCACGATACCGGAGATAAGGGACCACATTACATCGATTACGGATCATTGTGGGAATTCATGGGAGGATTTTTCACATGCATTGAAAGACGAATATTTCTTGGAAGATGCTGATCGCGTTACTAAGAAGCTGTTTCTGGGATGGATTGAACGGCCCAATAAGAATTTGCAAGCAACAGAGCTACTAAGGGAATTTGAGAGGCAGTACTCTCAATTATCGAAGGTAGAAAAATTGACATTGGAGCCGAACAAAGTTGATCTATTTCTTCAAGCTGCTGATGGAGAATTGCAAGAGAAATTAGAACCCCTTCTTGAAGACAAAGAAGAAGATGAAGGATTGACAACGAAGTGGAAGAACGTTGAAGATGCGGTGGGGTTGCTTACAAAAAAAGAAAGGAGGAAGGATAGGAGCAATATTCCGAAAACAGTACAAGCACCCAAAGCTCCAGTACGTACAACACCACCGACAATGCCTACAGTTCAACCTTCGACATCCTTGTCAAAGAAAGCAGATATGGGTATGGAAGAAATTATACGAGGAATGCGAGATCTTCAAATCAAATTGGCAAGACTTGAAGAGAATACTTCTATAAACAATTCAAAGAATGTTTCAAAACAAGGATATGTACAAAGATGCATTTGGTGTGATGATGCTTCACACACTAGAAAAGATTGCAATGAATTTAATAATATGATACGGCAGGGAATTATTTGCTGGAAAGATGGGAAGATAGCATTGAAAGATAGGGAGGATCTTCTTCAAACCAATTTTGGTAAGGGAGGAATGAGAGCATTGGTTCAAGATTACTTAAAAGAGCATGAAACAGTAGTACGAGAAAGTGCAAGTTATGGTGCTAGAGTAGATGATGCAATTGGTGGAAGTACGGAAACTAGTGAGTTTTGGGCTTCTGCCGTTTCTACAATGCAAGAAGGGAAATTACCTCGAGAAGAGTTATTGAGAACTTCAGCTACAATACGAGGAAGAACAGGTTGGGAGGATCCCGTTGAGTCTCTTTCAGTTCATGCATATATTGCTAAGAGCCAACATGAAGCTTTGATGGAAGAAAAAAGACGAGGAAATTTTGATGATACTAGAGAAGGAAATTCTTTTAAGAGGCAAACTCGAGGAGACAAGGCTCGGGAGGCAGCTTCACAAGAATTGCCTGTAAAGGATACCTCAGCATCATTGGGAGAAAAAACAACGGAGACAAAAGATAAGGGCAAATCAATTGCTTATAAGCTACTTTGTGACATTGAAGCGGCAACAAATTTGAAAGGAGTGTTGGAAGAACGTATATTAAACGCTAAGGTGGAATTCACATTGAAAGAAGTCTTGGGAATTGCAAAGAAGGAGTTTCATGATGTTATCATTGATAGCATTAAGCGAAAGAGGCAATTAATGAGCGAAACTGGAATGAGTCATGCTATTGATGCAAGAATATGTAGAAATGAAGAAGAGGTTGATATTGGTTACAAGCAACCAACAAATGAAAAGAATGGGTATAATCAGCGAGTACGTTTCGAAGATTCTAGTGACAAGGGAATAGAAACTTTGAGCCATTATACTCGAAAGCATTGGGCAAGGGCAACTACTGAGGTATTGGTGAAGGTAGGAGATATAGAAGAACCAATAGTTGCTTTGGTGGACCATGGTTCTGAAATAAATCTCATGTCTAAAGATCTTTATAAGAAGCAAAAATGGCCAATTGATATGGAACATGGATGGGCAATACGAGCAGCTAATAACACATGAGGCGAATTATATGGAGCTTGTCCAGATGTCAAAATTCGGATTGGGGATGTTGCTACGGAGCAACATTTCTTCGTTCAAGATACAACGTCTTATCCGTTGATTTTAGGACAACCTTATATCACGGCAACACGGATGGAAACAAAGGTACTTGACGATGGTTCTGCTTATGCAAGGGTACGGAGCGAAGATGGGAGGAAAGCTGTACAATTTCTAACAGTACCTCCTAACCATGAACGGAATCGAGATAGGTTGAGGGAGAAACCATTGCCAAAGATTGTTGAAGGATTTAAGGATTTTGGGGAGGTACCACTGTAAAGCGAGATTATGGAGGTACAAAAGAGGAGGTACTCTCGCGAGATGAAGGTGCCTTTGATGCGAGTTTTATTGGTATATTGGAGAATGGAAATATTATGTATAAGAAAGTTGATGATTTTAAAAGAAAAGAAAGAAAAAGATTATATGATATTGAAGGACAGTTACGCAAGTTAGGTACATTGCAAGATGATGAGAGGATTTTAGGTGTTTATGAAGAAAATGGACTGGAAGATTCATTGGAATTGATTACATCTATTGGGTAAGGGATAATGATAAGATTGTTGAGATTCATTCGAGAGAGGTTTATACCATGCTTGAATCTTTTCAAGCACCAGAAGTCATAGTAGAGACGAGATATAAAACAGCAGATAAGAAGGTAAAGCCTGTTGCCGGACCATTACCAGAGGATTCTAAAGAACAAATGGGAGAAGCATCAAAAGAAGCAAGTTTAAGAGATCCAATGACTATTGGACATCAGTTTACTGAAGAGACTTTTGAAGAATTGAAGATTGGTTCTGATGGTTCTTTATTGCCGGAGGAAATTACTTGCTTCAAAAAGATGTTGGCTAAACAAGGTAGATCGTTTGCCTTCGAATCTCATGAAATTGGGTGTGTGGATCCAAATATTATAACACCTATGGTTATCTTCACTGTACCGCATGTACCTTGGAATCTAAGACCAATTCCAGTACCGAGGGCACATTTACCTAAATTGGTGGAACTATTGAAAGAAAAGATAAAGATAAAAATATTAGAACCTTCATTTGCGCCGTATTCTAGTCGATGGTTTACGGTACCTAAGAAGAATGGGTCACTACGGTTTATTCAAGATATGCAACCGGTGAATGCTTTAACTGTCAAGAATGCAGGAATTGGACCTATTGCGGATGAATTTGCTGAGGCGTTTACTGGAAGGGCGATCTATTCAATGGGTGATTTGTATTCAGGTTATGATCAATTTCAACTTGCCGAAGGAAGTAGAGATATGACAACGATGAGGACACCGCTTGGATTGGTTAGAATGTGCACTCTTCCTCAAGGAGCGACCAACTCAGTTGCGCATATGATGAATGGGATGAATAAGGTATTGAGAGATTTTATTCCGAAAAAGACTATGCCTTTTCTGGATGATGTTCCTATAAAAGGGTGTAGAGAAGGAGACAAGGATGAAACTTTAGATACGAGGGGATGTCGCAGATATGTTGTTGATCATATACAAGATTGTGAAAAGATTTTAACTCGGCTTGGAGAAGTTCATCTTACATTATCGGGTATGAAGTCCGTATTTGGAGTGCGAGAGGTTGTAATTGTTGGACATTTATGCGGATCTTACGGAAGAAAACCAGATCCGACTAAAGTTGATGCAATTGGAAGGATGAAAGAGGATTGTGGTTCTTTAACAGAGGTTCGCAGGTTTTTGGGTGCATGTGTATTTTATCGAATCTCGATCCCTCATTTTGCTCACATAGCGGATCCATTATATGAACTGTTACGCAAGGGTTACCGATTTGAATGGAAAGAAAGGCATATTCAGGCAATGCAAAGATTGAAGAAATTATTGATGTCACCTCCAATATTGAGGAAGGTTGATTATAAGTGCAATAGACCAGTGATTCTTACTGTAGACGCTAGTCCAATTGCCGTTGGATGGGCGGTGGGTCAAGATGATTTGAATGGGAGTAGATTTGCAGTTCGATTTGGGGCTAAAGTTTTAAGTATTCGTCAGCGTGCATATTCGCAAGTCAAAAGAGAACTTTGGGGAGTCGTTTCGGCTATGAAAGCTGAAAAGGACTATTTGATTGGGGCAGTAGTAGTAATTGAAACAGATTGCTTGCCATTGCTTGGAATGATTATTAACTGTTCAACGCCGGATATTGCAATGTTGAGATGGATTGCTTATATTAAGTCACTAAATCCAGAATTTAAGCATATCATTGGAAAGGACAATTTAGTAGCAGACATGCTATCTCGAGCAAGATACGAGAGGGAGGACGAAATGGTTGAAGACATTGATGATGTCGGATTGAAATTCTATTCAATATCAAATCTCAACAGAGAAGACAAGCTATTTCTTGAAGAATCTTATGAAGGAGAATTATTGGATATTGGTCATTACTTGAATACCTTGTCTAAGCAGGGGAATTGGTCTACAGAAAAATTCAAACAAATAAGAAAAAAAGCATATGGATTTTTACTTCGAGATGGATTCTTATGGAAGAGACCGAAGAAAGGAATTGGGATGCCACAACGAGTGATAAGCAAAAGGGAAGAAAAACTAAAATTATTAAAGGAGTTTCATGATAGTTTATGGGTAGGGCATAGAGGAATCTGGGCTACTTTTGCTAAACTCAAGGAACGATATTGGTGGAAAAATATGTATCGAGATGTGCTCTCATTTGTAGAGTCATGTGAAATCTGTCAATCGTATTTTAATATCCGACATCGAGATGGTCTTCATCCTACGTATCCTCTGGCTATTCATTTTAAATGGGTTGTTGATTTGGTTATTATGCCGGTTGGGTTATGGCAGATGAGATATTTGGTTTTAGCTCGTGAAGATTTATCAAATCAAGTAGAAGGAAGAGCATTGAAGACAAAATCTACAGAGGAGATTTATAGGTTTTTGCTTGAAGATGTCATTTGCCGTTACGGGTGCGTAGGAAAAATCACTGCAGATCGTGGAGAATTAAATGCACAAGAAGCTCGTAAGTTCTTTGAAAGATGTGGAGTTAAACTATCACTGACTACTGCTTATAATCCGGAAGGGAATGCGAAAAGCGAACGCGGTCACCCGCCGATTGTGAAAGCATTGGTTAAAGCTTGTAATGGGAAGGTTAAAGAGTGGCCACGGCTTTTGTCATTTGCATTATGGACTGATCGAACAACACATAGTTCGGTGACAGGATATATGCCAGTAGAACTTATGACAGGTCAAAAACCAATTATGCCGATTGAAGAAAAGGTACTTACTTGGAGTATGCTACCATGGGAAGATGGATTGACAAGAGAAGAACTTCTGGCTATTAGGATTCGACAATTGGAGCAAAGAACGGAAGATGTCCAGATAGCATTGGAAAGGTTAAAAAGAGCAAGGTTACAAAACAAGGCGCGATTCGATAAGCAACATCGATTGAGACCAAAAGCAATCGAGGAAGGTGACTGGGTACTTGTTTATGACAATAGTTTGGATAATCAACATAGTACTTTGCGGAAATTTTCAAAACGTTGGTTTGGACCATATGTTGTAACAACTGTTCATGATAATGCGACTTACTCATTACGGGAGTTAGATGGTACAAAATTGAAAATACCAATTGCAGGGAAGCGAGTAAAAATATTTAAACGAAGACATGCGGAGATGAATATGGAAGACCTTAATGAAGGTACAGAGATTCCGTAGCAAGAAGATGAAAGTGATATGGATAATGAAGGTGACAACGACGAACTGGACAAAGACGTAGGGGATATATTCTGAATCAAACAACAATTGGGTAAATTGGTGCATACTGGAGGATGCAGAGGTTCAGAGGGGGTGGATGTCGTGTTGTAACACGATTATACAGTGAAAATAAAAAGAAAGGGGAATTTTATTAATATTCAGTTACCTCGAATATTGGGAGCATCGACCAACTCCAGTACAAATACTGAGTGGTCAGATTTAGTCACTCCGTTACAGTCAGCCGGGGCATACTGAAATGCTCCATTCGATCCCAATAACGGGAGTCAGCAGGAAGAGAAGGACCAATTCACAAGACGGGTTCGAGGAGCCAATTGGATCCAATTTCGATAATCCAATCCGGGTCCTCTTATCCAATATGAGACCTGAATTGGCCGATCAACCCAGTGCAGTCTAATTACGGGAAATCCAGGTCTTACTACGGGTCTTAGCCAATCTGACGCGAGGACCAATTTGACCCAATTATGGGAACATCCAAGTTACTACGGGCATCTTTCCCAATATAGGACCTGAATTGGTCGGGCGACTCAATGTGGTCCCGATTACGGGGTTCGATTCTGTTTCAGGCTGTCCTGTTCTCTGTGCCGTCTCAGGGAACGTTGTTTTTGGTAAATGGATTTCTTAAAGGCAAAAACGAAGGAGAAAGCTTGACGGCGAGAGCCAATTTCGGATCCAAGCTTGAGGTGGGAGCCAATTCCGGATCTAAGACGGAAGATTGAAGAAATTCAGAGGATAAGGTTAGGGGGGATATAGTTTTGGGGGTGGTTTTTTTTTTGAGGGGAAATCGGGGGGGGAAGGATTTTTCAAGCTTCTGCAAGGTTACCAGTTCGGTTTTTTTTATTGGAGGTTTTTGAAGATCAAGGGAATTAGAGAGAGGAGCTTCATGCTTCGGGTCGGGGAAGGAAAGACATAGAATTTGGATTTTTCTTCTTCGTGGAGTTTTGGGGAAGACTGAGGCATTCGCTGCTGAAGTCAGTGTTGTAATGCTGAATCAGGATTTTTAAATGAAGTGGGTTTGAATACTCTTGACTGTTTTATGAAATCGAGTTACGTCTGTGATTGAAGGATTAAAAGGGTGTCTATAGGATTGAGTATGCGGAGTGAATGAAATTTATTGGGTTAATCTAACAAGACAGTCAGTGGATACAAGATTGTAAGTACAAAGCAGTATTGAAGGTTAACAGTTTGGGTTGTACGGGGTCCTTTGTAACGTCTAGAGACCTATCGGTTGGGGCAAAAAGGACTTCGACAAGCAGTCGAAGAGCACCCATATAGATTTACGGTACAATGTTGCAGTCGTTTATATTCTAGCAGTCAAAAACTGATAGACTGCTTGATTATCGGTGAATCTCCATACTACCTTCTACAGCCAGACGCCCGGCGCGTTCTCGAGCAAGAAAGCACGTAATACGAGAAGAACTTCTGGCTATTAGGATTCGACAATTGGAGCAAAGATCGAAAGATGTGCAGATAGCATTGAAAAGGTTAAAAAGAGCAAGGTTACAAAACAAGGCGTGATTCGATAAGTAACATCGATTGAGACCTAAAGCAATCGAGGAAGGTGACTGGGTACTTGTTTATGACAATAGTCTGGATAATCAACATAGTACTTTGCGGAAATTTTCAAAACGTTGGTTTAGACCATATGTAGTAACAACTGTTCATGATGATGCGACTTACTCATTACGGGAGTTAGATGGTACAAAATTGAAAATACCAATTAGAGGGAAGCGAGTAAAAATATTTAAACGAAGACACGTGGAGATGAATATGGAAGATCTTAATGAAGGTATAGAGATTCTGCAGCAAGAAGATGAAAGTGATTTAGATAATGAAGGTGAGAAAGACGAACTGGACAAAGACGTAGAGAATATATTATAAATCAAATAGCAATTGGGTAAATTGGTGCATACCGGAGGATGCACAGGTTCAGAGGGGATGGATGTCATATTGTAACATGAGTATAACGTGAAAATATAAAGAAAGATGACTTTTATTAATGTTCAGTTACCTTGAATATTGGGAGCAACGACTGATTCTAGTGCCAATATTTAGGGGCCAGTTTCAAAGATTCCATCACAATCGATCACGGCATACTTACTAGTAACGAAATGCTCCATTCGAGTCCAATAGTAGGAGTCAATAGAATCGAAAGGATTAAATTGATGACTGAGCGAGCCTAACACAAAGGACTAATTTGATCCAATTACGGGAATATCCAGGTCTTACTACGGGCCTGTTAACCAATATGAGACCTGAATTGATTGGACAACTCAATGTGGTCTCGATTACGAGAGTTTCGATTCCGTTTCAGGCTGTCCTATTCTCTGTGCCGTTTTAGGAAACGTTGTTTCTAGAAAAAGAACCTTTTAAAAGGCAAAAAATGGACGAGAAAGCTCGGATGGAGGAGCCAATTCTGGATCCAAGATGGAAGATTGAAAAAATTTAGAGGCTAGGATTTGAAAGAGGGGAGAATTAGGATTAAAAGGGAGGATAGGTTAAGAAATGAAAGAGGGAGAGAATCAAGGTTTTTTAAGGGTCGGAGAGCTAGCTTCATGCTTCAGGAGGGGAAAAAAAAAATAGCGAATTGGGGTTTTTTTTTTTTTTTCATAGGATTTTGGAAAGACTAAGGCAATCGTTGCTGAAGTCAGTATTGTACTAGTGAATCGGGATTTTAATAAAGTGGGTGTGATTATTCTTGACTGTTTTGTGAAATCGAAGTTACGCCTGTGATTGAAGAATTAAAAGGATGTCTATAGGATTGAGTATGTGGAGTGAATGAAATTTTATGGGTTAATCTAATAAGACAGTCAATAGATACAAGGTCGTGAGTATAAAGCGGTATTGGAGATTAGTAGATTGGATTGATCGAGGTTCTCTGTAACGTCTAGAATCCTACCAGCTGGGGCAAAAAGGATTTCGGCGAGCAGTCGAAGGACATCCGTATAGATTTACGATATATTCTTGTAATTATTTATATTCCAACAGTCAAAAATCAATAGACTGCTTGAATATTAGCAAATCTCCATACTACCTTCTACAGCTAGATGCCCAGTGCGTTCTCGAGCAGGAAAGCATGTAATACGACAGCGTACATCTTAAAAATGCTCTATTGAAGTGCATTTCATAAATACATTGCATGGTATGAGCATTGGATGTAGAGGGCAATGGTAAACAGGAATTAGAGGCAAGCAAAAAGGTGATATTGGAGTAGACCCGAGGAATTGAAGAGCAAGAACGGATCATCCAGGCAAATGCAAAATCCGAGCTGTTATTGGAGTGAAAAATTGGGGAACAACATGAAGCTTGGGACAAAGAAAGAGAACATATGGTAGAGACCCACAGACAAGAACTATTCCGGACTCACAGTCATTCAATTTTAGAACTGAAAAAACCAAAGGGTCAGTTGGTAATGGAGCGAGAAAAGGCCGAGTTATTGGTGCAAAAAAAATTGGTATTGAGTGACCAATATAGATGTGAAACGGAGCGGTTAAAGGCTAAAATTGAGGCCTTGAACGCCAAGGTGACAAGATTGGAAGAAGATTTAGTCAATATTGGTCAAGCACAAGTATCAACGTTGCTAGTTTCCAAAGTTCTAAAAGAGAGGAATCACTTTTAGCGCAAGTTGGAATTGGAAGATGTCCAGATCCCGAAATTAGAAGCTCAAGTCCGTGAACTGGGCAAGTACAATGAAGACCTTTCAGCTCAGTTGAAGCAGGAATCGATAGAAGGATTAGAGGAGGATGAAGATTTGCAGTTGGAACCAGAATTGGTGGAACCAATAACAGATACTATGACAATTGATTAATTAGATAGGTCAGAGGGATTGCAATTTTTGTAGAGTTTTGTTAGATAATTTTTAGATAGGTATCAATTGAGTGTTTGTAAGGACGTTGCACAAATAGGAGTGGGACTATGTAGAATAGATATTAATTTGTTTTTGAAAGATATTGATAAAATATATTAATAATCTATATAATAGGAAATTCAGGAGGACGGATGAGTGATTTAGTTATTAAAAGTGGTTAATTACAGAATTACAGTTAGAATTTGGAGAATTAAGGGGAAATATATAGGAGTTGTAGAAGTTAATTAAAGTGCCATCATTGTGATAGTTGTGAGCCAGGGTAAGCTTGGTACTACCTCTTTTCTTTTGTTTGTTATTTTCTTTGAATAAGAGGATTGAGAGTTTTTTTTTATAAATAATATATATAGATAGAAGACCAATAGAAATATTGACCTTAGTAATGAATCTTCACTACTCAACAATAAATAAAAATCCTAAATCAACTAAAATAATTATCTCGAAGACTTATTAAGATTCCATTTCTTCTCTATTAATATTATTTTCCTTCATTTAACCTCTAAGTACATCTTTATCTAAAAATTATAATTTTGGTAGTCTACATGCATTCTTTTGTTATAAAACAAATAATGAGTCAATTTGATGACTCACAATGTGCATTATTTTTATATACTAGCTAAACCACAATTTGAAAATATGCTCTCTTTTCCACATTAATGGGCCAAAATAGATTCTTAAATTTAATTTTAAACTCATAGTCACAAAATTTGCCTTGAATTCCATTGTTCATAGCTCAATGTTGCCACCAAATGGTTGTTACATCTTTTAAATAGTTGACTACATACATATACATTTGGTGGTGTTTGCTTCAAATAGTTGGAGGTATTGTTGCATGCTATAGAGCCATTAGTATACATCTTCTTGACTTATGTATCACAGTATGTATTGGACTTATTCAATTACAGTCTAGTAGATATTGACTCCCTTATCTTAGAAGCTTATATTTGCCTTTATAAAGTAGCTATCTAGTTTAAGAGGTGTTCTATTTAAGTTTTTATTTGAGATTGCTTCTTCATATCTTTCATGTTGTAATTTCTTTATTGAACTTTGGTAATGTAATGCTTTCTCTTTTTCTAGCTAATTTCTTTAAAAGTAACTTATGGTAGTCTCAAAATAATATTTGATTAGATAATAAGAACTAACCTCCAACTAGATGATAGCTATAAATATGCTACCAAAGAATAAATTACCACTTGCTTTGATACCAATGAAACAAGATTAGACTATCTTTAAGATTTAAGATCCTTCAAATCTATAGCAATATAAATCTCATTATAATATAGGACAGTGTAGACTAGAATAAAATTTAAAAAAATAGAATACAAAAGATAAAATAAAATAAAAGAAAATAGAATAAAATTGAACAGAAAGATACAAAATCAAACTTTATTAAGAAAAAAAGACCAAAGCTTTACTTGATCAGGTATCCAAATGATCCTTGCTAGTCCTATTTATACTTTTTTAAACTATCTTTAAAACTTTTCAAAATATTCCTAAAGATAGATCTTATCAAGATAACTGCCCTTAGTCCTTTTTAGAATGTGCTATAGTAGATCTTACATAAACTATCAACCTAACCATAATTTTAAATACTTCTAGAAAGTTTTCAAATATGGCTTCAACTATCTACCTCTATACATCAATACTACAAATATTCTATCTATATCTTGTAAAATATACGTAAGAAGGAGTTAAGAGTTGATTTTAACAAAATTATTTCAAGAAGACAAAAATTGATATTCAAAGAGGACCAATGGCGTATTATGTATATTTTTACTTGAGAATGTATTAGGCACCTAGCTATGGAAGATAAGTAATAATATAACAACAATTCTACTAATTCTATTAGAGCCTTAAATATACTTCAAGTAATTTCTAATAATCAAATAAAAATTTAATCTATTGAAATAAATTTAAAAAAAGTCACAAAAATATACAAAGAATCTTAAATAAATATTATAAATAAAAATCTTAATATAATTTTAATTAAAATATAAATTAAATCTTAATCAAATTATAAATCAAATCTTAGATTAAATCTTAATTAAAATCCTAATTGAATCTTAATCAAATCTTAGGTCAAATCTTAATAAATTCCTAATAAATTCTTAAATCCTAGACAAACTTTAGACAAGTTCTAAACCAAATTCTAAATCAAATCCTAATCCTAACCAAATTCTAGATCAAATCCTAAATCAAATCTTGATCAAATCCTAAATCAAATCTTAATCAAATCCTAGATCTTGAAGAAATTCTAAATAACTCAAAAAGTAAAATAAATCCTCAACAACTAATGATTAAATCATTGATATCAACTTAAAATTTGGACACTTTTAACATCTTAGTTAAGAATAAGTAGAAGAAAGATGAAATCAATTATACTTAATAATTGAAAGAAATACAAGATAATCCAATTAGATATTAGGTGGCATCCTTCTTCAATCTAAATGTTGAACTTCCAATATGAATATCTACTTCTAATATCATTGGATTTCTTCCAAATTTCATATAAAATATTTAAAATTGAGTCTAGTATCTATACAAAAAAAATTCACTTCAATCCAATTGATAGATTGGTAGAGATCTTAGAAAAAGTCATTGATCCTCTAACTTCAATTTTTGAGACTTCAACATACAAAAACCTTCACACACTTTGATCTAATCATTCAAATGACTTCAAAAGTTGTACACATATTAACAACTAGAATACCAACATATTATTCAAAATTCACTAAAACACTACTATAGAATTCAAGAAACCTTCAAATTTATAAACATACTTATATTTTCCAAAAAATCTAAATTAATCAAAAATATTAATAACTTCAAAAATACCTCAAAAATTCAATATTGACTAGATTGATATAAAAATAATATCTAAAAATCTCTTCTTAAGTTTTCTTTTAATTCTTGCTCTTTGATCTATCAAAAAATCCTTTTATTACTATAAGTACATAATTTTGTGCCTTGGAATCTAGTTTCATTCCAAGTTGACAACATATCCTCTTTAAGTATTATTTTCTAGCTTCTTGAGATAATTTAGCTAAAATCTATCCTTAAATCTTTCTTATACATGCTTATATTATTTAATTTTCTAATCTACTTTGTTTTGCATTATTTATGGTCTTATAAAGTAATTAGAAGTTTTTTTTGTAAAAAAATAATATTAGCATTTTTTAGTTTTATTAATCTTTTGATTATTATCTATATTTCTAAGATAATTTTTTAAAATATTTTAAAATAAGATCTTCAATAACATCATTTATTCTTCTCTCTTTCATTCAATAGCCATATTACATCATAATACCAGTTGTCAATCTGAATCAAAATTTAATCTTTAGACATAAATTCATACATCTACAATGTTGTGTAGTAATATGATTATATTGTAAAAAATAAAAATATGGATGTTATTATAGAAGATCCTAATAGAAAGTTGTAGTAGAAAAATAAAGATAAATAATAATAAAAGTATTTAAAGATTTAGTCTAAATATTATCTTTTATAGAAAAAACTTCTATTTATATTATAGAGGCATAAATGAACAAGATATAAATAAATTAGATAATAATTGATATAAATATGTTTTAGAAGAAATTAACAAAAGATTAAAGCAAAACTTACCTTAAATAATAAAAAATTGATACTTGGAAAGGACCAATTATCAACTAGAATCAAAATTAGACCCGAAGGTACAAAGCCACATCCATACAATAATTCCACGATTCTTGTCATGGACATACATATGTAAACCAATAATTACCTATATGATAAGATAAAAATAGATAAAGATAGGTTAATTCTATAATATCTTCTATAAAAAATTCTTATAAGCTTTTGTGAGCTAAATTCCTCCACCTTTAATTGCATTTAGTAGTCAAGTGGATTAACTTCACTTACACGCAATTTTTATAAACCCTAAGTTCATTCATAAATCCTAAGTTCATCCATCAATCCTAAGTTCATTCATAAATCCTAAGTTCATCCATAAATCCTAAGTTCATCCATAAATCCTAAGTTCATCCAAAAACCCTAAGTTCATCCATAAATCCTAAGTTCATTCATCCTAAATTTCCCTTCATCAATCATCCATCTTTTAAATCTCATTCATCCTATAACATTCATTCATTCAAAGTTTGTTCATCCAATTTTCATCTAAAGATTCATTCATCCAACCATAAGTCAACTTATCATCCAACTGACAATTCGTGCAATTGACCTAATTCATCCAAGATTCATCCTAAAAATTAAAGAAAATTGGAAGTCGCCACCTTCCAAGTCATGGTAGCGACCCCCTTGCACGAATTCCACTACAATGGTTGCATCACTAACTTGTTTATAACAAGATTTGCTATTTTAGAAAGTAGACTTACAAGCGCTTGTCCTCCAACAAAATTCAATGCAAAAAAACAATTAAGCTAAAAGAAATCTTGCCTCAAAGTTGCCTGACTTTCTCGGCCTAGTCAGAGCACCCCTGGCCACAAAAACCCTTGCCCTTGCTCCATTCCAGTTGTGCAACGCATATGCTTTAGCATTCCAGAAACTAGAATTGAAGCCGCATCACCTCCAACAATTTTTTCTTGAAAATCTTGAGTGAATTCCAAGATATGACCTTCCAAAGTAGCTTGAGTTGGCGGAGTGCTACATCTTCACCACGGCCGACTCCTCTTCACTCCAACCACCATAACTTCCTTGGCCTTTACTCAATCTAAGCGTGCAAATAATCCTTGCAAAGCTGACAACAAGAACCATCCCCCACAAAAGTTTCAGCTCCAAATTCAATACTGTCCGCCAACACTCGCCTTCCAAAGTCGGACCTCCAGATCTGGCCGGCAGCTGACCTCCTTGTCACTAAAACCACCACAACTTTCTTGTTTTCTCTCCAAACAAAGCGTGCCTACTGTCCCGAGGGAGCTAACGACAAGATCTAACTATTGGTAAAGTTTGACGTTCTATTTTCAGATAAATAATACACTACAGCTGCACAATTGCAGCTCTATAGGAACAAGGGTACGTGGGGATGCAATTTGGCATGGCTTCGCCCCCAGAAAAAAAAGAGAGAGAGAGAGCGAGTGTGGCCACCCCCACCCTCTTATCCAAGTAGGAAGAGACCAAAGGGTGGCGGCCACATCTCCACCATCCGAATCCACCAACCCTAATCAAGATCAAGGGCCCACATTAACCCTAAGTCCTAAACCCGATTTTAGTTCTGGACATGCCCAAAATCTCCAATTCGAAGCGTTTTTTGACAAAACTAACTCCACCAATGTGTTTAAAACATATTTAAACATCAAGTTTGACTATTCATACACCCAAATCTAAGTTCTAGATCATTAAGAACCAACAATTTGACAAACCCATCACAATAAATTTACTTCTAATTATTTTCTTCTCCTTTTTCTTTTTCTTCTCCTTGTCCCTCTTCATCTTCTTCCTTCTTTCTTCTTGGCCTTTTTGTTTTTTTTTTTTTTTTTTCCTTTTTTTTTTCTTTTGGCTCTTTTTCTTATCTTTCTTTCCACTCCCTTCTCCCTTGATTTTTCTTTCCACTACTAATCATCAATAAGCCACTAACATTAATGTCTATAACTAACTTATTATAATAAAACATAATCAAAATCCTCATTTTTTTTAGATTTTTTTAGTTTAACCAACAATGTGAACCAACTTTTGGGCTCACATAATTGGGACTATCAGGGGACGAATCCAACTTGTACTTGCCAATTTTTGTCCTTTAAAGTATTTTCACCATGCCAGTTCATACTATCGCCTTATCATAAGATAGAAAGGTGGAGCTCTTGCCCAAAATTGCGCTCCTTCATATCTTATATTCTTTACACCTACTACCTGATGTTCGTGTGGGAAACAATTGACCATTCAAGGTCTCCAATTGCACGGAGTTGTTTAAAAATACCTCCTTGACAAGATAAGGACCCAACCATACGGCATCAAACTTGCTTGGAAAGTCGATCTTTCGAGCATCTTGTAACAATACTAGCATACCAGGTTGCAAGATCCGAGTCTTGTTCCGTTTATCAAACACGACCTTGCGTCGCCTCTGGATGGCTTCAATGTTTTGAGCCCCTCGTCTTTTGCTCTCATCCAATGCCTCGAGCTCGTACAACCTTGTCTTTAAAGATTGTCTGTCAGTCAATCTGGAATCTACTGCAATCCGAAGGGATGGAACCTCAAACTCAATTGATAAAACTGCTTCCAGTCCATAGACTAGAGAGAATGGCGTAGCCTGTGTGGTGACCTTGAATGTTGTTCTATATGTCCATAAGGCGGCTGGCAGTTTCACATCCCAATCACGCTTGGAGTCTCTAACAGTTTTCCTCAATATAGTACCAAGTGTTTGGTTGACTCGCTCTGTCTGCACATTGGTTTGAGGGTGATAGGGTGTAGTCTTTCGGTGATCAATATGGAATCGCTCAGTCATGGATTCAATCACCTTGTTGAGGAAATGAGTACCTCGATCACTCATAAGGATCTTCGGGACTCCAAATCTAGTAATCACATTCTCAAAGAGAAAGATTGCAACATTCTTGGCATCATTTGTCCTCACAGCCTTGGCTTCAGCCCACTTAGTGATATATTCAGTGGCCACTACAATATATGCCATTTCTCGAGATGAATGAGGATGAATCTCTCCCACGTAATCGATGCCCCACTTCTCGAATGGCACCAATGGTAGGGAAATGTGAAGCGGCAAGTGCATGTGAAGGTCATTCCTAGCAAATCTCTGACATGCATCACAACGCCTCACATAGATATGAGCGTCCTTGAAGATTGTTGGCCAGTAATAACCAGTCCTAAGAATTTTCTCACCAGTCAATTGGCCAGAAAAATGTCTGCTACACGCACTGTCATGACAAGCCGACAAAATGGAAGGAACCTCATCTTCCATCACACAATCATAACACTCCATCCAATCCACGTCGATACAACCGGTTCCCTAACACCACAAAATGATGACTATTGACCCGAATCTTTCGCCTCTCGTCCTTGGATAAATCCACTGGCAATTGTTGAGTAGTCAAGAACTCAATAATCCTAGAATACCATGCTGGTCTAGCTGTCACCAAGAAAAGACTCTCGTCTATCAATCTATCATCAATTGGGTGGGTCTCTATTCCTCCAAGTAATCTCGACATGTGATCTGCTTGTTTGTGTATGGATCCAGGTTTTTACTCCACAGTGTAATCAAACTCTTGTAGCAACAAGACCCACCTAGCTAGCCGACAGCTCAACTCAGGTTTGTTAACTAAATACTTGATGGCCATGTGATCCACATAAAAAACCACTTTGTTGCTCAACAGATAATGTCTAAACTTCTTAGCTGAGAACACCATGGCTAGACATTCCCTCTCAGTGGTGGAATAATTTTTCTCTGCAAGATTTAATTGCCTACTAGCGTAGGCAATTGGATGATCCTTGCCCTTGCTTCGGCCTTCTACAAGTTGGCACAGAATGTTGCCAACCGCCACCGCACTTGCATCACAATAGATGTGGAAAGGTAAGTCCCACCTCGGGGGCCTCAATATTGGATAAGAAGACAATTCCTTCTTTAGAACCTCGAAAGCATCATTACAAGCCTGAGTCCATATAAATTTGGTGCCTTTCTTCTGAAGGCTAGTGATGGGAAGTGTAATAGTGGGTAATCTTCAATCAACTCCCTATACCAACCGGTATGTCCCAATACACGTTGCACTTCCTTCACACTAGTAGGAGGTGATAAATTCTGAATTACCTTCACCTTTTCTGGTTCGGGCTCATGACCCCTCTTACTAACCATATATCCCAACAAAATGCCTCTAGTCAAGGCAAGATAGGTTTTTTCTGGATTCAGGACCATTCGAGCTTTCTTGCACCTCTCTAAGCTTTCTTTCACCAAATGAATGTGAGAATTTGCATCAGATTGGGTGCTGAAATCATCAATGAACACGATCATTGATTTGTATAATAAGTCTGAGAAGATAGACATCACCAGATGTTGGAAAGTAGCAGGGGCGTTACATAATCCAAATGGCATCACATGCCACACAAACGTCCCTCAAGGTGTTGTAAATGCAGTCTTGTGTCGATCTTCAGGTGTAATAGATACTTGGTTGTATCCAAAATATCCATCCATAAATGTGTATAAATCGTGACCTGCCACTTCTTCCAAGATGCTAGTGATAAATGGCAAGGGAAAGTGGTCTTTTTGGGTGCAAAAATTCAACTTCCTATAATCCACACACACCCTAAGTTTACTATTCTTCTTCTTTACAAGCACCATGGGAGAGACCCAATCTGTGATCTCAACAGGTTTAATAAAACCTGCTTGGAGTAATTTCTCCAGTTACTCTTTCACAATCAATTGAAGCTGAGGATTCATTCTCCTCTCTTTTTGCCTGATTGGTACTGCACCAGTCATCAAGGGAATTCGATGTTCTACAATCTCAGGAGGAATCCCCTTTAACTCCTTGTAAGACCATGCAAAGACCTCCCGATACTCTCTTACCAACTCACAGTAGGCCTTGATCTCTTCATCCTCTAGTTGGCTTCCCATCTTCATTTGTCTTGGTTCTTTTCCTTCAAACTCCACTGTCACAAACCTCCAGTCTTTCTTAGCAATGTGGCATTGCTCATTGTTATCTCGATACCAATCTGAAGGCACATTGGGATAACTGAAAACGTCTTCTCCAACCGTAATTCCCGAAGAACCAGTCTTAAATTTCAATGATCCTCCCAAATGCTCACTTTCCTCTAAAACCTCTACTCCTTCAACATCCTCTATTCTAATCAAATGGACATCTACTTCAATTAAAGGTGTCAAACCATCGTCCAACTCCATTTCAATGAAATTCAATCCTGCCGTCAATTCTGATGAAGAATCAGGGTTGTTTTGGAGCCACTTGGCATACTCTCCATTGTCTGACCAATGGTAGAGATTTGGACCAAGACACTTCAAGGTTTGAACCTCAACTTCAAACGTCATCCCATCCACGGATTTTAATGGTGTGCCTTCTCCAATAGATATGGTGTCAACTACCTCGAGTCCTATCAAAGGCTTGATTCTAACTTTAGTGGGATTTTCATATGGACCGTAAACTATGGAGGGCTTATCACCACCCCACATGATGGTGGCATTGGCCATCCTCAACCACGGACGACCTAAGAGAAGTGAAAAAGATTCTTTGGAAGTGTGCATCCTGATAACATGGAAGGTCACTAAGTAATCCTCCCCTCCTATAGAGATTTTACAGTTCGTGATCTGGCCTAAAGGCCTAGCAGGACTCTGATCTGCCATGTTTAATACAAATGGTGAAGGTCCGGTTAAATTCAACCCCAATTTCTCCATGGTATGAAGTGGCATGATGTTAAGCCCACTACCTCCATCAATGAGCACATTCGGAACCACCTTGTCTACGATAGTGACCTCGATCTCCACTGCCTTCACATCCACTGGCCTAATAGATGCTTGTACCCTAGCCACTATCCTCTTTTGAGTCTTCTTCTTTCTCTTCGCCCTAGGCAATCCTTCTTTGAAACTCTTCCTCATCAAAGGAGATATCTCCAATAGTTGAGCAATTGAGATGTCAGCCTTTATCCTCCGCAAGTCCCTCCAGAGATCATACTTCTGGTAAGAGGTTGGCGTCGTACAACCCAATCCTCTAAACTCCTCCTCTGGAATATCTGGACCCTCCCATTGACCCGATTTTAACCCTTTACGTGGATCAGAGCCTTAAGATGACCTTTCATCACCTACCGCGACGCCTACCTCTCTTGTAATTCTTGCCGCCTCCTTTGCAGCCGCCTCAAGAGCTACTAAATCCAACAACTCTTCAGACTCACTACTATCTAAGTCTTCTTCATCGATTGGTGATTGCCTATGAGCTTGCCCTCGGGTAATTACAGCCAAAGTAGCATTCTCATGGCCACCGCCTCCGTCTTTCTTCAATTCGTGGGTCACTAAATTAGAAGGTGCTTCATGTTCTTCAATCACCACTGTGGTCTTTCCTAGAGATGGCGCAGGACCCTTCAATAAGACCTCTTCTGCTACTCTAATATCTTGGTTAGAAGATGGACCTTGTTTCTGGTTTGCATAGTTTCGATAGCCGCCTTGTTGATTTTGGGCAACTGGGATATAACCTTGGCGGATTTGTAACCCTTCCGGAGGTTGATGGTTTTGTCTGAAATCCTCATAGTTGTAGTAGAGATTAGGAGGTTTTAGGCCCCTCTGATCATCACCATGAGGTCGTCTCTGATCTCTCATGTTATTCCGCATGTTCTTATAAGGATTTGTTATTGGTGGTGGTAGTTGAATTACCTTATCAGGTTGTCTACATTCATGGGTAGGGTGATTGCCACCACAATTGCCACACGGCCATGGTTGGCCATCATCCCAGCACTGACCCGGCTCATGCCATCTCCTGCAAAGCTCATGGTACTCCTTCCGAGGCTTGTCACTTCTACCATATCCTTGAGGACGACCTTGATAACCTCCTTGCCGCTGCTGAGGTCCTCTATCTCTTCCATAGCCCTGTGTTGGCTGGTATGGTTGAGGATTTGGATTACCTTGAGGCCTTACTCGGCACTGAAGAGATGAATGCCCATTTTGGCTACAAGTAGTGCACCAAACCCCCGAGTTATGGTTACCAGACTCTATCCGAGGAGGTGGGGTGTTTGAATTTTGATTCTTTACCATGAATGCCATCTGCTCAATCAAGGCTTGGATCTGCTTCATCATGGAGTCTTGAAAACCTTCTTATCCGGCTTGTATTTTTTTCTCCAAGTCCTCCACTCTCCTCTCCAATTGTGGCTCTGGTAACGCCAATAAGGGTATCGGAGCTCTGGTGGCCGTGGGCATGACATTGTAATATTGGGCACCATTATCGACTATCGGAGGTGTACTTGACGTGCTTGGTCCTACCGCTTAGCTTACGAGATTAATTGGAATAAACCCCAAGATAGACTCATCTTCCTTCCTCTAATGCCTTTCATAACTTTTCTCGATTAAATCTACAACGCGCGCCGCTGTTTTGGCTTCCTCCAAAGTGACTGGGTTTCTCTCTAATCTTCCTTGATTGTAGATCGATTAGCAAATCCTTCAATGAAGAATTGCTTTAACGTATCGCCATTCAACAATCCTCCTACATAACGCATGCAGACCAAGTCAAACCTCCTGATGTAGTTAGCCATTTCCTCATCTCTTTGCTGTCGTACTACTCCCAATGCTCTCAAAGCTGTACTTTGTCCAACCTCCGGCCTAAAGTGGTTTAAGAAGGCTACTTGCAACTGGGACCACGTGGTAAAATGTCCCTCATCATGGTCCCGGTACCAATTGTAAGCCTCAGCGTGTAAGGTTCCAGGGAACCAAACCAAGTAATACCCCTCGTTCCCAATGAGGGATGTTGTCAAAATCTCTATGTACCTCTCTATGTGTAGGGTTGGATCCTCGTCCTTGGTGCCATAGAACTTGGGGAGATTCCCTGGAACTGTGGCCGCTAATAGCCCTGCTGGCATAGCCACGGGCAAACCTCGTGGCCTAACTAAGGGATCCAAAGCTGGAAGCCGCTCCATCGCCATCTCGTGAACAAATCCTTTGACCGCAGGCACAAAGTCCAAGGTCCTATCCTGTTCTCCTATTTTCCTAAGGTTCACGTCTCCAAACACTCCATCTTCAGGGTCTACGTGTTCTATCTCTAACTCCTCCACTTCCAACTCTTCCAATAGCTCGCTGCCCCCAACGTCTCCTAAAGCCTTTTCTAAATTCCTTCTAATGTCTCTTCCAAGAAATTCTTCATTGCTTCTACTATTAATGAGTGTATTCCGAGAAGGGGCTGCTTCCTTGTTATCCACGACCTTGCCCCGGCGTCTTCCAATACGTTTAAGTCCTTGGTTCAAAGTAGGTTTTTGAGATCTAGTTTTTGGGAACATCTAAACGTCCTCACTGACCTTCTCTCATTATCTACCAACTCATTTTTTTTTGAAATTTTTAAATTGATAATTAATAATCTAGCCTACCCTTAGGTGGATAGGGAATGCAAACCACCAAGATAGTATTTACGGGCGATGACATGGAATTCACCAAGGCAAACCAGCCCCATAGTCCAATCTTGGTATACGGTACAACCTATGTTGTAGGGCTTACCCGGACAGTAAACGAGACACTGTGATTCTACCTTCGTGGCCAGAACCCCCCTCGTTCTCAATTCAGCTCACTGCCGAGGCATTACCCACTAACAAGGCAACGACAACGATGAATTACAATCCTAAGTTAACATAGATCATTCAATGTACGATGGCTTACCTCATGCAATTCCAACTTCCTACACAATTGGTATACCACCGGCCTCTCAATCACATGCTAAGGTTTCTAGCACAAACTACCATAGATATCCGCAAGACCCACATACCTTCTGCTGTGCTCCTTCCAATCACGACCCCATCATCTTGCTCCTATTATCTCCTTCCTCCATGTAATCAATCATCTCAACTCAAAAAAAAAAAAAAAAAAAAAAAAAAAAAAAATTGTTAGACAATGTCTGTAAGATCGGCTCCCGGCAAACACACCATTTATGTGAGCTAAATTCCTCCACCTTTAATTCCGTTTAGTAGTCAAGTGGATTAACTTCACTCACACGCAATTTTTATAAACCCTAAGTTCATTCATAAATCCTAAGTTCATCCATAAATCCTAAGTTCATTCATCCTAAATTTCCCTTCATCAATCATCCATCCTTTAAATCTCATTCATCCTATAACATTCATTCATTCAAAGTTTGTTCATCCAATTTTCATCTAAAGATTCATTCATCCAACCATAAGTCAACTTATCATCCAACTGACAATTCGTGCAATTGACCTAATTCATCCAAGATTCATCCTAAAAATTAAAGAAAATTGGAAGTCGCCACCTTCCAAGTCATGGTAGCGACCCCCTTGCACGAATTCCACTACAATGGTTGCATCACTAACTTGTTTATAACAAGATTTGCTATTTTAGAAAGTAGACTTACAAGCGCTTGTCCTCCAACAAAATTCAATGCAAAAAAACAATTAAGCTAAAAGAAATCTTGCCTCAAAGTTGCCTGACTTTCTCGGCCTAGTCAGAGCACCCCTGGCCACAAAAACCCTTGCCCTTGCTCCATTCCAGTTGTGCAACGCATATGCTTTAGCATTCCAGAAACTAGAATTGAAGCCGCATCACCTCCAACAATTTTTTCTTGAAAATCTTGAGTGAATTCCAAGATATGACCTTCCAAAGTAGCTTGAGTTGGCGGAGTGCTACATCTTCACCACGGCCGACTCCTCTTCACTCCAACCACCATAACTTCCTTGGCCTTTACTCAATCTAAGCGTGCAAATAATCCTTGCAAAGCTGACAACAAGAACCATCCCCCACAAAAGTTTCAGCTCCAAATTCAATACTGTCCGCCAACACTCGCCTTCCAAAGTCGGACCTCCAGATCTGGCCGGCAGCTGACCTCCTTGTCACTAAAACCACCACAACTTTCTTGTTTTCTCTCCAAACAAAGCGTGCCTACTGTCCCGAGGGAGCTAACGACAAGATCTAACTATTGGTAAAGTTTGACGTTCTATTTTCAGATAAATAATACACTACAGCTGCACAATTGCAGCTCTATAGGAACAAGGGTACGTGGGGATGCAATTTGGCATGGCTTCGCCCCCAGAAAAAAAAGAGAGAGAGAGAGCGAGTGTGGCCACCCCCACCCTCTTATCCAAGTAGGAAGAGACCAAAGGGTGGCGGCCACATCTCCACCATCCGAATCCACCAACCCTAATCAAGATCAAGGGCCCACATTAACCCTAAGTCCTAAACCCGATTTTAGTTCTGGACATGCCCAAAATCTCCAATTCGAAGCGTTTTTTGACAAAACTAACTCCACCAATGTGTTTAAAACATATTTAAACATCAAGTTTGACTATTCATACACCCAAATCTAAGTTCTAGATCATCAAGAACCAACAATTTGACAAACCCATCACAATAAATTTACTTCTAATTATTTTCTTCTCCTTTTTCTTTTTCTTCTCCTTGTCCCTCTTCATCTTCTTCCTTCTTTCTTCTTGGCCTTTTTGTTTTGTTTTTCTTTTTTTTTTCTTTTTTTTTTTCTTTTGGCTCTTTTTCTTATCTTTCTTTCCACTCCCTTCTCCCTTGATTTTTCTTTCCACTACTAATCATCAATAAGTCACTAACATTAATGTCTATAACTAACTTATTATAACAAAACATAATCAAAATCCTCATTTTTTTTAGATTTTTTTAGTTTAACCAACAATGTGAACCAACTTTTGGGCTGACAGCTTCATAGACACTGCTTTGATTTTATAGGTATTTATAATTGATTTTTTAGATTAGAAACGTATTCAAAAAGTTGACCATGTGCCACACATATTGGTAGCTTGAAGAATAAGCTAACTATGTGGCCTAGTCATAGAAAACTTATCTTATAAGCTAAGGCATGTGTCTTGCAAAGTCAATACATATTAGAAATCTTATAGAATATTGCCACATAGCTTTTAATTAAATAGTATATATGGAGGCAAGAGTGAAGCCTTCTTTGCTCTTATCAATTCTTTTCTTGCTTCTAGTTTAGATTTAAGAGTCTCTAGTTTCCTTGTCTTTTGAAAATAGCCATTCTAGTTTCTTTTTAATATACATATTATTTTTTTGCTATTTTGTCACTTTTCTTTTGATACAAATTTTTCAAGTTTATGCATCTTCTTTCAATTCATGTTTTTAACAAATTGACAAGAGTACACTTAAAATATTAGAGTTTTGTCTTCTCTTGATTAAGAATGGATTATCTCTTTCTCTTGATAAGGCATAAGCATATTAGAAATTTCAGATTATCTTCTTGTGAATTAACATTGTTCTTAATATCTTCTTTGTTCTCAAGTCCCTTCTTTTGCTTGTCTTCAATATTATTAGATATTTATTTTTTAAATATTATCTTAGCAAAGCTTATTGAAATGAAAAGTAGAATATTACAAATGTAAGAGCAATTGAGGGAATTAATGCTTGCGATGCATCAATTCAATTTACTAACATAAAGAGCAACAAGAATGGCTAGAAATAAAGATTTAGATATGATTGTAGTTGCTTCAATATTTGTATCCAATCTAGTCCCTTCTCCTATAGTGAAACATCCTCTTGGTACTAGGGAACCAAGAGTTGCCTTACTTGAGAAATTTGATGGCACAAGATCTAAGTTTTGAAGATTTATCAATCAAATACAACTTGTGATTGAACTTCAATTCCAAAGCAATTCCACTCTAACATCACAAGTTAGGTTTATTAGTACATTTCTTTCAAGTTCAATATTATTGTAGTTTTTATCTTTTCTTGAATGATAAGATTTAATACTAAGTAATTTAGAGGCTTTTATAGTAGAATTTTGATCCATCTATAGAGAATATGATGCAACTTGTGTTGCAACCAATAAGATCCATATTTTATAATAAGACAATCAATCCGTAATATTATATGCTTCACAATTTTGACAACTTGTAATGGATATCAAGTATGATAATACTACATTTATTAGCCAATTTTTCTATGGATTATAATATAAAGTAAAAAAATTGATGGTCAACCTACTTATTCATTAAACATTGAGTCAAGCAATTGACTTTGTTGTGAAGTAAAATAATCAACTTTTTAAATTTCAATCTGAGAATCAGACAAGTAGGCGTCAACATTACTATAATTCAATGGCAACACCAATGCCTCCTTAAGACTCACATTTGAAAGTAGAAGATATGTAAATTGATGTGGTATATTTCAAACCTCTTACTGAGCAAGTTAAGATTTGTTGCCGTTAAAAAGATTTGTACTTATATTATAGAAAACCTAAGCTCATTGGTCAGTAACATCAAAAGAAGTTATGTAATTATAAATTAAGGAGTATAAATGTCAAAAAAGATAATATATCAAAAAAAAGATTTATTTGGTCATAATAGGAACCATGTCGCTAGAACCTTGTATAATATCTAATGAAGGTTCTATTTTTTCCTCAAAATTTTATCTTTATTTTATATTAAATATTATTTTAATATCTAAACAGTGTAAAGCCTCTACTTTGTTAGATTTAGGAGCCCCAGTATATTTTTTAGATGAAAAATTTGCTAAAAGACTTAGCATAAGTTTAATAAGGAAAACTAAATGTGTTCATGTCAAAGTCATAGATAATTGTCTGTTGTCTTTTGCAGATGTTACTCATGAAATCCTTCCTATAGAAGTAATAACCAATGGTCATAATAGCTTTGTGGTATTTAATATCATTAGATCTCTTTCTAATCTAATCATTTTAGGCTTATTGTAGTTAAAAAAATATAACTCTCAAGTAAATAGGATTTCTCATACTCTCAAATTTTTTAAAATTATAACAAAGAGTATAGTTAATCAAGTAAAAAATTAAAAGTTTACTATAATTAAACCTATGTTTCTAAGTACAAGAGCTTTTGTGCATGCTGCAAATAAAGGATCACCTTGTATCATTCATGTCACACCAGTTTCTATTGGAGCAAAGACTTCAAGTGGCATTCTAAGCCAATATCAAGAATTTCAAGATATATTTGAAACAAAAAATGTAGATATTTTTTAATGACATCATCTTTATGACTACTCAATTGATCTTCAAGAAGAAGCACAACTACCATTTAGACCAACCTATAATTTATCATAAAATGAGTTGGCAAAATTGAAGGAGTATATTGAAGAAAATCTAGCTAAGAACTTCATATACCATTCCAAATCTCCAACGGGAGCTTTAATTCTATTTGTGAAGAAGAAAAATAGATTATTGTGGATGTATATTGATTATTAAGGACTTAATAAGATCAAGCTAAGATCTATATAAAAATAGATCTATAAGGAATTATCATAGATATATATATATATATATATATATATATATTTATCTCAATAGTTACGTATATGATCAGATAGACATAAGTAAATATACATTAATTTCATAAAATCTTCTAAAGAAGCTTCATAGAGGTGGTTTTGACTTTAGATGTGTTTATAGGTTAGAAACTTGGCCAACAAGCTAACCACATATTGATAGCTTGTAGAACAAGTTAACTTTGTGTAAATAGCTTGTAGAACAAACTAACTATATGGCACATACATAGATAACTTATCTTGTAAGTTAAGACATGTGGTTAATAAAGTCAACATGTTTTAGAGGTCCTACAAGATATTGTCACATAGCTTCTAGTTATAAGTATATAAAGAGGCAAGAGTAAAGCCTTCTTCAGTCTTGTCAATGCCGTTCGAGTCCTTAGTCTTGTTTCAAGACTTTCTAGTCTTCTTGTTTTTGGCAATAGCTATTCTAATTAATATTACATTATTTTTTGAGTGACTTTATAGTTCTCTTTAGTGACTATTGTTCTCATTGTGTTCAAGCTTCATTATACCAAAGCAATTGAACTAATAGAGCTGAGTTTGAACACGGGAAAAGACTAGTTATATGAATTGGGTCTGTTAGTGTTACAATTGACTGTATTCTGGCTATCTAAAATCAATTATCAAACTACAAAACACCAAGGCTTACTACTTCCATCTTAATTCAACCCATAATCCATTCTATGACTATCAATTCAATAATACTTCCATATTCTTATCAGTTCATCTCACACTGTCATATTGTGGTTCGGCTACTATATGAAAATAATGTTATTATGTAGTTAATATATAATTTATTAAGTAATATGATGAGAGCCATGTTAGTAGATTTTAGTTGGTTTTAGAATATAATTTGATTATTACCTTGAGAAGAGGTTGTTTAAAAAGACTACTATAGAATTTGTATAACTTTAATTTCTTTTTGATAGTGGCTTTTAAGATTGGTTTTGGTTGATAGTAACTTCTAAATATTTAGAATCACCTTTGTTAGACATTGGTGACCTTTGAAAACTTCTTTTGGTTCTTCTATTTGGTGTTTAGAGCATAAATTATGTAAATCTTATAAGAAAAAGGATTGAAGAGGGATTTTGGTAGCAAAGGGAGTACTTAGGGCACCAATATAGATGAATGGAGATGAATGATGAAAATTTCCATTCTTATTGGTCAAAAATCATGACCAATGGGCTTTGAGGAGGCTGCCCGAGGCCATATTAAGGATTAGGGTTAGTTTTTCGAGGCCATTCGGATTTTTGAAGGCTAGGGTCAGAAGGTTTATATTTTTGGCTATGGTTTTGGTGTAAGTTTTGTGTCATTTGGGGTTTTTATGAAGAAGTTATGGGCGCTCAAAGTTAAGGTATTAGTTTTTGGACCTACTGTCACTCTTTGGGGCATTGCGCACGCATACAGACAGAAAACGAGGATCGGCGACTGGAATTGGAGAAAGCACTTTTTCGGCTACAATTTATGTCCACTGTTTGTCAAATTCCAAGCTTTGATAAAGGAGATATTGGCAGTTGAAGTCAGCGCTTGGAATCTAAGGGTAGTAAGTAGCCCGATTTACTTATACTTGTGATTTGAGCTATATCTTAGACAATTTGACGAGGTTTTGACTCAAAATTTCTAAGATTGTGTATAATCTTGTTATAAAGCTTTTTACATAAGTTTTGTGGAATTTGGAGTTTGGGTTTTTGAGATATAGGAAAAATAGTTTTTGGATGCTTATAAGTTAGGGTTTTGTGCACCTGCTAGGGTTTCTAAGATGCTGAAAGATCGGTGATAGATATACGGTTCATTTTTGTTGTGATAAGGATTAAGAATAGCATCTATCTTATGTAGAAATTTGAAACAAATTGAACGGTTGTATCGAGATATATGAGATCCTAAGGTCTGATGTAAAAAGGTCATTGTGGGAAGAAAAATGTTTTGAAGGATTTTAATATATTTTGAGTTTTTATACAAAGCAAAGAGTATTTTTGGGAGCTAAGGCATAATATACAAGTGAAACCTAAAATCTCTACAGCTAGATACCCAGTGTATTTTCAGATAGAAATCACGCCATACAACAGCACTCACTCTCATTGTAATTTATATATATTCAATTACTGATCTCCGACTTACCTATTGTATTCAATTTCTTAATTCATCATACAAAATTCAATATCTCGGCTTATGACTCTCACAGTCTGGCTCTGATCTCTCTTTCCTCAACCTATTTATCCTACCAAAAAGATGATCAGTTGGCCACCAAATTCCAAAGGTTATGACCCTTTGAATTCTTAACTATTTATTCGACTAACAACCTACTTTTACCAACTAAACTACCTAACCATCAGTCTAATTCTGAAGATTATCAATAACTAATCAGTAATTTACCACAAAGTTTATTTACCTATTCTATAGTGACACAAGAATATATCAAGGATTCTCTTTCTTTGAAATTCATGTCCTTGATAGTTTGCCAAGAAAGCTAACATATTGTTTCTGTCTTATTTCAAAAGTGAGTAGATTTTTTCACTTCTATTATTGTATTTTAAAGGTTGCAGAATACTCACTTTTTTTTAAAAAAAAAAATCTTATTTTTTAATACTAATCTTTCCTTAAAGAAGTGGATTATTCTTTTTTGTGGAAAATTTTATTAGAGGTTGTGGATTACCTTCTTCTAATTTAATTTTTTTTGATTTATTTGAATTACCTATAAAAAGAAAGATTATGGATGCTATTTCTAATAGAAGTAAGAATAGATTTGCAACTATTGCAGAACTTCATGAGCTTGTTAATACTCTTAGAATAGAAATCTCATATATTTCTAATGTAAATCATAGAGGTTCTTTGCCTACGCCTATGGAAGAAGTTCAGAGTTTGCGACAAGAAGTTGTGCAATTGAAGGAAGCAATTAGATTGACTTCATAACCAAATCTAGGGAGTTTTTCTTCTATAAGTATGACAAGAGTAAAAATTAGTATGCTTGAGAAGTTTGATGGAACCAGATCAAAATTTTGAAGATTTTTACAATAAGTCAAGCTCTATCAAAGGTTACACCCTTTTCAATACCTTAATAGATTTACTCAAGTTGAATTTATAGGTGCATTTCTATCTAGAAGTGCTCTTTTTTGGTTTGCAGTTTTAATGGAAAAAGATTTGCAACTCTTTTATGATTTGAATTCATTCCTATAAGTATTTACGGCCAAATTTGGAGAAAGTCATTGAGAATAAGTAGCAGAAATTAAACTCTTCTTTTTATGATAAGAATCACGATCAGTTACCACATATGCTATTAAATTCCAAAACTTGGCTTGCGATGTAGAGTAGAATAATAAAGCACTTATCAATCAATTTTGATATGGATTGAAGGACAGTATCAAAGATTTGTTATTAACAATGCCAAAAGTAGAATCTTTAGTATAATTTATTGCTCAAGCTATTGCATGTAATAATCGTTAATAAAAAAGACATCAAGAAAAAAGACTTGGCTTAAGAGGAATAAGTTAACTAATTGCAATAAATTCCAAGTTTTCTTAAACATATTTCTCAAAGCCGGATGCAATGTAAATTGATACAATACATTTTAAACCTCACACAAAGTAGGAAAAGATTTGACATTGCCAAGAGGATTTGTGTTTATATTGTGGAGAAGCTAAGCACACTATTGAACATTATCCAAAGAAGCAACACAATCATAAAATAAGGAGCACAATTATCAAAGAAGATAATGTGTTAAAAAATAAGTTTTTTTAACTATAATAGGGACCGTTGTTATATAGCATAATTGCAATCTCAAAATATATGAATTATCTAATAATAGAGAGCTTAGCTTTGGCTTATATATCATGACTTAGCTCCCAAAAATCCTATTAATTGTGTGAGAGTAAATTTCACCTCTCTACCCAAATTACAAGATGGCCTCAATTAAGAGTTGCTTGTAATAGGTATTATGAAGTAGAAGATACAATGAATAAGAATAAAAGAAGAAAACAATACAAACAAGTGAAAGAAATGTAAACAAGCAAATACACACTCCAAAACTTAGTCACAGTCTGTTCATTGTATTTTTGTCTAATAAAAAGTAAAAATAAAAAGTAAAAAGTATATTTATAGATAGGTAATTTTTTTTTATCTTTCCAATGGTATAAAAAACATGTAAATCCGAGTTACTATGAGTAAGTTATGAAGGTTTGAAACAACAAGTAAATAAACAAAAAGTTAAGTGAAAATATTTTACCTCAAGGATAATTTGCTTATAGATCAAGGATTCGAGCCTCACCAAGGCTCACATGTAGTGTATGAGGGTATTTAAGAGAGGCTACGAGGCCTTATTCTTATCCTCCTAACTACCTTCAATGTGCTACAACCCATATGGATCTTGTGCAACTCCCTTCCTACAAGAACTACACTAGCTGCTGGTCCTTCTATTTTACACTAAAAAGACCAATATTTTTGCAATTTTGACCGCACCATGGTGTTTAAAAACACCCAATTAGCCTAAGAACCTTGTATGGCCTTCAAATCTTACTCCATTTCTTCATAATGGCTTCCCCAGTGGTAAAAATCATTTTTATCAAGGTCTTGAAAATTACTCTAATTTTTTTAAAAAAATTCTAAATAAATTCTAAATAAATTCTAATAAATCTAATAACATTTTTATAATTCTAATATCTATTTAAGGCTACAATTTCTTATCTTTATGATTTTTTATAGTAATAAAATCAATTTAAATCTACTATAAATCTTTTGTATAAATAACTAAAAAGACATGAGGTTTTTTTCTCATGTTTTTTTTTTTTTTTTTTTTTTTTTTTCTAACTACTAATTAAAATTTATAGTTTTTTATAAGTAATATCTATAGATGTTAGATCAATTTTTATATAATGATCTTAGTAATTAATCCTTATTACTTAATAATAAGTAAAAATACTAAATCAACTAAAATAATTGTCTCCAACACTTACTAAGACTCCATTGCTTTTCTACTAATACTATTCTTCTTCCTTTACCTCTTCTAAGCACATCTTCACCTAAAAATTATAATTTTTTCATTCTACATACATTCTTTTAAACTTAAATAACTAGTGACTCAATTTATTGACCCACAAGTAGCTTCAAACTTAATTTGATAGCTCCTCTTACCAAAATCAAATATTTCATATTCCAAAGTCTTGATGGCATAGCTATCAAATCAATTATCTATTGAAATTATATTGAAGGTGCATAAGTATGATATAATTCATCTTTGTACCTAACTTTACATTGTAGTTGACAATCTGTGTATGAGCTTACAAAGTCTTTTATGTTTTTTTACAAATCCTTCGACCAACACCTTTCCTTGATCTTAGTATATGTCATCCAAACTCCTTTGTGCCCTCCCCAAAGTAAATCATGATATTTTCTTAAAACCTTAAATTTATTTTCAAGATCTCTTACTATCCTCAATGAAATTTTATTACTTCTTTTTGCCCTCTTTCATAAGAATCCATCTCTAAGCAAATAACCATAGGATTGATGTCTAATATCTTTGAAGGTTTTATCCATCCACCTTTCTTGTTTCTTCATTGTACTTAAATAAATTCTAATATCCTTCAATCTCTTATGTAAGCTATCCATCTTAATATGCTAATATTTGGAGTAGTACAATTAATTATTATTCTAAGTAAGAGCAAACAATCTATTTCCAAAACCATACTTATACCAATCAAATGATTCCTCTCAGCTTTTAGAGCCATAATAGCTTTCCAAAGCTCCCTTTTAACTTGGGGATAAGTCCTTTGCCACTTTATAAGAATCCTGGCTCCAAACCTTATAGAAAATCTTCTTCTTTTTACATCATCTTGTTTAATAGTCCATCCAATTGCTATAGGGCTTATATCCACTATTACAACTACTGATCTTCCACATTGATAATCCATTTGTCTAAGCACAGGTGGTAAACTCAACATTTTTTTCAGATTTTTCATAGCTTCTTCTTGTTCTTCTTCCCAAACAAATCTCTTATCCTTCTTTAATAACTTGTATAGTGGCTTAGAGATATGAGCAAAGTGAGGCACCTAAATATGATAGAAAACACATGCTTCTCAAAACCTTTTGACTTTTGTAATATTTTTATAAGCCTTCATCATACATATAGCATCAATTTTATCAAGATTTGATTTCTTACTATACCTGCCGCACATATGTTCCACCACTAGAATCTCATCAATTCCAAAGCTTGATTTTTCCAAAAATAATATGAGATTAATTGACTCCAATTTCTCCAATATCCAAGTCACATCTTTAATATACTTCTTGACAAACTTTCTACAACCTTCAACCTCCATAGTCTCATCTTTGTCTTCTTTTTTATTTCTTTTTATAGATATATCATCTAAAAATAGAATATTTTTTTCGGATACAAATTCTTTCAATATTTGATTCATAGCATTTTGTATATGAGCCACTAAATTAGTTGCACTTTGAGGTAAGGTACACATCTTCATTAAACCCAAAAGAGTCTTCATGGTAGTTAAATCCCTTCTCTCTTTAGTCAATTAAAATTTGTCATATCCAGAATATAAGTCTCTAATAGAATAGATGGCATGACTTGCAAATTATTCAGCCACTTCATCTACTATGATCCCATGTTTCAAATAGTTACTCTATTTGTAGATTGCATATCTTGAATAAACCTTACTGCTTTGACTTCTTGGGTACTGTGAGCCATCTATTAGAATAGAAAATAAATGAAGGTTCTAAAATATCCATATTCACATTTTTTTTTAATAATTCTATCAATTTCAAAAGCAAAGCTCTAAGCACAAGTATAGGCTTTAAATCCCATGGAACATGTAGTACAATAAAAATTATCATAAATACTACAACATTAGAATCAACACATCTAATTTCATCAAGAATTAAGGCAAATGCCTTACTTTGCTTAATAAGCATTTCTTGAAATATATTTTTCTCCGTTGATGTCAAGAAATCACTTCCTCTAGTCTTCAATTTAGCTAATGGTTCTTCAGTAAATTGATGTCCAATTCCATGCCTTTCTCTTAGACTTGGCTTCTTAATTACTTGTTTAATATGTTCCATAGTATCAACTGGTAATTGGATAGTTATAGGCTTTACCTTTCTTGCCATAGCTTTATATTTAGTTTATACTCTAGCCTCATGTTTTAATCCATAGCTTGTAGCAAGTCCACTATTTGCTACTATCTTTTCTAATTTCTCATAAGTCTCTCTTGAATATATTTCCACTATAGCATTTCTATTTATGCTTATAGACAAATTCTTTAGAACCTTTATCAAATCATCTTTCAAACCTATTTCTTCTATTATTCCAACTTTGGCTTCATCACTTGAAACTAAATCCATTCTTTTTATGTTTTTTTCTTGTTTATTCATCCTTCTTTTATTTACAAAATCTAAATCTTTAATCTTTTGAATACTCACAAATCCATTATTACTCAAGTTTAAAAATTCAAAACTCATATTATCTACGGTAGGATTTGCAGATGACTTATTTGTACCTATGTGTCTCCATTCTTCAAGGGTGCTTTCTAGAAATCCACAAAATTGTTTCTTGGCTCCAAAGGCATCCCTCTTAATTATTCTCTGTACCTCTCATGGATAGGTTTCACAGTAATAAATTGTACAGCATTTCTTACATCCCAACTACAAATCGTGGTATAATATGAATCATCATTCAAGGCTCTAGTTTTGATTCTAGTAGCTGTAATATAGGATTGACTAAGTATTATCAGATATATAGCAGAGTTTTGTATGAAGAAATTTTGCTCCACTTTCATATCTCTAATTCTAGTCTTTACAACTAGACAAGCTCCGTATAAATCAACTTGTTGATTTTTTGTAACTCTAATTATTCAACTATGATTGGTATCAACTAGCTACTTATTTTTTTCATATATCCGCCTTGACATG
The DNA here is from genome assembly GCF_059467195.1 of Physcomitrium patens. Lineage (NCBI taxonomy): Eukaryota > Viridiplantae > Streptophyta > Bryopsida > Funariales > Funariaceae > Physcomitrium > Physcomitrium patens. Next base: position 16,202,009 of record NC_143424.1, on the reverse strand, counting down.
ATATTGATTTCAGATCCATGATCAATTAAGGCCAAAATTAGATCTTTAGAGTCCTTCAACCTCACATATGTCTCCATAGTAGCTCTAGTCCAATAAAGAATTGAATAGCTATTACTTCCTATTCCATCATTATCACATTTAGAGCAAGTATTCACACATGCTTTTTTTACATTCTTCTTTATCTCAATAAAGCTTATAGATGTAAATTTCATTTGATGCTCTTCTATAGCTTCTTTATATTTAATTAAAGCCTCATATCCCATATTAATCTTAATTCCAACTTTTGGCATTGCAAATTATATAAATACCTGCCTTATCTCTTCTTCTTCATCTATAGTTATCTGAGTATCCAATGCCTCTACCTTAATAGCTTCAGTTGTCATTTGTCTCTTCTTCTTTATCACATTGATGATCAACTCATGGAAATCCTTTTTAGCTATATCAAGAGCCTCTCTTAAAGTGAATTCATTTTTTGCATTTAAGATCTTATCTTCTAAAATACTCTTCATATCTATAGATGTTTCAATGTCAGATGGAAGCTTATAAGCAGGATTTTTATCTTTAGGTTTGCTTGCATCATCTTTCTCCTTTTTTTTACTCTTCTTCCATCACTCTTTTGATAATGGTGCATATAGAATAGGTAAATAAACTTTGGGGTAAGTTACTGGTTGGTTATTGATAACCTTGAGAATTAGACTGATGGCTAGGCAGTTTACTTGGTAACAGTAGGTTGTTAGTGGAATAAATGGTTAAGAATTCAAAAGATCATAACCTTTGGAATCCACTGGCCAACAGATCATCTTTTTGATAGAATAAATAGGTTGAAGAAAGAGAAATCAAGGCCAAACTAAGTATCGAAAGCCAAGAGTTAGACTTTGAGAGTCGTAAGCCGAGGTAAGCTTGATGCTACTTCTTTTTTTTCTTTATTATTTGCTTATGAAGAATTGTGATTGAGAGAAGTATTGTTGAATTGATAATTGTAGAATGGATTATGGATTGAATCAAGATGAAAGAAGTAAGCCTCGATGTTTTGTAGTTTGATAATTGATTTCAGATAGCCAGAGTACAATCAATTGTGACACTAACATATCCAATTCATATAACTAGTCTTTCTCCATGTTCGAACCGACCTCTATTAGTTCAATTTCTTTGGTCTACTAAAGCTTGAATGCAACGAAAATAATATTTTGGTGCCGCTGCCAGAGAAATGATAACAATATGAAATGTTAGAAATTGATTGTAAGAGAGATGGAATTATATGTTGAACGAGAACGTGAGAAGAATCAGTTTTAGGTTTACAAATATGTAAGTTATAATTCAAGGCAATATTGATTTTGCCGGGAAGAATGAAAGATTATCAGTCATAATCACGGGAGAGAGAATTATCAAAGAATTAATTGACAAATGAAAGAAAGACAGGAGCGATTATGCATAAGAAATATCCTACGAAAATGACAAAAAGGAATTACAGGTCTAAGAAAAATCAAAGGAAGAAAAATTTAGATTCAAATAGTAAAGAGACTAGTGATAACACCAATGGCCACAGGAGTGCGAGAAGTATCAATTGCAATATAAATGGGAGCAGTAAGAGATCAAACTACAAGTGTGGCACTATTAGTTACTTTTAGTGGTTGGCCGAGCTCTAATTCCGATCACCATATATCTCAATTCTTGACAGCTTGTGTGGCTAATAATAGTAGAACTGAAGACATTTGGTTGAGATGGTTGCCAACAACTTTAAAAGTTACAACTTTTGAATGATATATTCGGCAACCAGTGGATAGATTTCTCAATTGAGAGGCCTTGAGGAATGCCTTCTTAATCCATTTTAGACCAATTGGATTTAAAGATCAGCTTTGAGAAAGTTTTATGAATAACAGGATGTTTGCGAAAAAATCCATAGAGTCCTATTATCGTCGGATCACGGATATACTTTGTAAATGGTCAAATAATCAAATGTTAGATGCATTTATATTATTGATATTAATTAACGGTTTGCATCCACTAGAATTGAAAATGTTTATAAAAGAGGCTCGACCAGCTATGGTAGAGGCATCGTTGGCACAAGCAAAGGTGTGGAAAGAATTTCATTTTGACCAATTGTTAACAGTGGAAGCCACGATGATTCTAAGTTCAAGAAGCCAACAAATACAATCAGAAAATGTGTCGATGGATAATTATCTACAAATGGCTGCCTCCAATGTGAAGAATGTTATATTGCAACAACCAATTAATACTACATCACTCCAAGTAATAGCGCCAATAACAATGACACCTTATTTTACATTGCTAACCTATCAACAACCAGAGTTGTTCACAAATGTGACTATTAAAGATCCAAATGAAGCCTTGTTATTAAATCTAACAAAGAAGATGGAAGAATTGGCCGTGAATTTGGCTAAAGACAAGGAAAAATGACATAAGCCTTCTAATACGAGACCTAATGTATGGTATAATAATTGTAAGGGACAAGATCATTTTGATACAGAATGTCCATCACCTAGACAAATAGATGTTCAATGTATATTTTGTGGACGAAAATACCTTACCCAAAATTGTTGGTATTTACAAAGGCAACAATAATTCAGTAATCAAACCATGATCCCATCGACTCATTGGGAAGTCAATCAAGTTCAAATGGAAAATAAGTATGGATGGAATGGAAATCGATCTAATCGACAAAATCAAACATTCAATAATTTTCAAAGTTTCAATTTTAATTAGGGATCTACATCAAACCCTCAAAACTACAGGAAAGAGCAGCAGAGGTATCACCAATATGCTCCACCAGCGTCATCAAACCAGGTACCCTCCGTATAAACAGGACAACCAAGATCATATTCTAACCCTACATGAAACAAGCCTAGTAGGTATATACCAGTGGAGACACCTAATATGTCAGCTGAGGGGACAAGAAGTCTACTTCGTTGTTTTTGTTGCAAACAAATTGATCATTATGTCAGTGAATGTCCCAATCCCAGAGCCAATGATGATTATGCACCAGTATGTACGAATTGCAAGCAGTCGAGACATACTTATCTGCAATGTAATGTTCCATTCAATTTCAATAATCGAGATTAGCAGATCCAAAGCCAAGGAAAAATAAAAGAGATAAATCAAGGTCCTCAAGATTTACCATTTCATCAGGTAGAAGTAGTCCAAGCTATATATACAAGAAGTCAGCAAATGGAAAAAGAACCAATTCAACATTTGGGTAATCGTGAAGCAAAGGACCAATTGGACCCAAATATGAGGCCATTCAATCTAGGTCCTAACATGGGCCCCTTACTCAGTATAAGACTAGAATCGATCGTGCACCCCAATGAGGTACCAATTACAAAAGCTTCGGTTTCGTGTCGAGATGTTCCGTTCTCTACACAAATTTGGGAAATGTCCTTTCCGTTGAAAGATCCTCTAAAAGGTGTGAATTTCAAGGAACCATTATCAACCCAATTGGGAGAACAATCTTACTCATTGAAAGAAATGATTTTACAAGCTCCATCAAATTCAGTTCCAGTAGCTTTACCAATTTTTAATATAGAGAAAACCAATTTACTTGTGTCGGTGTCTAGGACTGGGAAGAAAAAACGAACATTGGGAATTATCACTAATATAAAATCATATGATATTCTAAAAGATTTGGGTACCATACAGTCTACGATCTTTGTGAAGCAACTATTGGCAGTAGCACCTAAGTGTCAAACTATCTTGAATTTCTTATTAATTCATCGCACATCTTGAAATAAAGAAATCGAAGAAGTAAGTTTGAATCCCAATCCGGGTACACCAACGATTGATATCTCAATTGATGGAGTGTTATTATTGAGAGTACAAGCAGACGGAGGATCTAGTGTAAATCTTATGAATGCCGCTATAATGGCGGAGCTGGGTTTGGATCATGTATTACCTACTATATTAGTTTTGAGAATGGCTGATTGTAGTCGAGTTAAATCTATGGATATTTTACGAAGTATTGATACAATAATTACGGAGATTATCTGCGAAATTGATTATATTATTTTTCATTTGTGAAGCTCTATATTGACATACCCAATTTTATTGAGGCGACCGTGGTTATATCAAGCTAAAGCTCAAAATGACTAAGGCCGTGGTACATTGACAATTGAAAAACGTAATGATAAAATTGTGCTTCAAATGTACCCTATCTAATATCAAGGAGAAACTCAAGTTGTTAATTCAGAATTCACATCAAATTGTGAAGATGAGTCTACAGAAGAAGAAATTGGTGCACTTGCTCAATTTATGCTGATACAAGACAAGTTGTTGAGCATACTAGAATGAACTACCAGTACAGGGATCAGGGAGAGTTCTTAATTCCTCCAGATGTTATTGGCGATTCTAATCATATGATTGCATATTAGATGAATAGATGGGATGTTAATCACGTTAGTGCTATGGAATTGGAGTTGGAAAGTTCTAATGTGTAGAATAAGTAGTTATTTTCAGAATGTAGATACCTAGTGTATAGTATAAATAGGGATAGATAACTGTTGAAAAGGTGGTTCAGCAGGTAGAATGGATGAATAGTCAGAAAAAGTAGTTATCATCTATAGTATAGGAGTTGGTATCTCGGGGTAGTATAAGGAGGATGGGAGAGGGGAAGAAAAGCCAGACTGTGAGAATCGTAAGCCGAGGGCCAGACTCTGAGAGTCGTAAGCCATGGGCCAGACTGCGATAGTACTGAGCCAGGGATAAGCTTGGTGCTATCTCTTCTTTTTAGTTTTCTGGTGAAGAGAATCGATTTAATGAATTAATGTATGATTTACGAAGTTATTTATGGATCATTGTTTATCAATTATTGTGAAAGATTAAGGACGTATGGAAGTTTCCAGTTACTGTTTATCGCAAGGTTGTAAGTTTAGTGGAGAGAAATTGTAATCGAAGGAATTGTCTTGATTAGATTCTGTGGATTGGAAGTTGTTCATTCCAGGGTTTGGAATATGTTTGTGTATTCGTGAATTACACAGGGTACTGAAATCATTGTCGTGGATGTTATTGTATTGATTTGAGAGAGTGGACAGTAGGAAAAAAAGTTAAGTGTTCTTTGGTATGGTAAGCATTCAGCAGTAGCGGTTAATTGCGTGACCCTAACAATTGTAGCTCATATACATGGTCATTTCCCATGTTCGAATCTCCCTATATGGGTTTATGCTAGGAGGTTTCTTCCAAAATAAGTAAAATAAGCAATCACATTTTGGCGCCGCTAATAGGGATTGACAATATTATTGAGTGTTAGGAATTAAGTGTCGAAGCAATAAAGGAGATTAGGAAGCAAACTCAGTAGAAATAATGAAAGAGTATGGTTATTAAGAATGAAAATTTAACAGCAAAGAAAATAAAGCAATCAAAGGAAAGAACAGAGCAATCACAAGCAAGAAATTTATTACGTAATGAGCGAGATCACAAATTGAAAAAGAAGCATCGACAAAGTTGGATTAAGCCGTGGTTGCATGCTTGTGAGCATATTCGATCGTACCCAGAAGTCGATCGATCTCTAATATTTTAGAAGTACATATCATTAAAGAAATTCTCAAGAGCACTTGCGGGGAGCATTGCTAATAGTCCAACAAACTTCTCGAAGCCGTTAATAGAAAATGAGGAAGGCACAGAGGAATTAGGTACCCCTTTGGGTATCTTTTCAATTAGAAATACGTTCGATCCTAACAAGGCTGGTTTTAAAGATCGACATAAATCACTTGCCAATAAAGACCAATTCAGAGTATATCAAAACTTGTCGTTTTTACCTCATATTCAACTAGTAAAATTATTTGGAGATAATAATAGTCAATCGGGAAGGCCTGGAAGTCCAAAAAAGACTTTTACGGGAGACAGTTTATATTTTAATAAGAAATTGAGTAGAACACTAATATCTTTAATGACGTCCGGAGGACCAGCAGTTTCGATTGCACTTCAAATGGGTGCAGTGGATGATCAAACAACTAGCATCGCACCATTACCTACTTTTCGAGATTTGTCAAGTGCGGATCCAAATCAATATTTGTCTCAATTTTTGATGACGTGTGTAGCTAATAATGGAAGAACATAAGACATTTAACTAAGATGGCTGCCATCGACATTGAAAGATATAGCGTTTGAGTGAAATAACTGCCAACCTGTGGGACAATTTATCAATTGAGAGGCATTGAAAAATACATTTTTAGCCCATTTTTGACCAATTGGTTTTGAAGAACGTCTTAGAAAAAAATTAATGAATAGCAGAATGATACCAAAGGAAGCGGTACAGTCATATTATGGTCGTGTAGCGGATATACTTCGAAAATGGCCAAATAACCAAATTTCAGAATCATTTGTATTGTCCATATTGGTTAATGGATTACACCCACCAGAATTGAAAATGTTTGTAAAGGAGGCCCAATCAGCCACCATTGCATCATCTCTTGAGTGAGCAAAAATATGAGAGGAATGTCACTATGACCAAAACTTAACAGTTGGAGCCAAGATGATTCCATCTCAAGGAGGTTATCAAATGACAAATTGAAATGACGCATCGGAAAGTTATTTGAGAAGGAATGATTATGGTACAATTCTATAGCGAATAGTGGATGTCGTTCCATTGTAAGTTGTACCACCATCATCATCACATCCATATGTACCGTATTCCGCGTATCAGAAATCAATACCTATAAAGGAATTGCCAAATGCATTGCTATCAAAGGATCCCAATGAGTCATTGCTATTAACATTGACGAAAAAAATGGATGAATTGGCTGTGAATCTAGCCAAGGATAAAGAAAAAAGGCATAAATAAACCAATATGCGTCTGTAGAATAAGTAGTTATTTGCTGAATTGTAGATACTTAGTTTATAGTGTAAACAGGGAAAGATGACTATTGAAAAGGTAGTTCAGTAGGTAAAATGGATGAATAGTTAGGAAAAGCAGTTTTCATTAGAGATGTAGCAGTTGGTATCTCGTGGTAGCATAAGGAGGATGGGAGAGAGGAAGTAGGGGCCAGACTGTGATAGTATGAGCCGGGGTAATCTTGGTGCTACCTCTTTTCTTTTGTTTGTTATTTTCTTTGAATAAGAAGATTAAGAGTTTCTGAATATTATCAAAGTGAATCATGGAATGGAAGTATGATTGTTATTAAATGAAAAGAAGAAAGATTGAATGCTGAAATCTAATTGTAGTTCAGCAGAGAGAATGAGTCTGTGTTTGTATGAAACACTGTAATGTGAAGGTAGTTAATGGTGAAGAATTCCAGAGTTTGGATTATAGTATGATTATGTCCTGTCATTTAGGATAGTGTGGGATTACTTGTTGTTGTTATCAGTGATGGTGGAGTATTATTAGGAAGTAGAAAGCATTGTAGTGTTTCCTGGGTGTTTTAAGTAGTGCGGAATACAGTTAATTGTGTGACCCTAACGTATAAGCTCATGCGGTATTCTTTCCCTGTGTTCGAATCCCCCTATACAAGTTTACTCTGATTAGATTAGTTAGAGTAAGTAAAACGACAATCATATTTTGGCGCCGCTGTCGGGGAAATTGATAATAGCATGGAGTGTTAGGTATTAACTGCTGGTTGAAGTAGATGGAAAATAGGTAGCAATCGCAGAAGAATATAATGAAAGTGTATGGTTATTAAGAATGAGAACTTAACAGTAAAGAAAATACGACAGTCAAGAGAAAGAATAGAGAGATCGCAAGCAAGAAATTTGTTGCAAAATGAGCAACAAAGAAAGTTAAAAAGGAATCATAGACAAAGCTGGATTAAGCCATGGTTGCATGCCTGTCGTCATATTCGAGCATACCCAAAAGCTAATCGACATCTAATATTTCAGAAGTATATACCGTTAGAGAAATTGCCAAGAGCACTTGCAGAAAATTTGGTCAATAGGCTAGGGTTTCTTTTGAGACCGTTAACTGAGAGTGGGGGAATCACAGAAGAGTTGGGTACTCTATTGGATACGTTTCCAATAGTAAAAATTGTCGATTCCGTCAAAACTGGTTCCATAGAGTGGCATAAATTATTAGTCAATAAGGGCCAATTCAGTGTGTTTCAAAATCCGTCATTCTCACCTCTTATTCAACCAATAAACTTGTTCAAGGATAATAATAGCAAATTGAGCAAGGTGGAAAGTTTGAAAAATATATTTGGGAGAGATGCAGACTATATTAACAAACGATTAAGTGTCACGTTGTCAAATTCAATGACGACGAAAGGTCCAGCAGTTCCCATAGCAGTACAAATGGGTACTGTGAGTGATCGCACAACTAGCGTGGCTCCAATACCTACCTTTAGGAGCTTTTTGGGTGCGGATCCAGATCAACATTTGTCACAATTTTTGACAGCATGTGTCGCCAATAATGGGAGAACCGAGGATATTTGGTTATGATGGTTGCCAGCAACCTTAAAGGATACGGCGTTTGAATGGTATAACCGTCAACCAGTTGGTCAATTTTTGAACTAGGAAGCATTCAAGAATGCATTTTTGACCCATTTTCGACCAATTGGTTTTGAAGACCGTCTTCGAAGAAGGTTAATGAACAGCAAAATAATCCTAAGAGATGCGGTGGAATCGTACTATGGTCGAGTGGCTGATATACTTAGTAAGTGGCCGAACCACCAAATGCCGGAGGCATTTATATTATCTATGTTAATAAATGGTTTGCACCCACCAGAGCTAAAAATGTTTGTAAAAGAAGCTCGATCAATTACGATATCTGCATCCCTTGATAGAGCCAAGGTTTGGGAGGAATGCCATTTTGATCAGTTTTTAACTGCGAGTGCCACGATGATACTAGTTTAAAGCAATTATCAATATCCGGCTTTGAACGGATCAATGGATAGTTATCCATAGATGATTGTAACAGTGGCCCATTCAAGTGCCAATACTCAGGGGCCAGTTAATGTTACTCCATTGCAAGCTTTACCACCGCAAGTCACAACAGCGTATGCTCCATATTTTCCATATCAAACACAAGAGTCAACTTTGGCAGAAAAACAAATAATACCAGCTTCAAAAGATTCCAATGAAGCCTTGTTATTGAACTTGATGAAGAAAATGGAGGAAATGGCCGTTAATATGGCCAAAGATAAAGAGAAGAGGCAAAAGCCAACCAATACTAGGACCAATGTATGGTGCAGTAATTGTCAGGGCCACGGTCATTTGGTAACGGAATGCCCGTCACCTTAACAAGTGTTGGGTAAATATACATTTTGTGGAGGCAAGCACTTAACCGCTAATTATTGGAATTTACAAAGACAATAACAATTCAGTAATCCGACCATGATTCCACCAACTCCATGGGATGTCAATCAAGTTTAAATAGGAAATACGTTTGGATGGCATGGAAATCGATCTAACCCACAAAATCGAGCAGTCAATCATTTTCGGAATTCCACTCATAATCAGGGATTTGTATCAAATCCTCAGAACTATGGTAAGGAGTAGCATGGATATCAGCCATATGCTCCATCGATGCCATTGAACCAAGTACAACTGGAACAACCAGGATCATTTTCTCAACCTACATGGAACAAACCTAATAGGTATATATCGGTGGAGACACCCAATATGCCTGATGGGAGTGCAAAAAGACCATTGCGTTGTTTCCGTTGTAGACAGATTGGTCATTATGCCAATGAATATCCCAATCCAAGAGCCAGTGACGATTATGCGCTAGTTTGTGGGAATTACAAGTAGTCAGGGCATACGTATTAGCAATGTAATGCTCCATTCAATTTCAATAATCGGGATCAGCAGATCCAGAGTCTAGGAAAAATCGAGGGGATAAATCGAGGTCCTCAAGACTCTCCAATAAATCGGGTGGAATGTGTCCGTACAGTTCTTACTAGGAGTCAGCAAAAAGGAAAAGGCCCAATTAAACATTTGGAAGATCCTAAAGCGAAGGGCCAATCACACCCAATTATGGATCCATCCCATTCAGGTCCTGACACTGAAAAAGTCTTAAGCCTTGATTTGGTTGCGAAGCCCAATGAGGTCCCAATTACGGAGTCTTCAGTTCCGTCTCGAACCGGTCTGTTCCCACTGCAATTCCAAGAAGCATCATACCCGTTGAAAGATCCCCTTAGGAAAGGTAGTTCCAAGGAAGCTTAAGCTGCTGTTCCAATTCCAAGGCCACGACGACAGAATAATTTACCTCACGGAGTTAAACTCAAACCCATGAAATGGAAGAGGGCATTAGAAATTACCCTAAATGTGGAACCCTACGACATTTTAAAGGATTTGGACGCTATTCGGCCTTCAATTTCTATGAAGCAACTTCTAGCAGTCACACCAGAGTGTCGTTTAACCTTGAATTCATCCCTAACAAGACATCGGCATCGTAATATGGAAGTTTGTGAAGTTAGTTTGAATCCTAATCCAGGTGCACCAACCATTGATATTTCGATTGATGGTATTCTGATCTCTGGCATCTAGGTAGATGGAGGTTCCAGCGTCAATTTAATGAACGTAGATACAATGGATGCTTTAGATCTCGAACAATTAGTCCCCATGATATTGGTATTACGGATGGCAGATCATAGCCGAGTTAAGCCAATGGATATTTTACGGAGTGTTCAAGCTATAATTGCAGGTATTGCATATGAAATTGACTACATTGTCTTTCGCTTACAACGTTCGACTTTATCATACCCTATTTTATTGGGACGACCTTGGCTGTATCAAGCAAAGGCCAAAAATGATTGGGGTCGGGGTACTTTGACAATTGGTAAGGGCATAGATAAAATGGTGTTACAAATGTATCCAGTACGCTATCACGGGGAGTCTCAGTTGCCAGTATCTGAATTGACGTCGGACGAAGAGCTTAGCTCCGAGGATGACACAGAAGTTTCGAGTACGGAGGCCAATGTGGAGGCAACACAGCACCCTGAGGTGGTGTACTAATGTGGAGGTCCGAGGGAGTACTTGATATACCCGAAGGATTCGAAAAACTCTGCTTATATTAGTATTGATTGGAAACCTCGGTACGATGTGTACAATGTTAGTGCCCTCGAGACGGGATTTGTTACTTCGCATATGTCGGACATACCGAGTAACTTTAAATCACTGCAGGAATTGAAACAGAGTATTGTTGCTGAATCTGTATGTCAAACTATTAACTTAGCAACCACGGCCGAACCTCGGCTAATTAAGGTCTACGAAGGTATTAAGGAACAAGAGTTGACCTATTGGACAGACTTTTTCTTACATCATAAATCCGCTTTTGCTTGGACTTATGATGATCTACAAGGTATCTCCGCTGATGTCTGTGAATATCATATCATATTGGAAGAAAATGCTAAACCGGTACAGCAGAGGCAACATCGCCTTAATCCTAAATATTCTCTTATAGTGAAGGAAGAATTGGACAAGCTTCTTGCGGTGGCTTTCATTTACCCGATATCGAATAGTGAGTGGGTTTCTCCAATTGTGATGGTGCCGAAAAAGAACGGAAAAATCTAAATTTGTCAAGATTTTCGAAAACTTAATGCAGCCACCAAGAAAGATTACTTTCCATTAGCATTCACGAATAGTACATTGGACGTCGTCGCCGGTCACGAATGCTATTCATTTCTCGATGGTTTCTCCGGGTATAATTAAGTTCAAATTACAAAAGAAGACCAGCTCAAGACAACCTTTACTACGGATTGGGGTACATTTGCTTATCGCGTGATGCCTTTTGGGTTATATAATGCCCTAGCCACGTTCCAATGCGTGATGACTCAGGCTTTTCAAGACTATCTCCAGATATTTATGGAGATCTTTTTAGATGACTTTTGTACATTCAGTACCAAACAAGATCATCTTCATTGTTTAGGCAAATGTTTGGCTCAGTGTACCAAATTTGGGATATCGTTGAATTCGGAGAAGTGCCAATTTGGTGTTCCGTCCGGAAAATTATTGGGCCATATTGTTTCCAGTCGTGGTATTGCTACGGATCCTGACAAAGTGTAGCATATCATGAACTTGCCCAGACCGGAGACAGTCTTCGGTGTTCGCGGGTTCGATAGTCATGTCAGTTATTATCGACGATTTATAAGTTCGTTTATAATTATTTTTCAACCTTTAACGAATTTATTGAAGAAACCTTCGTCCGATGGTACTAGTCCCCTCTGGACCAAGGAGTGTACCATAGCCTTCGAGGTCTTAAAGTCAAAATTGGTCTCTGCACCAATATTGGTGGCTCCTTGTTGGACAAAGCCATTTCATATGTATGTTGATGCATCCAATGCTGCTATTGGCTTGGTGTTAAGTCAGAAGGATGATAAGAGATTAGATCATCTCATATATTATGCCAGTCGACAATTGGTGGCTGCCAAACGCAACTATACTACTACTGAACGAGAGGCGTTGGGTATGATATATTTGGTTCAAAAATTTTGGCACTATTTGCTTGGGTATCCGTTTGTATTTTATGTGGATCATGATGCTCTCAAATATCTGATTAATAAGCCTCAATTGAGTGGGCGCATTGCTCGTTGGGTCTTACTCCTCCAGGAGTTCAATTTTATGGTGGTTGTCAGATCTGGGAAGCAACATGCGAACACGGATCATTTATCCCGGTTGTCTAATATTCTTGGCAACGAGCCTGTTTCCGATGATCTTCCCGACGTCGTATTATATGTGGTGGATGTGATATCCCCCGAGTATAGCGAAATTATTGAGTTTCTGACCTTCCATACTTTTCCACCGACTTTCACGGACAAGCATAAGAAGTGCCTTATTTTGAAGAGTGCCCCATACACGATGATTCGTGATGCTTTGTATAAACAAGGCCGAGATGGTCTTTTACGACGCTGTATCTTTCCCAGTGAAGTACAGTGGATACTTACCAGTTGTCATTTGGATAGTTGTGGTGGTCATTTTGCGGGAGACAGCACTGCTCGTAAGGCTTTAATGGCCGAATATTGGTGGCCCACAATGTTTTCTGATGCCCACCAGTTCGTTCATCGTTGTGATCCTTGTCAACGAATTGGTCGACCTACGGGTACTTCCGCCATGCCGTTAGTCCCAATCTTGGCCCAGGTCCCGTTTGAAAAATGGAGTATTGATTTTGGTTGTCCCATTGCACCTGCGTCAAAACCTGGTCAAAAGTGGTATATCTTAGTCGCCATAGATTATGTCACCAAATAGGCAGAGGCGATTGCTACCCGCACCAATAATGCCAATATTGTGGCAACTTTTCTGCATGAAAATATTATCACTCGCTTTGGGTGTCCCAAGGAATTGGTCAGCGATCGAGGCACCCATTTCATCAATGCTACCATCGCCGCCTTGACGACCACATATGAGATCAAGCATCGTAAGACCACTCCCTATCATCCTCGTACCAATGAGCAAACGGAAAAGACCAATGGTATTTTGTGCAAAGTCTTGACTAAGACAATTTCAGGGGCCGGTACTGATTGGGAGACCAAATTCTTTGTAGCTTTGTGGGCTTATCGTACCGCCTATAAAGTAACTACCCACTCTACTCCGTTCCAATTGATTTACGGTCAAGAGGCAATTTTACCTATTGAATTGGAGGTTCCTAGTTTACGTATTGCCTTAGACGAACGCCTCAGTGACATCGAGTCATTACACTCTCGGTTGATGAAATTGGAGGAATTGGGTGAAATACGGGCTGTCGCTCTATTCAACATGGAAGCCACTGAAAAACGGAGGAAGAATTACTATGATAGTAAACTACTACCGAAGTGTTTTATGCCTAATGATTTGATATTGCTGTATGAAAGCCGATTCAATCATTTTTCGAGAAAATTTCAAGTTCACTAGCATGGGCCATATCACGTAATTGAAGGATTTTCCAATGGGTTTGTTCAATTGGAGGATTTCACGGGCCATCGTTTCAGTAATCGCATTAATGGAAATCGTTTACGGTTATATAATACCTAAAACCTGGGACGGATTTTATTTCATTTGAGGGGAGGGGACTTCGAATAGACTCAGGAGGGACCTAATTATGGTATAAGGCGTAGAGGCCGCTGCAAGGATATTTAGTAATCACTATTGTGTCAGATGCGAAGGAAGTGAGAAATGGACAATATGGGTACCATATTGTCGTTCTCATCACTAAGTAATAGAATAGGAATGGGGCTCCTATTAAGGATTAATCTGTGGTGTTATATTCTGTTGTTGCTTATCTATGTTTCATTTTAGTGTTTCGGGCTTACTGGAGAGTCGCATTGACTGTTAGGACCTGTAAGCATTTGAATCATGGCGATTGAAAGTACCAAGAGAGTTGTAGACAGAGATGAAAGTGGCCGGAATGTGAGAGCTAAACGCACAGCAAAACCACCGTCTGTGATAATCGTTACCAATATGGAATTGATGAAGTTAGAAATCTGTTGGACGCAGAGAAAAATAAGGGATTTTCAGACTACAAAGCTGTTCCAGTTTTTGCACCATTCAGAGCGTTTACCATCAATCAATGTATCATTAGTGGAAGAATACATTAAGAATTACGACCCCGAGGATGGATCGAGTGTCATTCAAGGGCGAATTATTGGGATTGATGAAACAATCCTGGAAAAGGTATTGTTTCTTCCCATTGGAGAAATGGCAGTAGGGATTGATGAGTCAAGCGATTTTAGCCCAGGTAGATATTTCAAGGGAGGAATGTCATCCTTTGAAAGGAGCCAAGGATGGCGGACTCAGGAGGCGATTACACCAGAATATGTGGAATGGTTGCGGTTCGTGCTGAGGCAGTTAGGATTGTACCGACACCCCACATATGTGTCAAAATGATTATTGTATGCAGCAGTAGGGGCATTTGAAGGGATGGTGTTCAACTGGGCGGCTTACGTAGCTACTCATATTCATGCGGAGATAGGAGCCAAGTTCAAATTGGGAAAGTTCACATCCTTGCTTTGTTCAAATTATGTGTATGCTGTCATCACGCACACATTGCGTCAACCACAGTCAGAAGAGGAAAACCCTATACCAGTGTCAGCACCTTTGTAGAGAGAACAAAATTTGTTGGCACAGAATCACAATGCAGCGGATGTAATACACGAAATCGAAGAATCAAGTCGTACAGTGGTTCAAGGACTAGTTCCGGTTATCAAAGCGGGACGGGTTCCAAGTGGTGTTGCGATAGAAGAGGAGAATGAAGTCCCATTATTGATAGATATCAACCAGTTGGCGTTTCCAGAAGGTCGATTACCTGAAGGAGTATCTCTTAAAAATATCGTATTGAAGCACATTTCGTAATACATTGTATGGTACGAGCATTGGATGTAGAAGACAGAAGTAAACGAGATTGAGAGGATAGCAAAAAAAGGATATCGGATCAAAATCAAAAATTAGGGAGCAAGAACTGAGGATTCAAGAAATTGAAGAAGTCAAGTTGGTCCTGGAGCGGAAATTGGTTCTTCAATATGAGGCTTGGACAAAGGAAAAAGAACAGATTTCATGGATTGTGGAAGGACAACGGGACGAATTGATTCAGAATAGGAAGTCATGGGATTTGGAACGGGAGAAGTTCAAATATCAGTTGCAAGCGGAAGTGGACAAGACAGAGTTATTAGCGACAGAGAAAGCGTTATTGTGTGACCAATTGAGATGTGAAATGGGGAAAATGAGGTCTGAAATTGAAGTTTTATAAAATGAGGTGTCAAAACTGACGGAAGAGTTAATTGTGAGGAGCCAATCTCAAGTGTCGATTGAAGATGTCCCAGAAGGGATGAGTCCGCAGCAACATCAGTTGGAACTTCGCGATGCCCAGATCCTGAAACTGGAAGCTTAGGTCCGGGAATTGGAAGAATACAATGAAGATCTTTCAGCCCAGTTGAGAAAGGATTCGCTTGAAATATTAGAAGAGGATGAAGAAGTACCACTAGAGCCAGAATCGGTGGAATCAATAATGGATAATGTTGTAATTGATCAATTGGATGTATCAGATGAATAGAAATTTTGGAGAAGTTTTTTTTAAGTTTTGTATCGGTTCTATGTTTGCGAGGACGCTGCACAAATGAGAGTGGGGCTATGTAGAATAAGTAGTTATTTGCTGAATTGTAGATACTTACTTTAAAGTGTAAACAGGGATAGATGACTGTTGAAAAGATAGTTCAGTAGGTAAAATGGATGAATAGTTAGAAAAAGCAGTTTTCATTAGAGATGTAGCAGTTGGTATCTTGTGGTAGCATAAGGAGGATGGAAGAGAGGAAGTAGGGGCCAGACTGTGATAGTATGAGCCGGGGTAAGCTTGATGCTACCTCTTTTTTTTTGTTTGTTATTTTCTTTGAATAAGAAGATTAAGAGTTTCTGAATATTGTGAAGTGAATTATGGAATGAAAGTGTAGAATAAGTAGTTATTTGCTGATTTGTAGATACTTAGTTTATAGTGTAAACAGGGATAGATGATTGTTGGAAAGGTAGTTGAGTAGTTAAAATGGATGAACAGTTACGAAAAGCAGTTTTCATTAGGGATGTAGCAGTTGGTATCTCGTGGTAGGATAAGGAGAATGAGAGAGAGGAAGAAACAGCCATTACTGTGATAGTGTGAGCCGAGGTAAGCTTGGTGCTACCTCTTTTCTTTTGTTGTTATGTTCTTTGAAATAAGAGTATTGAAAGTTTCTGAATATTGTGAAGTGAATCATGGAATGAAAGTGTGATTGAAATTATATGTTATTGAATGAAAAGAAGAGAGATTGAATGCTGAAATCTGAATGTAGTTCAGCAGAAAGAGTGAATCTATGGTTGTGTGAAACACTGTAATGTGAATGGTAGTTCTGTGTGAAGAATTCCAGTAATTGGAATGAGGGTAATTGTGTGCTGAAGCTGTGATGTTGCGGTATTATAGTTGGAGATTATAAGAGTGAAGATATATTGGTAGAAATAACAGTTATTGATATGACTGAATTGTTGTAAGGAAGAGATTGATAAGGTGAAAGGAGAGATTATAATTTCCTTGTGTGCTTAGACAATGGAAATAGAGACGATACATTGGAGGCAATTAATTGTGTGACCCTAACGTGAACGCTTAAGCAACTAGTCACTCCCCGTGTTTGAATTCCCCTATACAGGTTTATTCTGGGAGGTTCCTTTCGGAATAAGTAAAACGATCAATCACATTTTGGCGCCACTGCTAGAGAGTGATAATAGCTTTGAGTGTTAGGAATTAATTACAAACGTATGAGAAAATGGGTAATGGAAGACGATTTCAGTAGTGTTTGAAGAAAGATTATAGTTAATAAGAACGAGAGCATTGCATCGAGGAAATTAAATCAGTTGAGAGAAAGGCAGGGAAGAGCGCAAGGAAGGAACTTGCGTAGAGAGCAGCAAGAACGTAAGGTTTGGATTGGATTAAACCATGGTTGCAAGCTTGTCGGCGCATCCAAACATATCAAGAACTAGACAGACTGTTAATTCTGCAGTCATATGTACTGTTAGAAAAATTGCCAAGAACACTCTCGGAAAATTTTGTTAACATTCCATTGGAAATCTTGAGGCCGTTAACTGAAAGAGAAGGAGGCATAGAAGTATTTGGTACTCCATTGGATAATTTTTCAGTAGGGGGTACCACTGAAACGAGCAATAGGGGCTCTGCAGATTGGCATGAATTGGTCGCCAATAAAGGCAACTATATCGTATTTCAAAATCCAATTTTTTTACCTATAAGTCAACCAACAAAACTATTTGCCGAGAATAACAGTAAAGCAAGGACCGCTGAGAGCTCGGTAATTAGAGTAAGGGAAAGCAGAGATTATTTCAAAATAAATTTCAGAGGAACAGAAAATTCAATGGTGGCAGGAGGACCAGCCGTTCTGATTGTAGTTCAAATAGGTACCTTGGGCGATCGTATGACTAGCGTCGCACCATTACCTACTTTTCATGGTTTGCCAGGTGTGGACCCAGATCAACATTTGTCTCAATTCTTGACGGCGTGTGTAGCCAATAATGGAAGAACAGAAGACATTTGGCTGAGATGGTTGCCAGTGACACTAAAAGACACAGCGTTTGAGTGGTATAACTGCCAACCTGTAGGTCAATTTATCAATTGGGAGGCATTGAAAACGATATTTTTAGCCCATTTCCGACCAATTGGTTTTGAAGAACGTCTTCGAGAAAGATTAATGAACAACAGAATGATACCAGAGAAAGTGGTACAGTCATATTATGGTCGTGTAGCAGATATACTTCGGAAATGGCCAAATAACCAAATGCCGGAATCGTTTATGTTGTCCATATTGTTTAATGGATTACACCCACGAGAATTGAAGATGTTTGTAAAGGAGGTCCAATCAACTACCATTGCAGCATCTCTTGAGCGAACAAAAGTATGGGAGGAATGTCATTACAACCTGCACTTAACCGTTGGCGCAACGATGATTCCATTGCAAGGCGGTTATCAAATGACAAATTGGAATGACGCATCGGAAAGTTATCTGAGAAGGAGTAATTATCGTACAATTCCATAGGGAATACTGAATGCCGTTCCATTGCAAGCTGTACTACCATTGTGGTTGATCCTTTTACTTATTCCGAAAGGAACTTCTCAGAATAAACTTGTATAGGGGAATTCAAACACAGGGAGTGACTAGTTGCTTAAGCGTTCACGTTAGGGTCACACAATTAATTACCTCCAATGTATCATCTCTATTTCCATTGTCTAAGCACACAAAGAAACTATAATCTCTCTTTTCACCTTATCAATCTCTTCCTTATAATAATTCAATCATACCAATAATTGTTATTTCCACCAATATATCTTCACTCTTATAATCTCCAACTGTAATATCGCAACATCACAGCTTCAGCACACAATTACCCTCATTCCAATTACTAGAATTCTTCACACAGAACTACCATTCACATTACAGTGTTTCACACAACCACAAATTCACTCTTTCTGCTGAACTACATTCAGATTTCAGCATTCAATCTCTCTTCTTTTCATTCAATAACATATAATTCCAATCACACTTTCATTCCATGATTCACTTCACAATATTCAGAAACTCTCAATACTCTTATTTCAAAGAACATAACAATAAAAGAAAAGAGGTAGCACCAAGCTTACCTTGGCTCACACTATCACAGTAATGGCCGTTTCTTCCTCTCTCTCATCCTCCTTATCCTACCACGTGATACCAACTGCTACATCCCTAATGAAAACTGCTTTTCGTAACTATTCATCCATTTTAACTACTCAACTACCTTTCCAACAATCATCTATCTCTGTTTACACTATAAACTAAGTATCTACAAATCAGAAAATAAGTACTTATTCTACATAGTCCCACTCTTAACTGTGCAGCGTCTTCGCAAACAACCAGTTCAAAACAAGAACTGATGACTCCTTAGCATTGCCCATACTCATAGCTACTGATTACAATTCTAAAGTCACTTCTTCGTCTTCCCCGTCTGATACATTTACTGGTACTATGTTCAATTTGGCCGTTAAATCTTCATTAAGTGCTCCCAATTCAAGGACTTGACTTTCCAATTACAGAATTTGGGTGTCTTTCGCCTCTAATTGGTATTGTTGTTTCTTCACCTTCTGTTCCAATTTGCCAATTGAACCTTCAATTGACCCTTGTGGCCATCGAACGCTGACCAATTCTTCCTCCAATTTCTTTGCAACTTCCTTCAGAGTGTTGATCTCTCCTTGCATTTCCTTTGTTTTCACTCTGAATTGGTCACTCATCGTCTTCTTTTCCTGTTCCAAAGTTGCCATCTTCGTCTCGTTCAATTCCTATTGTTGCTTCATTTTCTCAACTTCCAGTTTCGATTGATTGAGAGAATTGGAGAGGTCTTGTTTCTCCTGGTCCCTATGGAAGTGCCAATAAATTGCTCCTCGGTTTTGGTAGTACTGGAGCTGCTATCGTCTTCCCTTTCTCTAGCAACGGTTGACTCAACTCATAAACTATTGTAGACTGTATATAATTGGAACATAGAAGCGTTGCAATTCTACCTGACCTGCGCTTATAACTCAACTCTGCATGAATTCTGGTGGCCACGTAGGCTGCCCAATTAAACACCATACCCTCGAAGAAGCCTATTGTCGCATATAATAATCGTTTAGCCATATATATCATATGTCTATTTAATCCCAACCTCTTCTGAACGAAGCGCATCCACTCCATCAATTCTGGTGTAAGTGCATCCGCCGTCCGCCATCCTTGATTTTTTTCTAGCAACGTCATACCTCCTTTAAAATAACTCCCTGGATTGAAGTCTGAAGACTCTTCTGTGCCAATCGCTAACTCTCCTATTGGTAACTATAATGCCTTATGCAAGGTATTCTTATCAATTCCCAAAGTCCTCTCTTTTACAACACTCGAACCATCCTCAAGATCATAGTTCGTCAAGTATTCTTCTAATAGTTCTACATCGATTGATGGTAAATTGTCTGTCGCTCGCAAAAAAAGATATAGCTGCGCACTTCTAAAGTCCTTCTGCCGCGTTGCATTCCAGCAAATTTCTAACCGCATGGGTTCCATATTTGTGAGTATACAAAGAGAAAGCTCATCCATATTACTCCTTGACCTCACCCTTCTACCCTTTTCCTCCTTCTCCGAGGCTCTCTTCAACTTCTCCCTCGACATTATAAAGCTTTGCGTATTCGCACTAATACTATGATTTACCATGAACTCTCCACTAACAAACTATGCTTCAACAATTCTAGACAAAATACTGAAGGCAGCTACACAGAGTGCCCCTCTCCTAACTGTTTAACCAATTATGAAACAAGAATCCCTAATCTTGATTGCTGATGTTCTAATACACTAATCAACCGCTGTCATTTGCCTCCGATTAGACACTTATGATGGCAGGCAAGTCATCATGAACGGCACGTCTGCCCCCTCCAATCTTGATAAACCCGCCCCCGAGTTTATGTATAATACAGGCGTAGTCGGTTTCCATTGATACGGGTTGTGAATTTGGTTCCCGTGAAATCTTCCAATTGGACGGAACCATTGGTAAAGGCTGCCAATACGCGATAGGGTCTATGCCACAGAATTTGAAATTTTCCCGGAAAATTGTGAAAATGGCTGTCGTACAGCAGGATAAGATCATTAGGCATAAATGATTTTGTGCGGAGTTTACTATCGTAATAACTCTTTCGGCGGCGCTGAATAGCTTCCATGGTCATCTAAGCCGAATCCCTAATCTCATCCAATTTTTTCAATTCTGTTAACCGATATTGGAGAGATTCTTTGTTACCCAACCGTTCTTCCAATGCAATTCTTAAACTGGGAACCTCCAATTCTATTGGTAAGATGGCCTCCTGCTCGTATACCAATTGAAAAGGTGTGGAATTGGTTGTTACTTTATACGCAGTTTGATATGCCCACAATGCTGCAAATAATTTAGTATCCCAGTCGATTCCCGCTCCTGAAATAGTCTTTGTTAAGATTTTACAAAGGATACCGTTGGTCTTTTCGGTCTGCCCATTGGTACGTGGATGATAAGGGGTAGTTTTTCGATGCTTGATCTCATACTTCATTGTCAATGCTTCAATGGTTGCATTAATAAAATGGGTTCTTCGATCACTAACCAATTCTTTCGGACAACCAAAACGAGTGATAATGTTCTCATATAAAAATGTTGCTACAGTAGTGACATTATCAGTTTTTGTTGCCGTAGCCTCCGCCCATTTGGTGACATAATCGGTGGCTACTAAAATATAACATTTCTGTCCATTTCGAGAAGCAGGTGCAATTGGTCCGACGAAATCAATACCCCATTTTTCGAATGGTGCCTGTGCCAAAACTGGTACCAATGGCATTGCAGAAGTTCCAATAGGTCAACCAATTCGTTGACAAGGGTCACAACGACGAACATATTTGTGAGCATCCGAAAACATTGTTGGCCACCAATAACTAGCCATTAAAGCTTTACGCACGGTGCTATCACTCGCAAAATGTCCTCCACAGCTATCCAAATGACATCCTTCCAATATGGTACACACTTCACTTGGAAATATTCAACGTCGTAAAATACCATCCTATCCTTGTTTGTATAATGCGGCTCCAATCATGGTATACGACGCACTTTTTATAATCAGACGCTTCTTTAATTTTTCATTATAAGAAATTGGAAAAGTCTGAAATGTGAGATATTGGATTAGGTCACCATATTCGGGTATAATAACCTCCACAGCGAATAATTGTGCATCCGGAAGGGCGTCGTTTATCGGCTCATTATCCAGTATATTAGATAAACAGGACAAGTGATCTGCATTGGCATGTGTCTTGCCAGGGCGAATATTAATTGTAAAATTGAATTCCTGGAGAAGTAACATCCAGCGAGCAATTCGTCCGCTCAATTGGGGTTTATTTATCATATACTTAAGCGCATCATGATCAATGTGGAACACAAACGGGTAGCCCAGTAGATAATGGCGGAATTTTTGTACAGAATAAATCATGCCGAGGGCTTTTCGTTTGGTAGTATTATAATTGCGTTTGGCCATAACTAATTATCGACTCGCAAAATATATTAGATGATCACGGTTATTGTCATCCTTCTGATTCAATATTGATCCAATCGTGACGTTGGATGCATCGACATAAACCTGAAATGATTTCGTCCAGCAAGGGGCAACCAATATTGGTGCAGACACCAATTTTTGCTTTAAGGCCTCAAAGGCAACACTGCATTCTGCCGTCCAAACGGGACTAGATTCATCCAATAGTGGTTTCTTTAGCAAATTTGTCAATAGCTGACATAGTACCACAAAGGAGTAAATAAAACGCCGATAATAGCTGACATGGCTCACAAAGCGACGTACTTCTGACACCGTTTCTGGCTTTGGTAAAGCCAATATTCGAGTTACTTTATCTGGATCCGTAGCAATACCGCGGCTGAACACTATGTGACCCAAGAGTCTTCTAGAGGGGACCCCAAATTGACACTTCTCTGAATTCAACGATATACCGTACTTATCGCATTGGTCCAGACATCGTCCCAAGCAGTTCAAATGATCGACTGTCGTACTGAACGTGCAAAAATCATCTAAGAATATTTTCATTGACACTCGTAAATAATCTTGAAAGGCCTGTGTCATCACTCTTTGAAATGTGGCTGGTGCATTGCATAATCCAAATGGCATCACTTTGTATGCAAATGTACCCCAATCTGTCGTAAAAGTAGTCTTGGACTGATCTTCCTTGGCAATTTTGACTTGATTGTAACCCGAAAAATCATCCAAAAATGAATAACATTCGTGTCTTGCTACGGCATCCAATATACTGTCCGTAAAAGGTAGAGAAAAATAGTCCTTCTTGGTAGCAGCATTGAGTTTCCGAAAATCTTGACAGATTCTAATCTTGCCATTTTTCTTAGGTACCATTACCATTGGTGAGACCCATTCGCTATATGGAACCGGATAAATGAATCCCACGTGCAATAATTTGTCCAATTCCTCCTTTACCATCAAGGAATATTTTGGGTTGAGACGGTGTTGTCTTTGATGAACTGGTGTAGCATCCGGAACCAATGTAATACGATGTTCACACACCGTTTCTGGAATATCCTTCAGATCTGCATACGTTCAAGCAAAGGACGATTTATGCCGGAGGAAGAATGCTTTCCACTGACTCAATTCGTTACCTTGAATATGCTTGTATATCTTTATATTTTGGGGCGTGTCAAGGGTGCCTAAGTTCAGAGTCTGGAAAACAGGTTCTTCCACAGTCGCCGATTTAAAATCACCTGTTGGCCCGTCGTCGTGCGAAGGAGACTGCAACTGCTGGTGACTCATGTCTGACCGCATTGCACTCACATGATTGACATCATATCGGGTCATCCATTTGGTAATAACATGATCCGAGTTAGAGGCATCCTCCTGATGTAGTAAATATTTGCCGGGGCCACCACATTGGTAGACTCCGCTCTTGGTTGTTGAAGGGATTTGACCTGCCCCAAATTGCAGTGAAACTATAGCATCGTCATCTTCCTCAATCGAGTGACTCTAGTTATCCGATGTAAATTCTGATTCGGGCAATGGGGTTTCTCCGTGATATTATACCGGGTACATTTGTAGAACAATCTGGTCATTGCCTTTTCCAATTGTCAATGTGCCGTGGCCCCAATCGTTCTTAGCCTTGGCTTGATACAACCAAGGTCTGCGCAATAAAATGGGATACGAGAACGTAGAACTCTGTAACCAAAATACAACATAATCAATTTTGTATGTCAATCCCGCGATTACAATGGCAATATCGCGTAAGATTCCCATCGGCTTAACCCGACTATGATCTGCCATTCACAAAACTAATGTTGTAGAGAGCAATTGCTTTAGATCCAAGTCTTCCATTGTATCAGCGTTCATTAAATTCACACTAGAGCCACCATCGACTTGTACCCCTGGAATTAAAACTCCATCGATTGATACATCGATTGTTGGTGCTCCCGGATCTGGGTTTAAGCTAACTTCATGTATTTCTTTAGTACGGGATCTTCGCCATACTAACGCTGAATTCAATGTTGATCGACATTCCGGTGCTACAGCCAAAAGTTGCTTCATTGTAATTGAAGGCTGGATAACATCCAAATCCTTCAATATGTCGTAGGGTTGCATATTGAGAGTAACTCCCAATGCTCTTTTGCATTTCATTGGTTTCATTTTGACTCTGTTCGGTAGCAATTCCTTCCTCTTCGTCGACTCTTCTACCACTAAAGGTTCCTTCAATAGGTGCGAGCTTATATTGGGTTGTGCGGGTATTGGGACGGGGTCATTTGGAATTGATCTTGATGTCCTCAGAAAATTGGCACGTGAAATTGAATTGGGTTCTTCGTCCTGTTGAGGTCCCAATATTGGAATACGGTCCAATACTGGTATTGGTTCGGTTCGCCTCATGGACGGCGCTACTGTTGTTACTTTGATTGGGTCATCCAGGTCCTGAATTGGATTCTTGCCTTTTGTTGGCCCCTGCTAAGCACTGCGTTCACCACCTCTACGCGATGTAATGGTGAGTCCCGTTGAACAGGACCTTTGTCCTCCGTCGGCTGGCTTATTTACATCTGCTAGCCATGGTTATTATAATTAAATGCCGTATTGCACTACTGATAAGTATGACCAGACTGCTTACAATTTCTACATATTGGGGCATAATCATCACTTGCTCTTGGATTAGGACATTCACTCGCATAATGTCTGATTTGTCTGCACCGATAGCAACGAAGTGGTCTTCTGCTAGTTCCTTCAGGGATATTGGGTGTCTCTACTGGTATATAATGGCTCGGTCTATTCCATGTCGGTTGAGTGAAGGATCCTGGTTGACCCATTGGTACTGTAGATTCTGGCATTCGCTTCTGCATGGTTGAATATTGATGATATCCTTGCTGATTCAACCCCAAGCCATGGGTATTGGATACACCTTCTTGGTGAAATTCAGAGTTTTGAAAATTGGAATAATTCTTATTTTGTTTATTCGCTCGATTTCCATTCCAGCCGAACCTATTATTCGTTTGTACTTGATTTACATCCCACGAAGTTGGTTGACTCATGGTCTGTTGTCCGACTTGTTGTTGTTTCCTTAAGTTCCAACAATTGGCAGTGGTATGCTTACCCCCACAAAAGGTACATAGAACCATCATTTGGGGTGGTGAAGAACATTCGATTACCAAATGACCTTGTCCCTTACAATTGCTACACCAAACATTGGGTCGCATATTGGTCGGTTTATGCCTTTTTTCTTTATTCTTGGCCAGATTCACAGCCAATTCATCCATTTTTTTTGTTAATGTTAACAGCAATGACTCATTAGGATCCCTTGATACCAATTCATTGGTCAATTCCTTCGTAGGTATTGATTTTTGATACGCAAAATAAGGCATATACGGTTGTGATGATGATGGTTGAAGAATAAGTAGTTATTTGCTAATCTGTAGATACTTAGTTTATAGTGTAAACAAGGATAGATGATTGTTGGAAAGGTAGTTAAGTAGTTAAAATGCATGAATAGTTACAAAAAGTAGTTTTCATTAGAGATGTAGCAGTTGGTATCTTGTAGTAGGATAAGGAGGATGAAAGAGAGGAAGAAACGGCCATTACTGTGATAGTGTGAGCCAGGGTAAGCTTGGTGCTACCTCTTTTCTTTTATTGTTATGTTCTTTGAAATAAGAGTATTGAGAGTTTCTGAATATTGTGAAGTGAATCATAGAATGAAAGTGTGATTGGAATTATATGTTATTGAATGAAAAGAAGAGAGATTGAATGCTGAAATCTGAATGTAGTTCAGCAGAAAGAGTGAATTTGTGGTTGTGTGAAACACTGTAATGTGAATGGTAGTTCTGTGTGAAGAATTCTAGTAATTGGAATGAAGGTAATTGTGTGCTGAAGCTGTGATGTTGCGGTATTACAATTGGAGATTATAAGAGTGAAGATATATTGGTGGAAATAACAATTATTGGTATGACTGAATTATTGTAAGGAAGAGATTGATAAGGTGAAAGGAGAGATTATAGTTTCTTTGTGTACTGAGACAATGGAAATAGAGATGATGCATTGGAGGTAATTAATTGTGTGACCTTAACGTGAACGCTTAAGCAACTAGTCACTCGACGTGTTTGAATTTCCCATTTTATTGGGCAGACCTTGGTTGTATCAAGCCAAGGCTAAGAACGATTGGGGCCACGGCACATTGACAATTGGAAAAGGCAATGACCAGATTGTTCTACAAATGTACCCGGTATAATATCACGGAGAAACCCCATTGCCCGAATCAGAATTTACATCGGATAACGAGAGTCACTCGATTGAGGAAGATGACGATGCTATAGTTTCACTGCAATTTGGGGCAGGTCAAATCCCTTCAACAACCAAGAGCGGAGTCTACCAATGTGGTGGCCCCGGCAAATATTTACTACATCAGGAGGATGCCTCTAACTCGGATCATGTTATTACCAAATGGATGACCCGATATGATGTCAATCATGTGAGTGCAATGCGGTCAGACATGAGTCACCAGCAGTTGCAGTCTCCTTCGCACGACGACGGGCCAACATGTGATTTTAAATCGGCGACTGTGGAAGAACCTGTTTTCCAGACTCTGAACTTAGGCACCCTTGACACGCCCCAAAATATAAAGATATACAAGCATATTCAAGGTAACGAATTGAGTCAGTGGAAAGCATTCTTCCTCCGGCATAAATCGTCCTTTGCTTGAACGTATGCAGATCTGAAGGATATTCCAGAAACGGTGTGTGAACATCGTATTACATTGGTTCCGGATGCTACACCAGTTCATCAAAGACAACACCGTCTCAACCCAAAATATTCCTTGATGGTAAAGGAGGAATTGGACAAATTATTGCACGTGGGATTCATTTATCCGGTTCCATATAGCGAATGGGTCTCACCAATGGTAATGGTACCTAAGAAAAATGGCAAGATTAGAATCTGTCAAGATTTTCGGAAACTCAATGCTGCTACCAAGAAGGACTATTTTTCTCTACCTTTTACGGACAGTATATTGGATGCCGTAGCAAGACACGAATGTTATTCATTTTTGGATGATTTTTCGGGTTACAATCAAGTCAAAATTGCCAAGGAAGATCAGTCCAAGACTACTTTTACGACAGATTGGGGTACATTTGCATACAAAGTGATGCCATTTGGATTATGCAATGCACCAGCCACATTTCAAAGAGTGATGACACAGGCCTTTTAAGATTATTTACGAGTGTCAATGAAAATATTCTTAGATGATTTTTGCACGTTCAGTACGACAGTCGATCATTTGAACTGCTTGGGACGATGTCTGGACCAATGCGATAAGTACGGTATATCGTTGAATTCAGAGAAGTGTCAATTTGGGGTCCCCTCTAGAAGACTCTTGGGTCACATAGTGTTCAGCCGCGGTATTGCTACGGATCCAGATAAAGTAACTCGAATATTGGCTTTACCAAAGCCAGAAACGGTGTCAGAAGTACGTCGCTTTGTGAGCCATGTCAGCTATTATCGGCGTTTTATTTACTCCTTTGTGGTACTATGTCAGCTATTGACAAATTTGCTAAAGAAACCACTATTGGATGAATCTAGTCCCGTTTGGACGGCAGAATGCAGTGTTGCCTTTGAGGCCTTAAAGCAAAAATTGGTGTCTGCACCAATATTGGTTGCCCCTTGCTGGACGAAATCATTTCAGGTTTATGTCGATGCATCCAACGTCACGATTGGATCAATATTGAATCAGAAGGATGACAATAACCGTGATCATCTAATATATTTTGCGAGTCGATAATTAGTTATGGCCAAACGCAATTATAATACTACCAAACGAAAAGCCCTCGGCATGATTTATTCTGTACAAAAATTCCGCCATTATCTACTGGGCTACCCGTTTGTGTTCCACATTGATCATGATGCACTTAAGTATATGATAAATAAACCCCAATTGAGCGGACGAATTGCTCGCTGGATGTTACTTCTCCAGGAATTCAATTTTACAATTAATGTTCGCCCTGGCAAGACACATGCCAATGCAGATCACTTGTCCTGTTTATCTAATATACTGGATAATGAGCCGATAAACGACGCCCTTCCGGATGCACAATTATTCGCTGTGGAGGTTATTATACCCGAATATGGTGACCTAATCCAATATCTCACATTTCAGACTTTTCCAATTTCTTATAATGAAAAATTAAAGAAGCGTCTGATTATAAAAAGTGCGTCGTATACCATGATTGGAGCCGCATTATACAAACAAGGATGGGATGGTATTTTACGACGTTGAATATTTCCAAGTGAAGTGTGTACCATATTGGAAGGATGTCATTTGGATAGCTGTGGAGGACATTTTGCGAGTGATAGCACCGTGCGTAAAGCTTTAATGGCTAGTTATTGGTGGCCAACAATGTTTTCGGATGCTCACAAATATGTTCGTCGTTGTGACCCTTGTCAACGAATTGGTTGACCTATTGGAACTTCTGCAATGCCATTGGTACCAGTTTTGGCACAGGCACCATTCGAAAAATGGGGTATTGATTTCGTCGGACCAATTGCACCTGCTTCTCGAAATGGACAGAAATGTTATATTTTAGTAGCCACCGATTATGTCACCAAATGGGCGGAGGCTACGGCAACAAAAACTGATAATGTCACTACTGTAGCAACATTTTTATATGAGAACATTATCACTCGTTTTGGTTGTCCGAAAGAATTGGTTAGTGATCGAAGAACCCATTTTATTAATGCAACCATTGAAGCATTGACAATGAAGTATGAGATCAAGCATCGAAAAACTACCCCTTATCATCCACGTACCAATGGGCAGACCGAAAAGACCAACGGTATCCTTTGTAAAATCTTAACAAAGACTATTTCAGGAGCGGGAATCGACTGGGATACTAAATTATTTGCAGCATTGTGGGCATATCAAACTGCGTATAAAGTAACAACCAATTCCACACCTTTTCAATTGGTATACGAGCAGGAGGCCATCTTACCAATAGAATTGGAGGTTCCCAGTTTAAGAATTGCATTGGAAGAACGGTTGGGTAACAAAGAATATCTCCAATATCGGTTAACAGAATTGAAAAAATTGGATGAGATTAGGGATTCGGCTTAGATGACCATGGAAGCTATTCAGCGCCGCCGAAAGAGTTATTACGATAGTAAACTCCGCACAAAATCATTTATGCCTAATGATCTTATCCTGCTGTACGACAGCCGTTTTCACAATTTTCCGGGAAAATTTCAAATTCTGTGGCATAGACCCTATCGCGTATTGGCAGCCTTTACCAATGGTTCCGTCCAATTGGAAGATTTCACGGGAACCAAATTCACAACCCGTATCAATGGAAACCGACTACGCCTGTATTATACATAAACTCGGGGGCGGGTTTATCAAGATTGGAGGGGGCAGACATGCCGTTCATGATGACTTGCCTGCCATCATAAGTGTCTAATCGGAGGCAAATGACAGCGGTTGATTAGTGTATTAGAACATCAGCAATCAAGATTAGGGATTCTTGTTTCATAATTGGTTAAACAGTTAGGAGAGGGGCACTCTGTGTAGCTGCCTTCAGTATTTTGTCTAGAATTGTTGAAGCATAGTTTGTTAGTGGAGAGTTCATGGTAAATCATAGTATTAGTGCGAATACGCAAAGCTTTATAATGTCGAGGGAGAAGTTGAAGAGAGCCTCGGAGAAGGAGGAAAAGGGTAGAAGGGTGAGGTCAAGGAGTAATATGGATGAGCTTTCTCTTTGTATACTCACAAATATGGAACCCATGCGGTTAGAAATTTGCTGGAATGCAACGCGGCAGAAGGACTTTAGAAGTGCGCAGCTATATCTTTTTTTGCGAGCGGCAGACAATTTACCATCAATCGATGTAGAACTATTAGAAGAATACTTGACGAACTATGATCTTGAGGATGGTTCGAGTGTTGTAAAAGAGAGGACTTTGGGAATTGATGAGAATACCTTGCATAAGGCATTATAGTTACCAATAGGAGAGTTAGCGATTGGCACAGAAGAGTCTTCAGACTTCAATCCAGGGAGTTATTTTAAAGGAGGTATGACGTTGCTAGAAAAAAATCAAGGATGGCGGACGGCGGATGCACTTACACCAGAATTGATGGAGTGGATGCGCTTCGTTCAGAAGAGGTTGGGATTAAATAGACATATGATATATATGGCTAAACGATTATTATATGCGACAATAGGCTTCTTCGAGGGTATGGTGTTCAATTGGGCAGCCTACGTGGCCACCAGAATTCATGCAGAGTTGAGTTACAAGCGCAGGTCAGGTAGAATTGCAACGCTTCTGTGTTCCAATTATATACAGTCTGTAATAGTTTATGAGTTGAGTCAACCGTTGCGAGAGAAAGGGAAGACAATAGCACCTCCAGTACTACCAAATTCAAGGAGCAATTTATTGGCACTTCCATGGGGACCAGGAGAAACAAGCGAGCAGGCGAGAGAACCAATGAGTATTCGGGAGAGGGGTCCAATGGTTCAGAGAGACAATAGGCCAGTGGACATACAACATCGAACACCAGAGGAGAACAGTGTGAAAGAGCGATTTTTGGTACAATTATCCCAATTGCAGTAGATGGCAAACGAATTGGTTGATGACACGAATTTTAAGCAGCAATTGGTAGCGTGTAAGAGGGAGATGGCAGAACAACGTCAAAAATTGTTGGAACAAGATCGGGTGAATAGGGCCACCAAAGAAGCCAATTCGAGACCGGAGCATGCCCTTGTAGTAAAACAACAAGCATGGGAAAAGGAAAGAGAGCGCCTTCACTAAGGAATGGTGCATCAGAAACAAGACCTCTCCAATTCTCTCAATCAATCGAAACTGGAATTTGAGAAAATGAAGCAACAATAGGAATTGAACCAGACGAAGATTGCAACTTTGGAACAGGAAAAGAAGACGATGAGTAACCAATTCAGAGTAAAAACAGAGGAAATGCAAGGAGAGATCAACACTCTGAAGGAAGTTGCAAAGAAATTGGAGGAAGAATTGGTCAACGTTTGATGGCCACAAGGGTCAATTGAAGGTTCAATTGGCAAATTGGAACAGAAGGTGAAGCAACAACAATACCAATTAGAGGCGAAAGACACCCGAATTCTGCAATTGAAAAGTCAAGTCCTTGAATTGGGAGCACTTAATGAAGATTTAACGGCAAAATTGAATATAGTATCAATAAATGTATTAGATGGGGAAGACGAAGAAGTGACTTTAGAATTGTAATCAGTAGCTATGAGTATGGGCAATGCTAAGGAGTCATCAGTTCTTGTTTTGAACTGGTTGTTTGCGAAGACGCTGCACAGTTAAGAGTGGGACTATGTAGAATAAGTAATTATTTTCTGATTTGTAGATACTTAGTTTATAGTGTAAACAGAGATAGATGACTGTTGGAAAGGTAGTTCAGTAGTTAAAATGGATGAATAGTTAGAAAAAGCAGTTTTCATTAGAGATGTAGCAGTTAGTATCTCGTGGTAGGATAAGGAAGATGAAAGAGAGGAAGAAACGGCCATTACTGTGATAGTGTGAGCCGAGGTAAGCTTGGTGCTACCTCTTTTCTTTTGTTGTTATGTTCTTTGAAATAAGAGTATTGAGAGTTTCTGAATATTGTGAAGTGAATCATAGAATGAAAGTGTGATTGGAATTATATGTTATTGAATGAAAAGAAGAGAGATTGAATGCTGAAATCTGAATGTAGTTCAGCAGAAAGAGTGAATTTGTGGTTGTGTGAAACACTGTAATATGAATGGTAGTTCTGTGTGAAGAATTCTAGTAATTGGAATGAGGGTAATTGTGTGCTGAAGCTGTGATGTTGCGGTATTATAGTTGGAGATTATAAGAGTGAAGATATATTGGTAGAAATAACAGTTATTGATATGAGTGAATTATTGTAAGGAAGAGATTGATAAGGTGAAAGGAGAGATTATAGTTTCCTTGTGTGCTTAGACAATGGAAATAGAGACGATACATTGGAGGTAATTAATTGTGTGACCTTAACGTGAACGCTTAAGCAACTTGTTACTCTCCGTGTGTGAATTCCCCTATATAGGTTTATTCTGGGAGGTTTCTTTCGGAATAAGTAAAACGATCAACCATAGGAAGTATGATTGTTATTAAATGAGAAGAAGAAAGATTGAATGCTGAAATCTGATTGTAGTTCAGCAGAGAGAATGAGTCTGTGTTTGTGTGAAACACTGTAATGTGAAGGCAGTTAATGGTGAAGAACTCCGGAGTTTCGATTATAGTATGATTATGTCCTGTCATTTAAGATAGTGTGAGATTACTTGTTGTTGTTATCAGTGATGGTGGAGTATTATAACGAAGTCGAAAGCATTATAGTGTTTCCTGGGTGTTTTAAGTAGTGCGGAATACAGTTAATTATGTGACCCTAACGTTGTCGTATTACGTACTTTCCTGCTCGAGAACGCGCCGGGCGTCTGGCTGTAGAAGGTAGTATAGAGATTCGTCGATAGTCAAGCAGTCTATCAGTTTTTGACTGCTGGAATATAAACGACTGCAACAATGTACAGTAAATCTATACGGGTGCTCTTCGACTGCTTGTCGAAGTCCTTTTTGTCCCAGCCGGTAGGTCTCTAGACGTTACAGAGAACCCCGTACAACCTAAACTGTTAATCTTCAATACAGCTTTGTACTTACGATCTTGTATCCACTGACTGTCTTGTTAGATTAACCCAATAAATTTCATTCACTCTGCATACTCAATCCTATAGACACCCTTTTAATCCTTCAATCACAGACGTAACTCGATTTCACAAAACAGTCAAGAGTATTCAAACCCACTTCATTTAAAAATCCCGATTCACCATTACAATACTGACTTCAGCAGCGAGTGCCTCAGTCTTCCCAAAACTCCACGAAGAAGAAAAATCCAAATTCTCTGTCTTTCCTTCCCCGACCCGAAGCATGAAGCTCCTTTCTCTAATTCCCTTGATCTTCAAAAAAAAACCTCCAATGAAAACCGAACTAGTAACCATGCAGAAGCTTGAAAAATCCTTCCCCCCCCGATTTCCCTCAAAAAAAAAAAACCACACCCAAAACTATATCCCCCCTAACCTTATCCTCTGAATTTCTTCAATCTTCCGTCTTAGATCCGGAATTGGCTCCCACCTCAAGCTTGGATCCGAAATTGGCTCTCGCCGTCAAACTTTCTCCTCCGTTTTTGCCTTTAAGAAATCCATTTACCGAAAACAACGTTCTCTAAGACGGCACAGAGAACAAGACAGCCTGAAACAGAATCGAACCCCGTAATCGGGACCACATTGAGTCGCCCGACCAATTCAGGTCCTATATTGGGAAAGATGCCCGTAGTAACCTGGATGTTCCCATAATTGGGTCAAATTGGTCCTCGCGTCAGATTGACTAAGACCCGTAGTAAGACCTGGATTTCCCGTAATTAGACTGCACTGGGTTGATCGGCCAATTCAGGTCTCATATTGGATAAGAGGACCCGGATTGGATTATCAAAATTGGATCCAATTGGCTCCTTGAACCCGTCTTGTGAATTGGTCCTTCTCTTCCTGCTGACTCCCGTTATTGGGATCGAATGGAGCATTTCAGTATGCCCCGGCTGACTGTAACGGAGTGACTAAACCTGACCACTCAGTATTTGTACTGGAGTTGGTCGATGCTCCCAATATTCGAGGTAACTGAATATTAATAAAATTCTCCTTTCTTTTTATTTTCACTGTATAATCGTGTTACAACACGACATCCACCCCCTCTGAACCTCTGCATCCTCCAGTATGCACCAATTTACCCAATTGTTGTTTGATTCAGAATATATCCCCTACGTCTTTGTCCAGTTCGTCGTCGTCACCTTTATTATCCATATCACTTTCATCTTCTTCCTGCGGAATCTCTATACCTTCATTAAGGTCTTCCATATTCATCTCCGCATGTCTTCGTTTAAATATTTTTACTCGCTTCCCTGCAATTGGTATTTTCAATTTTGTACCATCTAACTCCCGTAATGAGTAAGTCGCATTATCATGAACAGTTGTTACAACATATGGTCCAAACCAACGTTTTGAAAATTTCCGCAAAGTACTATGTTGATTATCCAAACTATTGTCATAAACAAGTACCCAGTCACCTTCCTCGATTGCTTTTGGTCTCAATCGATGTTGCTTATCGAATCGCGCCTTGTTTTGTAACCTTGCTCTTTTTAACCTTTCCAATGCTATCTGGACATCTTCCGTTCTTTGCTCCAATTGTCGAATCCTAATAGCCAGAAGTTCTTCTCTTGTCAATCCATCTTCCCATGGTAGCATACTCTAAGTAAGTACCTTTTCTTCAATCGACATAATTGGTTTTTGACCTGTCATAAGTTCTACTGGCATATATCCTGTCACCGAATTAAGTGTTGTTCGATCAGCCCATAATGCAAATGACAAAAGCCGTGGCCACTCTTTAACCTTCCCATTACAAGCTTTAACCAATGCTTTCACAATCGGCGGGTGACTGCGTTCGCTTTTCGCATTCCCTTCCGGATTATAAGCAGTAGTCAGTGATAGTTTAACTCCACATCTTTCAAAGAACTTACGAGCTTCTTGTGCATTTAATTCTCCACGATCTGCAGTGATTTTTCCTACGCACCCGTAACGGCAAATGACATCTTCAAGCAAAAACCTACAAATCTCCTCTGTAGATTTTGTCTTCAATGCTCTTCCTTCTACTTGATTTGATAAATCTTCACGAGCTAAAACCAAATATCTCATCTGCCATAACCCAACCGGCATAATAACCAAATCAACAACCCATTTAAAATGAATAGCCAGAGGATATGTAGGATGAAGACCATCTCGATGTCGGATATTAGAATATGATTGACAGATTTCACATGACTCTACAAATGAGAGCACATCTCGATACATATTTTTCCACCAATATCGTTCCTTGAGTTTAGCAAAAGTAGCCCAGATTCCTCTATGCCCTGCCCATAAACTATCATGAAACTCCTTTAATAATTTTAGTTTTTCTTCCCTTTTGCCTATCACTCGTTGTGGCATCCCAATTCCTTTCTTCGGTCTCTTCCATAAGAATCCATCTCGAAGTAAAAATCCATATGCTTTTTTTCTTATTTGTTTGAATTTTTCTGTAGACCAATTTCCCTGCTTAGACAAGGTATTCAAGTAATGACCAATATCCAATAATTCTCCTTCATAAGATTCTTCAAGAAATAGCTTGTCTTCTCTGTTGAGATTTGATATTGAATAGAATTTCAATTCGACATCATCAATGTCTTCAACCATTTCGTCCTTCCTCTCGTATCTTGCTCGAGATAGCATGTCTGCTACTAAATTGTCCTTTCCAATGATATGCTTAAATTCTGGATTTAGTGACTTAATATAAGCAATCCATCTCAACATTGCAATATCCGGCGTTGAACAGTTAATAATCATTCCAAGCAATGGCAAGCAATCTGTTTCAATTACTACTACTGCCCCAATCAAATAGTCCTTTTCAGCTTTCATAGTCGAAACGACTCCCCAAAGTTCTCTTTTGACTTGCGAATATGCACGCTGACGAATACTTAAAACTTTAGCCCCAAATCGAACTGCAAATCTACTCCCATTCAAATCATCTTGACCCACCGCCCATCCAACGGCAATTGGACTAGCGTCTACAGTAAGAATCACTGGTCTATTGCACTTATAATCAACCTTCCTCAATATTGGAGGTGACATCAATAATTTCTTCAATCTTTGCATTGCCTGAATATGCCTTTCTTTCCATTCAAATCGGTAACCCTTGCGTAACAGTTCATATAATGGATCCGCTATGTGAGCAAAATGAGGGATCGAGATTCGATAAAATACACATGCACCCAAAAACCTGCGAACCTCTGTTAAAGAACCACAATCCTCTTTCATCCTTCCAATTGCATCAACTTTAGTCGGATCTGGTTTTCTTCCGTAAGATCCGCATAAATGTCCAACAATTACAACCTCTCGCACTCCAAATACGGACTTCATACCCGATAATGTAAGATGAACTTCTCCAAGCCGAGTTAAAATCTTTTCACAATCTTGTATATGATCAACAACATATCTGCGACACCCCCTCGTATCTAAAGTTTCATCCTTATCTCCTTCTTTGCACCCTTTTATAGGAACATCATCTAGAAAAGGCACAGTCTTTTCCGGGATAAAATCTCTCAATACCTTATTCATTCCATTCATCATATGCGCAACTGAGTTGGTCGCGCCTTGAGGAAGAGTGCACATTCTAACCAATCCAAGCGGTGTCCTCATCGTTGTCATATCTCTACTTCCTTCGGCAAGTTGAAATTGATCATAACCTGAATACAAATCACCCATTGAATAGATCGCCCTTCCAGCAAACGCCTCAGTAAATTCATCCACAATAGGTCCAATTCCTGCATTCCTGACAGTTAAAGCATTCACCGGCTGCATATCTTGAATAAACCGTAGTGATCCATTCTTCTTAGGTATCTTAAACCATCGACTAGAATACGGCGCAAATGAAGGTTCTAATATTTTCATCTTTATCTTTTCTTTCAATAGTTCCACCAATTTAGGTAAATGTGCCCTCGGTACTGGAATTGGTCTTAGATTCCAAGGTACATGCGGTACAGTGAAGATAACCATAGGTGTTATAATATTTGGATCCACACATCCAATTTCATGAGATTCGAAGGCAAACGATCTACCTTGTTTAGCCAACATCTTTTTGAAGCAAGTAATTTCCTCCGGCAATAAAGAACCATCAAAACCAATCTTCAATTCTTCAAAAGTCTCTTCAGTAAACTGATGTCCAATACTCATTGGATCTCTTAAACTTGCTTCTTTTGATGCTTCTCCCATTTGTTCTTTAGAATCCTCTGGTAATGGTCCGGCAACAGGCTTTACCTTCTTATTTGCCGTTTTATATCTCGTCTCTACTGTGACTTCTGGTGCTTGAAAAGATTCAAGCATGGTATAAACCTCTCTCGAATGAATCTCAACAATCTTATCATTATCCCCTAACCCAATAGATGTAATCAATTCCAATGAATCTTCCAGTCCATTTTCTTCATAAACACCCAAAATCCTCTCATCATCTTGCAATGTACCTATCTTGCGTAACTGTCCTTCAATATCATATAATCTTTTTCTTTCTTTTCTTTTAAAATCATCAACTTTCTTATACATAATATTTCCATTCTCCAATATACCTATAAAACTCGCATCAAAGGCACCTTCATCTCGCGAGAGTACCTCCTCTTTTGTACCTCCATAATCTCACTTTATAGTGGTACCTCCCCAAAATCCTTAAATCCTTCAACAATCTTTGGCAATGGTTTCTCCCTCAACCTATCTCGATTCCGTTCATGGTTAGGAGGTACTGTTAGAAATTGTACAGCTTTCCTCCCATCTTTGCTCCGTACCCTTGCATAAGCAGAACCATCGTCAAGTACTTTTGTTTCCATCCGTGTTGCCGTGATATAAGATTGTCCTAAAATCAACGGATAAGACGTTGTATCTTGAACGAAGAAATGTTGCTCCGTAGCAACATCTCCAATCCGAATTTTGACATCTGGACAAGCTCCATATAATTCGCCTCATGTGTTATTAGCTGCTCGTATTGCCCATCCATGTTCCATATCAATTGGCCATTTTTGCTTCTTATAAAGATCTTTAGACATGAGATTTATTTCAGAACCATGGTCCACCAAAGCAACTATTGGTTCTTCTATATCTCCTACCTTCACCAATACCTCAGTAGTTGCCCTTGCCCAATGCTTTCGAGTATAATGGCTCAAATTTTCCATTCCCTTGTCACTAGGATCTTCGAAACGTACTCACTAATTATACCCATTCTTTTCATTTGTTGGTTGCTTGTAACCAATATCAACCTCTTCTTCATCTCTACATATTCTTGCATCAATAGCATGACTCATTCCAGTTTCGCTCATTAATTGCCTCTTTTGCTTAATGCTGTCAATGATAACATCATGAAACTCCTTCTTTGCAATTCCCAAGACTTCTTTCAATGTGAATTCCACCTTAGCGTTTAATATACGTTCTTCCAACACCCCTTTCAAATTTGTTGCCCCTTCAATATCAGAAAGTAGCTTATAAGCAATTGATTTGCCCTTATCTTTTGTCTCCGTTGTTTTTTCTCCCAATGATGCTGAGGTATCCTTTACAGGCAATTCTTGTGAAGCTGCCTCCCGAGCCTTGTCTCCTCGAGTTTGCCTCTTAAAAGAATTTCCTTCTCTAGTATCATCAAAATTTCCTCGTCTTTTTTCTTCCATCAAAGCTTCATGTTGGCTCTTAGCAATATATGCATGAACTGAAAGAGACTCAACAGGATCCTCCCAACCTGTTCTTCTTCGTATTGTTGTTGTAGTTCTCAATAACGCTTCTTGAGGTAGTTTCCCTTCTTGCATTGTAGAAACGGCAGAAGCCCAAAACTCACTAGTTTCCGTACTTCCACCAATTGCATCATCTACTCTAGTACCATAACTTGCACTTTCTCGTACTACTGTTTCATGCTCTTTTAAGTAATCTTGAACCAATGCTCTCATTCTTCTCTTGCCAAAATTGGTTTGAAGAAGATCCTCCCTATCTTTCAATGCTATCTTCCCATCTTTCCAGCAAATAATTCCCTGCCGTATCATATTATTAAATTCATTGCAATCTTTTCTAGTGTGTGAAGCATCATCACACCAAATGCATCTTTGTACATATCCTTGTTTTGAAACATTCTTCGAATTATTTATAGAAGTATTCTCTTCAAGTCTTGCCAATTTGATTTGAAGATCTCGCATTCCTTGTATAATTTCTTCCATTTCCATATCTGCTTTCTTTGACAAGGATGTCGAAGGTTGAACTGTAGGCATTGTCGGTGGTGTTGTACGTATTGGAGCTTTGGGTGCTTGTACTGTTTTCGGAATATTGCTCCTATCCTTCCTCCTTTCTTTTTTTGTAAGCAACCCCACCGCATCTTCAACGTTCTTCCACTTCGTTGTCAATCCTTCATCTTCTTCTTTGTCTTCAAGAAGGGGTTCTAATTTCTCTTGCAATTCTCCATCAGCAGCTTGAAGAAATAGATCAACTTTGTTCGGCTCCAATGTCAATTTTTCTACCTTCGATAATTGAGAGTACTGCCTCTCAAATTCCCTTAGTAGCTCTGTTGCTTGCAAATTCTTATTGGTCCGTTCAATCCATCCCAGAAACAGCTTCTTAGTAACGCGATCAGCATCTTCCAAGAAATATTCGTCTTTCAATGCATGTGAAAAATCCTCCCATGAATTCCCACAATGATCCGTAATCGATGTAATGTGGTCTCTTATCTCCGGTATCGTGGCAAGTCCAAATAGTGCAACCATTTTCTTCTCAGAAACCCGATTTAATTCCATTTCACGAACATAACATCTTAAATACCTTGAAATATTCCTCCCATCAAATTGATCAATTTTATTGACCACTGCTTGCAATGCTTTGGTTGCCAAAGCTTCCTTCCGATCATTGCTTTGCTGTTGCTGCATTGACAATGAGAAGGCTTGAAACAAACTAGCAATAGACGGATCCATGTGCATACCTTGTCCTTTAGAAGACTCCCCACCAGAAACTTCTCCCAAAAATCCTTCAAAATTTTTATTTTCGTTTTCCATAAAAATAAAGATAAAATCAACCGAAATCCAATACCTTCTATCTCAAGCTTTCACGTCGGGTTTACCACTTATGTCGTATTACGTGCTTTCCTACTCGAGAACGCGCCGGACGTCTGGCTGTAGAAGGTAGTATAGAGATTCACCGATAGTCACGCAGTCTATCAGTTTTTGACTGCTGGAATATAAACGACTGCAACAATGTACAGTAAATCTATACGGGTGCTCTTCAACTGCTTGTCGAAGTCCTTTTTGTCCCAGTTGGTAGGTCTCTAGACGTTACAGAGAACCCCGTACAACCCAAACTGTTAACCTTCAATACTGCTTTGTACTTACAATCTTGTATCCACTGACTGTCTTGTTAGATTAACCCAATAAATTTCATTCACTCCGCATACTCAATCCTA
Organism: Physcomitrium patens; assembly: GCF_059467195.1. Classification (NCBI taxonomy): domain Eukaryota; kingdom Viridiplantae; phylum Streptophyta; class Bryopsida; order Funariales; family Funariaceae; genus Physcomitrium; species Physcomitrium patens. Next base: position 16,161,544 of record NC_143424.1, on the reverse strand, counting down.
TAGACACCCTTTTAATCCTTCAATCACAGACGTAACTCGATTTCACAAAACAGTCAAGAGTATTCAAACCCACTTCATTTAAAAATCCCGATTCACCATTACAATACTGACTTCAGCAGCGAGTGCCTCAGTCTTCCCAAAACTCCACGAAGAAGAAAAATCCAAATTCTCTGTCTTTCCTTCCCCGACCCGAAGCATGAAGCTCCTCTCTCTAATTCCCTTGATCTTCAAAAAAAACCTCCAATGAAAACCGAACTGGTAACCTTGCAGAAGCTTGAAAAATCCTTCCCCCCCCCCGATTTCCCTCAAAAAAAAAACCACACCCAAAACTATATCCCCCCTAACCTTATCCTCTGAATTTCTTCAATCTTCCGTCTTAGATCCGGAATTGGCTCCCACCTCAAGCTTGGATCCGAAATTGGCTCTCGCCGTCAAGCTTTCTCCTCCGTTTTTGCCTTTAAGAAATCCATTTACCGAAAACAACGTTCTCTGAGACGGCACAGAGAACAAGACAGCCTGAAACAGAATCGAACCCCGTAATCGGGACCACATTGAGTCGCCCGACCAATTCAGGTCCTATATTGGGAAAGATGCCCGTAGTAACCTAAATGTTCCCGTAATTGGGTCAAATTGGTCCTCGCGTCAGATTGGCTAAGACCCGTAGTAAGACCTGGATTTCCCGTAATTAGACTGCACTGGGTTGACCGGCCAATTCAGGTCTCATATTGGATAAGAGGACCCGGATTGGATTATCGAAATTGGATCCAATTGGCTCCTCGAACTCGTCTTGTGAATTGGTCCTTCTCTTCCTGCTGACTCCCGTTATTGGGATCGAATGGAGCATTTCAGTATGCCCCGACTGACTGTAACGGAGTGACTGAACCTGCCCACTCAGTATTTGTACTGGAGTTGGTCGATGCTCCCAATATTCGAGGTAACTGAATATTAATAAAATTCCCCTTTCTTTTTATTTTCACTGTATAATCGTGTTACAACACGACAACGTGTAAGCTCATGCGGTATTCTTTCCCTGTGTTCGAATCCCCCTATACAGGTTTACTCTAATTAGATTAGTTAGAGTAAGTAAACTTACAATCACAGCGTCCCAATGTCTGGTGCAGTAATTGTAAGCGACAAGGTCATTTAGTAACAGAATATGCTTTACCACCCCAAATGACAATACAGTGTTTTTTTTGCGGAGGCAAGTATATTATCACCAATTGTTGGAATTTACAGAAGCAACAACAACTCAGTAACCAGATAATGACTCAACCAACTTCATGGGATGTCAATCAAGTACAGACGAATAATAGGTTTGGCTGGAATAGAAATCGAGCGAATAAACAAAACAAGAATTATTCTAATTTTTTCAACTCTCAATTTCACCAAGAAGGTGTATCCAATACTCACGGATTGGCGATGAACCAACCAGGATACCATCAATATCTACCCATGACAAAGCCAATGCCAAACTCTACAATAACAATGGGTCAACCAGGATCCTTTACTCATCTGACATGGAACAGATCTAGTCGTTATATACCAGTAGAGACATCCATTATCCCTGAATGAGTTGGCAGGAGACCACTTCATTGCTATCATTGCAGACAAATCAGACATTATGCAAGTGAATGTCCTAATCCAAAGGCCAGTCATGACTATGCTCCAATATGTGGAAATAGTAAGCAGTCTAGTCATACTTATCAGTAGTGCAATGCGTCCTTTAATTATAATAACCGAGACCAACAAATGCAAACAAGCCAACCGACGGAGGACAAAGGCCCTGTTCAATGAGATTCACTAGTACATCGTGTCAAGGTGGTGAATGTAGTCCTTATCAGAGGCCAACAAAAAGACAAGAATCCAATTCAAGACATGGATGAACCAATCGCAGGAGAGCAAGTAGCGCCGTCCATGGGGCTAAATAAACCAATATCAGTATTGGGACGTATCTCAATATTGAGACCTCAATAGACTGAGGAACCCAATGTGGTCTCACGTGCCAATTTTTCTGGACTATCAAGATCAATCCCAACTGACCAAGTACCAATATCTGTACAATTCAATAAAAGATCTTATGCATTAAAGGAACCTTTAGTGGTAGACAAGTTGGCAAAGTTACCAATGACAATCCCAATCGCCAAAAAGGAATTGCTGTCAAATGGAGTAAAATCAAAACCAATGAAACGTAAAAGAGCATTGAAAATTACTCTCAATATGGAACCCTACAACATTCTGAGAGATTTGGATGTTATTCAGCCTTCAATTACAATGAAGAAACTTTTGGCTGTAGCACCAAAATATCGATCTACATTGAATTCAGCGTTAATACGACGAAGATTCCGCACTAAAGAAATTCATGAAGTTAGCTTAAATCCAGATCTGGGAGCACCAACAATCAATGTATCAATCGATGGCATTTTTATTTTAGGGGTGCAAGTCGATGGTGGCTCTAGTGTAAATTTAATGAACACGGATACAATAGAGGACTTGGATCTAAAGCAATTGCTACCTATGACATTGGTCTTGCAAATGGCAGATCATAGTCAAGTAAAGCCAATAGGAATCTTATGTAATATTGCCACTGTAATCGTGGGATTGACATACAAAATCGATTATATTATATTTTAATTACAGAGTTCTATATTATCGTATCCCATTTTATTGGGCAGACCTTAGCTTTATCAAGCCAAAGCTAAGAATGATTGGGAACGAGGCACATTGACAATTAGAAAAGGCCAAGACCAGATTATTCTACAGATGTACCCGATACAATATCATGGAAAATCTCAATTGTCAAAATCAGAATTTACATCGAACAATGAGAGTCAATCGATTGAGGCAGATGACGATGCTATAGGTTCACCGCAATTTGGGATAGGACAAAACACTTCAACAGCAAAAGCAGGAGTCTACCAATGTGGAAGTTCCAACAAATATTTACTGCATCAAGAGGATGCAACTAACTCGGATCATGCTATTGCCAAATGAATGAACAATTTTGCAGTCAATAGAATCAACACATTGGCACCAGATTTGGATGGTTCCCATATGTTGGATAATACAAGAAATTCAGATCAGGAGAAGACAATTAAATCAGAGGTTGTTAAAGACCCTATGTGTCATTCTATTAACCTGGGCACCAACGAAACACCATAGCTAATTAAAATATATGTCAATATTATCGATACAAAATTGAATGCTTGGAAACAGTTTTTTGTCCATCACAAATCTGCCTTTGCGTGGTCATATGCGGATTTGAAAGGGATTCTAGTTGACGTGTATGAGCACTAGATTATTTTGGAGGAGGGTATTACGCCAGTTCATCAAAGACAACACCGACTTAACCCAAAATATTCTCTTTTAGTGAAAGAAGAATTGGATAAACTTCTCGACGTGGATTTTATTTATCCTATTTTGCATAGTGCATGGATGTCGCCAATCATGAGGGTACCAAAAAAAAATGGGAATTGTTAGGATTTTTGGAAACTTAATGCGGCCACCAAGAAAGATTACTTCTCATTACCATTCACGGACAATATGGGTAACATATTGGTATTATCACCAGGTAGTAAAAGAATAGGAGTGGGGCACCAATTAAAGTCATTCTGTGATGTTGTTTTGGGTTGGCTGGAGTACCATTTTCTTGTATTTTTTGTGTTTTCGAGAGTAGTAGTTCCAGTTAAGAGTTAACAGTGAGAAGCTTGGGACAAAGAAAGAGAACGCATGGTGGAGACCCACAGGCAAGAACTATTCCGGGCTCGTAGTAATTCAATTTTGGAACTGGAAAAAATGAAAGATCAGTTGGTAATGAAACGAGAAAAGACGAAGTTATTGGCGCAAGAGAAATTGATATTGAGTGACCAATACAGATGTGAAACGGAGCAGTTAAGGGCTGAAATTGAGGCCTTGAATGCCAAGGTGATAAGATTGGCAGAGGATTTAGTCAATATTGGTCAAGCACAAGTATCGACGTTGCCAGTTCCCGAAGTTCTAGAAGAGAGGAGTTACTTTCAGCACGAGTTGGAATTGAAAGATGTCCAGATCCTGAAATTGGAAGCTCAAGTCCGTGAACTAGGTGAGTACAATGAAGACCTTTCAACTCAATTGAGACAAAAGCCAATGGAAGGATTGGAGGAGGATGAAGATTTACAATTGGAACCAGAATCGGTGGAACCAATAACAGATACTGCGACAATTGATTAATTAGATAGGCCAGAGGGATCGTAATTTTTGTAGAATTTTGTTAGATAATTTTTAGATAGGTATCAATTGAGTGTTTGCGAGGATGCTGCACAGTTAGGAATGGGGCTATGTAGAATAAGTAGTTATTTTCAGAATGTAGATACCTAATGTATAGTGTAAACAGGGACAGATAACTGCTGAAAAGGTGGTTCAGCAGGTAGAATGGATGAATAGTCAGGAAAAGTAATTATCATCTGTAGTATAGAAGTTGGTATCTCGGGGTAGTATAAGGAAGATGGGAGAGGGGAAGAAAAGCCAGATTGTGAGAGTCGTAAGCCGAGGGCCAGACTGTGAGAGTCGTAAGTGGAGGGCCATACTGTGAGAGTCATAAGCCGAGGACCAGACTGCGATAGTACTGAGCCGGGGATAAGCTTGGTGCTATCTCTTCTTCTTAGTTTTCTTGTTTCTTTTGTGTTAGTGTTGATTCTAGTGAAGAGAATTGATTTAATGAATTAATGTTTGATTTATAAAGTTATTTATGGATCACTGTTTATCAATTGTTGTGAAAGATTAAAGATGTATGGAAGTTTCTAGTCACTGTTTATCGTAAGGTTGTAAGTTTAGTAGAGAGGAATTATAATTGAAGAAATTATCTTGATTAGATTCTGTGGATTAGAAGTTGTTCGTTCCAGGGTTTGGGATATGCTTATGTATTTGTGAATTATACTGGGTACTAAAATTATTATCGTGGATGTTATTATATTGATATGAGAGAGTGGATAGTAGGAGGAAAAGTTAAGTGTTCTTCAGTATAGTAAGCATTCAGCAGTAGCGATTAATTGCATGATCCTAGCAATTGGAGCTCATATACATGGTCATTTTCCATGTTCGAATCTCCCTATATGGGTTTATGTTGGGAGATTTCTTCCGAAATAAGTAAAACGAGCAATCACATAATGTGTCGAATTTTATGAAAGATTCTGAAATTGAGTAAAACATCAGTCCAGAGACACCTAAAAATCCATGATGTCAACCAATTAATTTAGGTACATAGAAGATTCTCCAAATCATTCAAATTCACGACGATATAAAAGGCAAGGAGAAAGAAATTTGGGTGGATTACTTTTTAATGCATAAAACTACTTTCACATGGTCGTATGTGGATTTGAAAGGAATTCTAACTGAAGTTAGTGAGCATCGAATTATATTGGAGGAGAATGCTACATCAGTACGCAAACGACAACATCGACTTAATCTAAAATACTCACTCATAGTAAAAGAAGAACTGGATAAACTCTCAGAGGTTGGATTTATCTATCTAGTTCCTTTCAGTGAATGGATTTCACCAATTATTATGGTACAGAAAAAGAATGGAAAATTTTATATCTATCAAGATTTTTAAAAATTAAATGCAGCTATCAAGAGGGATTATTTTCTTTTATCATTCATGGATAGTATATTAGATGCCGTCACTGGACATGAATGTTATTCATTTCTTGATGGATTTTTTGGTTATAATTAAGTTAAGATTGCAAAAGAAGACCAGTTAAAAACTACTTTTACTACGGATTAGAGGACCTTTGCTTATAAGATTATGCCATTTGGGCTTTGTAATGTACCAGCTATATTTCAAAAGGTAATTATGTAAGCATTCCAAGATTATCTATGAATTTCAATGGAAATATTTCTAGATGATTTTTGTACATTTAGTAAGAGAGCTAGGCATTTAGAATGTTTAGGTCAATGTTTGAATCAATGTGCCAAATATGGAATTTCTTTAAATTCAAAAAAAAACCAATTTGGTGTACCTTTTGATAAACTATTGGGTCATATAGTTTCGATGGCAAGCATTGCTAGAGATCCAGATAAAATAAAGATTATAGTAGAATTAAAGCAATCAAACACTGTTATGGATGTTCGAGCATTTATTGGCCATGTCAGTTATTATTGACAATTTATCTATCTATTTGTAGTTATATGCCTTCCCTTGACAAATCTCTTGAAGAAACTACCAACCTATGGGACCAATCCATTTTGGACAAAAGAATGTACAATTGCCTTTGAAACATTGAAATAGAAATTGATTTCAGCACCAATATTGGTGGCACTTTGTTGGACAAAACTATTCCAAGTTTATGTGGATGCATCTAATGTCACAATTGATTTTGTACTAAGCCAAAAAGATGACCGGGGTTTTGATCACCCTATTTATTATGCAAGTTGTCAATTGATAGCAGCTGAAAGAAATTATACAACAACCGAATGAGAAGCATTGGGAATGATTTATTCTATACAAAAGTTTCGATATTATCTTCTTGGTTATAAATTTATTTTCCATGTTGACGATGATGCTTTAAAATATATGATTAATAAGCCTCAATTGAGTGGTCATATTGTACGATGGATTCTACTCTTGCAGAAATTTGACTTTACTATTCAGATAAGACTAGAGAAATCACATTCCAATGCGGACCATTTATCTTGGTTATACAATATATTGAGTAATGAACCTATTAACGATACACTACTCGATGCGGAACTATTTGTAATAAATGTAATTACTCCAAAGTATAGTAAAATAATTCAATACTTGATATTTCAAATCTTCCAATCCAATTTCAATGAAAAGCTTAAACGACGCTTAATATTAAAATATGCATCTTATATGATGATTGGTGAAGCTTTATATAAACAAGGTAAGGATGAAGTTTTGCAACGTTGTATTTATCAGACTAAAGTACGTACTATATTGAAAGGTTGCCACTTGGACAGTTGTTGTGGATATTTTGTGAGGAATAGCACGGCTTGCAAAGCCTTACAGGCTGGTTATTGGTGGCCAACAATGTTTGCAAATGCCCACCAATTCGTCTATCATTGTAATCCATGTCAGAGAATGGGTCGACCTACTAGAACTTCAGTAACGTCATTGGTACCAATTCTGATTCAAGCTCCTTTTGAAAAATAGGGAATTGATTTTGTGAGACCAATTGCACCAACCTTGAGAAATGGATAAAAATGATATATACTAGTAGAAATGGATTACATAACAAAATGGGCTCAAGTAATAGCTACAAAAATCGATAGTGCAAGTACAATAGCAATTTTTTTATATGAAAATATTATTACACGGTTCCGTTGTCCACGAGAATTGGTTAGTGATCGAGGAACTTATTTTATAAATAATACAATCAAAGCACTCACGGCTAAATACAAGATAAAATATCGAAAGACTACATCGTATCACCCTAGAGCCAATGGACAAACGAGAAAGATAAATAGAAGTTTATGTAAAATCTTAACTAAAACAGTTTCAGGAGCGGGAATAGATTGGAATACTAAATTGTTCGCAGCTTTATAGGCATACCATACTATATATAAAGTTACTACCAATGCTACTCTTTTTCAATTGGTTTATGGCCAGGAAGCAATATTACCTATTGAATTGGAAGTCCAAAGTTTATGAATTATTATCGATAATAGATTGGGAGATCAGGATTCGTTACGGCACCGTTTCGAAGAATTAGAAAAATTGGATGAAACTAGAGCCAATATATTAATGATAATGGAAACGACACAAAAATAAAGGAAGACTTATTATGATAGTAAGCTTAGACCAAAAGCTTTTATGCCAAATGATTTGGTACTTGTTTATGATAGTTGATTTAAAAAATTTTCAGAAAAATTTCAAGTTCGATAGTATGGGCCATATCGAGTTATTGAAGGATTTCTAAATGGTTCAGTACAATTGGAAGATTTTATGGGTACTAAATTTATGACACGAATCAATGGTAATTGGCTTAAACTTTAGTATACATAAATACTGGATGGATTTTTTGTTATAAAAGGGGGAGTCGATCCAATTAATTGAACCATAGTAAGAAGTAAGAGGGGGGCTCTTAACAAGCATCATGTTTTCTTTTGTGGCTAAGAAAAAGATTGTGAATATGATATTTGAGAAAGTAAGGATGGAGATTGATTGGAAGGAACAACAAAAACGGTTGTAGGTGGAGGTTGCAATGTTGTAGACTAAACTAGTCGCATTAGCGAAGGAGGCCAATAATTTAGTGTGGACCAATATGCCAATTTCAGTGATAACACCTTTGGAGATACCTTTGAAATCGATAGAAGAATGGCAAAAGATGTTGAAAGAGTGTGACAACAAATTGCCGACTTGAGTCTCAGGTACGGGAATCAGATTTATTGAATGAAGATTTGATGGCGTGTTTGGATGGAGAACCCTCAAACACTGAGGCAGACAATGAAGATGTAATAAGGGAGAAGGTTACCAATTCAAAGGGTGGTAAGCCAACGCTGCTATGTCTTTATAAGTTGAGGCTAAATAATGTTTGCGAGGACGCTGCACAATTAGGATTGGAGCTATGTAAAATAAGTAAATAAACTTTGTGATAAGTTACTAATTAATTATTGACAATGTTGAGAATTAGACTAATGGCTAGGAAGTTTAGTTGATAACAATAGGTTGTTAGTAGAATAAATAGTTAAGAATTCAAAGGGTCATAATCTTTGGAATCCGCTAGCTGACGAATCATCTTTTTGGTAGGATAAATAGGTTGAGAAAAGAGAGGTCAGGACCAGACTGAGAGTCGTAAGCCGAGAGCCAAACTCTGAGAGTCGTAAGTCGAGAGCCAGATTGTGAGAGTCGTAAGCCAAGGTAAGCTTGGTGCTACCTCTTTGTTTTCTTTATTATTTGCTTATGAAGAATTATGATTGAGAGAAGTATTGTTGAATTGATAATTATAATATGGATTATGGATTGAATTAAGATGGAAGTAGTAAGCCTTGATGTTTTGTAGTTTGATAATTGATTTCAGATAGCCAGAGTACAGTCAATTGTGACACTAACATACCTAATTCATATAACCAATTTTTTCCCATGTTCGAATCCACCTCTATTAGTTCAATTGCTTTGGTCTATTGAAGCTTGAACACAATGAGAACAATAGTGCACCACCAAGATGAGTAAAAGAACGAATTTTCTTTGATTTTTGCTCCTTAAAAGCTTCTTTATTTTTTGGAGACCTCCTCTTGTTTTCAGGCTCAATCACATCATCCTTATAAATAGCTCTACCTCTTTTTTCTTCAACCATGGCATCATACAAATCATCATTATATTTGTTTCTACATAAATATACTTTAATATTAATTGTATCAACTAGATCATTCCATCTAGTCATTTTCCTCATAGCTTCAGCTCCCCTGATCATGATTTTTGTAGTTGGTAGGGAACTAGCCTTAACTGCTTTTTGTTCAACTGTAATAGAGTAAGACTCAGCTCTTTCTCTTTGTATGGCATTATTCTTTTATATTTATTCTTCCACCGATTTTTTCATGCCACCTTTCTCAAAATTAGACTTTAAAGGCTCATCTGACCTTGTGAGTCTTATCTTGTCCTCTTTGAAATATACAATATCATCCTTGATTGCACCTTTGTAGCTATCACTTACCATGCTTATAGTTTGGATTATCACATTACATACATCTCTCTATAAATCTCTTTGAGCCTTCAATTGTCTTTGATGAATTTACTATTTGGAATTTCTTCAAAACTTTTATGCTCTTGATCAATTCTTCAAGAGTACCATCCTTGATAATCTTGATCACCTTTTGAGGTGGCACTTGATTCTGAGATGTAGGCATTGATTCCAACCTTAATATTAAACCATGAGTCTTAATCTTTTATTATTAAACAAAAAGTTCCACTGTTTCTTTTATTAGCTTCCAATAATTTATAAAATCACTTTCAAATGTCTTGTTTGCTAGATAAAAGAAAAAATTTTCCTCCAAGTATTCATCAATTGCTTACAAGAATAATCCAATTTTCTTTGTTTCGAAGAGCTGTCTCTCTTGTCGTGGTAATTGCCTAAATTTAGTCTCAAATTTCTTGATTAATTCATTTGGAGCCATTTGATTTCTTGACCTTTGCTCAATCCTATCCAAAAAAGTCTATTTTGTCATTTTTTTGAGTCTTTTTTAAAAAATTCATCTTTCAAGAGTTCTTTAAATTTCTTCCATGATATAGTTTGAATATATTATTCTTGCATCCTCTCTCTAATTTTTGGTACCACTGCCAAATCAAAGGTGGTAATCATCTTCATTTCTGAAACTTAATGCATCTCTATTTTATATATATAAATCTTGAGGAACTTAGTGATGTTCCTCCCATCAAACCTTTCAATTTTATCTACGACTCCTTATAAAGCTTTGGTGGTATTCCTATCTTTTTCATACATCTATTGCCTTTCTTCCATAAATTAGGCAAATGCACTAAATAAATCATAGACACCCACCCCACTTAATAATGAAAATCCAAGGATTTGATCCGCCATCTTAACTTGTTGAGATAATTAGTGCATTAAGACTCTCTCAGTAGAAGCATCAATATGTCAACGTAGAGAGAGTTTGCCTCAAGAAAGCTTTAGGCTCTTGGTTGTCACTAATTACTCAATCAAGCTTCAAAATAAAGAAATTCCTAGGTTTATATATAAAATTTCTCTTTTGGAGCAATTACACCAAATACATAAGCCTTAAATAACCAACAACATCCAAAATATGATAAAATCCTCTAAAACCTTCTATATCCTTATGTAGAAATTTTTTTGAACTTCAATACCTCATATCTCTTGTTCTAATTTTCCAAACTTACTCAAATTTTATATAAAGCAATACTATATTTTTATCAACTTCTATAATAAATTTCAACTACAAATTCATTGTAGATCCTAAATATCATGAAAATTATAATAGTAGCTTCAAATCCTAGTTTTTATACACCCGCATATAATTTTCTTCATATTTCACAAATTAAATATCCAAATTTTACAACGATTATATATATAGTTTTTTAACACAATTATCTATCTTTTCCAAAAAGTTTGAACCAAAAGTTCTTCTAAAAACTCAAGTTATGGCTCCAACTATTACTATAAATAAAACCACACTTACTACCTTTGATTTGAAAGTGTTGCCTTCAACTCCTTACATCTCTTTTATATGAAGTTCAAAAGCAACAATTTTATTAAAAAAGATGTAGGTCTTAAAATTGTCATTCTAGTTACACCATTCAATCTTCAAAAACACTCGTATAACTTCTTGTATTCACAAAAGAGTAACAATATGTCTTAAATTATCACCTTAACTTCAAATGTCTAAAACTTCTTCACCTTAACTCCAAATCCTCTAATTTTTGTACAAAAATTGTAACCCAAATCCTATATCTTATAACTCTAGCTTTCAATTTCCAAATGCCTTCTTTGAAGTCACGAATACTCTTGTTAAGGTTACAAGTAGCCTCCTCAAAGCACATTTGGCATCGTACTCGATCAATAAGGATGAAGTTTTCTTTGCCTTCATCCAACCATGCCTTACTTTCATCCCTTCCAATTAGCTTCTAACTAGTTTGGATTTTTTTTCTTAGGCTTCCACCTTCTTCCTATGCTTCATACTAAATAATTAGATCTTATACATATATATATATATATATATATATATATATGTGTACCAAAATCAAAGCAAGTAAAAGAAATAAAGTAAGATTTCTTATACCAACTCCTTTTTATTTAATCTACTAAGCAGTCTAAGACACATCTAGATTTGTCAACATATAATATGTTTTAATTAATTTTTACATATTGTAAGTATTTATAGTATGACAATGATATCGTATTACGTGCTTTCTTGCTCGAAAATGCGCCGAGCGTCTGGTTGTAGAAGGTAGTATAGAGATTTGCCAATAGTCAAGCAGTCTATCAGTTTTTGACTGTTGGAATATAAACGACTGCACAAATACACCGTAAATCTATACGGATGCCCTTCGACTACTCGACGAAGTCCTTTTTGTCCCGGTCGATAGGTCTCTAGATGTTACAGAGAACCCCGAACAACTCAAACTACTAATCTTCGACACCGCTTTATACTCACGATCTTGTATCCACTGACTGTCTCGTTAGATTAACCCAATAAATTTCATTCACTCCGCATACTCAATCCTATAGACACCCTTTTAATTCTTCATCACAGACGTAATTCGATTTCACAAAACAGTCAAGAGTAATCAAACCCACTTCATTAAAAATCCCGATTCACCATTACAACACTGACTTCAGCAACTATTGCCTCAGTCTTCCCAAAACCCTATGAAGAAAAAAAACCCAATTCTCTGTCTTCTTTCTCCCCCCCGAAGCATGAAGCTAGCTCCCTTCCATCCTTCAAAACTCCCCCCAAAACTTATTCTCTCCCCTAACCTTATCCTCTAAATTTCTTCAATCTTCCATCTTGGATCCGGAATTGGCTCCCACCATCAGAGCTTGGATCCAAAATTGGCTCTCGCCGTCAGAGCTTTCTCCTCCATTTTTACCTTTAAGAGATCTTTTTACCGAAAACAACGTTCCTTGAAACGGCACAGAGAACAGGACAGCCTGAAATAGAATCGAAACCCCGTAATCCAGACCACATTGAGTCGCCATACCAATTCAGGTCTCATATTGACTAAGAGTCCAGTAGTAAGACCTGGATGTCTCCGTAATTGGATCAAATTGGTCCTTCACGTCAGATTCGCTGAGGCCTATAGTAAGACCTGGATTTTCCCATAATTAGACTGCATTGGGTTGCCCAGCCAATTCAGGTCTCATATTGGGTAAGAGGACCCGGATTGGATTCTTGAAATTGGATCCAATTGGCTCTTCGAACTAGGCTCACCAGTCGTGTGAATTGGTCCTTTCTCTTCCTGTTGACTCCTGTTATTGAAATTGAACAGAGCATTTGAGTATGCCCCGGTTGACTGTAATGGGGTGACTAAACCTGGCCACTCAGTATTTGCATTGGAGTTGGTCGTTGCTCCCAATATTCGAGGTAACTGAACATTAATAAAAGTCCTCTTTCTTTATATTTTCACGGTATACTCGTGTTACAACACGACATCCACCCCCTCTGAACCTGTGCATCCTCCGGTATGCACGAATTTATCCAATTGCTATTTGATTCAGAATATATCCTCTACATCTTTGTGCAGTTCGTCTTCGTCACCTTCTTCGATTGTTTTAGGTCTCAATCCATGTTGCTTGTCGAATCGTGCCTTGTTTCGTAACCTTGCTCTTTTTAACCTTTCCAATGCTATCTGCACATCTTTCAATCTTTGCTCCAATTGTCGAATTCTAATAGCCAGAAGTTCTTCTATTGTCAATTCATCTTCCCATGGTAGCATACTCCAAGTAAGTATCTTTTCTTCAATCGGCATAATTGATTTTTGACCTATCATAAGTTCTACTGGCATATATCCTGTCACCGAACTATGTGTTGTTCAATCAGTCCATAATGCAAATGACAAAAGCCGTGGCCACTCTTTAACTTTCCCATTACAAGCTTTAACTAATGCTTTCACAATCGGTGGGTGACTGCGTTCGCTTTTTGCATTCCCTTCTAGATTATAAGCAGTAGTCAGTGATAGTTTAACTCCACATCTTTCAAAGAACTTACAAGCTTCTTGTGCATTTAATTCTCCACAATCTATAGTGATTTTTCCTACGCATCCGTAGTGGCAAATGACATCTTCAAGCAAAAACCTACAAATCCCCTCTGTAGATTTTGTCCTCAATGCTCTTCCTTCTACTTGATTTGATAAATCTTCACGAGCTAAAACCAAATATCTCATCTGCTATAATCCAACCGGCATAATAACCAAATCAACAACCCATTTAAAATGAACAGCCAGAGGATACGTAGGATGAAGACCATCTCGATGTCGGATATTAGAATACGATTGACAGATTTCACATGACTCTACAAATGAGAGCACATCTCGATACATAATTTTCCACCAATATCGTTCTTTGAGTTTAGCAAAAGTAGCCCAGATTCCTCTATGCCATACCCATAAACTATCATGAAAATCCTTTAATAATTTTAGTTTTTCTTCCTTTTTGCCTATCACTCGTTGTGGCATCCTAATTCCTTTCTTCAATCTCTTCCATAAGAATCCATCTTGAAGCAAAAATCCATATGCTTTTTTTCTTATTTATTTGAATTTTTTTGTAGAGCAATTCCTCTACTTAGTCAAGGTATTCAAGTAATGATCAATATCCAATAATTCTCCTTCATAAGATTCTTCAAGAAATAGCTTGTCTTCCCTATTGAGATTTGATATTGAATAGAATTTCAATCCGGCGTCATCAATGTCTTCAACCATTTCGTCCTCCCTCTCGTATCTTGCTCGAGATAGCATGTCTGCTACTAAATTGTCTTTCCTTGTAATATGCTTAAATTCCGGATTTAGTGACTTAATATAAGCAATCCATCTCAACATTGCAATATCAGGCATTGAACAGTTAGTAATCATTCCAAGCAATGGCAAGCAATCTGTTTCAATTACTACTACTGCCCCAATGAAATAGTCCTTTTCAGCTTTCATAGCCGAAACAACTCCCCAAAGTTCTCTTTTGACTTGCGAATATGCATGCTGATGAATACTTAAAACTTTAGCCCCAAATCGAACTGCAAATCTACTCCCGCTTGAATCAACTTGACCCACAGTCCATCCAATGGTAATTGGACTAGCGTCCATAGTAAGAATCACTGGTCTATTGCACTTATAATCAACCTTCCTCAATATTGGAGGTGACATCAATAATTTCTTCAATCTTAGCATTGCCTGAATTATCCTTTCTTCCCATTTGAATCGGTAACCTTTGCGTAACAGTTCATATAATAGATCTGCTATGTGAGCAAAATGAGGGATCCAGATTTGATAAAATATACATGTACCTAAAAACCTGCGAACCTCTGTTAAAGAATCACAATCCTCTTTCATCCTTCCAATTGCATCAACTTTAGTCGGATCAGGTTTTCTTCCGTAAGATCCACATAAATATCCAAAAATTACAACCTCTCGTACTCCAAATATGGACTTCATACCCGATAATGTAAGATGAACTTCTCCAAGCCGAGTTAAAATCTTTTCACAATCTTGTATATGATCAACAACATATTTGCGACACCCCCTCGTATCTAAAGTTTCATCCTTGTCTCCTTCTCTGCACCCTTTTATAGGAACATCATCCAGAAAAGGCATAGTCTTTTCCAGAATAAAATCTCTCAATACCTTATTCATCCCATTCATCATATGCGCAACTGAGTTGGTCGCGCCTTGAGGAAGAGTACACATTCTAACCAATCCAAGTGGTGTCCTCATTGTTGTCATATCTCTACTTCCTTTGACAAGTTGAAATTGATCATAACCTAAATACAAGTCACCCATTGAATAGATCGCCCTTCCAGCAAATGCCTCAGCAAATTCATCCACAATAGGACCAATTTCTGCTTTCCTAACAGTTACTGCATTCACTGGTTGCATATCTTGAATAAACCGTAGTGACCCATTCTTCTTAGGTACCATAAACAATCGACTAGAGTATGGCGCAAACGAGGGTTCCAATATTTTCATCTTTATCTTTTCTTTTAATAGCTCAATCAATTTAGGTAAATGTACCCTCGATACTGGAATCGGTCTTAGATTCCAAGGTACATGTGGTACAGTGAAGATAACCATAGGTGTTATAATATTTGGATCTACACATCCAATTTCATGAGATTCGAAAGCAAATGATCTACCTTGTTTAGCAAACATCTTTTTGAAGCAAGTAATTTCCTTCGGCAATAAAGAACCATCAGAACCAATCTTCAATTCTTCAAAAGTCTCTTTAGTAAACTGATGTCCAATACTCATTGGATCTCTTAAACTTGCTTCTTTTGATGCTTCTCCCATTTGTTCTTTAGAATCTTCTGGTAATGGTCCGGCAACAGGCTTTATCTTCTTATCTGCCGTTTTATATCTCGTCTCTACAGTGACTTGTAGTGCTTGAAAAGATTCAAGTATGATATAAACCTCTCTTGAATGAATCTCAACAATCTTATCATTATCCCCTAACCCAATAGATGTAATCAATTCCAATGAATCTTCCAGTCCATTTTCTACATAAACACCTAAAATCCTCTCATCATCTTGCAATGTACCTAACTTGCATAATTGTCCTTCAATATCATATAATCTTTTTCTTTCTTTTCTTTTAAAATCATCAACTTTTTTATACATAATATTTCCATTCTCCAATATACCTATAAAACTCGCATCAAAGGCACCTTCATCTCGCGAGAGTACCTCCTCTTTTGTACCTCCATAATCTCGCTTTACAATGGTACCTCTCCAAAATCCTTAAATCCTTCAACAATCTTTGGCAATGGTTTCTCCCTCAACCTATCTCGATTCCGTTCATGGTTAGGAGGTACTGTTAGAAATTGTACAACTTTCCTCCCATCCTCGCTACGTACCCTTGCATAAGCAGAACCATCGTCAAGTACTTTTATTTCCATCCGTGTTGCCATAGTATAAGGTTGTCCTAAAATCAATGGATAAGACGTTGTATCCTCAACAAAGAAATGTTGCTCTGTCGCAACATCTCCAATCCGAATTTTGACATCTGGACAGGCTTTATATAATTCGCCCCTTGTATTATTAGCTGCTCGAATTGTCCATACATGTTCCATATCAATTGGCCATTTTTGCTTCTTATAAAGATCTTTAGACCTGAGATTTATTTCAGAACCATGGTCGACTAAAGCAACTATTGGTTCTTCTATATCTCCTCCTTTCACCAATACCTCAGTAGTTGCCCTTGCCCATTGCTTTCGAGTATAATGGCTCAAAGTTTCCATTTCCTTATCACTAGAATCTTCGAAACGTACTCGTTGATTATATCCATTCTTTTCATTTGTTACTTGCTTGTAACCAATATCAACCTCTTCTTCATTTCTATATATTCTTGCATCAATAGCATGACTCATTCCAATTTCGCCCATTAATTACATCTTTCGCTTAATGCTGTCAATGATAACATCATGAAACTCCTTCTTTACAATTCCCAAGACTTCTTTCAATGTGAATTCCACCTTAGCGTTTAATATATGTTCTTCCAACACCCCTTTCAAATTTGTTGCCACTTCAATGTCAGAAAGTAGCTTATAAGCAATTGATTTGCCTTTATCTTTTGTTTCCTTTGTTTTATCTCCCAATGATGCTGAGGTATCCTTTATAAGCAATTCTTCTGAAGCTGCCTCTCGAGCCTTGTCTCCTCGAGTTTGCCTCTTAGAAGAATTTCCTTCTCTAGTATCATCAAAATTTCCTCGTTTCTTTTCTTCCATTAAAGCTTTATATTGGCTCTTAGCAATATATGCATGAACTGAAAGAGACTCAACAGGATCCTCCTAACCTGTTGCACCTCGTATTGTAGCTGCAGTCCTCAATAACGCTTCTCGAGGTAATTTCCCTTCTTGTATTGTAGAAACGGCAGAAGCCCAAAACTCACTAGTTTCCGTACTTCCACCAAGGTCATCATCTACTCTAGCACCATAACTTGCACTTTCTCGTGCTGCTGTTTCATGCTCTTTTAGGTAATCTTGAACCAATGCTCTCATTCTTCCCTTGCCAAAATTGGTTCGAAGAAGATCATCCCTATCTTTCAATGCTATCTTCTCATCTTTTCAGCAAATAATTTCCTGTCGTATCATATTATTAAATTCATTACAATCTTTTCTAGTGTGTGAAGCGTCATCATACCAAATACATCTTTGTACATATCTTTGTTTTGAAACATTCTTCGAATTTTTTATAGAGGTATTCTCTTCAAGTCTTGCTAATTTGATTTGAAGATCTCGCATTCCTTGTATAATTTCTTCCATCCCCATATCTGCTTTCTTTGATAAGGATGTCGAAGGTTGAACTGTAGGCATTGTTGGTGGTGTTGTACATACTGCAATTTTGGGTGCTTGGACTGTTTTTGGAATATTGCTCCTATCCTTCCTCTTTTATCTTTTTGTAAACAACCCCATCACATCTTCAATGTTCTTCTACTTTGTTGTCAATCCTTCATCTTCTTCTTTGTCTTCAAGAAGGAGTTCTAATTTTCCTTGCAATTTTCCATTAGCAGCTTGAAGAAATAGATCAACTTTGTTCGGCTCCAATGTCAATTTTTCTACCTTCGACAATTGAGAGTACTGCCTTTCAAATTTCCTTAGTAGCTTTGTTGCTTGTAAATTCTTATTAGGCCGTTCAATCTATTCCAGAAATAGCTTCTTAGTAACGCGATCAGCATCTTCCGAGAAATATTTGTCTTTCAATGCATGTGAAAAAACCTCCCATGAATTCCCACAACGATCCGTAATTGATGTAATGTGGTCTCTTATCTCCGGTATTGTGGAAAGTCTAAATAATTCTTCTCAGAAATCCGATTTAATTCCATTTCACGAACATAACATCTTAAATACCTTGAAATATTCCTCCCATCAAATTGATCAATTTTATTGACCACTGCTTGCAATGCTTTGGTTGCCAAAGCTTCCTTTCGATCATTGCTTTATTGTTGCTGCATTGAAAATGAGAAGGCTTGAAACATACTAGCAATAGACGGATCCATGTGCATAACTTGGTCTTTAGAAGAATCCCCACTAGAAACTCCTCCCAAAAATCCTTCAAAATTTTTATTTTCGTTTTCCATAAAATAAAGATAAAATCAATCGAAATCCAATACCTTCCACCTCAAGCTTTCACGTCGGGTTCACCACTTATGTTGTATTACGTGCTTTCCTGCTCGAGAACGGGCCGGACGTCTGGTTGTAGAAGGTAGTATGGAGATTCGCCAATAGTCAAGCAGTCTATCAGTTTTTGACTGTTGGAATATAAACGATTGCAAGAATACATCGTAAATCTTTATGGATGCCCTTCGACTGCTTGACGAAGTCCTTCTTATCCCGGTCAGTAGGTCTCTAGACGTTACAGAGAACCCCGAACAACTCAAACTACTAATCTTCGACACCGCTTTATACTCACGATCTTGTATCCACTGACTGTCTCGTTAGATTAACCCAATAAATTTCATTCACTCCGCATACTCAATCCTATAGACACCCTTTTAATTCTTCATCACAGACGTAATTCGATTTCACAAAACAGTCAAGAGTAATCAAACCCACTTCATTAAAAATCCCGATTCACCATTACAACACTGACTTCAGCAACTATTGCCTCAGTCTTCCCAAAACCCTATGAAGAAAAAAAACCCAATTCTCTGTCTTCTTTCTCCCCCCCGAAGCATGAAGCTAGCTCCCTTCCATCCTTCAAAACTCCCCCCAAAACTTATTCTCTCCCCTAACCTTATCCTCTAAATTTCTTCAATCTTCCATCTTGGATCCGGAATTAGCTCCCACCATCAGAGCTTGGATCCAAAATTGGCTCTCGCCGTCAGAGCTTTCTCCTCCATTTTTACCTTTAAGAGATCTTTTTACCGAAAACAACGTTCCTTGAAACGGCACAGAGAACAGGACAGCCTGAAATAGAATCGAAACCCCGTAATCCAGACCACATTGAGTCGCCATACCAATTCAGGTCTCATATTGACTAAGAGTCCAGTAGTAAGACCTGGATGTCTCCGTAATTGGATCAAATTGGTCCTTCACGTCAGATTCGCTGAGGCCCATAGTAAGACCTGGATTTTCCCGTAATTAGACTGCATTGGGTTGCCCGGCCAATTCAGGTCTCATATTGGGTAAGAGGACCCGGATTGGATTCTTGAAATTGGATCCAATTGGCTCTTCGAACCAGGCTCACCAGTCGTGTGAATTGGTCCTTTCTCTTCCTGTTGACTCCTGTTATTGAAATTGAACAGAGCATTTGAGTATGCCCCGGTTGACTGTAACGGGGTGACTGAACCTGGCCACTCAATATTTGCATTGGAGTTGGTCGTTGCTCCCAATATTCGAGGTAACTGAGCATTAATAAAAGTCCTCTTTCTTTATATTTTCACGGTATACTCATGTTACAACACGACAACGGTCCATCCCAATAGATTTGAAATTTTTTAAAAAAAATGTGAAATTGACTATCATAAAGAAGTATTAGATCATTGGATAAAAAAGATTTGGCACATAATATGCTATCATATTAACTCTTATAGTGTCATCAAGAAAGAATTTGCCTTGAAAAAACATTGTGCTTCTTACTGCTATTGATTGCTTTACTATATTGTAATTCTAGAACATTCATAATCCTCTATAAAATATGAGTCCATTCTGAATTCACTTACTCTCATATCAAGAGGTCTTTTTTTTTAAATATTTTTTTAAAAAAATAAAATACAAGACAGCCAAAGTTCCCCTGAGAAGTCCTTATATCTCCCTCTAAAGACAGTTGCCCTTCTTTTTCTTAAAATCTCCAATCTTAAATCCTACCTCTAAATCCTACTTCTAAATTCTAAACTTTAATCTCTTTTATATATATATATATATATATATATATATATATATATTTTGAGTATGTATATGTCTTGAAAGAAAATATATATATATATATATATATATATATATATATATATATAGGATTGAGGATTCTAGAGGATTAATGCCATCCCACTTTAAGCCACTACCAACTTGTCGCTTCTTCTTTTTTAAGGAAATTTATATACCAATCTATCAAGAAGATGAATATATAGAAGGCATAGGTGTCACACATCATGCTACTATTAATGGAGATTCTTTGCTTCCATCTATAGGTAACAAGTGCCCTTGTCACCCAACATAATTTCCTAATGCAAGCATTGTAGGGACAATCCTTTAGATATCCTTAATAAATTAATTGAGGATTTTTGAAAAATATTCTTCTTCCATCTTCCTTCCATATGCTACCATGGGGTTTAGTACTTAAGACCTCCTAGGTACCACCCAAGCATCCTATCATCTATCCATCTCTACAAGCCCAAGTCACCTCTTGATGTCTATAGCTTCAATTCTTTTCCCTATAAGCTTACTGCTCAATCTGTTCTCCTTCTTTAAATCTCTATTTCTCACAAATCATAACTTATTTTTCTATAAAACTTTACACATCTATTTATAGACCTATTAAAAATATTTCTATAAATTTTTACATTAAATTGATATTTTAAAATTTTAATTATCCTAAATTCTAATTTCTCCTTGTATAAACTTATTTTTTAATTTCTATCAATTATAATACTTATTGCTAATAGAATTCATTTATTTACATATTTTTTTATTAATCTTTATTTTAATTTAATACTCAATTAAATAATTAATTCTTATTTTTAATTATTTTTTCAAATATTTTATTAAATAAGAAAATATAAGTTAAGAATTAATTGATATAATAATTTTTATCTAATTTTTATATATTGTGCTGAAACATGATACGACAATGGCAATATTGTATAGCTTCTATAATCAAAAGAGCTATAGTCCTCACTTCATCTAATTTTTCTAATTGTGTGAAGTAATATTGGAGGAATTCCTTGTCGCCAAGATATTCATCTAATATAATTATCAAATATTGAACTTCCAATTCAATTGATAATATTGGTTCTTGGCCATACACCAATTAGAATGGCATAGAATTGTTAGTCACTTTATACAAAGTACAATATGCTTACAAATCTACAAATAATTTTGTATCTTAATTCGATTCCATACCACACATGGTCTTAGTTAAAACTTTGCATAGAATACTTTTGGTCTTTTCAATCTGTCCATTAGTCCGAGGATGATATGGGATTATTTTTTCATGTTTGATTTCATATTTATCCATCAAGGCTATAATTATAGAATTAATAAATAGGGTTCTTCAATTACTAACCAATTTTTTGTAATACCCAAATTGAGTGATAATATTCTCATATAAAAATATCACTATTGTATTGACAATATCAATTTTTGTTGCTGCCACCTCCGTTCTTTTTATTATATAATCAGTTGCTACTAAAATATATCTTTTTGTATATTTTGTGAGGCTGGTGTAATTGGTCTTAAAAAACCAATACTCCATTTCTCAAATGGTACTTGTGCCAAAATTAGTACCAACAGTATGGCAAAAGTTCTAATAGGTTGACCAATTCGTTGATAAAAATCACAACATCGGACATATTGGTGTGCATTCAAAAACATTGTTGGCCACCAATATCCAACCATTAAAGCTTTATGAATAGTAATATCACCAACAAAATGCCCACTACAATTATCAAAATGGAAATCTTCCAATATGGTACACACTTCACTTTGAAAGATATAGCGCCATAAAATTCTATCCCACCCTTCCTTGTATAAGGCATCACCAATCATTGTATATGGTGCACTTTTTAATATCAAGAATTTCTTAAGTTTCTCACTATATATAAGTAAAAATGTTTGAAATGTCATATACTAAATCAATTCACTATATTTGAGTATTATCACGTCAACGGAAAATAATTTTGCATCAGGTAGGTATTATTGATAGGCTCATTATTCAATATATTGGATTAATGGGACATGTAGTTAGTATTAGAATATTTCTTTATTTGTCTGATATTAATAATAAAAATAAATTCTTGAAGTAATAATATCCATCAAACAATGCATCCACTCAATTGAGGATTATTAATTATATATTTAAGAGCATCGTGATCAACATGAAACAAAAATAAATAACCAAGCAAATAATGCTGAAATTTTTTAATAGAATAAATCATTTCTAAAGCTTCCCATTCAGTCGTAGTATAATTTTATTCAGCTGTAATTAATTGTCAACTAGTATAATATATTGGATGATTCAAATCCTTTTCATCTTTTTGACTTAACTTAGATTCAATAGTAATATTGGATGCATCAACATAAACATGAAATAATTTCGTCCAACAAAATGCAAGTAGTACTAGTGTAGACACCAATTTTCATTTCAATTCTTTGAATGCAATTATACATTCTTTAGTCCAAATTGGACTAGATCCATCGAATGGTGGTATCTTTAAAAGATTAGTTAAAAATTGACATATGATTGCAAATGAATGAATAAATCGTAGATAACAACTAATATGGTCAACAAAATCACAAACATCTGGTACTATTTCTAGCTTAGGTAAAGCTAATATACAAGTAATTTTATCCGGGTCAGTAGCAATATTAGCCAATGAAATAATGTGTCCTAATAATTTACCAGATAATATTTCAAATTGGCATTTAAAGAGATCTCATAATAACCACAACGATCCAATCACTTACAAAGACATTCCAAATGATTGGCCTTCAATTAAATATAAAAACAATTATCTAAAAATATCTCCATTGAATGTCGTGAATGATCCTAAAAAGCTTGCCTCATTATCTTTTGAAACGTGGTCGGAATATTACATAATCCAAATGGCATAACTTTATAAGCAAAGGTTTCCTAATCCATAGTGATAGTAGTCTTTAATTGATCCTCTTCTATAATTTTAACTTGATTGTAACTTGAAAATCCATCCAAAAAAAATTAACATTCATGCTTGGCTACCACATCCAGGATACTATCTATAAAAGGTAAAAAAAAATAATCCTTTTTGATAGCCACATTTAATTTATAAAAATCTTGATTTATTTGAATTTTTCCATTCTTCTTTGGTACCATCACAACTAGTGAAATCCATTCACTATATAGAATTGGATGAATAAAATCTACATCAAGAAGTTTTTCTAATTCCTCTTTTATCATAAGAAAATATTTTGGATTGAGTTGATGTTATCTTTGACAAATTGATATAGCATTTTCCTCCAAAGTAATTTAATGTTCACAAACTTCAATAGGAATGTTTGTCAAATCTACATATGACCACATAAAAGAAGATTTATGACTTATGAAGAAAGCCATTGAATTTTTCAACTCAATATCCATAACCTTGTTATATACTTTGATAACCTTCAATATTTCATTAGTGTCTAAGTTGATGGATTGGTATATAGGTTCTTCAACAACATCCAATTTAATTTTCCTCTCTAGCTCATAATCTTTCATATAATCTGATAAATTAAAACAATCCAATTTTGGTTTCAATATACTAACTTCATTAACTGCAAAATTATTCATCCAATCAACAATAACATGATCAGAGTTTGTTCTATCCTCCAGATATATTAAATATTTTTTGATTCTCCACATTGGTATAATATACCTTACTTTTGTATGTGAATTAGATCATCACCAACTTGCATTGTATTGATAACTTCATCATATTTTGTATCAGATTGACTCTCATCGTCAAATATTGCCTCCAAATCCAAAATTTGAGATTCTCTATGATATTAAACTGGGTATATTTGTAATACAATCTTGTCTTTCTCTTTTCTAATATTCAACATTCCATAGTCCCAATCATTCCTAGCTTTGGTTTGATATAGCCACGGCCGATCTAATAAGATTGAATAGGATAATGTAGAATGTTGTAATTGAAAAATAATATAATCAATCTTATATATGATTCTAGAAATTATAGTGCCAATAGTATATAAGACATCCATTGGTTTCATCCAATTATAATTTGCCATTCTCAACACTAATGTTATGGATAATAATTATTTTAAGTCCAAATCCTCTATTATATCAGCATTCATTAGATTCACTAGAGCCACCATCTACTTGAACTTTGACAATAAGAATACCATCAATTAATACATCAATATTTAGTGCTCCTAGATTGGAATTTAAACTAACTTCACAAATTTCTCTATTATAGGACCTACATCTTATTACAGATGAATTCAATGTAGAATGACATTCTAGTACTATTGCTAAAAGTTACTTCATTGTAATAGATAACTGAATTATATCCAAATCTTTTAAAATATCATACGGTTCTATATTAGTAGTAATTCTCAAAGCTCTTTTTTTATTCATGGATTTCAACTTAATTCCTTGAATTAATATATCTTTTTTTATAAAATTTGAAAGTAGATTAGCTAAATAAACTTTTTTGGAATGTCCATCAATGAAAAGATCCTTTAATGTATAAGATGGTACTTGAAACTTCCCAAATAATGGTATTGGTTTAGATTGAACCTATACCTTGGTCCTATGAATATCATTGGATTATACAAATGGACTAGGTTCCATTGTTGATAATATTTTTGGTACAGGTATTGGATCTGGAGTTCTTATAATTACATTCAAGAGGTCCTTTACAATTCGTGTATCCAATTGTTAAATTGGATCTTTTTTTTTTTTGTTAACCTTAGGTAAGTACTGTATGAATACATTCTACCCGATTTACAAGAAAATCTTGTGGGCCTTGATTATTATCCTCTATCTTATTATGTTGTAGTCTCGGTTATTAAAATTAAATGAAGCATTGCACTGCTGATATATATATCTCAACTACTTATAATTTCCACATATTTGAACAAATTCATCACTAGCTTTTAGATTGGGACATTCACTAGCATAATGTCTTATTTGCTTGCAATGATAATATCAAAGTAGTCTTCTTCTAATTCCATCATGAGTATTGGATGTTTCTACTAGTATATACTGACTGAGCCTATTCCAAATTGGATAGATAAATGATCTCGATTGTACAGTTGGTAGTATAAAATCTAAAATTAGTTTTTGAATGGGTAGATATTAAAAATATCTTTGCTAATTTTGTTCAATACCTTGAGTATTAGATCCACATTCTTGATTATATACAAAATTTTAAAAGTTAGAAAAATTCCTATTTTGTTTATTCAAACGATTTCTACTCCAATCAAACCTATTTTTTATTTGGTCTTGATTAACATCCCACAAAGTCGATTGAATCATGGTTTGAATACCAAATTCATGTTACTTTTGTAAATTCCAACAATTGGTGGTGGTATGCTTATCTCTACATAATATACATTACATAGTCATTTTGGGTAGTAAAGAATATTTCATTATCAAATGGCCTTGTCTTTTATAATTACTATACCAAATATTAGGGCACATATTGGTCGGTTTAAGCCTCTTCTCTTTATTCTTTACTAGAATAATAACCAATTTATCCATCTTCTTTATCAAAGTTAAGAATAAAGCCTCATTTAGATCTTTTGATACTATTTCATTAAGTAACTCTTTTATAGGTACTAGATTTTGATATAAGAAGTATGAGAAATACAAAAATGTTGCTATTGGTGATACAACCTACAATAGGACAACATTAACTATTTCTTATGGATTCGTAGTAAGATTTGCACCATAATCAATCATTCTTGAGTAACTGTCTATTCCTTCATTCCAAACTAGCATTTGATAACCTCCCTAAGATGGAATCATCGTGGCTCTTGTAATTAAGAATTGGTCATAATGACATTCTTCTCATATCTTAGCTTGATCAAGTGATGAAGCAACAATAGCCGGTTAGGCCTTCTTCATAAACATCTTCAAATCAGGTGGGAGTAGTCCGTTAATCAATATAGATAAAATAAATGAATATGGAATTTGATTATTTGGCCATTTATAAAGAATAACTGCTACTTTGCCATAATTTGACTAAACCGCTTCTCTTGGTACCATTCTACTATTCATTAATCTTTCCCTGAGATATTTTTTAAATTCAAATAATTGAAAAGGATTAAAAATGTATTTTTTAATGCCTTCCAATTAAGAAACTAGTCCACATGCTGGCGATTATATCATTCAAATGCTATGTCTTTCAAGGTCATTGGTAGCCATCTTAATGAAGTATCTTCAATTCTACTATTATTTGCAATACATGCAGTAAAAAATTGAGACAAATATTGATCTGAATTTATAACTGATACACCTCTAAAAATACGTAATGGAGCTATGCTAGTTGTGCAATCGTCCACCGCATCTATTTGGATCACAATTTGAATTGCTATATCTCTTGTCACTATTACAGATGATAATGTTTAATTTAATTCTTTATTAAAATAAATACTACCTTCTTTAATTGTCTTTTGTAGACTTTCTAGCCTCCTAAATTTACTATTATTATTTTAAAATAATTTTATTAGTTGAATTGGAGGTAAAAATAATAGATTTTGAAACACGCTGTCATGTTGTAGTTTAGCTACTATATGAAAATAATATAACTATTTAATTAATATATAATTTACTAAGTAACATGGTGAGAGCCGTGTTAGTAGATTTTAGTTGTTTGTAGAATATAATTTGATTATTACCTTGAGAAGAGGTTGTTTAAAAAGTTTACTATAGAATTTGTATAACTTTAATTTCCTTTTGATAGTGGCTTTTAAGATTGGTTTTGGTTGATAGTAACTTCTAAATATTTAGAATCACCTTTGTTAGACATTGGTGACCTTTAAAAACTTATTTTGGTTCTTTTATTTGGTTTTAGAGCATAAATTATATAAATCGAATAAGAAAAAGGATTGAAGAAGGATTTTGGTGGCAAAGGGAGTAATTAGGGCACCAATATAGATGAATGGAGATGAATGATGAAAATCTCCATTCCTATTAGTCAAAAATCATGACCAATGGGCTTTGAGGAGTCTGCCCGAGGCCATATTAAGGATTAGGGTTAGTTTTTTGGAGCCATTCGAGCTTTGAAGGCTAGCATCAGCAAGTTTAGGTTTATGGCTATGGTTTTGATACAAATCTTATATGATTTGGAGTTTATATGAAGGACATATAGGTACTCAAAGTTAAGGTGTTGATTTGGGAGCAACTGTCACTCTTTTTGACATAATGCACGTGTACGGAGGGCAATTGAGAATTGGCGACTACGATTAGAGAGAACACTTTTGCGGCTATACTTTTTGCATACTACTTTTTAGATTCCGAGTTGAAGTGAAGGAGTTAATGGATTTTGAAGTCAACACATACAATCTAAGGATAGTAAGTGTAGAATAGATATTAGTTTATTTTTATAAGCTATTGATAAAATAGATTAATAGTCCATAGAATAGTCAATTTAGGAGGATATATGATTGATTCAGTTATTAAAAGTGGTTATTATAGGATTACAGTTAGAATCTAGAAATCAATAGCAATTATATAGGAGTTGTGGAAGTTTATTGGGGGGCCAAACTGTGATAGTCATGAGCTGGGGTTAAGCTTGGTGCTCTTCTTTGTTTCTTTTGTTTTCTTTGTTGTTGAAGATTAATGGATAGTTTTTGAATATTGAGAAGTGAGTCTGTGGAATAAATCAGAGATTGATTTATGAGTTATTGATTAGGTAATTGGAGTACTGAGTGATTGAATTATATGAGAAGTTATTGGAAGATTGATTATGAATGGAAGATTATGATTGTTGTTTATTGAGAGTTGTGTGAGTGTGTTTCGACAGAGAAAGTCTGTGACTACAGGAATTCTGTGAATTGAGATTAGTTGGAGTGAAATCTGTTATTCCTAGTATTGGATGGAATTTATTGAGTTTTGAGCGGTCTTTTGAGAGTGCAAGGTTGCACATTATGGTTATCAGTTGATAGAGGAGTATTGTTACTGGGAAGAAGCATTGTAGTATTTCTTAATATTTTAGTGGTTCGAAATACAGTTAATTGTGTGACCCTAACAAGTGAAACTCATGTGCTTAGTCTTTTCTTGTTTTTGAATTCCCCTAAAAAGGTTTATTCTGAAAGAAATTATACAATAAGTAAAACAACAATCACATTTTGGCGCCGCTGTCGGGGATCGACAATAGCATTGAATATTAGGAATTAACTACCAGATGAGTAGTTGAGAAATAAGAAGCAAATTCAGTAGTATATAATAAAAGATTATGGTTATTAAGAATGAAAACATTGTCGTAAAGAAAACATGCCAATCATAAGAAAGACAAGAACGAGCACAAGCAAGAGAATCATTACAAAATGAGCAAGAACGTAAGTTAAAAAAGAAGCGTCGATAAAGTTGGATTAAGCCATGGTTGCATGCTTGTCGACATATTCGAGCATATCCAGAAGCTGATCATTCTATAATATTTCAAACATATATACCATTAAAAAAATTACCAAGAGCACTCGCAAGAAATTTTTTCAATGGCCCAGCGTATCTCTTAAGCTCGTTAATTGCAAGTAGAGGAAACATAGAAGAATTTGGTACTCCGCCAGGTACCTTCTCAATAGTGGAAACTACCGATTCTATAAAAATTGGTTCCGTAGAATGGCATAAATTGCTTGCCAATAAGGACCAATTCAGCGTATTTCAAAATCCATCATTTTTACCTCCAATTCAATCAATAAACTTATTCAGGGATAATAATAGTAAATTAAAGAGGTTGGAAAGTCTAGAAAATACAATTGGAGAAGGTAGTGGTAATTTTAATAAGAGATTAAGTGGCACATTGTCCTCTTCAATGACGACGAGTGGTCCAGCAGTTCCAATAGCAGTCCAAGTGGGTGACATGGGTGATCGCACAACCAACGTGGCTCCATTACATACTTTTAGGAGCTTTCTAGATGTAGATCCCGATCAACATTTGTCTCAATTTTTGACAGCATGTATAGCCAATAATGGAAGAACCAAAGATATTTGGTTACGATGGTTGCTAGTAACCTTAAAAGACACGACGTTTGAATGGTACAATTGCCAATCAGTTGAAGAATACATTTTTAACCTATTTTTGGCTAATAAGTTTTGAAGATCGTCCTCGAGAGAGGTTAATGAATAGCAAAATGATCCTACGGGAGGCTATGGAATCGTATTATGGCTGGATGGCTGTTATACTCAGTAAGTGGCCGAATCACCAAATGCTAGAGATATTTATCTTATCCATATTAATCAATGCTTTGCAACCACTAGAATTAAAAATGTTTGTGAAGGAAGCTCAACCCGTTACGGTATCTGCATCTCTTAATAGAGCCAAGGTTTGAGAGGAATGCCATTATGATTATTTTTTAATTGCGAGAGCTACGATGATTCTAGTTCAAGGTAATTATCAAAATCTGACTTGGAATGGATCAATAGGTAGTTAATCATAGAGGTTAAAAATAGTGGCCAATTCCAGTGCCAATATTCACGAGCCAGTTAATATCTTTCCATTGTATGCTTTACTACCGAACGTGACAACAGCATATGCTCCCTATTTTTCATATCAATAACAAGTGTTAACTGCGACAGAGTTACCAATAATACCAGCCCTAAAAGATTCTAATGAAGCCTTGTTGTTGAATCTGACGAAGAAAATGGAGAAAATGGCCGTCAATATGGCCAAGGATAAGAAAAAGAGGCAAAAGCCTACCAATACTAGAACCAATATTTGGTGCAGTAATTATAAGGGCCATGGTCATTTGGTAACTGAAAGTCTTTCATCCTCACAAATGATGGATCAATGTACATTTTACGAAAGAAAGCACTTAATAGCTAATTATTAGAATTTGCAAAGGCAACAATAATTTAGTAATCAGACCATGATCCCAACAACTTATTGGGATGTGAATCAAGTTCAATTAGAAAATACATTTGGATGGAATGGAAATCGATCTAGTCGACAAAATCAAGCATTCAATAACTTTCAAAGTTTCAATTTTAATCAAGGGTGTGCAACAAAATCCCAGAACTACGGGAAAGAGCAATAAAGATATCAGCAATATGCTCCACCGACGTTATTGAACCAAGTTCCTTCTGTTCCAATGGGACAACCAGGATCATTTTCTAACCCTATATGGAACAAGCCTAGTAGGTATATACCGATGGAGACACCCAATATGCCTGATGGAGGTACAAGAAGACTACTTCGTTGTTTCCATTGCATACAAATTGGCCATTATGCTAGTGAATGTCTCAATCCCAGAGCCAGTGATGATTATGCACCAATTTGTGAGAATTATAAGTAGTCGGGGCATACTTATCAACAATGTAATGCTCCGTTCAATTTCAATAATTGAAATCAGCATATCTAAAATCAAGGAAAAATAGAGGAAATAAATCAAGGGCCTCAAGATTCTCTAGTAAATCAGGTGGAATGTGTCCAAGCCATTCTTACCCAGAGTCAGCAAAAAGAAAAAGGACCAATTCAACATTTGGGTAATCCTGAAGCAAAGGACAAATGTTACCCAATAATGGAGACATCCAATCCAGGTCCTGTTACGGGCCTCTTATCCAGTATGCGACCTGACTCGATTGGGCTTCCGAATGAGGTATCAATTATGGAGGCTTTGGATCCATTTTAAGCTGTTCCATTCTCGATGCCATTTTAAAAAAAATCCTATCCATTGAAAGATCTTCTAGGAGGCTTGAATTCCAAGGAAGCTCCATTTGCTGTTCCAATTCTGAGTCCAAGGCAAAAGAATATCTTACCTGAAGGAATTAAACTCCAACCAATGAAAAGAAAGAGGGCATTGGGCATTATCTTAAATATGGAATCCTATGACATATTGAAGGATCTAGATGCTATTCGACCTTCTATTTCTATGAAGAAAATTTTAGCGATCGCACCAGAGTATCGTTCTATATTGAATTCATCTTTAATATGGCATAGACAATGTAATAAAGAAGTTTGTGAAGTCAATTTGAACCCTGATCCAAGTGCACCAACCATCGATGTTTCGATTGATGGTGTTATGATCTCAGGTAGTCAGATGGATGGTGGTTTGAGTGTCAATTTAATGAATGCTGATACAATGGATGCTTTACATTTGAAACACTTAGTATCCACGACATTAGTATTATGGATGGCAGATCATAGCCAGGTTAAACCAATGGGTATTGTACGGAGTGTTCAAACTATAATTGCTAGTATTGGATATGCAATTGACTATATCATCTTTCAACTACAACATTCAATTTTATCGTATCCAATTTTATTGAGACGACCCTGACTTTATTAAGCGAAAGCCAAGAATGATTAGAATTGGAGTACTTTAAAAATTGGCAAAGACGGTGACAAAATGGTATTACAAATGTATACAATATGCTATCACATGGAGTCTCAATTGCCAACATCTGAATTAAAGTCGGACGATGAGCTTAGCTCCAAAGATGATGCAGTCGCACCAATTACGGAGGCGTTCGTGGAGGCAATGCAATACCCTGGAGTGATGTACCAATGTGGAGGTCCGGGGGAGTACTTGATATATCCAATGGATTCAGAAAAATTTGAGTATATTAGTAATGATTGAATAACCAAGTATGATGTGCACCATGTTAATGCTTTGGACACAGGATTCAGTACTTTGTACATGTTGGACTTACTGATTGATTTTCAACCAAGGTGGGGATTGAAACAGAACATTACTGTTGTACCTTTAAGTCAAACTATTAACTTGGCGACCTTAGCAGAGCCACGGACAATTAAGGTCTATAAAGATATTAAGAACCAAGAGTTGACCTGTTGGACAAAATTTTTCTTACAACATAAGTCCACTTTTTCTTGAACTTATGCTGATTTAAAGGATATTCCCGCTGACGTCTGTGAACATCGTATCATTTTAGAAGAGAATGCTAAACCGGTATGGCAAAGGCTACATCACCTTAATCCTAAATATTTCCTCATGGTGAAGGAAGAATTAGACAAGCTTCTTGCGGTTGGTTTCATTTATCTAGTGACGAATAGCGAGTAGGTTTCTCCAATCGTCATGGTGCCAAAAAAAAATAGAAAAATCCGCATTTGTCAGGATTTTTGGAAACTTAATACGGCCACTAAGAAGGATTACTTTTTGTTGCCTTTCACAAATAGTATATTGGATGCCATAACTGGTCACGAATGTTATTCGTTTTTCAATGGATTTTCTAGATATAATCAAGTTCAAATTACAACGGAAGACCAACTTAAGACGACCTTTATTACAGATTGGGGCACATTTGCTTATCGCGTGATGCCTTTTGGATTATGTAACGCCCCAGCCACGTTTGAGAGAGTGATGACTTAGGCCTTCCAAGACTATCTCCGGCTGTTTAAGGAGATCTTTTTAGATGACTTTTGTGCATTCAGTATAAAACAAGATCATCTTAATTATCCGGGCAAATGTTTGGCTCGGTGCATTAAGTTTGGAATATCGTTGAACTTACAGAAGTATCAATTTGGTATTCCGTTTGATAAATTATTGAGACATATCATCTCTAGCCGTGGTATTGCTACAAATATGGATAAAGTACAGCATATAATGAACTTATTCTGCCTAGAGAGTTCTCCGATGTTCGTGAGTTTGTAGGCCATGTCAGTTATTATCGAAGATTCATTCGTTCGTTTGTAGTTCTTTGTCAATCTTTAACAAACTTACTGAAGAAACCTCCATCAAAAGGGACTAGTCTCATCTGGACTATGGAGTGTACCGTGGCCTTTGAAGCATTGAAGTCAAAATTAGTCTCTACACTAATATTGGTAGCTCCTCGTTGGACGGAGCCCTTTCATGTATACGTTGATACATCCAAAGTGGCTATTGGATCGATGTTAAGTCAGAAGGATGACAAGAATCTAGATCATCCTATCTATTATGCCAGTCGATAATTGGTGGCTATCGAATGCAATTACACTACTACTGAATGAGAAGCATTGACTATGATATACTCGGTTCAGAAATTTCGGCACTATTTACTTGGGTATCCATTTATTTTTTATGTGGATCATGATGCCTTCACATACATGATTAATAAGCCTTAATTGAGTGGGCATATTACCCAATGAATCTTATTCTTATAAGAGTTCAATTTTACGATTGTCGTACGACATGGGAAGAAACATACCAATGCTGATCATTTATCCCGGTTGTCTAATATTCTTGGCAACAAGCCTATCCCAGATGCTCTTCTCGATGTCAAATTATTTATGGTGGATGTGATTTTTCCTAAGTATAGTGAAATCATTCAGTTTTTGACCTTTCATACCTTTCCACCAACTTTCACTGCAAAGATTAAGAAGCAACTCATTTTGAAGACTGCCCCATACACAATGATTCATGATGCTTTGTATAAACAAGGCAAAGATGGCATTTTATGCTGTTATATCTTTTCAAGTAAAGTATAGTCGATCCTCGAAGGTTGCCATTTGGATACTTGTGGTGGTCATTTTATGGAAGATAGTACTACTCGCAAGGCTTTAATGGCCGGATATTGGTGGCCCACAATGTTTTCTGATGCGCACCAATTTGTTTGTCGTTGTGATCCTTATCAACAAATTGATCAACCCACGGGCACTTTTTCCATGCCGTTAGTTCCAATCTTGGCATAGGTACCATTTGAAAAATGAGGTATTGATTTTGTCAGTCTCATCGCACTAGTGTCAAAACTTGGCTAGAAGCAATATATTTTAGTCGCCACAGACTATGTAACAAAATGGGCAAAGGCTAGTGCTACTTGCCATGATAATGCCAGTACGGTGGTTGCTTTTTTATACGAGAATATTATAACTTGATTTGGATGTCCAAAGGAATTGATTAGCGATTGCGGCACCCATTTTTTAAATGCTACCATAGCTGCCTTGATGAACACATATGAGATTAAGCATCAGAAAACCACTCCATATCATCCTCGTGCTAATGGGTAAATAGAAAAGACCAACGAAATTTTGTGCAAGGTCTTGACTAAGACAATTTCGGGGGCGGGTACCGATTAGGAGACCAAACTCTTTGCGGCTTTGTGGGCATATCGCACCATATATAAAGTAACTACCAACTCTACTCCGTTTCAACTAGTTTACGGACAAGAGGCAATTTTATCCATCGAGTTGGAGGTTCAAAGTTTATGGATTACCTTGGATGAACGACTCAGTGACAAAGAGTCATTACATTCTCGGTTGGCAAAATTGGAATAATTGGATGATATACTGACTACAACTCTTTTTTACATAGAAGCAACTCAAAAACGGAGAAAGAGTTACTATGATAGTAAACTGCGACCGAAGATTTTTATACCCAATGATTTGGTATTACTGTATGATATCCAGTTTAATCATTTTTTGAAAAAATTTCAAGTTCATTGGCATGGGCCGTATCGGATGATTGAAGGTTTTTCCAATGGGTCTGTTTAATTGGAGGATTTCATGGGCCATCGCTTTAGTACCCACATGAACGAGAAATGATTACGATTATATAATACATAAAATCTGGGACGGGTTTTCATTTTTTTTGGAGGGATGAATTCGAATAGACACAAGATAGACCTAAGTATGGTATAAGTGCGTTAGGGTGTAGAGGCGACTGAAAAGATAGTTAGTAATTATTAATGTGTCAGATGGGACGGAGGTGAGAAATGGGTAGTATGGGTAACATGTTGTCATGATCATCGATAGTAAGAGAATAAGAGTGGGCACCAGTTAGAGGTCATTCTGTGTTGTCATTCTTGATTATTTTCTGAGATTGCTACTTCTTGTATTTTTTAAGTTTTCGAGCGCAGTAGTTTCAGTTAAGAGTTTGAAAGAGGGAGCATCATGGCAATTGAAAGTGCAAAGCAAGCTACAGACAAAGAGCATAGTGGCCAAAATATGAGAGCTAGATGCGCATCAAAACCACCTTCTATGATAATTGTTACCAATATGGAACCAATGAAGTTGGATATTTGTTAGATGCCAAAAAGAATAAAAGACTTTTGAAATACGTAATTGTTCCAGTTTTTGTACATGTCAGATCGCCTACCATCAATTAATATGTAATTAGTAAAGGAATATATCACAAACTATGACCTAGAGGATGGATTAAGTGTGGTACAAGGTCGAATTATTGGGATTGATGGAACAATCTTGGAAAAGGTGTTGTGTCTTCCTATTGGAGAAATTACAGTAAGAGCTGATGACTCAAGTGACTTCAATCCAGGAAGATATTTCAAGGGAGATATGTCGGCTTTTGATAGGAGCCAAGGTTGGTGGACTACCGAGGTAATTTCACCAGAACTCATGGAATGATTCTGTTTTGTGGTGAGGCGGTTAGGATTGTACAGTCATTCCACATATATGTCCAAATGGTTATTGTATGCAGCAGTAGGGGCGCTTAAAGGGATGGTGTTCAACTGAGCAATGTACATAGCCACTCGTATACATGTAGAGATAGGAGCCAAGTGAAAATTGGAAAAATTCACTTATTTTCTTTATTTCAATTATGTGTATGCTGTGATTGCGCACACATTACGTCAAACAATGCCAGTAGAAGAAAGTCCTGTACCAATACCAATGCCACTGCCTACGCAGAGAGAACAAATTTTGTTGGCACAGAATGTCAATACAACAGATGTAATACACGAAATTGGGGAGTCAAGTTGTACAGTGGTAGCAAATGATTAATTAGGTAGGCCTGAGGAATTAGTAATTTTGTAGAGTTTTGTTAAGTAGTTTTTAG
This sequence comes from Physcomitrium patens, assembly GCF_059467195.1. NCBI lineage: Eukaryota > Viridiplantae > Streptophyta > Bryopsida > Funariales > Funariaceae > Physcomitrium > Physcomitrium patens. Next base: position 16,125,295 of record NC_143424.1, on the reverse strand, counting down.
ATAGGAATCAATTGTGTATTTACAAGGATGCTGTACAGATAGGAGTGGGGCTATCTAGAATAGATATTAGTTCATTTTTGTAAGCTATTGGTAAAATAGATTAATAGTCCATAGAATAGTCAGTTTAGGAGGACGTATGATTGATTCAGTTATTAAAAGCGGTTATCATAGAATTACAATTAAAATTTGGAAATCAGTAGCAATTATATAGGAGTTATAGAAGTTTGTTGGGAGGCCACATTGTAATAGTCATGAGTCGAGGTTAAGCTTGGTGATTCCTCTTTGTTTCTTTTGTTTTTTTTGTTGTTGAAGATTAATGGATAGTTTTTGAATACTGAGAAGTGAGTTTGTAGAATAAATCAGTGATTGATTTATGAGTTATTGATTATGTAATTGGAGTACTGAGTGATTGAATTATATGAGAAGTTATTGGAAGATTGATTATGGATGGAAGATTATGATTGTTGTTTATTGAGAGTTGTGTGAGTGTATTTTGACAGAAGAAGTCTGTGACTATAGGAATTCTGTGAATTGAGATTGGTTGGAGTGAAATCTGTTATTCCTAGTTTTGGATGGAATTTATTGAGTTTTGAGCGGTCTTTTGAGAGTGCAAGGTTACACATTATGGTTATCAATTGATGGAGGAGTATTGTTACTGGGAGGAAGCATTGTAGTATTTTTTAGCATTTTAGTGGTTCAGAATATAGTTAATAGTGTGATCCTAACAAGTGAAACTCATGCGCTTCATCTTTTCCTATGTTCGAATTGTCCTAAACAGGTTTATTCTAAAAGGAATTGTAGAATAAGTAAAACGACAATCACAGTAAGTGATCCGATTTACTAGTGGTTGTGTCTTGAGCTATATCTTCAGTAATTTGATAAGGTTTTGACTCAAAATTTTAGAAAATATGTAAATTCATGTTAGTAAACTTTTTACATAATTTTGATGATATTTGAGTATAGAGTTCTAGAGATATTAAGAAAATAGTACTTGGGTGCTTGTAAATTAAGATTTATAGTATCTGCTAGAATTTCTTAAATGCCGAAAGATCGGGAGTGAATTTATAAATGTTTTTTTTGTGGTAAAATTTAAAGGTGAATTCTACCTACCTTACAAATTTGAAACAAACTGAATGGCTAGATGAAGATTTATGAATTTCTAAAGTTTAGGACAAGAAAATCTTTCACAAAAAAATATGTTTTGAAGGGATTTTGTTATATTTTGAGTTTTATGTAAATCAAAGGAGTTTTGGAAGCTAAGACAAGATTCATATAAAATTTTAAGCTAAACTTTCTACAGCTAGATACCAAATATATTCCTACATAGTAAATCACATCATACAATAATACTAAATTAGTCCTTATTCGCAAGCAATTTATGCTATTCTAAAGAACTAGTCTTGCTAAAATTGGCTTTATCTACTATTGAGAAAGTATCCAATGGAGTACCCAATTCTTTTAAGCCTCCTTTACTTTTAATTAATGGACTCAAGAGATACGCTAGATTGTTAACATAATTTTTTATGAGTGTTTATGGTAATTTTCTTAATGGTATATATGTTTGAAATATTAAAGGTCTGTCAGAATCTCAATAAACTCGGATATGTCAACAGCCTTGCAACCATAATTTAATCCAATTCAATCAATGCTTTTTTTTTAGATTATGTTCTTGTTTGTCTCCTTGAAAATTTCTTGCTTGTGCTCTCTCATGTCTTCCTTTCAACTGGCATATTTTTTTAAGTGCAATGTTTTCATTCTTATAAATTATAATCTTTCATCATATAATATTGAAATTCCTTTCATTCTCCAATCTAATTATTTATTTGGCTTCACTTTCAAACCAACATCAATTTTATAATCTCTTTGTGTAACATCCAAAACCACTCATTTGGCACTTAATTCCTAATACTCAATACTATTGTCAAACTTTGGCAATGGTGCCAAAATGTAATTTTTATTTTATTTATTCTTCAAATATCTTTTCAAAATAAACTTATAAAGGAGAGTTCAAATACGAAAAAAGACTATCTGCATGAATTTATACATAAGGGTCACACAATTAACCATCTTTTGATCTACTAAAAATATCCAAGAATGCTACAATATCTTTCACATTCTATTAATTTTTCTTCTAATAAATAAAATATTATAATTGATAATTTTATCTTATGCATTCACTATTTTTTCTCCTCTCCAAACTTATAAGAACAATATGTAATACTACATTATCTTAAAAGATTGCATAAAATATTCTATAATTTAATTACTAAAATTTTCCAAAACTAACTGTCATTCCCAATAATCTGCTTCACACAATTTCAGATTCCATAGACTTCTCCTTGTAGAATACTCACAATTCTTGATAATCAATATATTATAATTATCCCATTCATATCCATACTTTATAAATATCTTTAATTATCAACTTTTCAATTCTCTACTTATAATTCAGTACACAATAAATTTAATTTCTCATTTGATATCATATAAATAAAATCTTTCTTTTATTATAAAATTTTATTTCACATTATTCAAAATCTATCCATTATCCTTTTTCTATAAAGAAAATAAAAATAAGATATAACAACAAGCTTACTTTGGTTCATGACTATCACAATCTGGCTCTTTCTACTTCTTCTTCAATCGATTTATACTTATTCCAAAATAGAGATTTCAACCAATATTTCTTAGTTAACTACTTTTTTAACTAAATCATCCATCCTACCTTATGAATTGACTACCCTATGGATTATTAATCAATTTCACCAGTATCTAATCAATATCCTATAAAATCAATTTCTATCTATTCTACAATGTACTTGTAAGTCCAAAAGGCATGACACTGTATTCAAAATGTTTGTATCTTGTTCAAAATACAATCTTCTATTCATCTCTTTCTTTGATGCATATCAGATTGTATGTTCTTGTGAGGGACATGAATCTCAAAGAAAGAGAATCCTTGATACACTCTTATGTCACTGAAATGAACTAGAAAGTCACTCAAAAAATAATATAATATTAACTAGAATGACTATTGCCAAAAACAAGAAGACTAGAAAGTCTTGAAACAAGACTAAGAATTAGAACGGCATTCACAAGAATAAAGAAGGCTTCATTCTTACCTCCTTATATACTTATAACTAGAAGCTATGTGGTGATGTCCTATAAGACTTCCAAAACATATTGACTTAACTAACTACATGTCTTAACTAGCAAGGCAAGTTATTTATGTATGCGCCACACAGTTAGCTTTTTTCTATAAGCTACTACATGGAGTTAACTTGTTCCTTAAGCTTCCAACACGAGGTTAACTTGTTCTATAGGCTTCCAACATGAGGTTAGCTTGTTGACCAAGTTTCTAACCTACAAACACATCTTATTCAAAAGCACGTCTATAAAGCTTGTAGAAAGCTTCTCTAGAAGATTTTATGAAATTAATCTATATTTACCTACTTCTACCTAATCATATAAGTAACTATTGAATTAAATGTATATGTCTGTGACATTATCCCTTCTTTTAGGGAAAAATTCTACGAAGAGCGATCATTATCTTTTATGGATCTTTACAATTCTTTATCTTGATTTGAATAATATCATATCCGTGCCAATAAATAAGATATTCTAACCTATTTTGGCATCACCTTGAATCTAAGACTTCTTCCACCTCAAACTCTTAAATGTTATCCACTTTTATAGGAGGACGTGATATTTGTCTTCTTCCTGAAATATTCAATGTCTTATATGGCTCCAGAAGGGATACGTGAAATACAAGATGGATCTTCATAAACTTTTTTAGATGTAATCAATAAACAACAAGATTGATTTATTCACAAATAGAAAAAGGTTTCAGTTTATGATAGTCCAATTTGTCACACGGACAAATAGTCTTCATATTGCAACAAAGTAATCATACTTTGTCACATATGTTGAATTGTAGTTATTCCTTGCAATAAGCATCCGAGTTGGTCTTTTGTTATCCTTAAATTTCTTTTAATTGTATCTTCATTGTTACATATAGCTTTGACAAATGATTTGCTAAATCTTCTGCCGCAAGATTATTAACTTTTAAAAAATCAAAAGTATCAAGTTGTAGATGATAACCATAATTAACAAAAAAAGATATCTATTAAATAGAAAAATATATTGAATTATTATATGCAAACTTTGCTAATGTCAAAAGAATTGTGCAATCATTTTGATGATAGTTGATGGTACATTTCAAATACTGTTCCAAAATTTGATTCATCTATTTTGTTTATCCATCGATTTGAGGATGAAAAGCTGAAGAAAGCTTTATATCCACCTTTAGAATCTTGAATAAGGTTCTCTAAAATCGTAATACAAATTGAGTCCTCTTATCCGATATAATATCCTTTGATAATCCATGATAGCAATAAATATTGTCAATAAAAAGCTTAGTTATTTCTTCACCTGAAATAGATTTTGTACATGGTACAAAATGTGCCATTTTGGTGAAGCAATCTATGATTATGAATATAAAAACATATGAATCTAAGATTAAGAGATCTATGATAAAATCTATAGAAATAAAAGACCACGGTTATTCTAGAATAGGTAACAGTTGAAGTAGTCAATAAAGTTGATGGCAAGGAGTTTTGGATCTTAAACAAGTATTGCATGATTGTACAAAGTCTTTGACTGCCTTTCACATTTGAGTCCACTAAAAATCTCTTGATATTAGCTCCAAAGTCTTGTTGTATCTAAAATATCCAACTGCCAAAAAATCATGATAAGCTTGAAGCACACGTAATCATGCTTCACCTTTTGGAACATATAGGCAATCTTTAAAATATAGTAGGTTGTTCTTGAACTCAAACTTTGAAGTATCATAAGACTTAGAAGAAGTATTCTTCATATCATGAAAAAGAGGATCAAAAGATATATTTGATTGAATTTACTTAACAAAGGCTAAATTAATAGTCAATATTGATTTTATTGTTCAAAGATGAAAACGCTCAAACTTCAAGAAGAATGTTCTTTGTTCATCAAAAGATGCATCTCTTTCTTTTGGTATAAGATAAGAACTTTTAGAAAGGATGTTCGATAGGCCTTATTATTTTTTGGATGGATAAGTGATCTTGAAATTGAATCTGGATAAAGACATGCTTTAACGAGCTTGATGACGATTCAAAACACATGCTGACATGAAATACTCAAGGTTCTTATGATCTGTATATATGGTGATGGGACTTGAGGTGCCTTCTAGATAATGATGTCATTTTTGAAATGAATCTATAATTGCAACAAACTCTTTATTATAGATTTCATAATTAATCTCGACTGTTAAAAATTTTCTATAATGGAAAGCTACTAGGTGGAAATTATCACCTCTTTCCATTTGGGACAACACGACATCTATAACAAACTTTGATGCATCTATTTTTGTAAAAAATATTTTGGAAAAATAGACATAATATAAGATTAGTGTAAAAATAAACTCTTTCTTTAAAGTATCAAATAATGCTTCTATTTCTTTATTCTACTTGAGTTTGTCTTTACAAGTCAAACATGTAAGCAGAGCTACAACTTGAAAAAAGTTTTTGATGAAGATTTGGTATTAATTAACAAAGCCTAAAAAATATTGTACATCTCATATTATTCTTAGAATCTTTCAACCTATGATAGTTTGGACCTTCTTGGAATCTATCATAAGACCTTCATTAGAAATAAAGTATCTTAAAAAGTCAACTTGAATAGTGTAGAATACACACTTTTCTAACTTGGTATATAATCCTATATTTCTAAGTTTTTGTAATACTCGATGAACATGAAGTTCATATTCTTTTATGTTTTTATAATAGATTAGAATGTCATCTAAATAACAAATAACAAAACTATCTAGAAATTCACAAAAAATATTAGTCATAACATGTTGAAAAGCAGTCGGTATATTTGTGAGTCCAAAAGGTATAACATTATATTCAAAATAATCATACCTTGTTCAAAAAGTAGTCTTTCATTCATCTCTTTCTTTGATGTGAGCTAAATTATATGCTCTTGTAGATCTATTTTAGTATTGATCTTTGCTTGATTGAGTTGGTCAAGAAGTCATGAAATCAAAGGCAAAGGATACCTATTTTTGATGGTGATCTTATTGAATCCTTGATAATCCTTATACATTTGTAAAGATCCATCTTTTTTCTTCATAAATAAGATAAGAGCTCCAACTAGAGATTTAAAATGGCATATGAAGTTTTTTGCCAAATTTTTATCAATGTATTTTTTTAATGTAGCTAATTCATTTTGACATAAGTTGTAGATTAGTGCAAATTGTAATTGAACTCTTTCTTACAAATCAATTGAACAATCATAAGGTCAATGCTTTAAAAGAATATCTGCATTTTTCTTTTCAAAACCGTCTCAGAATTCTTCATATTGGCTAGGAATACCACTTGACATCTTTTAATGATTAGAAATGAGTGTAACATATATAGCAAAAGATGTTCCTTTTTTTGCAGTATATATGAAAGCTCTCACACATATCAATAAAGGTTTGGGTGTACTAGACTTTTGTGCTTCTACTTCACTAACTTAATCTTAAATTATACTACCAAAAAAGTTAAGGTTATGAAAAATCCAATCTATTTGAGGATTATATTTTTCTAGCCACAATAATCCTCAAATAATCAAATTGGAAGGATATCTTATTATATTAAATACTACTATGTTATTATGATCTTTAATTGTTATATCTAAAAGAATATTTTCATGGATAACATTTCCAAAAGACAACAAATGACCATTTATGACTTTTACATGTATAGATTTAATTTTCTTGATTAAAAATATTTTTTGAATTTGACAAAATCTTCATCTTTAAAATAAGCTCAGGCTCTTAAATCTAATAAGACAAAGACTTTGTGATTTTTAGATCCTAAACTGACATCTATTATAAAACAAGGTAAAGAGTTTGATGAGAGAATAGGACCTTTGCTAGGTATTGCATATGATTTTAGTTGCTCGGTGTCATGTTGTGGTTTGGCTACTATGTGAAAATAATAGATTTATATATTTAATACACAATATACTAGACAACATAATAAAAGCCATATTAGTGGATTTTTATTGATTATAGGATGTGGATAAATTACTAGCTCAAAAAGAAATTATTTAATTGGACTTCTATTAGAATCATGTAACTTTATTTTCTTTAGATGGCAACTTTGAAGTTTATCTTATAAGTAGTAAGTTTTAAATATTTAGAGTCACCTTTGTTAGATATTAGTAATCCTTGAAGCCTTATTCAGTTTCTTTTATATAGTGTTTAAGAGCTATATTGTATAAGAAAAGAATTGGAAAGGGATTTTGGTAGCAACAAGATAGTTTAGGGCATCCATATAGATGAATGGAGATGGATGATGAAAATCTCCATTCCTATTGGTCAAAAATCATGACCAATGGACTTCAAGGAGATTGCTTGAGGCCATATTAAAGATTAGGGTTAGTCTTTTGGAATCATTTAAGTTTTGGAGGCTAAAATTAGCAAGTTTAGGATTTTGGCTATGGTTTTGGTGCAAATTTTAAGTCATTTGAAGTTTTTATGAAGGAGATATAGGTACTCAAAGTTGAAGAGTTAATTTTGTACCTACTATCTTTCTTTTAGATATAACATATATATACAAAAAGCAACAAAAGATCAACGATTGGGATTGGAGAGAAAATTCTTTCGGCTATACATTTGACATACTATTTAATGGCTTTCAACTTTTAATGAACGAGATATTGGAGATTGAAGTCAATACTTGCAAATCTGAGGCTAGTACGTGACTGTCAAGGACAAGAACTCGATGAAAAAATAATTCAGATAAGTGTGCCTTCACTCAAAGAAAGATAAAAAAATATAAATAAATAAGTATGTATATTAAAAGAAAAATTGGAATGGCTTTTGCCAAAAGACAAAGAAACTAGAGACCCTTGAAACCAGACTAGAAGCAAGAAAAGAGTTGATAAGAGTGAAGAAGGCTTCACTCTTGTCTCTATATATACTATCTAACTAGGGGCTACATGGCGACATTCTATAGAACCTCCAATATGTGTTGACTTTGTAGGATATATGCCTTGACTTACAATACAAGTTTTTCTACGTATGGGCCACATAGTTAGCTTGGTCTTCAAGCTAATAACATGTGTGGCACATGGCTAACTTAATGACTACGTTTCTAATCCAAAAAGTCAATTAAAGACACCTATGAAGTCAAAGCAATATCTATGAAGCTTCTAAGAAGCTTCCACATCAAATACTATAGAATTAACTTACTTTTACCTACTTTTATTCACTTCTATATATTTGTATATGTAATTTGTGAGTATGTCCATGACATTACCCCCCTTTCTAAGAACAAGTTCCACAAGGAGCGGTCATCATATGTTGAAGAAATCTATGATGCGACGAATTGTATTCGCCACATACTTTGATCTTTGTTCTCTTCGAAGATGATTGATAGGACCTCTCAACCATTGGTAGTATCCCATACGAGGGCGGGAAGACCATCCAGTTATTTGATCATTGTTGAGGCCTTCATAACTTCCTTCAAATAGAACATGTGGAACACCATCAAGAATTGTTCCTACCTCTAGCAAAATCACCAAACATTGGGAGTCCCTTCCCAAGTCGTGATACCAAACACGTTGTATCTTGTCATCTATTCAAAGAAAAACATGTCGTTCTTGAAGATCTTCATCTCGATTGCATCATCTTGAAGGTTGTGACAATCATAATGTCTCATCGGACAAGTTAGCAAATGAAGGCTCTTCAGTCGAATCCGCTAGTTGTTGGTTCTCCATCTGTTGAGCGTCACAGCTACAAAGAAGTTACAAATAAGGATTAAAAGTAAAATTTTATCTTGCCTAGATATTGTTTCTTTTATAAAGAAGGTTTTCATCTTAATTTTGATTGATGTCGCCGATGAAAAGCCTCCACTGCCTTTGCTGTATTTATAAAATTCTTTACTGGCTCCCATGTGCATTCACTAATATCATATCCGCGTCAATGGACAAGATATTTCAATTTATTTCGGCGCCACCTTGAATCTAAGACTTCTTCTACTTCAACTTCTTCATTATTATCCACTTCTATAGGAGGAGGTGGAGCTTGTCATCTTCTTGGTATGTCCACTATCTTGTATGGTTCAAGAAGAGATACGTTGAATACTAGATGGATTTTCATTGACTCTTGTAGATGTAAACAATATGCAATTGGATTGATTTGTACAGAAATAGAAAATGGTCCTAGCCTTCAATAGTCCAACTTGTCACAACGACGAGTGGTCTTGATATTACGACAAAGTAGCTATATCTTATCACCCAAGTGGAATGGTGGTTGTTCCTTTCGATAGCATCTGTATTGACCTTTTGTTATTCTTGAGCCTCTTTTAACTGTGCCTTCATCGTTGCATGTAGCTCTCACAAATGAATCACCAAATCTTTCACAATAGCATTATCAACTTTTGAAAAGTCAAAAGTATTAAGTTGTGGATGATAACCATAATTAGCAAAGAAAGGTATTTATTTTGTAGAAGAATGTACTATATTACTGTAAGCAAACTCTGCCAATGGTAAAAGAGTTGTCCAATCATCTTATTGGTAGTTGATAATACATCTTAAATATTACTCCAAAACTTGATTAACACGCTCCGTTTGTCCATCAGTTAGAGGATGGAATGTCGAAGATAGTTTTATATCCACTTTTAGAATCTTGAAAAGAGTCCGCCAAAATCTTGATACAAATTGACTTCCCTTATCTAATATAATATCCTTCGATAATCCATGATAGCGATAGATATTGTCAAGAAAAAGCTTAGTTGTTTCTTCACCTGTGATAGATTTTGTGCATGGTATAAAATATGCCATCTTAGTAAAACGATCTACTATCACGAATATAGAATCATAAGAACTTGAGATTAGAAGATCCATGATAAAGTCCATAGAAATAGAAGACCATGGTTGTTCTGGAATGGGTAATGGCTGAAGAAGTCCAAAAGGTCGATGATGAGGAGTTTTTGATCTTGAGCAAACATCACATGATTGTACAAAATCTTTGACTGCCTTCTACATTTGAGGCCACCAAAAATCCTTAGATATTAGCTCCAAAGTCTTATTGTATCCAAAATGTCCTGCTGCTGGGAAGTCGTGACGAGCTTGAAGAATACGTAAACATACTTCTTCTTCTAGAATATATAGACATCCTTCAAAATAGAGTAGGTTATTTTTGAACTCGAATTTAGAGGGATCATGAGATTAAGAAGAATTATTCTTAATATCATGAACAAGAGGGTCTAAAGACATACTTAACTGGACTTGCTTGAAAAAAGTTAAATCAACAGTCAATGTTGATTTTATTGATCAAAGATGAAATTGCTCCGGCTTCAAGAGAACTGTTGTTTGTTGCTCAAAAGCTACATCTCCTTCTTTTGGTGCAAGATAAGAACATCTAGATAAGACATCACATAAACCTTGTTGTTTTCTTAGCCGATAAGTGATGATGAACTCGAATCTTGATAAAGACATGCTCCAACAAGCTTAACAACGATTTAATACGCGTGCTGACATGAAATACTGGAGGTTCTTATGATCCGTATATACCATGACTGGAGTGGAAGCGCTTTCTAGATAATGACATGATTCTTGAAAAGAATCCACAATTACAAGCAGTTCTTTATCATGGATCTCATAATTAATTTCTGTTGCTGAGAATTTTCTTGAATGAAAGGCTACTGAATGAAGTTTGTCATCTGTTCATATTTGTGACAAAACTGCACCGAGAGCAAAGTTTGATGCATCTATTTCCATAAATAACGCTTTGGAAAAATCAACACGATACAAGATTGATGCAGAAACAAACGCTGTCTTCAAAGATTCAAAAGCAACCTCTGCTTCTTGATTCCATTGGAGTTTGTCTTTACAAGTCAAACGTATAAGTGGAACTGCAACACGAGAGAAGTTTTTGATGAAGATCCGATAGTAGTTAGCAAATCTCAAAAAGCATTGAACATCTCTTACCATTTTTGAGATCTTTCAATCTATAATAGTTTGAACTTTCTTAGGATCCATGATAAGTCCATCATTTGAAATGATGTAACCTAAGAAATCGACTTCAGTAGTATGGAATACACACTTTTCTATCTTGGCATAGAGTCCTGCATCTCTTATTTTTTGTAATACATGACGAACATGAAGTTTATGTTCTTTTGGATTTTTAGAATAGATCAAGATGACGTCTAGATAACAGATCACAAAATCGTCCAAAAATTCTCGAAAAATATCATTCATTAGATGTTGAAAAGCTCCTGGTGTATTTGTAAGTCGAAAAGGATTGATGTAGTATTCAAAATATCTATACCTAGTTCGAAACTTAGTCTTCCATTCATCTCCTTCTTTGATGCGTACTAGATTGTATGCTCCTTGGAGATCTATTTTTATATAGATCTTAGCTTGATTCAGTTGATCAAGAAGTCCAGATATTAAAAGTAGTGGATATCTATTCTTGATGGTAATCTTGTTGAGTCCTCGATAATCAATACACATCCGCAATGATCTATCTTTTTTCTTCACAAATAGAATTGGAGTTCCTGTCAGAGATTTAGAACGGCGTATGAAATTCTTGCCTAGATTTTCTTCAATATACTCCTTGAGTTCAGTCAACTCATTTTGTAATAAACTGTAGATTGGTCCGAATGGCAGTTGTGCTCCTTCTTGAAGGTCAATTGAACAATCATAGGGACAATATTTTGAGAGTGTATCCGCATTCTTTTTTTTGAATACATCTTGAAATTCTTGATATTGGCTTGGAATGCCTCTTGAAGTCTTTCCACCAGTAGAAACAGGTGTGGCATAAATAATATATGGTGATTCTTTCATAGTAGCATGTAAGAAAGCTTTTGCACCTATAAATACGGGTTTAATTGAACTGGACTTATGACTCACTACTTGATTAACTACACTATTAGTTATACTTTTAGAAAAAGTAAGAGTTTGAGAAATCCAATCTATTTGAGGGTTGTATTTTTCTAACCACAATAAACCTAATATGACTGGATTAGAGGGAGATCTAATGATATTAAATACTACAAAACTATTATGACTATTGATTATTACTTCTATAAGAAGGGTTTCCTGAGTAATATCTCCAAAAGATAATGGACGACCATCTATGATTTCTACATGAACAGGTTTAATTTTTTTTATTAAAGATACGCTATATCTTTTGATAAATTCTTCATCTAAGAAACATGCTAAGGCTCTTGAATCTAACAAGGTAGAGGCTTTGTAATGTTTAGGTCCTAAAATAACATTTAATATAAAACAAGGAGAGGGCTCTGAGGAGATAATAGGACCTTTATTAGATGTTGTGCAAGGTTCCAGTCGTACAGTCCCTATTATAGCTGGACAAACTCATTTTTTGACATATTATCTTCTTTCACAGCCATACTCCTTATTTTGTGGTTGCGTCATTTCTTTGGACAATGTTGAGTAGTATGTTTTGGTTCTCTACAATATAAACATAATCCTTCTTGACGACGACGAGTCTTTTTTTGCTCAGTAAGAGATTTGAAACGTACTGCATCAATTTACATATCCTTTTTTTCTGAATATATGTGTTGAAGAGGTATTGGTGTTGCTATTGAATTATAGTAATGTTGAGGTCCACTTATACGGTTCTCAGATCGAAATTCAAAAAGGCAATTGTTGCACTTCACTCCAAAGTCAATTGCTTGACTCAATGTTTGAAGATCAGGTAAGTTGAGCATTAATTTTTTTACCTCATATTGTAATCCGTAGAAAAATTGGCTTATAAGTGCAGCATCATTTCACTTGATATCAGTTGTAAGTTATCAAAATTATGAAGCATACAACGTTACTGATCGATTGTCTTATCGTAAAATATGGATCTTATTGGTTGCAACACAAATTACATCATGTTCTCTACACATGAATCAAAACTCTATTAGAAAAGCCTCTAGATTATCCAATATTAGATCTCGTCGTTCAAGAAAAGATGAAAACCATGATAGTGCTCAACCTAAAAGAAGCGTACCAATGAATCTAACTTGCGATTTTGGAGTTGGATAGCTTTGGGGTTGAAGTTCAATCACAAGTTACACTTGATTGATAAATCTTCAAAACTTAGATCTGGTGCCATCAAACTTCTCAGGTAGGGCAATTCTTGGTTCTCTAATACTAGAAGGACATTCCACTATAGAAAAAAGGACATGTTTTGGTGCAGATATTGAAGCAATTCCAACCATTTCTATATCTTCACTTCCTGCCAATCTTGTTGCTTCTTGTGGTGGTAAATTGAGTTGATGCATCGCAAGCATTAACTCCCTCAATTGCTCTTGCATTTGTGCCATTGCACTCTTTATTTCAACAAGTTCTGCAATGATAACACTTAGAAAAGAGAAGATGTCTAATATTGCTCAAGACAAATAAAAGAGAGGACTTGAGAACAAAGAAAATACTAAGGACAATATTAGTTTAGAAGAGGATAATCTGCAACTTCTAATATGCTTACATCTTATCAAGAAAATGGGATAATCCACTCTTAATCAAGATTAGATAAAGCTTTGATATTGTAGGTGTACTCTTGTCAATGTGTCAAGGACAAGAACTCGATGAAAAAATAATTCAGATAAGTATGCCTTCACTCAAAGAAAGATAAAAAAATATAAATAAACAAGTATGTATATTAAAAGAGAAACTGGAATGGCTACTGCCAAAAGACAAAGAAACTAGAGACCCTTGAAACTAGACTAGAAGCAAGAAAGGAGTTGACAAGAGTGAAGAAGGCTTCACTCTTGTCTCTATATATACTATCTAACTAGGGGCTATGTGGCAACATTCTATAGGACCTCCAATATGTGTTGACTTTGTAGGACACATGCTTTGACTTACAATGCAAGTTTTTCTACATGTGGGCCACATAGTTAGCTTGGTCTTCAAGCTAACAACATGTGTGGTACATGGCCAACTTGTTGACCATGTTTCTAATCCAAAAAGTCAATTAAAGACACCTATGAAGTCAAAACAGCATCTGTGAAGCTTCTAAAAAGCTTTCATATCAAATACTATAGAATTAACTTATTTTTACCTACTTTTACTTACTTTTATATATTTGTATATGTAATTTATGAGTATATCCGTGACAGCGATCCAAATTTCTCATGGTTGTATTTTTAGCTATATCTTGTACAATTTCAAAAGATTTAGTATATTTACTTATTATTAAGTAATAAGGATTAATTAAAAATTTTAATATATAAAAATTGATCTAACATCTATAGATATTACTTATAAAAAACTATAAATATTAGTTTGTAGTTAAAAAAAAAAAAAAACATGAAAAAAAAAACCTCATGTCCTTTTAGTTATTTATACAAAAGTAAGATTTATAGTAGATTTAAATTGATTTTATTACTATAAAAAATCAAAAAGATAAGAAATTATAGCCTTAAATAGATATTAGTATTATAAAAACATTATTAGATTTGTTAGAATTTATTTAGAATTTATTTAGAATTTTATAGGAATTTTAAGAGCAATTTTTAAGACCTTGATAAAAATGATTTTTATCACTGGGGAAGCCATTATGAAGAAATGGAGAAAGATTTGAAGGCCATATAAGGTTCTTAGGCTAATTATTTATTTTTAAACACCATGGTGTAGTCAAAATTGTAAAAATGTTGGACTTTTTAGTGTAAAATAGAAGGACCAGCAGCTAGTGTAGTTCTTGTAGGAAGGGAGTTGCACAAGTCCCATATGGGTTGTAGCACATTGAAGGTAGTTGGGAGGATAAGACTAAGGCCTCGTAGCCTCTCTTAAACAGGAAGGGAGTTGCACAAGTCCCATATGGATTGTAACACATTGAAGGTAGTTAGGAGGATAAGACTAAGGCCTCGTAGCCTCTCTTAAACACCCTCATACACTACATGTGAGCCTTGGTGAGGCTCAAATCCTTGATCAATAAGCAAATTATCCTTGAGGTAAAATATTTTCACTTAACTTTTTGTTTATTTACTTGTTTCAAACCTTCATAACTTACTCATAGTAACTCGGATTTACATATTTTTTATATCATTGGAAAGATAATAAAATTATCTATCTAAAATTATACTTTTTATTTTTTATTTTTACTTTTTACTAGGCAAAAATATAGTGAACAGACTGTGATTAAGTTTTGGAGTGTGTATTTGCTTATATATATTTCTTTCACTTGTTTGTGTTGTTTTCTTCTTTTTTTCTTGTTCATTGCATCTTCTACTTCACACTACCCATTACATGAAACTCTTAATTGAGGCCATCTTGTAATTTGGGTAGAGGGGTGAAATTTACACGCACATTTTGGTGCATTTGCCAAGAGATGGTGCTTCCAATGGTGTGTGTAAATGTGAAGTTTTCTTCTTGTGATTGATTTTGCTTGGTTTTGTTAAAGTGAGAAATTCAAATAGGTCTTCATCTTTGGTGAGTGTTCTACATCTCTTCTTTATTGGTGTAAATAAAGCAATTCAAATTCTCACTTTATAGATAGTCAAGAGTTCATTTTTAAGTTGAATGTTGATTTGCTCTCGGGTTTTCATGAATCAGTTTTTACACATTGCATATTTTAAGTTGAACCTTTTTAGAATTGTGCGTCTTGATGTTAGCTTTCTAAAAAGCTATCACTTGTTGAAATTGGACTAAAACTGAATTTTAAGTGAATTTTTGATTAGCAGGGGGTTCACTGCCTTGGCAATTTTGTGTACTCCAATTTTGCTCTTGGGTTTTCATCAATCAGTTTTTGGTTGTTACATCTTTTAAGCTAAAACTTTTTGAGGTTGTGTATCTTATTGTAAACTTTCTAAAAAGGTATCACATGTTTGAATTGAAGTTGATTTGAATATGTACTGAGTTTTTGAGTGGAAAGAGGTTCCCTGCCTTGGCAGTTTTATGTTACCCATGTTTGGAAAGGCAATTCTTAGTGCCTGGTGACAATTTAATGCTGAAAATTTCTGAGTACAAAAAACTTGGAGTTAGAAGTATAGTGGTACAAAATTTGGTGCTATTGAATCAAAATTAAAATTGTGGCGATTTCTGGAGTGGAGAGGGGTTGCTGCATTAAGCGGAATACAATTGAGGTGAGTAAATTCTAATTCTTCAATCATTTATATTTTTGATTTTATGTTGAACTTTAAAATTTTGTGTTTAAAAGTTTTATTTCTTAACAATATTAGATTATAGTAAAAAGAAAAAGAAAAAGAAAAACAAATGTATATATATATATATATATTTATATACTTATATATTAAATTAAATTAAATATAAATTAATAATAATTATTATTATTATAATAAAAATATTGAATTAAAAAATTATTAAATTAATAAAAAATAAAATTAATTATTAATTTTAATAAATTTTTTACTTTTTTATTTTTTTATTTTTATTTATTTATTTATTTATTTATTTATTTATTTAATCATTTATTTTTATTTTTTCATTCATAATAAGTTTTTGTATGGAAGTAAGTTTAATATATTTTCTATTTATTCATTAGTTGAGTGTTATGCATATTGTTATTTCTAACCTTCAATAATAGTTGAATAATTTAATGTTAGTATGCGCATTACTTGGTGGTTTTTTTTTAAGTTGGTTGTCACTTTCAAAAGCATAAAGAATGGAGCTCATCTTCAAGGTTTCATCACTCCCCCTCCTTATAATTTTTCTAGTTGAGGACCCATTTCTAGTGTATAGAGGGATTTAATCACCTTCTCCACTCCTCGTATCTTCTCGTTTCATCTATTTGTAAATTCCTTGTTGGCGGCATTTCTCTATTGGAAGAGGGATTCAATCACCCTCTCCAACTGCTATACACCTTATATTCGTAGGAGTAATGTAGAAGAAGCTTAAGAGGAATTTAAGTGAATGTTTTATCAAGAAAAGAAGAAAAATTCAGGAAGAAGAAATAGATAGAAAAATTAGCCAGAAGGTATTTGAAAAATAAAAAATAAAAAAGAGAAGAAGAAAAGAAAAGATCAACAAGTTCAATACATTATCCAAAGTGAGTATATTTTTAAAAAAATTCATTTAGTTTTAAATTTATCTTGCTAACATAGATTGTGATTTGAGGAAAAGGAGTACAAGAAGAAAGAAGAGGGGGATTAATAGCTTACAAAGAAGTAAGTCCATGAACTTTATTCAATTATTTCTTTCTTAGAATTTTAGCAAATTTCTTGAATACAAGGAGCTGTGTCGTGTTGTAATATGACTGTATGGTGAAAATATAAATGAAAAAGATTTATTAATATTTAGATATTTTGGATGTTAGAAACAATGGCCAATTCCAGCGTCAATATTCAGAGGCCAGTTAATGTCACCCCATTGCAAGCTATACCACCAAACATGACAACAGCGTATGCTCCACCAACGTCATCGAATCAAATACCCTCCGTACCTACAGGACGACAAGAATCATTTTCTAATCCTACATGGAACAAACTTAGTATGTATATACCGTTGGAGACACCCAATATGCGTGATAGGGGTGCAAGAAGACCACTTCGTTGTTTTCGTTGCAAACAGATTGGTCATTATGTTAGTAAATGTTCCCATCCCAGAGCCAATCATAATTACATGCCAGTGTATGGGAATAGTAAGCAGTCGAGGCATACTTATCAGTAATATAATGCTCTGTTCAATTTTAATAATCGCGATGAACAGATCCAAAGCCGAGAAAAAATTGAAGAGATAAATCAAGGTCCTCAAGATTCTCCGGTAAATCAAGTGAAATATGTCTAAGCCATTCTTACCAAGAGTCGACAAAAGGGGAAAGGACCAATTCAACATTTGGGTGAGCCTGATGTGAAGGGCCAATTTGACCCAATTATGGAGACATCCACTCCAGATCCTATTATGGGCCTCTTACCTAATATGAGACCTGACTCGATTGAGCAATCCAATGAGGTCCCGAATATGGAGGCTTCGATTCCATTTCAAATTATTCCGTTCTCTATGCCATTTCAGAAGAAACATCCTTTCCGTAGAAAGAACCTCTTAGAGGCGGGAATTCCATGGAAGTGCGGTCTATTGTTCTAATTCCAAGTCCATGGTGGAAGAATAGAGGACCTCACGGAGTTAAAAGAAAAGAAAGAAAAAAGAAGAAGGCATTCAGAGATCGAGGATTTTTGGAGTTGGAGAGTTAGCTTCAAGCTCCATTAAAAGGTGTAAGATTGAGTTTCATAGGATTTGGGAGGATTTTGCAATCGTTGCTCAAAGTCAGTGTGTGTATTGGTGAATTGGATTTTTTTTGCAATAAAGTTAAGGCTAATACTCTTAACTATTTTGTGAAATTGGAGAAACATCTACGGTTGAAATTTTAGAGGTATCTAGATGGTTGAGTATGTCAAGTGCTTGCAAAAATTTGTGTTAATGTAACAGCACAGATAGAGGATATTTGATCATTAGTGTAAAGAGATATCAAAAGTCGACATATTAGGATCGTTTAGGATTTCTGTAATATCTGAAGATCTATCGACTGGGATAAGGTGAATTTTGACGTGGTAAGTTGAGGACTTAAAGATGATGCTGCACACAAAGTTTGAATAAGAATTAATGGTTAGAGAAGGAAAAAGTTACAAGTTATAGTTCATCATCAACTTCTAGGCGGCGATCAAGGGACATCAGTGTGGATTCACGGCATTTTTTTGCAATCTGTAAGTTGGATTTGATTGAACTTCTTAAACATTTAGAAGACTTATAAACACACTAGTGGTAGAAGTTTCACAACAATTGGACGGTTAGATTGAAAATTACAGCTTGCCAAAGCTTGCTGTCTAGGGTTAGGGTTTAAAAATAAATGAATAAAATTAAATTAAAATTAAAATTAAAAAAAAAAAAAAAAAAAAAAAAAAAAAAATTGTGCTTATAATATCTCAAAGTTATTAAAAGTAGTATTTCTAAGTATTTTGTATTGGGAGTAAGCTTTTACAATAAAATCCGAAATAGTTTATATTTAGATGGTTGAAACCCACTAGACTACTTGAATACTTGCAAAACATTGTTTTATCTTCCATAGCTAGATGCCCGATGCATTTTCAAGCTAAATAGTACGTAATATGATAGCAAAAGCTATGAGTTAAAAGGTAGAATCTAGAAGGAAGATGCAAAAGAGATAAGTCTCCAATCTCTTTTATAGATGTGGATAGAAAGAGTTAGATAGAACCTTTAATTTTTTATCCTTAAACCTTAAATCTTTACTTGGAATATTTAGTTTGAGATTGGGTAGGGAGAAATCTTAGATTTTGGAAGTTCATTGACAAGTGTCAAGTTGGTTGGAGATGCAACCATGTGAGTCTTTCTTCAACGTGGTGTAATTGTCTTGTAAAGAATAATTTTTGTAACATCAAATTGTGTTGATAACTATTATAGTAGGTAATATTTTAATTATCTTGTTGTAAAAAGGCAAGAAAAAAAGAGAGCTCAGGCTCCTTGCCCTCCCAGTACGGAATTCTTTTTCACAATTAACATTATTTAGGATCACTCCTACACAACAATAGTTTTGTATAGCAATTAAAGTTAGAAACAGTCATACTTGAGATGATACTCAAGTAAGAATTTCTCCTTTAGTTGTTTCTATTTTGTTTATCTTCCCTGTCGGAAGGTATTTAAGTGGGTTGCAGGTGGAGGAGCCAAAAAATTTAAATTTTTAGAAAATTTGGTAGATTATAAATTGTGTTAAGTTAAACGATATATTTATAATCGTATCGATGTATTGTTCTATTAGATCTAAGAAATCCAACCTATCTTCATCCATAGAAAATCTTAAACTTATTAATAAGAAAAATGAATCAAAGTCTAAATAAGTAAAATTCCAAGGATTGGACATACAATCTTTTTTTTCCACTTTAGAAGATGTTTTTATTATAAATTCATTATAATTAAATCTAGGCAAAAGAATAAAAGAAGAAGAATTAAAATCTGACTCTCCTAATTATTGTGATAAAATTAATCAAGAGAGAGAAGGATCAACACTTTCTTTTCTTCCAATGAAACATGAAAGAGAATCCACACCTATTCCTATATCCATCAATCCCTTAATTCAACCAAGGAGCTTGCCAATAGTAATCCCTAAGGATTTATAAGTAGCTATTGTACCCCATAATCTTCTTACATTTAAAGGGACTAGAGATGATGATCCATCGGCACACATAGAAAGATTCATGGAACTTCTCACGACATATTTAATAACCAATCAGAGTTATTATCTTGTATGATTTTTAAGTACCCTATAGGTTGGAGCTTATGAATGGTATAGAAACCACCCTCCTCAAACCTTTAAGAATTGGGACATACTCATGAAAGCACTTTTAGAAAAGTTTAGGCTAAAAGTAGGACAAAATAATACCTTCATAACCTTTTCATCTTTGAGACAAGGAAAGGGACAAGAAATCATTGAATACATTTGGCAATTTGAACTTGTAGTAACTAGATTTGTGGGAACTCTTTTCACGGATGATATCTTCATCCATTTTTTTATTCAAGGATTTAATAGTAAGAGAACAATTCAAGAGATTCTTAAAAGAAGGCCAATTAATTTAAAAGAGGCCAAGAATTTAACTTACATGGTAGAAGATATTAATAATTAGTAAGAGCAAATGTAGAGGAAAGAAGACCATAGAATCCCTAGTTTTATTCCTATATATGCCCAAAATATAGAGAATTTCTAAGGACACTCGTATGGGACTGTCGAACCTCAATTTCAATCTATAAATGACTATTCAACATCTTTAGAGGTTAGACTACCTCATGTCCTTCCTGAGTTGATATATCTAAAAGATAGGAATAGATAGAAGGAAGACTTTAAGAATGAACTTATTCAAAGCCAACAAGGATTTCAAAATGAACTTGCACAATAAATGAAGGCTATGTAAGAATAGTTGTCTTTTTTAATTAAAAGTCAGAATCCAAATCAAGCTCCACCTCCCATAGAATCTAGTAGGCATACTTCAGGGCTTTGGTGTACTCAATGTGGCCAATCAGGGCATACAATTCAATTTTATTCAACTCAGCAAAATTACCAGCAAAACCAAAGAAGACAACAATCATATGTCTTACCTAATAGGAACCAAAATAGGGTTGGTCCTAACTTACAATTCCAACCTCAAAAAAATTCTACCCAAGGCTTTAGGAACCAACAACAATAATGACATGAGGTGCATCATCTTTGTCAGAAAAGCCACCTATCATATAATTGTTAGATAGAAAATGGAGTAGTATATGAAAACTGTAGAAGAAACCATCCTATAGATATGAGTAGGCAACCTAATAAACTAGTTCCTTTAAAAAGTCTACAAGGAAATTACCTACAATGAGCCCAAGATTATTTCAAAGGGGCAAGAACTTCAAACTTCGATAATAGCTTAAAACCTCCTAACTTATTTTATGATTATAATAATCATCAAATCCAATATCCTCCCTCAGGTTTAAATATATAAAGACAATTTATTCCATTAAACAGTGACCAACCTTAAAATGATCAACAAAATAAAGGGCAAAATTCATGAAATGTAAGGTATTTGGAAATACCAACTAAAGAATAAAGTTCTCCAATCCTTAGAGACCAACCATTGTCTTCTTATATACATTACATCTCTCATGAAGGAGCACCTAGTAAGGATAAAAGACTTTCTAATATATTGGCCTTAGCAATTATGACAAGGTCTAGGTATACTAGTTCTCTCCTTGGTAATTCAATTGATAGTGAGAATAGTTTGGAAGGCTTTCCTCACTTGTCAGATTTAAATGAAGCCACAAAAGATGCAATGGCCAATAGTATGACTTCTAAAGAAATACCTCACATTTTAGGATCCAAATCAATTAGGTTACAAGAAAACTTGAGGAAAAATACTCAAACAAGAGAGTTTTATTCTAAAAAGGAGTGAAAAGGGCCTAGAATTCCCGACGTAGAATATAGTAGTTCACTATGACTTAAAAGTAAGAACCAAGTTGAATTATATGATTTATGGGAGGATTTGACAAAAATCAATGCTAATATAATAATTGCTCAATTATTGGAGGTTTCTCCAATAATCAGAAAGATCTTTAAAATAGGCTTTCTTATTAAGAGACGCCAAAGGTCTAAAGCAAAAATTCAAGGCCATGTTAGAACAATTCAAGTGACACAAGAAGTGAAGGCAATTGAATTAGAAGTATCTATAGAAGATAAAATCATATTTTTTTTATCATTGTGGATGGAGGTAGTGGATTAAATATAATGTTCGTACAAACGATGGAGAAGTTAGGTCTTAGTATCACTAGTCCTTTTTCATATGTAATTAATATAGCTAATCAAAGCCAAAATACCTCTTTGGGCCAAATTACTCAATGTAAGATAATAACAGGTGGTAAAGAGTATTCTCTCACTTTCTATGTTATTCATATACATCTAAGTAAGAATTCTTACCCATTACTATTAGGCAAATCTTGATTAAGGGTAATTAATGCAAAAATTGATTGGGGAGGTGAAAAATCCCATATCATCTATAGGCCACCAAAAAACTTGACTAATATCTTTATTCAATCCCAAGGATTTTTTTTACCCAAAACTTTATTTCATTCTTCAGAAGATGAGATTTTAAGTCCTCAATAAGAAAAAGAATTTTAAAAAAAAATTAGGTTTGGTGATTTGGTAGCAAAGGAGGCGTTCATTCAAGTGTGGTTCAACCAACTCCACTAGGATGTATGGGCCATATACTATATGACTCAAAAAATAATGGAGAATTCACACAATGGTTGAAGGACCACCCAAGTTTAAGTGCAGACAAAGTTGTGAATATAAATTTTATAGAGAGTTTTGTCACTTACCAACATAATGATTTAGAAAGAGATTTCACAATCCTAATTGATGATATAAAAATTGAAGACATCTTTGAGGTGAACTTTGATAGTACTCAAGTTCACGAATTAGATGACTTAATAGAAGAATGCAACCTTATTCCATCCTTATAATTTAAAGAAACTCCTAATGGTCTTATGGCTGAAAATGACATAATTATCTATCCACCAATACCAAATGATAAGTATAAGGTACCTACAAAAGATTTACATGTTCACTATATAGATTATAAATACTTAGACTTTTTTCTTAAAGATAGATTGGAACAATAAAAAAGATTAGATGAAAAAGAAAGAACTAGTATACAACATACAAAGGCTATATAAAGAAGAAAAAATACCTTTAATAAGTGAAATCAAGATAATTAAGATAATTAATCAATCCTAATTGAAAGTCAAGATAAGCTATAGTGGTATTTATATGTCTTATCTTTCTTTCAATTTAGTTCCTTCACCAAACAATCAGAGATATTCTAATTAAAAGAGATAAGTACTTGATGAGACTTTCGTACAAATAAATAAATAAATAAATAAATAAATAAAAATCATTTAGAATTGTAAGAATGTATCTTAATAAACATCCAAAGGATGTAGAAGTATTGGTCATGTGAGAAGTTGTCAAGTAAGTATCCTAGGTTCGAATCCAATGGGAAAAAATGGGCTATCTCTATGAACTAGTGTTAGCACAAGAAATGACCAACATTGACACCCGACAGATATATAAATCTTAGAAGGTTGATAGTAAAATCCTCTCATATTAAAGAAGAATTTGAAAAGATCACTTTTTATTTCTTAGCTCTGATTTCTTTTTTTATATATAATCATTGAGTCTTAGATTAGATTTAATTTCCTTTTTCTTCTTTTTTTAGCTTTATAGAACAAAAACTACTTTGGTTCTTTTAGATTAGAAGTAAAGTACTTATTTTCATCTTAAATAGTTGTTAAAATACTTTTATAGATAATTCTTCTTTTAATTCTATAGCATTTTAGAAGGTAAATTCTAGGTTCTTTTCTTTGCAAGTTGTCTTAGATAGTTGCCTAATATGAGTCATCAAATTGACTCACTTATTGTTTTAGGATAAAAATATGTATTTAGAATACTTTAAATCATAATATATAGTAAGTAGAATAGAACTCCTTAGAGAAATAGAAAATTAGAATGTTGGTGGTAGAAATGGAGTCTTAGTAAGTCTTGGAGGCAATTATCTATGTTTGTTTAGTAATTTTATTTATTATTGAATAATAAGAATTATTTATTAAGACCAGGTTTTAGGATTTGGTCTTCTATCTATATGTACTACTTTTAAAAACTATAAATTTTAGTAATTAGAAGAAGCATGAAAAAGAACCTCATGTCATTTTAATTATTGGTATAAAAAAAAAATAGGATTTATAGTAGATTTAAATTAATTTTTATTATTATCAAAAACCACCAAGATATGAAAATATATCCTTACATGGATATTAGAATTATAAAAATATTATAGGATTTTTTAAATTTTATTTAGAATTTATTTATATTTTTTTAGAAATTTTTAAAGGAATGTTTAAGATCTTGGTAAAAATGAGTTTTACCACTTCAAAAGCCATTATGAAGAAAAGGAATAAGATTTGAAGGCCATGTTTAGCTCCTAAGCTATTTGGATGCTTTTAAAAACCATGGTGAAGTCAAAAATACAAAAAAATGAGTTTACTAGTAGAAAATAGGAGGACCAGCAGCTAAATTATCTAAAAATATACTTTTTAGTTTTTATTTTTATTTTTTACAAAATAAAAATATAGTGAACAGATTGTGACTAAGTTTTGGAGTGTGTATTTGCTTGTATACATTTCTTTCACTTATTTGTGTTGTTTTCTTCTTTTGTTCTTGTTCATTGCATCTTCTACTTCATACTACCAATTACAAGCAACTCTTAATTGATGTCATCTTGTAATTTGGGTAGAGGGGTGAAATTTACTCTCACAGTAGACCTCAAATATTGCTCTTGAACTTGACTCATCTATTATGCTTATCTATTATTTTAAAGATGAAAAGTCAAAAAGAACTTTATATTTATTTTTAAAATCTTAAAAAAAATCTCTAAAATCTTGATATAAATTGAGTTGTCTTATCTAATATAATATCCTTAGGCAATCCATGATAGCGATAGATTTTATGAAAAAAAAAAAACTTAGTCGTTTCTTTATCAATGATAGATTTTGTATACGTTATAAAATATGCTATTTCAATAAAATAATCCGCTATCAAAAATATAGAATCATATAAACTTAAGATTGAAAGATCCATGATAAAATCCATAGAAATAAAAGACTATGATTGTTTTGGAATAGGTAATGGTTGAAGAAGTCTATGAGGTTGATGATGAGGAGTTTTGGATCTAAAACAAATATTATATAATTATACAAAATCTTTGACTACCTTCGATATTTGAGGCTACTAAAAATTTCTAAATATTAGTTCCAAAGTCTTATTGTATCCAAAATGTCTGACTGGTAGAAAGTCATGATAAGCTTAAAAAATCTATAATTGTGCTTTATATTTTAGAATATATAATTATCCTTAAAAGTAGAATAGATTATTTTTGAATTCAAACTTGGAAGTAACATGAGACTTAAAAGAATTATTTTTAATATCAAGAACAAAAGGATCAAAGAACATACTTGATTGAATTTACTTAAAAAATATTGAATTAATAATCAATGTTGATTTTATTGCTTGATGATGAAAATACTCCAATTTTTAGAGTATCATTCTTTGTTGAACAAAAGCTGCATCTTTGTCTTTTGGTATAAGATAAAAACATATAAAAAGAGCATTTGATAAACTTTGTTATTTTCACGTGATCCTAAAATCAAATCTTTATAAATACATACTCTAACAAGTTTGGCAATGATTTAAAACATGTACCAATATGAAGTACTTGAGGTTCTCATGATCCATATATACAATAACTAGACTAAGAGCACCTTTTAGATAATGACACCATTCTTAGAATAAATCTATAATTACAAAAAGCTCTTTATTATAGATCTCATAGTTAATCTCCACTGCTAAAAATTTCTTTGAATAAAAAGCTATCAAATAAAGCTTATCATCTACTTTCATTTGTGATAAAATAACATCCATAGCAAAGTTTGATGTATTATTTTTATAAAGAATATCTTAAAAAAATAAATGCAATATAAAATTGGTCCAAAAATAAATGATGTCTTGAAGGCTTTTAAAGATGCTTCAACTTCTTTGTTCAATTTAAGTTTTTCTTTTCATATCACATGTATGAGAGGAGCTACAACTTGAAAAAAATTCTTCATTAAGATTCTATAACAATAAGCAAATCTCAAAAAATATTGCACATCTTTGATTGTTTTTGGAACCTTCTAATCTATGATAGTCTAGACTTTCTTAGGATCTATCATTAATTCTTTATTAGAAATGATGTATCCTAAAAAATACTTGAGTAGTGTAGAATATATATTTTTTCATCTTTACATATAATCTTACATCTCTAAATTTTTGTAATATATGATAAACATGAAGTTCATGTTTTATTATATTCTTAGAATAGATTAGAATGTTGTCCAAATAATAGACAATAAAATCATCAAAAAACTCACAAAAGACATCATTCATGAGATATTGAAAAGCAGCTAGTGTATTTGTGAGTACAAAAGACATGACATTAAATTCAAAATGTCCATACTTAATTTGAAAAGAAATCTTTTACTCACTTCCTTTTTTAATGCAAACTTAGTTATATGCTCTTCATAGATCTATTTTTGTATAAATCTTTGATTGATTGAATTGATTAAAAAGTCTAGAAATCAAAGGTAGGAAATACATATTTTTTATAGTGATCTTGTTAATTCTTTGAAAGTCTATGCATATCTATAGAGATCCATTTTTTTTCTTTAAAAATATGATAAGAGCTTTTGCTAGAGATTTTAAATGGCATATGAAGTTCTTAAACAAGTTCTTTTTAATATATTCTATTAGTACAATCAACTCATTTTGTGATAAATCATAGATTGGTCCAAATGGTGGTTGAACTCTTTCTTATAGATCAATTAAACAATCATAAGATTGATGCACTAGAAGAATATCTATATTTTTTTTTCAAAAATATCTTGAAAAATTTGAGATTGGTTAGGAATATTACTTGATATCTTTCTACCATCAAAAATAAATGTAGTATGTATAGCAAAAGATGATTCTTCTTTTGCCACATGCATGAAAGCTCTTGTACCTACCAATAAGAGTTTGACTATATTAGGTTTATTTATTTTTACTTCATTATTGAGATTTTGGAAAAAACTACAAAAAATATTAAAATTATAAAAAATCCAACTTATAAGAAGGTTATATTTTTTAAATTATAATAATCTTAAAATAACTAGATTAGAAGAACATCTTATCAAATTAAATATTATTATATTATTATGATTTTAAATTATTATATCTAAGGAAAAAGTCTCATAAATAAGATCTTAAAAGACAATAAATGACCATCTATGACTACATATATGGATTTAGTTTTCTTGACTAAAAGTATTTATTATTTCTTTACAAAGTTTTTATTTATAAAATAGACTGAAGCACTTCAATCTAACAATATAAAGACTTTGTGATTTTTAGGTCTTAAATATACAATATTATAAAATAAGATGAGAGATCTAAGAAGAAAATAGGACCTTTATTACGTATTGGACATGATTCTAGGCGCACAATTCTTATTGTAGTTGGAGAAACTTGTTTTTCAACATATATTCTTTGGCAATCATGTTCTTTATTTTATAATTGTATTATTTTTTTAGATAATGTTGAGCAGTATATTTAGTTTTTTTAAAATATAAGTACAAATTCTCTTGACGAAGTCAAAACTTTTCCTACTCTATAAAGAATTTAAAATATATCATATCAATTTGTATTGACTCCACCATTTATAAATAAGTTTCTAAACACTTGAGAGCTATTGTCATTTCTTGGCTTATTCTTCTTCAATCAAGTCTTTATTTTTTTTTCTTTTAAATAATCAATTTTCCTATGCAATGGCTTAAATAATAAATTATTTTAAAGATTCTACTTTTGATATTATCAATAACAAATCTTTGATATTTTTCTTCAATACATATTAAAATTGATTGATAAGGACTTTGATATTCCAATCTATGTTACAAGCAAGGTTTTGGAATTTAACAATATATATGGTAGCTAACTATGATCCTTACTATGAAGACAAGAACTTGATCTTTGCTACTCTTTCTTGATCACTATTTCCAAATGTAGTTGTAAACACTTTTAGGAATGAATTCAAATCATGAAAGAGTCATGAATCCTTTTTTTTATTAATGATGCAAACCAAGAGAGAGCACTTCTAGATAGAAGTGTACATATGAATCCAACTTGAATAAATCCATTGAAGTATTAAAAGAATGCGACTTTAGATAGAGCTTGATTTGTTGCAAAAATATATAAAAAATTTCATCTTATTCTATTTAAATTATTGAGCATACTAATTTATATCTTTGTTATACTTATAGAAGCAAAACTTCTTGAATTTGGTTGTGAGGTTGATTCACTTGCTTTTTGCAACTGTACAATTTTTTGCTATAGATTTTGAATTTCTTCTATAGGTGTAGGATTAATGTTTCTATGGTTGGTACTAGTGATGCATAAAATTACCATTCTAAGAGTATTAACAAGTTCATGAAGATTTACAATAGTTGTAAATCTAATCTCACTTCCGCCAAGTATAGCATTCATAATGATTCTTTTTCTTTCAAATAACTTAACAAATCCATAAGTCAAATTACAAGAGGGTAATCCACAACCTCTAATATCTAATGAAAAAATTTACAAAGAAGGATAATCTACTCTCTTTTAGAAAAAAAATCAGAATTAGAAAATTAAATATTTTATTTAAAGATGGATAATTTGTAACCTTTAAAATACAATATTTGAAGTAGGATAATCTACTCACTTCTAAAACAAAAAAATAATAATAAATTAGCACTCTTTTCAAACTATCAAGGACATGAACCTCAAAAAATTAAAATGTCAATATACTCTTCTATCATTCAATAAGATTAAAAGATTACTCAAAGATGATATAGTATTAAATTAGAATGGCTATTGCTAAAGACAAGAAGGCTTAAAAAGTCTTAAAATAAGACTAAGGACTAAAAAGATGTTGAGAAGAGTAAAGAAGGCTTTACTCTTGCCTCCAATATACTCTTAACTAGGAGCTATGTAGTAATGTCCTATAGAACCTCCAAAACATGTTGACTTTGTAAGACACATATCTTAACTTGCAAGGTAAGTTTTCTATCTATGCACCATATAGTTACCTTGTTTTGCAAGCTATCAATATATAATTAACTTATTGACCAAGTTTCTAACCTATCAATCAAACCACAAATACATATTGTCATATGGCATGATTTGTAATCTGGAGATACACGGGGTATCTAGCTATAGAAAGTTTAGTTTTAACTTATTTTCTGAGTTCTAATTAGAGATTTATTCCACTTTTAACTTATGTTCAAATTCTTGGCTCCCAAAACCTCTTAACTTTATATAAAATGCCCAAATTGTAAGAAAATCCTTCAAAATATTTTTTTCCTGCAAAAGGTTTCTTCTTCTTGAACTTTAGAAATTCATATCTCTTGATCCAACCATTCAATTTCTTTCAAATTTTTAAAAAGTGTAGCTCTTAATCTTAAGCTTTACCACAAAAAAAAATACACCATAAATTCACTACCGATCTTCTAGCATCTAAGAAATCCTAGTAGATACTCTAAACCCTAATCTACAAGTACCTGAGTACTATTTTCTTTATATCATAAAAATCCAACACTTAAATATTAAAAAATTTATGCTTAAAATTTAACAACATGATTATATACATCTTTGAAAATTTTGAACCAAAATTTCATCAAATTCCTCAAGATATAGCTCAAAACACAACCACTAGTGAATCAAGTCACTTAATACCTTTAGATTTAAAGTGTTGACTTAAACTTCTAATATTTCCTTCATTCTAACTTAGAATTCATCAAGCAATATAGAAAAAAATGTAGCCAAAAATATTTTCTCTCCAATTCCTATCACCGATCCTTCATTGTTGTCCTTACACATGCATTATATTCAAAAGAGTGACAATAGGTACAAAATCATCACCTTAACTTTGAGAATCCATATCTCTTTCATATAGACTCCAAATCATACAAAATTTGTACCAAAACCATAGCCAAAAACCTAAACTTACTGATTTTAGCCTCTAAAGCTCAAATTATCTCAAAAAAATAACCCTAATTCCTAATAAGGCCTCGGGCAGCCTCATTGAAGCCCATTGGACATGATTTTTGGCCAATAGGAATGAAGATTTTTATCATCCATCTCCATTCATCCATATGGATGCCCTTACTTCTCTTTTTGCTACCAAGACTCTTCTCTAACCTTTTTTCTCACAAGTTTTATATAATATATGTCCTAAACATCAAATAAAAGAAACCAAATAAGTCTTCAAGGATTACCAATGTCTAACAAAGGTGACTTTAAATATATAAGAATTACTATCAACCAAATTAATCTTAAAAGCCACTATCAAAAGAAAATAAAGTTATATAAATTTTAATAGTAGTTCTTTTAAATAATTTCTTTTTAAAGTAGTAATCTAATTATATTCTACAACCAATTAAATCCACTAATATGACTCTTATTATGTTATTTAATAAAGTGTATATCAAATATATAAACATAATATTTTCATATGGTAGCCAAATCACAATACAACAATATAAAGTCAAAGCAACATCTATAAAGTTTTTAGAAAGCATCTCTAGAAAGTATTATGAAATAAATCTACTTTTATCTACTTCTATTTAATCATATATGTAAATATTAGAGCAAATATGTATGTCTATGATATTTATTCCTCTCAAACCAAATTTTTGTTCTTGACACATTTCTAAGAATTGATTGTTGCATGCAATGACTTGAGCAATATATTGTTCTAAAAAATCTGCTTTTGGCATTATTTATAACTAATCTTTGATGTTATTCTTCAATCCATATCAAAATTGAATTATAAGTGCTTTGTCATTTCAATTCATGTCGTAAGAAAGATTTTAGAATTCATTAGCATATATAGTGGTTGATTGTAATCCTTGTTGTAAAGATAAGAGCTTAATATTTGTTATTCTTTTACAAATATTTTCTTTAAATGTGTCTCTAAACAATCATATGAATTAATTCAAATCATAAAAAAATTATAAATCCTTCTCCATCAAAAGTGCAATTTAAACAAAAGCACCTTTAGATAGAAGTGTGTTTATAAATCCAACTTTAATAAATACATCAAAATATTAGAAAAGTTACTACTTTGGATAAAGCTTGAAATATTACTAAAATCCTTAAAATTCAGATTATGTTCCATTAAAATTCTTAGGCATATTAATCTTTGTCTCCCTCTTGCTTATAAAAGTAAGACTTCTTGAATTTGGTTGTGAAATTTATCTACTTGCTTTCTTTAATTGGTCAACTATTTGGAATAGACTTTGGACTTCTTTCATAAGCATAGGAATAATACTTCCCTAATTGGCATTACAGATGCATGAAGTTTTTACCTTAAGAGTGTTGACAAACTCATGAAGATCTATATTAGTTGCAAATCTATTCTTACTTTTGCCGAGTATAGCATCTATGATTTTTTTTCTATTTTAAATAATTTAATAAAATCATAAATCAAATAAAGGAGGATAATTTATAACTTCTAATATTAAATAAAAAATTCTACAAAAAAAAATGATATGTTATATTCAAGGAAAAAATCAAGGTTTAAAAAACAAAGAATGTTAATTCAAGGATAGATAATTTACAACCTTCAAAATAGAACAATAGATATGGAATAAGCTAAATACTTCTAAAAATAAGATATGAATAATGTATTAATACTTTTGTCAATTTGTCAGAGACATGAACTCAAAAAAGACATGTAAATGAACAAAAAAATGAATTAAAGAGAGGTAAATATATATATATATATATATATATATATATATATATTTGATAAGAAATTGGAATAAGTATTATCAAAGACTAAGTAATTAGAGACTCATGAAACTAGATTGGAAGCAAGAAAGGAGTTTAGAAGAGTGAAGAAGGCTTTACTCTTGCCTCTATATATACTATCTATCTAACAGCTATGTGGCAACATTCCATAGGATCTCCAATGTGTGTCTAATTTATAAGACACATATCTAACTTATAAGATAAGTTTCTTATAAGTGCACTGCATAGTTAATTTATTCCATAAGTTATTAACACATGTAACATAGAGCTCACTTTTTGGCCAAGTCTCTAATTTATTAATCATATATCTATAAATTTTGGACATATACAATCTATCTTCTCGATGAGATTGAACTATCAACAAATATAAAATATGAGGTATGTTAAAATGTAGAAAAATTAGTCTTTATATAACTTGACATATTTGGCTTGACAACAAGATCAAGTTGATGCAAAGTACACTACACCTGTACAACTTCATCAACAGCTGCCTCAACCATCTTTATTGTAATGCCAAAAAATCTCTTTATCATTGTTTGTTCACCATCCATGCTAATTCCAATAAATTGTGTCTTCCATTTTTAAACAATAACATCCAAAAATTTTGAACATGTAACAAAAATCACTTCAATTGTCTTGCAATCAAAAAGATGAATGGAAATTTTACATTAGAAGCAATCTATAATTCTTAATAACTTACTAAATAATCAAACTCAACTTGTATATTTCTATTAAAAAACTCATCTTATAATTTATTTATTTCTATGGATAATATATATATATATATATATATATATATATATATAAAGAAATAAAATATGAATAATTCATGCAAGTTTTATTTCTTTGTATTTGAAAAGCTAAAATTTTAAGCTATTAGTGATGTCTGAACTTAAATTTTAATAAAATAGTACTAATACATTATCAACTTTTGTTTAGAATAGTTTTTGAAATAAAAAGAGATATAAAAATAACCTCTATTAATGAGAATTTAATTAAAATAATAATTTTAAAGTCTCATAATTGATAAATTCTGGTTTATAAGAGATAAAATATAATATTTGTAATTTTATTTTTAAATTTTTTAAAAATTATATTCCATTTTGAAATCAAAACACTGATACTTAAGATAATGTCATGTTTTATTATTAGTGTGATTTTTTAATAAATTTTTATTGGTTTTATAAATTATATATTATTTAGAAATTAAACTTAAATAAATTTACTATTTTTATGTATTTAAATTCACAATTATTAATAAATAGAAATATACATATGTATGTATACATATATATATATATATATATATATATATATAAGTGATGATTGTGATGATATTAATGATATTACTGAAATAAGTAGAAAATGATGAAAGCATATCAATAATAATTTAGGCATAATATAAAAAATAATTATTCTTCTTGTATTTATTAATTAAAAAATGTTATTTGATATGGATCTATTGGCAAGTAAATATTTGATTCTTAGCTTCTTATAGTCTTTATAATTCATTATAATATGTATATAGTTTTAGCCAAAGATATTAAAATGTCAAATTATAAAAAGATATCATTAATAGGTGATTAAAATTTAAAAAAAAATTATAATAGATTTTGAAGTATTATAAATCATCATTTTTCTTTTAATTATTTCTAGATTTTAATAATTTATTGTTTTTTAATTAAAAAAATAATTATTTATAAAGAATAAAATTATAAAAAATATTTATTTTTTACTATATATTAAAAAAGAAAATTAAATTAATATATCTATTTCAAATTATGATATATTTTTTAAAAAAAAGAACATTAATAATAACAATGTCGTCTTGTATGAAGTTTGGTTTGATAACATATCAAATTTCTAGGAATAGAAGAATTTTTTTTGATGGCCTACAATTATCTTATGATAAAAAAATAAGGTACTTAAAAGAATCATTCTTCAGTAATCTTAATCTTCTTAGCCACCTAAAATTTAAATAATTCTAAAATCTGTATTACATCAAATCTAAAATCTAAATTGTATTGGAAAAAAAAACAAAAACAAAAACAAAAACAAAACAAATCTAAATCTTATTAAATCCTATTATACTCTAAAAGCTTCAAATAATTTCTAATTAATCTTAAAAAAATCTTAAACAAATCGAATTTTTTCGAAGACACAAGTCTTAATTAGACTAATAGAATAATTTAATTATCTTATAAGATTATTTTTTGAAGTCATATACATAATGAAAAAATTTAAGAAAGATCAAACTTAAAAGTTGATATTTATTATAATAAAACTCTCACTTATGTTGCTTGAATTTCTACTTTGAATTTTGTAAAAACTTACAATAATTGATTTTTCTATTAGAACCAACAAATTCTACTCAAAGTTGCTTTGGAAGTTAGTTGTGACGTTTTTTTTAATAATTAATATCTTAAATTTTTGTTTCATCTATTTTGTAGATTTATACATTTCTAAGTAATTTTATCTTACTTTAATTTGTTTAGTCTTCATAATTTCTTCTCTATATTTTTAAATATTTCTAAGTTTCACTGTTAAATAATTAAAAAAATCCAAAAAATATATTTCTTAATTTTATATCAATAAAATTATAAAAATCTATTGATCAACCATAGAATATAATAAATATATCTAACATTTATTTTATTCTTTAGTGCTTTTAGAACTTTATTAATAGTTTTATTAGAACTATATCAAAACTACCAATTTAATTTTTTTATTAAAGATTTATTCTAAAGTTTTACCTTGTAAATAATACACTATTAGAATTCTCCTAAAACTAGTTTTATAACCACATTTTTTAGACTCTAAAGAGAACTTTTGTTTACTATAGGCCTTAGTTTTATACCTCAAGATTAAAGTTAGACCATTTTTTCATAAGCAATCATCTCTAAAGTATCAATTTTACTATTTTTATGATGGATTATGTATAAACCTAATATTAAGTTTAATTCAGAAGTATTTTTATTTTTATTTTTTTTCTACCTACTCTATTTCATCTTAACAAATGATCCATCCATAACTCCTTGATTTTGTTTTATTTTATTCTAATTCTATCTACACATATACAAATTGATGTATTAAAAGTGTTTGATAGAAATTTTTGTATTGATATATTTCTACAAGTTTCTTTTATTGAAATAAATTTTAATTTACATAAAATACAAGTGATGCTAATGCCACCACAACTTATTATCTACCATAAGTTATTACAATTTTTACTAATGTTACCACAAAGTATTCTAAATTTACATTATATATCGCAATAAACTTTATAGAATACTAAAAAAGATGTACATTATATTAATATTTATTATAGTGTTTTATAAATTATATTGGAGTATAAAATGCAAGTTTATGGCATCTTGTGGTGGCAATAGAAAAATTTATAGTCGCATTAGTAAAATCATAAATAAAATAGTCTTATAAAAATAAAAAGATGTCATACAACATTTATTTGATAAAGAAACAATCAATATTTGTTGCTTCTAAATTGAATATATTTCTAGATATTTTGTTATAAAATAATGACTCTATTTATGATGTAAAAATTAAAAATCAATAGTGTAAAAAAATTCTATTCAAATATTTCTATTTTATTTTTTAAAATATATTTTTATCATAAATCTTATCATTAAATTTTTTAATATTTTAAAATGAAAATAAAACACCATAGTCTTCAATATTCTCATTTAAAAATAAATAATAAATAATAAATAAAAAACACCTTATTATGTAAAAAATTATATTAGTTAAAATACGAGACTATATATACATATAGATATATATTTTCCTAAATCCTATTGATCACATAAAAAGAATTAATCTTAAGATACATTGTTTCTTTGCAAAAAAACAAACAAATTCTTTTGTAATAAAGGTTTTATGTACCAATTTTTATATACTATATTTCTATAATAGTTTATAATTTATTTTCTAATCACAAATATCTATATTTAATTTAGAAAATATTTAGTTCTTTTTTAAAATCCAATTTATTTTTAAAGATTATAAAGTAATTTTTTACATCAAATCTTTTTTCAGAGAGGTAAAAATAAGAATTATATTATTATTATTTTAAAAAATAAATAAATAAAAGTAAAATTTCTTACAAACTTGCACTTGTAATATAGTAGTATTTTTGAGAAAGAAAAGAATGATCTTTAATAATTTCATGAAATTTCATGTAGCATTAATATAAAATAGACTTATAAATAAAGCAATTAGTGTTGCTTATGATCTATACTATTATGTTGAATTTTAATAGTGAATTAATTGAATTTTATATTTTTATCAACCAAAATTAATATATCTAATAGTCAAGTTAATATATATAATATATCTAATAGTCAAGTTAATTGATTGGCATATTTAAAATTATTTTAATAATTATATCAAAATAGAATAATTTAGAAAAGAAAAAATCATTATTTTATATATTATATATTTTCATATAAAAAAGAAAGACAACTTTAAAGAACAAAAAATACTAAAAGAATCACTCAATTTAATATTAGTTATATGAGAAATAATAACTACAAAAGATATTGTCTATAATTGATTGAATAAACTTATAATAAAATCTTGTGTATAAATATAGATATGTATGGACTTTCACCTCGTGTATATGAATACCAAAGACTAGAATTTAAAGATGAGTTTTGCTCAATATATTATAATCTCTAAGCCTTAATCCACTTAACCCTTGCCCCTCCCCCTATTGCTTCAAACAACAGGCAGGAATTGGCAAAGAACACAATTTATTATTGTTATTATTATTATTATTTTCTTCCCCTTTAAAAAATACTGTTTTATGTATTGAAAGGGATGAGATTTGTTACAAAGATTCTCAGGCCCCTCAGATTGAGATCCCAGTAGGTTTTGTGGATCGGCAGTTGATGGTTTAAGGAGTACAGTTGGAAAAGAAGATGAGAATTCCAGTACAGCAAAGGCCCTGTACAGCAGCTGTGTAATGAAAACAACCCAGATAAAGATCAACCTGGGGACATCCTTAGCAAGCATCTAAAGGGATCAAAAAAAGGAATATCTCTGCGAAATTAATGAAAGTGACTTCGTAAGTGCGAAGGCTCATCGATCCGACACTTGATAGAAAGACGTTAATAGAGGACGATGAATTTGAGCTTGAGCCTGATAACAAGAGCAGCACGAAGCTGAAGTCTAGCCCGCACAGACGATTGCAAAAAACCAACTACAGGAGGAATCATTTAACTCCAAAAAGCGAGAAAGTGTGCTTAATGAGGTCAAAGGGAGGGAGAAAGGAACTGAGCACTGGTTAATGAAAAGTTGGAGTGGCTCAACACCACCAAAGCCAACCTTCGAGCTATTAAACTTGCAACAGAAGAGCACTCGTTATTTACTCAAAATCGAATGGACGAGTTAACAACTGTTTGGCAAGAGTTGGAAGACAAAGATGTGATGTTATCCACTATGCTGGGGTGATCCACGGTGGAGACAGAAGAGAAGGAAGATATTGCTCGTGAACTTGTTGCACAGGATGGGAAAGAAGCTGTAAAGGCAAAATCACAGCGGGGGAAAAGGTAGACGGGGGACAGGACTCAGAAGAATCTCCTGGTTGAAGCTCTCGACTCAAGGCTGCGTAATCGCAATCATCGCAGATTAGGTTACAGGAGATCCGAGTCTCAGAAAATTGTGGATCATGACAGATCTCACCCCAAAGAAGTGAATAGTCTCCGCACCTTGTGTGGAAGACATAACTATCAAGGCTCTAGAAAAAAACACACAACTGGCGGCGTTCATGTCGAAGCCTTACGAGGCGACATCTTCTCCTAACCCCCCCCCCCTCCACACTTTTTTCTGTCCGCAGATCTGTGAGAGACAGCACCAAACAATGGTTGCTCTTCAGTGCTGCAGAGCCTGGATCACCTGTTAATGACGACGTTGTGATGAAGAAGCTCCTTATTCCTGAGCTCTTAGTGTGTTTTTTCAAGATGACTTCGCCAAGGCAACAGTGTTTCTGCTGCAGAATGACTCCGGGCATGAACATATCGACATGGGTAGTGGTTCCGAGGTCTCATAATCAAGGAGCTCGCCGAAATGGTGAAGGAGGTGGCTTGATTGATTTGAAGGGCGTCTGACAAAGCATTCTCCAAAGCTTGCCGCTATCTATTTGAGTTTTTAATCGGTTTTAATTTTTAATTTTTTTTACTGTGTATATGTGTGGAGTGTCTAGAATTAGGACTGTAGGATTTGTCTACCACTTCTAAGAGGCTGAGCAAATTGGAATGTGAAAGTGTAAGCGGTACAATCAATATCCACAATATTTTTTTGAATAGAATTGGATTCTTTGTCAAGATTTAACTTATTAGATAGTTTGATTGGCTATCTTTCTTATTATTAAGTTTTAACTTTTAAATTTTTTGAAGTATTTGGATTCACTTCAAGAGTACAAGTAATCCTTTTGTTGGATTTGGATTTGGAATTAGTATAGAAATTGTTGGAATTAGAATTTACTTAGGATGCAAAGTTCTTTTGAAACTTGTCACAATATGGATTTACTTAGATTTTGGGTTACCTATGATATGTTAGGATATACAATTTTTAAGGATTTGTTACACTAAGAATTTTTCTTAGATTTTTTTTACTAAGATTTATTAGATTGTAGGTCAAGTGAATGATATATTAAAAATGTTTGAATGAAAAGTCCAATAATGTGGTTTGCAATGACCTTAACTACTAGATGATGGCAAAGTTGAACCTCATAGCACAATCATGTTTCTTGACAAGTTGACAGTTTAAATCCTAATTATATCTTATAAACATCAATAAAAGATGCATTGAGTAACTCTTTTGCATAGAATTATGCATCAAGACTTAACTTATAGTTCCAATAATGAAAAAGACAAGTTAGTTGTGTAGGAAAAAAATTCTAAATAAGCCAATCATCAACAATAAAACAATTTAAGTACATCAAAGATGTCATGATAACAATTGCACTATATAATTGAAAGATAATATTGTGTTAAAAAATCTGAAAAGTAGAGTTGCAAAAAAGTAAAGCAAGCATCGTTCTTAGTACTAAAAAGTACAACTAAGCAATCCATCCACCTGTAAGATAACAACTGTGTTTTACTTTGAGTATTACAAAGTTTTACTAAGACCTATAGGAACATATTAAGTGTAGGATTTCTTGATGTATAACTTTTTTTAATGTACATTTATGAATATTATAAATATATAAGAAATCCCTTCAATACAAACAAAGATTAACACAATTTGGTATGTACAGAAATAAATTGGCTTGCTTTGTGGCTAATTTTTGTATGCAATAAAATTTTGTTCAAAATGCTCATGTTAATTGCAGCAGCTGGATTAGTTTTTCTAAATATAGTAATAAAATTTAAGCAATTGAACCTCTTTTAGCAAAAGACAAGCAAAAAAGGTTATCTGTTTAAGATTAGCTACCTAGAAGATGGAGCACTACAAAAGAGTGGCCATGTTCTTGCCATTTGCAATGAAGCTGTCTTTGATGTGCAAGGTTTTGCAACACCTCTTGTTCACAAACTTTACAATATGACTAAAAAAGAACTTTAAGAGATATTCAGTTATCATCCAAAAGCTCATATTCTTTACTTCATATGTAAATTGTTGCATGAATTTTATGAGTTAATGTCATGGTAGAAGATCTCATAAATCTCATAGCATACACACACCATTTTTTTTCTCCAAGAAGTTAGGCTGGAATGCACATGACTGCCATTGTACGTCCCAAAATTGGAAAGACAATGACAAGCAGAAGTTATACATCACAAAATTGACGTATAACTCTCGGGCCCATTAACATTAAAATCAAAGTAAACCTGTACTCTCTAACACAAAGGCCTCAAACCAAATCACTTAGTTCTATATCTAAGTGTGTTTCCACTTCAACCTATTATTCTTATCCAATGTTCATGCACTCAGTAGTGTTGAAACAAGCATTTGATTAATTTTGAAAGAGTTTCAACTCTATGTAACTCCAATAGTTGCTTTTGTTTGCATTAGAAATAAACATCAGATTGATAGAACTTCATGATGGGCTTCATACCCGTGCTCAATCAGCACAGATAATTTTGATAGATTGAGCAATTTCTTACTTTTTTCCATGTGCCTCATGTGACAAATCAACAAGTTTTTAAGCAGATGGCCACAGTTGTGAAAGAAGGGCAGATGCTGCCATCAAATTGAAGACAACAACAGCAGTTGAATTCCAAAGCAACTTTGGGTCTATTGTTTTTTTCACAATTTTTTCTACCTTCATCATCTAACCTATACACAATCCTATGGTGCTTTTCTATTTCATCTTCACTGAATCATTTTATATATCTCACACATGATATGTTATAGACAAGTGTATGGATTATAGGAATACAGTAGATTCTTGCTTCAGAAATTCCTTTTGAATTTGTAAAATTTGTGATTGCCCATTCATGTTGCTCCATATTTAGAAAAGCCTATTGCAATATATACATACACACCATATTCCAGCATGCAATGAATTATTATTAAGTTATAAGAAATTTTAATTTTTGTTTCAAAATTTCTTCTAACATATCTTTTTTTATACACTACATAGTAGTAGTAGTAATAATAATAATAATAATTTTGTATTTATTGCTTGCAATTGAGGACGTCTCTGTGTTTTTGGTATTTATTTGCATGATTTTTTTTTAAATCTTGAATTTGATCTTTTTTAAATACTGAGATATTAATTATGTTCATATTGTATATCTATTTATTATTTTCTAATGTAATTCTATGTAATCTATCTCATCAAAAAAAAAATTCAAAAGAATGTAAATGTTTTTTTCATCATTGATGATATGGTCTCATCAATGTCTATATATGTATATATTGTAAAATTATATATATGTATGTGTGTGTGTGTTTTTAAATCCATCCTTGGTTACATGTACACAGAGTATCTATTCAAAAAACATGCATGAACTCATGGCTTTAAAAATTATCATTATTTGAAATTATTTATCCCTCGTAAGTACAAAATTGTAATAGATATAATAATATCAAAAATAAAATTTCTATTTTTTTTTTTTTACAAAATCATACATTTTTTAACTTAAAATTAATTGAGACGTTTATTCCATTTGTTTTAATTTTAGAATTATTGTCATTTTTTTTATTCATATGTTGATTTCCAAATTTGAAAATTGATCTTGTATATTAGAAGAATGAATTTCAGAAGATATTTTTGTTAATTTTTTTACATATGGAATATAAAAAATGCAACTAAGTCTTCTAATTTTAAGTCGAAAAATATAAATTTTATTTGAAAAATTATAGAACTTGTTCCTAGTAAGCACCAATATATGTAAAGTACTTAAGGTATTGTATAGACTTTAACAATAATTTTAATATGTAATTATGGATATTATAAATTATTCTACATCTTGACAGCACAAATAAATCAATGTCCTTTAGCATTAAACTCAAATTCAAAAATACCACTACAATGGATTATTTATTTATTCTGAATTTTTCCTAATTTATAACATCTTAAATGATCAGGCAGAGGAATTATGGCTGTGCTAGTGAAGTATTATTGTCACTCTTCTTACAGTGTACAATTTATATGGATTCAGTATTTCTCTTACCTACTGTATTATACCAACACTAACACAACAATTATTCATTTACAACATCTATATAATAAGGAAGCTTGGGCATAAGACAAAGACATAAAGGAATCTTCTCATTGGTCAAAAATCAGAGAAATCGTTAACCAACAAAAAACCCTGCATAATTTGCAAAAAGACCTCCAAGTCAACAAAAAAAAACCCAGCACAACTTGTAAAAAGACCTTCAAATCAACAAAAAATCCTGCATAACTTGCAGAAAGACCTCCAATTCACTATCTAAACAGTAGATCATTATACAGCTTGTGTGTGGCTAATGACACAAGTTTCCACTAGTTGCAGATACAACCTTGAGCCCTAAGCAAAGTGAATACAAATGACATTCTATGCACTCACCAAAAGCCACAATGTTTGTTCACATTGGGTTCTTGTGGAGGAAGGGATTGGCCAGGATGGGGGGTGAGGCTCCTCCATCATGATGCCTGCCTGCTGCTGCTGCCATTGGAAACATGGGACACAAGTTTTATATGCAGGCAGACATAGAGCCAAAGCCATCGAGTGGTGTGGTCTGGATGGTAGTGTGAAAGTGGGACCTAGGGGGACATGGCACCATCACTGTCATTGCTTCCTTGCTATGGAGTTGTGGCGGGACCAGGCAAAAAGAGCGGCGGCGGGTGGGGTGGGTGGGGTAGGGAGGGAGGGAGGCGCAGACTTGTGGTACTCCCGAGTCTGCTTCGTGTTCGAAGGGGTTATGATAAGGCCACGGTGGGACCGCAGGTGATGTGGAGGAGTGTCATTGCTGCGACACTCTGGTGCCCTCCCTCCCTGCCTCGGAGGAGGAGGATCTGCCATGCATTTTTTGTTTCGGCCTTCACCATTTCCCTGCATGCGCTCTTTCATTGCAATCGCTGCTGCAGGATGGTCAGGGGAACAGTCCGGGAGCGAAGTCCTTGGT
This sequence comes from Physcomitrium patens, assembly GCF_059467195.1. Taxonomy (NCBI): domain Eukaryota; kingdom Viridiplantae; phylum Streptophyta; class Bryopsida; order Funariales; family Funariaceae; genus Physcomitrium; species Physcomitrium patens. Next base: position 16,082,766 of record NC_143424.1, on the reverse strand, counting down.
TTCGCGGGAGTTTTGGCACATGTCGAAGCGTTTTGGGAGTCCAGAATTCAGCGTATTGGGACAGGAGGATTTGGATGGAGAGAGAGAGGAGAGGGTTTATGGTATGGTATTGATTGCGTATGTATGGGTTAGGGTTTAGAGTGGATGATTCCTGGCGAAGAATTGGTGGGAGTGGTAGATTGTTGTGAAGGATTTTCCTAGGGTATGTTGTGAGGTTCTGTGCGAAGTTGGTGGAATGGAGAATGATTGTTTCGACGATGAGGTGAATGGCGTTATGGCTGATAGACAGTGATCCTAGCTGGGTGATGGGTGTCCAGTGACGAGATTGGATTTATTTGGGTACCGATCGCAGGTCTCCGCGTGGTTTACAGGTCAGGATTGTAACGATCACATCACGTTCTTGTAATTATGACAGCGGAGGGTAATCGAGTACGGAGCATCGTCTCGAGGCATTCTAGGTGATTTTATTTCCACTTGGACGGTCTTTGGCAATGGAAACAGCAATCTAAGCAGGAAACGGAATTTATCAATGGCGCGCTCTCGGGCAGGAGCCGGACGAATTTGTCCCTGTGCTGATCGAGCTTCTTTATGTGCACTGCAATTGTAGTGGTCGAAGTCGTCGGAGAGGGGTCTGGTAGAATTTCGCATGTGATTCCCATTCCTGCGAATGATTTGAGAGTTAACAGTATGGCTGTTTCAATGCTGTACCTGACGTGAGAATGCGACTCGAGAGATGGTAGCCAAGTAGATTGAAGGGTGGATGGAACAGAATCGCCGACGACCTAAATGTTGTGACAGAGATTAGGTTTGAGGGGTCGCTCGAGGGTTTGGGAACGGAGAGCTTGGGGAGTTGCTGGCTGATTGAATCTTGGATATAGAAGTTGCCGACATTCGCTGAACTTTCCGAAACAGATGCTCATTTTTTGAATTGTTGACTTCAACTCCCGCAGTGAAAGATTTTTCAGAAATTGGGAGGAAGATTAGCAAGTAGTCTTTCATGAGAGCTACAGGGTTGCATGATGTATTCAGTTTCATTCGAGTTCTTTTCATCAAACTCTTCACAACCTTGTAACTTCTCCAGCATTTTGAAGGTGTTGCATGTGGTGGATTGATTTCGACAGCTATTTCTGAGTTGGGCTTTATCAGCACAGCCGCAAATGTCATTACTGGCATATGGACAGGGCATGCTTGCGGGAGACATAGGGGTGGGTGCAGGACTTACAGAGCCTTGGGCTATCAGAGACCCTCACTATATATGGAGTGGAGAGAGTTTGATGGATGGGGAGAAGGAGTCAGACTCCTCTAATGTCGGCAGTGATGCCCCCACGAATTTCCTTCTCAATGGCCACCATTTCTTGAGCTTACTTGCAGAAGAAGCACCAGAGGATGTCGCGTCGGAAGACCCCGAAACTCCCGGACCCATTAGAAGAGAGCTTCATTGGGATTCTCCTCCGCAGTCTCCAGGTGCGGTGTTTGATCATCTGCCGTTCTCCGTGTTGCAAATTGTGGCTGCATCGTCAAAGGCAGACCTTGTGGCAGTAGGAATCGTGCAGAGAAATGCGGAGCATCTCGTTGAGACTCTCCTCTCGGAACCGAAACATTTGAGCTCAGGACTGAGTTTCCCGGATCTCTTTGAATTCACCGCCGAGCTGCATGCTCGCGTGAATGGGACAGTGGAATATGTAGGCGGATCGAACCTTCAGAAGAATTCACTGAGATCCTCGGAAAGCAGCCAGAGGCATTTCTTGGGCGCCACTTCAAGCTGGAAGCGTATGAGGGCATTTTCTTTGGGTTATGGCAGGATAGTTCAAAGGTTCCTGCTACTGCGGAGACTATTTTTTCTCAGGCTGTGCATTCGTTGCCCATGCTACTCGCAACACGCATCGAGGCACGCAAGTATGAGCGCTTGGGGAAACGATTTGATGCAATCTTGAAGATGATGCCACAAGCAGTAGTATTTGTAGATGATGAATTCGGTCAAGTTCTGATTAACCCTGCTGCAGCTTCTTTACTTGGGCTACCAAATCATGGCGAAGTGGAGCCATCTAGAGTTGCTGGCACCATGAAGAGGTTGGCTGCTAGTAGTGGCGGTCAACGGACTGATCCTCAGAAGTGGTACAAGGCATTCACGGGAGTGGAAGAGCCTCAAGAAATCGAGGAAGAGTGGGTCTTGAAACCGCGTCGGGTTCTCCATGTGCGATCATTCCCTGTCAGCAGCAGCTCCGCCCATGGCCGGTTATGGCTGTACGAAGATGTCACAACTGATCGAGATGCTTGTGAGGCCATCGAAGCGGCCAATCGAGCCAAGTCACAGTTGCTTGCCATGATGAGTCATGAGCTTCGCACACCCATGACCGGTGTGCTTGGGATGGTCGATCTCCTGCACTTGACAAAACTGGTGCCTCAGCAGCAGGAACTTGTCAAAATCATGCAGGAATTAGCTGAGGGCCTTCTGCAAGTCATCAACAATATCCTGGATTTCTGCAAGATGGAAGCCGGACGACTTTTTCTTGAAGAGATCGACTTCTCTCTGAGTGATCTCATCGAGCAAGTTGCAACATTGCATGAGAAAATATCGTAAGAGAAAGGCCTAAAGTTTGTTATCGAAGGAACAACAGGTACTGCTGTTGCTCTCCTTGGAGATCCTGTTCGCCTCCGGCAGATTATGGTAAATCTGGTAAGCAATGCAGTAAAGTTCACCGAGAAGGGTACTATCACACTGTCATGGCGCTACGTTTCTGGTTTTCCTCCTAACGATCAGAAAACTCCTGCTTCCATTCCATCTGAAGCTAGGATGAAACGGACTGCAAGTGGCAATCTTCGATTCAATTATCAGCCTCCTGTGTCATCTTTGGCAGACCAAATGGTAGCAACAGGGACACTTCGCTCAAAGCCAGTGGAAGAGAAAAAAGAGAAGACACTCTTTTTGGAGGTCAAAGTCGCTGATACAGGTTCTGGCATCGCGGTTGAGCAGCTTGAAACTTTATTTGCAGCCACACAAGCTGGGGCACCCAGAAGAGACGCCTCTGGAACGGGACTCGGACTGGCAATTTGCAAGGGTTTGCTTGAGTTGATGAAGGGAAAGATGCTGCCTGTGGTAAGTGAGGTGGGTAAAGGCACCTCAATTACTTTCGTACTACCTCTTCTGCTTGCTGAAGACGCTAGCAAGGTTCTCTTGGAAGGTTCTTCTACTGATAAACCCTCTGCGAAGCCATCCTTGCCACCACCTGAGGCAGAATGTGCTAAAGGAGAGACAAAGTTGATTAGTGTGTTGGTTGCGGAAGACAACAAGGTTAAACAGCTTTTGATACGGAAATCTTCAGGTACTACGGGCATGAGGTTGAGGTGGTTAGCAATGGAAAGTTAGCTGTGGAAGCCGTGCAAAGAAAAGCGTACGATCTTGTACTCATGGACCTACAGATGCCCGTTCTTGATGGATTGAGTGCCACAAGAGCAATAAGGGCTTTACCCCTGGCGATTTCTAAAGTTTCCATTTATGCCCTTTCTGCGGATGCCTTAGCACCAGAATGTGGTCCTATGGAAGGGACTGGTTTAGATGGGTACCTTAGTAAGCCCATTGTTTGGGAAAGAATGTCTCGGGTGGTTGATAAAGTCTTGGCATCTAAAGCTCAGCAACGAGCCAAGTAGATTGTTGACTGGAAAACCATCGTGTGAGATTCTTTCAGCTACAAGGATACCTGTGGATTTACGTGGATAGCGAGGAGCTCACCACCCGTAGGGTGATTGAAGTCCAACTCAGAGACGATCAGTGCTAGACACTTCGGTTACTGGTCTTTGACAATAGTCAGCAACCGTTCCATTGAGTCCTATCATTGGACTCAATGGAACGTTAACCCTATAATTTCTTAGTCTTTGGTACTTATCCAACAATTATCCTTATGAGCTTGATATTGTTCTGCACTGGACTGCTCATTGACGCTGTTACTGCTGCAGCTCTGTGCTTAGGTCACATGGGGTATATCATTGAGGACTGAAAGACCATGGGAAGCTTTCCGATAAGTGGCTCTATTGAAGTTACTTCACTTCTTAAATATGGTGGAGCCACAATGGATTAGGTACGAAATGTGTTGGTATATTGATGTGTGTCTCACTTTTTTTTTTTTTCTTTTTTTTTTTCTTTTTTTTTCTTTTTCAAGAATTACTCAGGAGAACAAACTTATTTACTCCAATTTTTCTCTTATTACAGCACAAATAGAAATTTTCATCTCAGAGGCCAAAAATGAGCTAATTTCGCTGGTGCAAATGGGCATCCTAACAATAGGGAGAGCTTGAAGAACCGCAGCATCTGTGCTGTACATAATGGAGGTAATACCTAGCTCAGAAGGTATTATTCTGAGTCTTTTCTGATTGCTGTCAAGTTAACAGTTTCATAGCGAGCTCTCAGATAAGTGGTATCCAATCAGTATTTCTCTTTATTCTGCATTCTCTGGAGTCTGCGGTGATCTGATGGTTTTTGTGTAAAAATTTGCAGACTAGTTCGTATTTTCAGCATTCTCAGGTTCAGTTGGAGTTGGAGAATGTATCATCACATCACAGACCTTGTCTTTGATACCACCCCTATATTCCGGTTGTGAGCTTTCGATGAGTCATTGTTGGATGTCGAAAATAGCGCTTCTGCATGCTTGAGAGTAGAAGCGTCGAACATTTTTATAGGGAATTACGAGAGTATTCAATCCTCCTTAGCACAGAAGCAAAGGTATCTGCTTGTGAGTTTACCCAAATTATTCAATCCAGGACGTGTCTTGAACTTCCAAAGCAATAGATCATAACATCTGGGTTGTGTTAAGTGCTCAGTGCCTCACCCAGTAGTGTTGAATCAGGCCCTTCCAATTCATGGCTTGCGCTTCTTTGAAGGAAGTCTTTAACCTGACTTACACCGGGATGTTTGGAGGTCTTACATTTATTGTTGGTCTTTGGATATTAATCATCAACAGTCTCGGAAGTACGCAACTTGTAAGTATTCTATCGAAGTCAATTATTGAGTCAAATGAAAATACAAAATACTTGCACATTCCAAGCTGAGTCAGACGTGAGTCCTCAAAGGCTTTAGGCGTACGCGTCGAAGTACGTGAGCAGTCTTTCCTTTCAAGGCGAATATGTTGCGTGCCCCTCATTTCTGGTAGAGTTGCAGGCTAAACTTCCTGATTATGTTGATGAGTTGCAAATGGATTTTGTCTTACCCATGCTCCTTCCTTTTTTTGGGTCCGGCTAGCACTTCTGTACGCTTTTCGATTGAAGTTGAATCCAGAAGTGTTCAAATCTTAAATTTAACGAAAAGTATGCCTGGAAATCCGTTGACAGATATACCACACCCAGATGATGAAAGGAGAGCTTATTTCAGTGCTTTTTCGCCACTTTTGCCCTTCTATTTGCCAATTGCCATGAAAATACCAACGCCGTGGTGTGTAGACCTTAAAGACTGCAATGAGCTTGTTTCAGGTTCTGAATTGATGCTCACAGCTGATTCTTCAACACGAGTGCTTAGTTACACAAGCTGACTCTGTTAAAGAGAATAGGCATCTATGTAACTACGTTACTGTGATATGGTAAGTCGTGCAATATTTTACATTTTCACAGTCAATCAATCCAACACTCACTTTCACCAGCTTCGCCCTTCACTACCCTGGAAGATACGTGAATGAGTTTGTATTTTCCATGAACTCCCTAAAACGCGTAGTAAGAAACAAATGGTGTGTGCCATAGCAGATGATTGACATACGCTTGCCATGCGGTTGGCCAACAAATATTTTCAAATCTCCAGTGCGCGTGAAAACTAATCGTCATAAAACTTTGCTCTCTAAGAGCGATTGGTTGAGAAACGATGGAATCTTCGAAGACAAACGGGGAACAGTCATCCGTGAGCAATCACACAACTATTAATACAGTAGATTCGTTTCGACGGTTTTCCCGACTCTTGACTTATCATGTGAGCGATGGGGGCAGCACAGAGGGAAATATGATTTCTGGAGGAAGGGGCAGCGGGATTCGGGCAGCACCCTAGGCCTGCGCCCGAGGACTCATCGTCATCTCACAAGGCATCTCTGTGTCTCCCCTCCCTTGCAAAATTCCTCCACACCCATTTCGAATTGTCGTGACGACTTGCGCGAGAGGTCGAGAATCAGGTCGCGGCGCTGTGAGTGTGAGTGGGTTTTTGAGGGATGTCACGGATTTAAGCGGAGAGGCGATTGCTTGATTGTGTTGAGTTGTGTTTTTAAGAATAAGTGTGAGGGGGGAGAGAGAGAGAGAGAGAGAGAGGGAGAGAAGAGAGGGAGAGTTGGATTTTGGGGGTGAGTGGGGGAAGAGGGCGCCATGTCGAAGGCGCAAGTGAAAACCAAGTATGATGCGGCCGCCAATGCGGCCACGGCTACTCTGTCGTTCCCTGTGGGCGATTTGAAGCTCAAGGCCACCTGCGCTGATAGTACCATCGTGCCAGGGGAGGGACTCAGTTCACGCGGCGTCGCTCTTGGTGTTGAGAAGCCTGGCACCTTCATGATCGATTACGACATGCACACGCAGGTCTGTTCCCTTGTTCCCCCCTGCTCTGCCCTGCTTTGATTTTTTTCTTTTCACGCCTATCGGTAAATGGCTTAGATGGCTAGAGCGCTGGTGGTTTGGAAATTGCAGAAGTAGATCATACCTGCTGTCTTCGCCTTGCTTCAGTTTTTCCCGTATTAGTCTGCAAACATTAGTCTTTTGCATTATGTTTGCAAGCGCTTGAAGGGATTCAGAGTTTTTCTAGGGCTTAGAAATCCTCGATTTTCGGCAATGCTGCAAGGCTATTGTTTCGTTTTTTCACTTAGTCGATTTTTTGACGTTCTCTGTATGGACTCCGGTCGTAATTGACTTGTCATGGTCCCTATAGCCATTGCTCGACACTAAGACCGGTTCCATATAAGGTTACTGAAGGAACACATCGCTATATAAAATCAACTAATGAAGTATTTAGATGTCTGACATAGTCTTAGATCCGTGTGAAGCTCGGGTAAAGCCATCGCAAGAAGCACAAGTATTGCACATTTTGACAAACAGAGGACCTGCGAAATTTCAAACCTTCTAGCTAACCTTAATAAGAACCCTTAAGCACAACTTCTGAGAAAATGTGTAAGTAGAAAATGCTCGAGAGCAGAGCTACGACCTGTAATGCTTTAGTTCCAGTTGTGAACAATTTCTTATACGGCTTCTGAATTCTTAGTTCCATTTCGACAAGAAGTTTGTTTCATAAGGCAGATCTGGCATCAAATTTTGTAGACCTTCGTACACCCTGGCAACCGATTAAGATCCTTGTTGTGGATATTCTGGTGTCAAGTTGCAAATTGTGGGTTGGATTTAAATGTTTATACATGATGAGGTTTAGGGTTATATGAAATAGGTTTTTCAAATAATATTCGTAGAAATGGCACCAGAAGCAGGTCTTCTTTAATCATCCCTGCATTTGTTTCTTTTATTCTAGAACTCATGGTGATTGTTACAAGTGCAGGCTCCCAGATTTCAATTTATGGCTGGGGCAAATATTGCTAAGAAGCCGTTGAGGCTGACGTACATTCATGCTCAAAAGCGCAACATGACGGTATTGGAAGGGAGTGTTTCTATAGATACGCGGAACAAAGTAACTGGGAAATACAGTTTTAACACAAATAAAGGATCATTGAAGTACACGTACGTACATGGAAGCGGAGCTACATTGGAGCCTTCGTATGATTTCGGGACTGAAGCTTGGCACTTTGCCGCGTCTAAGAAGGTCGGCCCACACGATCATGCTCGCTTCTGTTTTGATGCTCAGCAAAGCACCGTCGGTATAGAGTGGACACGAGACTCGAAGGAGTATGGTCAATTTAAGGTATCCTGTCCCTTCATCTTAATATCATCTACTTTCTGGCCTGGATTTTGATAATTTCTGTGCATCGGAAAAGAGGGATGGTACCTCCCTTCGGATAATCTGAAGTACGGCTTGGTCAATAGGGATTTGGCTGCTACTGAAAATTATAGGAGTGTTCAATCAGGATAGGGTGGTTTCTCTGGAAATGAGGTTGTTAGTTATGATGGACCACATATTCACTGTAAGTTTTTGTGTGGAGTGGCGCAGATTACAGCCACAGTACCTACTGATGCTTCGAAGACTCCCAAGCTTGTAGCTGAGAAGACGTGGACCGTCGACTTTTGAGCTTGAGTGCAGATTGCACGAGAATTGGTTGTTACTAATCGGCTTTCATAGCATCCATTTGACATCAGGCGTTCAAACATTCATTTCCCTAAGTAGTTCATAGTGCGCATTTTGATGTCTGAATGTTGTAAGAGCATAGAGATCTTCTTCTTCTTCTTCTTCTTCTTTTTTATTGTTTTTACATATTGATGCTCTGCCCATTTCTAAGTTGATGTCTTCAGTCGTTGGTAGTTTATGATCCTCATCATCCATTTACTAGCAACCATTCCCTGCCGGAATGTGTCAGATCCTGGAATGTAGTGGTGTCGAAGTATTGTAATTCATGGTGGGGGCCGCAAGCAGACATTGTTTCTTTGTTTTGTGTAGTCCATGTGGAAGTTTTAGACAGTGCCAAAAGGTTCTCTGAGGGTTTCTAGCGGCTGAGTGATCAATACAGCCTGGAGAAATAATTTGCTGAAATCCTTGTCTTCAAGTGACGAAATGGACTCTGATTGGAAAATCCTTCGTGTTCAAGTTTTCTTTGCGATTGCTGGTATGCCAAGTGCACCAAAAAAGGAATCTTGAGAGAATGAGCCTTCGTCCTTTTCCATTGTACTAGAGCAACTACAGCCAAATTGAAGTGAGTAAAAGTTTGGTTGTTTAGCGTGCAAAGCGTTCCAAGATCCAAAGTTTGAAAATTCTTGATCCCTGAATTCTTCAACAAGCTTGAGAGCATTTGCTTCAATTCATGTGCAATTCATCATCATATTTCTTTGTCATTGTGGTTTGAATGGTTTTAAATGAAGTGGATTTGATGATCGTCGTTGACTTTTATTATTTGTTTAAAAAGTTGAATGTTTGAAGTGATTGCAAATGTGAACATGAAATTGTACACTAAATAATAAGTCAAATTTTATCTCGATTCTAAATCTAACAAATTATGTAAATCTACTATCTCAAAATATATTCCATAGCGAAATATTATGTATTTTATGTGTGTGTGTATATATATATACATATATTTCTGAATATTACTCCTAAATAAATTGAATTTAAATATAAGATTTTATGAGAAGATCATTTTTAGAAGAAGAATTCTAAGAAAAGATGAATTTCTTTTATAACAAGGATGAAAAATACACATTTATTTGATTTTAACCCACAATACAATTGTGGAATTGAAGGGGCTTGTAAGAAACTTCTTTATGCAATTGACAATCTTAATGAAAGAACCTAACTTAAACTTGTATAAGCATTGAAGAGACAAAAATATTATTAATATTTATAGTTTTGACTTATAATCTTAATTATATTATTAACAAGCATATTTAGGTAGTTTTAGTCTTGCCTAGCTTAATAGTTATTTTTTAAAAAATAACTTAAAATATTAAAAAAATATGATTTTTGGTGCAATATATATATATAATTTTTATAAATTATCATAAAATCAAAATAAAATAATATAAAATTTAATTACTTATTCTTTAATTACTTTTTCTTAAAGAATAAGTAATTAAGAAATTCTTTAATTACTTTTTCTTAAAAAAAAGTAATATGATTAAAATATTGACTTTAACATTGTTTAAGAAAACATATTTAATAATTTATTGTTTTTATTTTGTATCAACTTTCAACTTAAATATTGTCAAGGACAAAAACTTGAAGAATGAAAATAAACAAATTAGATATGTCTTAAAAAAAGATTACAAAAAAAAAATTAGGAAAGTATTTATATTAAAGAAAAAAAATTAGAATGGCTATTGCCAAAGCAAGAAGAATCTTGAAACTAAATTAGAAGAAAGAAAAGAGTTAAGAATAGTGAAGAAGGCCTCATTTTTGCTTTCATATATACTATCTTACTAGAAACTACATAGTGATATTTTATAGGATCTCCAACATGTGTTTAACTTGCAAAGCAAATTTCTTATATGTATACTACATGGCCAACTTGTACCACAAGTGACTAAGATGTGCAACATGTGATCAACTTATTGAGAAAGTTTTTAACCTACTAATCACCTATTGACATGTATCAAGTCAAGTTCTCTTGATATTAATTTCAAACTCTTATTATATCTAAAATGTTTTGTAATTCAAAAATTATGACAACCTTAAGATCCATGTAATAATGTTTCACCTTTTAGAATATATAACTATTGCTTGAAATAAAAAAATAAAAAAATAAAACTTAAATTAAGAAGTATCATAAAAAACTTTAAAAATACTTTTAATATCATGAACAAGAAGATCTAAGGATATACTTGATTAAACTTGATTAAGAAAGATGAAATCAAGAATCAATATTGATCACATAATTTGAAGATAAAATTACTATGGCTTTAAAAGAATCATTTTTTGATAATTAGAAATTATATTTCTTTCTTTTAATATAAGATAAAAAGATATCTAACATATTTTATTATTCTATTTGTTGATATGTGGTATTGAATACAAATTTTAACAAAGAAATACTTTAATGAGCTTAGCAACAATTTAAAATACATGTTGAATTAAGATAATTGGAATCTTTTTAATTTTTATAAATAATTATTAAATTAAAAGTACGTTTAAGATAGTGGCATCATTTTTTAAATGAATTCACAATTGTAAGAAGCTCTTTCTTATAGATCTTCTAATTAATCTCAATAATTAAAAAAATTCTTGAATTAAAATATATATATATATATATATATATATATTTATGATAATATATCTTAGACATACATAATTATCCAAAGAAAAAGTATTTGTTAGATAAAAAATAAATATAAGTAGATTTGATAATATCTTTTGAAAGAACTTTTTAAAAGCTTCATAGACACAAATTTGATTGTATATGTATTTATAAGAAATTGATAGGTTAGAAACTTGACCAACAAATTGGCCATGTGTTGAACATATTAGAAACTTGTAGTACATGTTGGCTATATGGCTCTCATATAGGAAACTTGTCTTACAAATTAGACATGTGTCTAACAAGTTGAATACATGTTGGAAGTCTTATAAAAATATTGACATGTAGCTACTAATTAGATAGTATATGTGGAAGCAAGAATGAAGCCTTCTTCACTATTCTCAACATTTTTCTTATTCTTAGTCTTGTTTCAAGAATCTCTAATCTTCTTATCTTTAACAATAACTATTTTAGTATCAATATTTAACTATCTTTAAGTGAATATATATATATATATATATATATATATATATAATAATACAAGAATATATTGAGGCTTTTATTATTTTTGATTCATATCTTTAACATAATATCTCACTTGAGGCAAAATCTAATATGTCTATTTTATAAAAAAATGTCTTAAAAAAATCAATTCAATACAAAATTAAAACCATTTTAAAAGCTATTTTTATAGCTATAAATTTTTCTTTAAGTTCTTTTTTTTACTTGAGCTTTTGTTTATATATCAAACATGTAAATAGAGTTGTTATTTTTTAAAAAATAATAATAAATATCTAATATTTATTTACTAATTATATAAAAATATTGTATATCTCTTATTATTCTTTGAATCTTTCAATCCATGATAGTCTAAATTTTCTTAAGCTCCATTATAAGACCATGATTTGAAATGATATATTCTAAAAAATCAACTTGAGTTACATAAAATACACACTTTTTCATCTTAGCATATAGTTTTGCAACTCTAAGTTTTTGTAATATACAAAAAACATGAAATTTATGTTTAATTAAAAGTAGATTAAAATGTTGTTTAAATTTTAAAAATAATAAAATTATCCAAAAATTCTTCAAAAAAATCATTTATTAGATGTAAAATAGAAATTGATACATTTATGAGTTCAAAAGGCATGATATTATATTCAAAATGCCCCTATATGTTTTGAAATATAATCTTTTATTTATGACTTTCTTTGATGTGTATTAAATTGTATGCCTCAAATAAATAATATATATTCTTCATGGTGATCTTATTAAATACTCAATAATCTATATACATGTGCAATGATCTGTATTTTTTTTTAAAAAAATAAAATAAAATCTTCTATTAGAAATTTTGAATGGCATATAAAAAATTTGGTCAAGTTTTCATTAATATACTTCTTAAGTATAGCCAACTTGTTGTGTGATAAGTTATAAATTCGTCCAAATGGCAGCTAAGCTTTATCTTGAAGATAAATTAAGCAATCATAAAGACAATGCTTTAAAAAAAGAAAAAAAGAAAAAATTGTATTATTTTTCTTAAAAATGTCTTGTTAATCCTTATATTAGTTTAAAATTTTGATTGAAGTCTTTTCACCTTTAAAAATGAGTTTAGCATAAAGAACAAAAGATGACATTTTTTTGGTAATATGCATAAAAGCTCTTGTATCTACTAATAAGAATTTGATTTGATTAGACTTATAATTTTCTACAAAAATCTGGATTACACTATAGAAAAAATTGAGATTACAAGAAATCTAATATATTTAAGAATTATAATTATCTAGCCATAATAAATCTAGATTAAATAGAAATCTAATAATATTATATATTACTAAGCTATTGTGACTATTTGTTACTATATCTATAGGAATAATTTTATAGGTAGCATCTCTACAAGAAAATGATGATCATTTATGACTTCTACATGCATAAGATTAATCTTCTTTACTAAGAGTATTTCTTATACTTTAACAAATTCTTCATTTAAAAAAAAAAAAAAAAAAAAAAAAAAATCTTGAATCTAAGAAGGCAAAAACTTTATAATTTTTTGGTTCTAAAAAAAATATCTATTATAAAATAAGGTGAAGGTTTTGAGGAGAGTATATGACCTTCATTAGATATTGTATAAGATTCCTGCTACATAGTCCATATTATAGCTAGATAAACTTATTTTTTTATATATTATTTTTTTTAGCAGCCATACTCTTCATTTTGTAGTTATGTTGTTTTTTTAGACAAGATTGAGTAGTGTGCTTAGATTCTTTATAATATTAATATAATCTTTTTTAATAAAGTGAAGTCTTTTTATTTAATAAAAAATTAAAAATATATCAAAACAATCTATATAGATTTTGGCCTTGATGAATAATTTTCTTGAAACTTAAAAATTATTTTCATGACTTGATTTGTTCCTTTTCGATCAATTTTTTTTTTTTTTTTGTCTTTTGAAAAATTAATTGTTACATGTTGTGGCTTGTGTAATAATAAATAATCTATTTTTGGTATTATTAATGATAAATCTTTGAAATTATCTTTCAAGACATATCAAAATTAATTGATAAGAGCTTTAACATTTCAATCCATATTGAAAGTCAAATTTTGGAATTCAATAGCACATATCGTGGCTAATTGTGATCCTTATTGTAAAGATTAGAATTTTGATTCTACTATTGTTTCTTAATGATTTTTTTCAAATGTTGCCATAAACACTTCAAAGATTGAATTCAAATTATATAGAAGTAGTGAAGAATTTTTCATCAAAGATGCAAACCAAGAAAAATCACTTTGAAGTAAAATTGTGCCTAAAAATCTAACTAAGGTAAATCCATTAGAATATTGAAAAGGATGTAATCTTAAATAGATCTTGATTTTTTGTAAAAATCTTCAAAATTTTTATCTTATTCCAGCAAAATTTTCCAACATACTAATCTTTACATCTTTCATATTAATAGTAGCAAGACTTTTTAGATTTATTTGTGAGATTAATTTCCTTGTTTTTTTCCAATTGGACAATTTTTTAACATAGGCATTGAATATTTTTATTGACTTCTTCTATAGGCATAGGAATAGTACTTCTATTATTGATGTTGATAAAACAAGAAATTTCTATTCTTAGAATGTTGGGAAGCTCATGAAGATCTGCAATAGTTGCAAATATATTCTCACTTTTGCCAAATATATCATTCAAAAATATTCCTTCCATTTCTATAATAGTCTAATTCAACAAATTCAAAAGTTAAATTAGAAGAAGGTTTCTATAACCTCTAAAATCAAATGAATTTTTTTATAAAGAATGATAATTGACTTTTCTTAAAGAAATAATTAATATTAAAAAAAATAAAGAATATTAGTTTAAAAGTGATAGTTCACAATCTTTATGATACGACAAAAGAAGTAAGATAATGTACTCACTTTTAAAACAAAATAAAAATAATAAATTAGCATTCTTATTAAATTATTAAAAGTAAGAATTTAAATAATAAAAATTAATTAATTAGATGTATTTCAAAGAAAGACTAAAAAATAAAAAATAAAAATAAAAATAAAAATAAATTTAAAATTAAAAAGTATATATATTCAAGAAGAAAATTGAAATGGCTAAGATAAAAAGAATATATTGCCAAAGACAAGAAGAATCTTGAAACTAGGTTAGAAAGAAAAAAAGAGTTGAGAAGAGTGAAGAAAGCTTCATTGTTGCTTCTGTATATGTTATTTTATTAAAAACTATGTGGTGATATTCTTTGTGTTTTTCAATATATGTATGACTTGCAAGACAAGTTTTCTATATGTGCACCACATGGCCAATTTATTGGCCTAGTTTTCAACCTAATAATCACATACATACATGTATAAAGTCAAATCTGCAACTTTGAAGCTTCTAAGAAGCTTTTCCATAAGATGTTATCAAATTACAAACTTTTATTCACTTCTACTTAATTCTTCTTATCTAAGTAATTAATAGTAACAATTATGTATGTGATAGATGTTGATTCAACCTACCTAGCTTGTATTAGAAAGAATATAGTGGTCTAATATTTTAATAATATATTAGATAGTACATTTTGGTTTTTTGTAAATTTTCTTCCTAAGAAAAAAGTTTTGTTACTTGTAATAATACAACTACTAAAGTTAAAATTTGTGCTATAAAAAGAATATTCTTTCAACTTAAAATCTTGCATACTTTTCAAAAACTTAATGCAAATTCTATTAGATTTTTTATAATATATTATGTAAGCCATCCAATTGGTTTTTTGATATTGGTATTCATTATTTTTCTTTCAAATTATCTACAAATATATCAAATAATTTTTCATATAATTTTTAATAAAAATCAAAAAAAATCTTCTTTTTTCTCTACATACTTATGTCTAGTTTATTATTTTGTAATTTAAATGAGATATTTTATTCTATTAAATAATTATAAATCAACGTGACAAATTATTTGATAGTAGAGATTGTATATGCTAGAAACTACAATAATACATATTGTGTCTTCAAGAACTAAAGAATGTGGATTCAGAATCTTTAAATATATATTAATAGTATGTATTTCATTTGGAATTTTTTGTTTTGACATACATAGACTAAAACAAATCAAAAATATATATTTTTTGACATAAAAAACTAGAAAAGTGGCTAGTTATCAAATTAGTTTAAATGTTGGCAATAATTAAAGAGATTGTTTGTTTGGAAAAAACTCTTATTTGAACTATTTTTTAAAAAATAAAATATAATTCCCAATTAAATATATTAAGAATTTTTTATTTTTATATAAAATAATTATTTAAATATTTAAAATTTTAAAAAAAATTCCTTGTAATATATATATATATATATATATATATATATACATATAATCAGATTAGATTAATTAAATAAATGAAGAAAAAAATTATTTGATTCACATAATAAATTAACAAAGTAAAAAATCTTGCATCCATTTCTATAGTTCTGTTTTTATTTTTTTTTAATTAATTCCTCACAAGATTAGTTAGCTTTTTGTAATGTTTCTATACTATAACTTAAGCTTTTTAGAAAAGATTTTAATTTAATAAAAATATATTATTTTAATTAATAAATAAATAAAAACAATATTTTATTGTAAATTAGTCAATAATTTTAAAAAATTATAATTACAAATCATTTTCTTAGACCTAGTAGATAGAAACTTATTTATTATTAAAAAAAAAAGGTCCTTGTAGTACTGCAATTGATGAGTTAAATTGATTTTGGCAACTAGGCATTTAGATATTTGTGTCATGAATAGAACTTTGAATCTTTTTAGAAACTTCAATTATTTCTTTGATCTTTGTAGAAAATTTTTAAAATCTTCTAACAAAAATTTTAGAAATAAGTTCATACTAATAATATTTTTTTAAAATATATTCAACTAAATTTCTCAAAAAAATTCATTAAAAAAATTTCTTTAGAACATTTTTTGATGGCTAAGTTAATAAAGTTCTAGTAGCTTAGGTAGTAAGGTACTAGAAAGAATGAACTACAATCATGTACCTACATACTTGATATAAATAGAAATAAGATTAAAGTATGTATTCTTATTTTTCTCAAATCCTCTTTTCAGCAATATTTTTTCTATATCTTTTAAGTTTTCTTATATCTCAATCAAAACCGTCTTGTTATTTTATTTTGATATAATATTTTTTGCTTATGCTTCTTAGCCTTCTTTTCAAAAACTATTTTTTCATTATTAAGATTATAATAAGTTGTATTTTTAATGGTTTTTTTTTATTTCTTTTCCAAAAAGATATTAGTTAATTTGGTTCTATATTAAATTTGGGTACCTTATATTGTAATACTTACGAGATGAGTTTCTTGGTCCAAAATGAGTATAACTGGGAATTAATACAAAATCAAAAAACTTATTCTATTTGTACTATAATGTATTATGGCTCTTATAGCATTTGATATTTTTCTAGGCATATTTATTGTCATGTTGATCTTGTCTTTTTAGTTGATAGTAAGAAGCATTTTTTTACAAATAATAGTTATGATGTTTTTTGTTTTATTTTATGTGTTATCTAAATAAGAATCTTTAAATGAATGTTAACATCTTTTTGTATTAAGAAAACATCCTTTATTAGACACTTCATCTATTTGAAGTATTATTGTATTATATAATAGTATTATTATAGAGTTAGATAGAAATAAAAAAAAGTCCAATTATCTAAATCTTTTTTAATAGAATTATTTTATTCCAGCTATAAATAGCTCTAAAGTTATATAAATCTAATACAGTTACATTGTAGGTATTACTTATTGACTAAATCTTGCCATTGTTAGATCCTATTCACAAAGAAAATAAAAATAAAATTAATACTTGTAGGCATAAAATTGTATAATCTAAATTTAACAAATATTTTTTCTAATGAAAATATTATTATAAAGGTCCGAAATTTTGTTTTAGGTAGGCTTATTTTATATAAAATTTGTATTTTTTTTTAACACAATTAATTTTGAAGTGAAATTCTAAATGAAATTTGCTACATTTTTTATACATTCAAGTGAATGGAAGAATCTAGTACGATCAGTTCACTCAACGGGAACATATTTTGCGTGAGTGCTGCAACAAACCATATTTTTGTTCTGACGATGGTGCTTGACGGTATGTGTTGCAAAAATGGAAGATGTTGCTAAAAACCAAGCGTACAACAAATCAGGATACTGAACTCTGGACAAACACCCTCATCTATGAAGAACGTGTTTAAATTGTATTCTAATAAAGTGCTTATTGTAGTATAAATTCATGGATGTGTAAGCCTGAATAGGGCCTCATACTTGAGACAATAAATGGAGTCTTGGTGTTCGTCTAACAAATCAAGAAGACTTGTTGGTTTTTCAGAACACCAGAACTAAGCAAACTAAATCCGAGGAGCACTGCAGTTGCGTCGAGTTGAACAAGCTCCACAGTAGGCATAGGACATTTAGATGTCAACATTAGATCTCACGATACTGTGGAGCGTCATCCAGAGACCATGCGCGAGCCTTGGAATAACCCTACGGATGTCAAAACTATGGTCATAGATGGATACACAAATAACCGCATCAATTCTCGTTGCACTCGTAGTCATCAGTACGTTGCTGAAGGGGGCTGGACTGCTTAGCTTCGAGAGGATAGTCTTAGCCATCTTGTTTATCCTGACATCTTTGCTTTGGCAAACATGACTCCAGCAAACAGTCCTGGAAAAAAAAATTAAATTCAGAGTTCATCCAGGAAACAAACAAAATCATGAGCATGAACTCTAAACCTGAAATGTCATAGTCCTATATCATGACGAGATACGTGTAAAAGAATAGGGAACGTAAGTATTTGCAACTACGTGATTGCAGCTCGAAGACTGCCGCAAGCTTACCAAAGAATATACTGAACATATTCGGTACACTTGTTGGCACTTTAAATATCATGATACCAGCTAAAGATAGCGGGATTTTATTTAATGAACCCACCAAACTGCACAATATCCAAGCCACAGTTTTGTCAACATAAAAAAAAAAAGGGGATCTTTAACCGTAAAGAATCAAATTCAAACTGGGTGCAACTTTAGCCTGAACTACACTGCAATTTTCTGTCCTAGTGGTCAGTCATTCTCATTCTATGTCCCCAGTTAAAACTTAAGCAGAAGGAGGATCCATTCTGGATGTCAGCGGAGCATAAGAGCTTTCGTTGTAAATTATGCAGAACGTAATATTCAACCATGGTGTATCAACAGAAGTAATTCACAAACTTTCACTTCCTTGGATAGCAACCGAAAAGATCCAGCATCATTCTTATAACAGTGGTACACACCTGTGCGTTGTGGGACTAGTTTGGTGTAAAAACCACATTGATGTGAAGCTGATAGCTAAGCCAAGCACCCCACTCATAGTAGCCACTACCCAGAACATGGGAATTCGCAATGCTGGCCTGTTGATAAGGAAAACTTTAGTTCAGGAGATGAAGTAGAAAAAGGATAAAGCATCGAACTAAAGCAGCATCGACAGAAAATTTACTTAGTCACAGCATGAAGGTAAGGATGCTTGCACAGTGAGAATTCGTCCAAATTAATCTGGCTATGACCGTGTTTGCATGCATTGACAGATATAGTTTATACTAATGTAGCCAGCAAGACAAAAAGGAGGAAAACAGAAAAAAAGTGTAAGAATTAATATAAAGGGAAACTTACATAGAGAAGATGTCGCGCTCAAAAATAAGGATGAGAATGAAACCCAAAGGTATGGAAAGCAGATTGTTTAGCAGAACCATTGAGAACTCATTCAAGGTGCCTGAAACCGTTTTCTGTTTTGCTAGGTCCATCACTTTCCTCAGGCGCAACTGCAATCCAGTCAAATATTATCAACAATGTGCTGGAGACCTAGGATTGAGCCGAATTTTCAAGAATGAGAAGGTTCTGGATTGAGAACAAGGCTTTAACTACATCTCAAACATACATCCTAGTTTTCCGAAGAAACTGTGTATGACAAGGATGGGGAAAGATGATGCATGTACACTGCTCGCACCAAATTTAGTAATAAGAATGAATGAGAACAATCTAGGATGTGGAATAATTTCAAAGAATCACACAAGCCAGTCATTATACAACCTTCACCCTGAAACTGGTATGGAGAGATAATAATAATGAAGGAAAGAAAAGAGCTTACAGAATACGCGGATGTACAAAAGCAATTCACTATTTGCCACGCGTAACCTACAGCGTGAAAAGAAAGGTCCGTAATTCCTCCGCTAATCGCTGATGTAACCTGCCGTCATTCCCATCAAGCCATAACAAATCAACGAATTGTGATGGCGACAACCAAGCACGTACGTAAAAAAACTGGTTTTAAAGAATCAAATTTCTCCAACTAATACTGATCTCCCAATAAGAGACACTGCATTTTTCAAAATGAAATGCTGAACGTTGTTAGGAAAATGAACCTAGGTTAAAGACATACCATAAGAAGAAGAGATGCCCAGACTTTGTTGCTGTGGTGCTTGTTGAAGAAGTAGATCTCACCACAAGCCGTGATTAAATTCGTGACATTTTTCAAAATTGTAACCATAGCAACGTTCATAAACTTCAAACTGTTCACAACCCCACCGAAAAAAAGTTAAATGACATAGCCCATCGGAGTATTGCACATTAATGGTAAAATGATATTGTTCCTTCCAACTGAAACAGCAATTCCAGCATTAGTAGGCAGCAAGCTGAAGGATGGCATGTTCGCTGTGTGCAATGTGAGCTTTCAGAACTTCGCAGAGACAATTTGCTCGAGGTAGTAGGTGCTGATCATGAAAGAACTTACCTGTAGGTACTAGTCACTAGCATGCCAACAAATAAACAGTTGACAGGAAACCAAACTTTGACGAGCCTCCATGTCACAGGCTCAGTTACTATAGCTCCAGAAAATTCCAAGAGAACAACCAGCAAGACACTAATTACATTCTGCACAACATCAATGACAAATCATCAAGGTTATTTTACTACTTAAGAAAGCGATCCGTCTCACAGAAGAGTTACACAAATCTAGCCTT
The DNA here is from genome assembly GCF_059467195.1 of Physcomitrium patens. Taxonomy (NCBI): domain Eukaryota; kingdom Viridiplantae; phylum Streptophyta; class Bryopsida; order Funariales; family Funariaceae; genus Physcomitrium; species Physcomitrium patens. Next base: position 16,062,402 of record NC_143424.1, on the reverse strand, counting down.
CGAAGCTACATTGCGCGATTTTCTTAGGATAACACTTATTTTGGAGGATAATCACCTACTGAATGACAGACAGGAGTCGTGTATTTCAGACGGAATTTAGTCTAGATCATTTAACTGAGCCAATTTTAGTGCAATTGATATCAAGTACTAAGAAGAAAAGTGATAAATAAATAAAGAATTAAATAAAACTCGGCGAATTTCCTTAGCAATTGACAATTACTGGTGGGAAGACCTAAAAATTCGCCACACTCTTAAGAGGAAATGAAATGAGTTCCTAGGAATCTTAACTGGCAGAGGATCTTACACAAGCACGACATTCTAAGAATACCACATGTATCTTCGTTTCCAATCTCCGACTACAACGTAATGCATAGTTTATGAAGATTCACGATGATTGTTTAATACAGTCTCAGCAGCTTACTGATATAATAGTGTACTAGAACCGAAACCTTTCACAGTTTAGGCAATGAAATGCACACTGCCGATCACCACACTTGGGATTGAAGAAATGACTTGTGGACAGGGACGGGTGATTGAAAGAGAGAGACGAAGGGGTTGAGCAGTGTCGCATGACATAACCAGAGGCAGTAGTACCTGATAAAACATTAGCGCAATCCCGCCCTTGAGACCATAACCGGACAAAACCGTTTTATTCAGTAGAATCATCCCACATGACGATATACAGTAGGCCAAGCCGGACACGAACGACTGATTCCGAGACCGCGCTGGCTTTTCTGGCTTTTCGTGTCCAACTTCGACATCATCCAGGCCCCGAATTGCCGGACTCGACCTAGAACCGAACCAGACCCAAACCCGACTTGACAAATGTCAGTGACGACTAAGTTAACTAATTCGAAGAAAAAATCCAAGAGCAAAGTAGAGCTGCCACTGCTCAAATGTGTGAAAGGGCAACTAGAAAGCTTACTTGCTGGCGTAGCCACCTCTTCGTAAAGAACTAGCCGGACTAATAAGAGGCGCAGACGATGTTCCATTGGCAACTCCATTCACAACATTGTGCCCGTTTCCCGCTTTAAAATCATCTAGTAATCCAATTTCAGCATCTTCAATTTCTGAAGAACTAAGAACCCGAATTGCCCTGAGCAGCAGAGCGACAAATTCTACAGTCATCGACAAGCTCATGTACTGAGGGCAGCAAACCACGCTGGCGTACCTCCTCCAGTCATCGAAACATTTGCATTCGGAAGTTACATAGTGACGACTACAACAAAAAAATGATTATTGCTACAAGATTTAAAATTTCAAATGTTTTAAGCCTGATAGTAGACAAGCCCTAGCAGAAAAACATTCGCAAGGGAGAATTGAGAATACCTAGTCGCCATGATTCTTCACCTGTGTCCTCTACCGCGACACTGGTGAATAAGTTTCGGCCACCTAAAGTAGCCAACAATCTTGTCTTCACCCAAAGTGGAAGAGCGAATCAGTTTCCTGTCCTTCAAAACCAATACACGAGACACTAAATCCGGAATTCCATTTCCTGGTTGACTGTGATTCACGATCCACGGCTTTGAGAGGTGAGAGTACAAGCCCACAATGTCACGGCACCACCAAATCTGAAACCGACATGCCTGTCCACAGAAGGTTGACTCTCTGCGACGGAAATAGCTTACGCCAATGCACAAGCACGGGGGAAGGACCAAAACATCAAAGTCCTCCCAAGTCGCAGCGGAAGGTGAGGCAGAATCCAAGCGGTTGAAAAGCTTGTGAGAAAAATCACACTTGCACCTGCGAGAAGCAATTAACCATTTCACAAACTGCTGCCGCGAAGCACGACCAGCAACCCTTCTCCCTCTTGAAAAATTAAAAAAGCTTAACGAATGTGCAGAGCAATCTATTCTGGTGACTAAATCGCGTGCAAAGTGAGACGGTTAGAGCTTCTGAAGCTTACACACACGGAATCATCCCAGAGTTTTACATACTTCCACGATCGCCACTCCTCCTCTCACATTGACTTCCCTCACTTGCTCCCACGTTCTTTAACTCACGTACGGTGTCTTCTCCTACAATAAAATGATATTTTGATTTTCACTGAAACAAAAAATAAAATCTAAATTTAGTGTGTAAAGACCAACTCCTCAAGGTATAGGAGTTCGTCACGGAACACAAGCAATACAATCGCAATATGGAAACATACTACTAGTTTCACACTAATCGCCGAAGCTCCAACTCCCACTCGATCACAACCGCGGCTGGTGATGATAACCAGCACAACCTGACATGCGCTTATTGAAAAACTCGATATTAAGGAGGTAGAAAAGAGAGCACAGAAAATACATAGTAAAGCGAAAACGACAACACGACAATTTTGGATCGAGGGACACATTTCTCCATAAATAGAAAAACCAGAACCACGTCCATTGTGACAATAGAAATTAATCGCTAAATCCAGGACAGTGCATCATATCCGCGGCGCACCACAAGATCTGAAACTGGACGCAACATCTACGATTCTCTAATAAACCTCCAAACCCTTGACCGAGTTCCTCCAGCCCTTCCCGAGGTGACTTTCCATGCCGCCAGATCCATGTCCTCAAATTCAGACATTCTTGCAATTCGGAGCAATGAGTTCCTGATTAATGAAAAGCGCTGGTCCGCAATTACATAATGAGCCGGGACTCAGCGGTCTGCGGCCAGCTCCGTGTAGGAAAACCTAATAACAGTTCAAGATTAGCAGGACGAAGGCGGGGAGAGGGGGGGTACTGGCAAACCAAACATAAAGCCAGCAGCTCTAATAAAGAATAATATAATTGATGAAGAAGGGCCTGAAAAGACAAAAAAGTGAGTAGGGAGATGGCTCATGGCGAACGTGGGACTATGGAATGGACACTAAGTTAGTATTAGTCTCTGCCCCTTTTTCTATTTTTCCTTTTCCATTCAGTCATGGCTCTCGATCTCTGAAGTGGTTGTCCGTATTAGCGGCCTTGTCCCCGTCCCCTTATTGACATGTGAACACATGGTGTACACCGCCAAAACTATACCTATCACCGCGCTCCGCCTTTCACCGCTCGGCTGCCGTGGTTTGGGGGGGAATTGGGAGTCCCCGTGGTCGTCGGGGAAGCAGTACCAGCCCGATGGGTAGCCTATAACCGACCACATGGAACTGGGAAGGGGGATCATTGTTTGTCCCCCCCCCCTCCCCCACAATCACCCAGCCCCATTCCCTATTACTATTCCCACCACGTCCCTTTCACACACACACACTCATTTTGAATTTGGAACCGACCCACGACCACGAACCTACAGTGCCCCCACGAAAAGAGGCTAAAAGTCACTTCTCGCCTTTAAAAAGCTTCGCTCGCTGCACCACAACTTTTAGTTGTTGCCTCCCCCTCCCTGACTTTCTCCTTTTCTGCAATCTATTGCCTTTTCACTCACGGATCGTAACTTTATTTTTTGTTTAAACGTAAGCTCTTCCCTACAGGTGAATAGTAAAAATTGAATAAAAATTCCTCGACTTGGGGTTAAATCATTGAATGCTACATGAATGTTGTTGTGGCCCGGGTAGAATTTCTTGCAACATTGGGCAAGTCAAAAATGTTCCATTCATATTTTTATTTTATATTTTTTCCTCATGTTTTTCATTGATTACATGGCAATATATAAGTTACATAAAAGAAAAGAAAAGAAAAGAAAAGGCTAAAAGCAAAAAGCAAAATTATAAGTGATGAGAAATTCATGTTTGTGTTAGATTATTGAACTTATATTTGTGTTTAAAGGTTACATGCAATCAATTTTACTACTGATAATATAATATTAATATCATATATTTCAATAACTGTGAAACAGTAAATTGTTGCCCTGATTTGAATGATCATTGAAAAAAAAAAAAAAAAAAAAAAAAAACGGTTTTGAGTGTATATATTGTTTAAGCACATTATGCTATTATTACCATGCTGTGCTTTGATATAAAGATCAATCATTGCTGTTTTCATAAATATCTATTCATTGTATATTTGTAGATCGTGCAGTTTTTTAAATGATACAATTAAATTACTTCATGGTGAAATAATCTTGTTCAATTGATTGGATTCCCAAAATACGTATATACGAAAACAAGAAATAAATAAATAAAAAAAAACCAAAACCATAATTTTTTTTATATATGATTTTTCATTCGAAAATGTTTGAAAGCATAATATGACAATGTAAATATAAATAAATCAATTGATAAACCACAAAAACTAAACTAAATAACACAAAATAACAAAAACAAATAAACTTACAAATACCCAAATTCTAACACGTAGTTTATACGTACATACTGTATTTTTATATAGATAAAATTGCATTGCTTGTGAACTTAAACAGAAGAATAAGTTATTAAAGTTTTTTAATCACAAATTTTAATGATTATGTCATAAAAAACATAATTGACTATAAAATTGACTACAGGGATTAAAAAATATTAATAATTTTTAAATAAATCCTACCACTATATATAAAATAACTGGTGTGCATTCTTGAAATTTTTTGATTGGGTAAATTTTTGGAGAATTTACAGATAGGGGAACAAAATCAAAATAATTACTAATAGAAGAACAATTTCTCTACATATTCTCTGTCTATGGTGAATCTTAATGGAGCATGGATTTGACCATGTTTGGCAAAGTTATGGTCAATTCAAAAAACCTTTTCTTTTTTTCATAGTAATTCATTTTCAAAAAATAAAATTGTGCATCATTTTTTGAAGGTTTTGTACGATGATAACTATTTCAAGTTTAAAATTGGCAGCTCTTCAAAATGTTTCTCTTGCAAACATGATGTTTCAAAGGTAGTTGTAAAACAAGCAGTTGTTAGTCACAAAAAGAGGTGTGTCTCATTGTTCATCAACAAATCTTTTTGCTAGGTTATTGTACATATTGCCAACAGATAAACTCAAACTAAATAAAATAAATAAATAAGTAATCTTTCTAATTGTAATTATTTTGATTATTTTCCCCTGCTTGTAAATTCCAATAGTTGTTTATATTTGTCCTTGAAGTTTGCTGATTTGAATTTTTTTTGAGAAAAGAAGTTATTTTTTCTTAATGAAAAATAAAAAAGTTAAAAGAAATTTGTAGAAGTTATTTACGAAACTCTTGATAGGTAATTAATTCTAAGATAAAAATTTAATTTTAGATGCGCAACACAAGATTGCAATTTCTTGAAATCAATTCTGAATTCATAATTACCAGGAAATGCAAACCACAATTCTTCATTGATGAAAATTTACTATTTTGCAAAATTATTCATCACATTATAAAAACTTATATTGGTATTATGTCATTATAATATCAAAAACTTAGTAATTATAAATGCACTAATAAAAAAATTACAATTTAATAACCAGTAACAAGCTGAATGGTTTTCTTTCTTGTAAACATATAAATTGATTTCGAGTTAAATATCTTAATTTTAATGTTGTTTGGAATTGCAAAATAAATCAAATTTCCTTATCAATATAGTGGCAATGAGTTCATACAAAATTTTATTTTTGTATAATTAGATTATTATTGGTTTGTTGGTTTCAACAAACCAAATTTAGACCAATTTGATAACGGTGCAATATTTGATGTACTAAAGTAGTACATAATGCCACATCTATATTTCCGCTTATTATTGTTTTTACTAGTTTCACAAGACAGAAAAATTGGATTAGGAGCTTTGTACTCATTTATTAAAGCATCTATGCCAAGATGGTAGGACATTCTTTGAATTTATAAGGTAGGACAATATCACGAAGGTAAAAATAAATAAAAATTAAAATTAGATTTAGTTGTATAAAATGTTAGTTTTACTCATTCTATCAAAGTAAATAAATAAACCAATTTTCGCATTTGAATTGAAAATAATAAAAATACTAATAATAATTCATCAATTCAATATATGTGTTAGTTAAAAAAACAATATGCAATAAATATATGCATCATGATGTTAATAATATATACAATGCATATATTTTTACAATAGAAGTTTAATTTTCAAATTAATTTTTCTGTATAAAAGTTGGTTTTTACATGGAATATTTGACTTTCATTATTAATAATAACAAATTATTACTATTATTATATGTTATGCTCAAAGAAATTCAAATAAAGAGGTTTTTGTATTTAGGAGAGAACTTGCAAGGCTGCAACTTCTGATTTATTTGATTAGCTAAGATTAAGCTTCACTTAGTTGGTTACTTTTAGAAAATTCAATTTAAAGATCAAAAGAAGAAAAGTGAAGTGGAATGCATTTTGTTTTCTTATGTAGCAAGAATAATGTTGTCTTTCAAAAACAAAATTGTAAACTTATCTCTAAAGGTGGTTTTTATAAATATTTAAAAATCCGTATTCAAATACTTAAAAATAATGATTTAAATTTTAAATTTGTGTTCTAATTTTAAAAACTAAGATACGAACTAAAAAAAATTGACATATAGTTAAAAAATGATTTGTTCCATTTTATAGCCTCTTTGTTCTTTATACTATCTCGAAAATACAGCTTTTCTTCATAAAGAGGGTATTATTTGTAAGACTTTTGTACTATGACTTATTCAAGTGGATTTTTAGGTAGAAAAACCCCTAAAATTCTATCCATATTTCAACCCTTAAGTCAAAAGCCAAATTAGCATAACACTATTGTAGCAATAAATTCTATAAAACTCACCGTGTAATATGTATATTTTTTGCATACCCAAAAAATTATTCTTCATTATTCAATTAATCAAAAACTTGAATATACAAATAAATAAATAAATAGATACATACATATCCATAATGTCCCAGCCAGTCCAAACCTGGCCTTGAGAACGGAGAACGAACTATTTGCTACACATTGGAACTCGGGGGTTCCTTTCATCGGAACGAAGAATCTGTGATGTGTCCATCGTGGCCTCCCGCTATAGTCCAACGGATACGGTACGTACTTGGTACGTAACGGAAGCATCTTTACGAGGAGTACAGATGTCGAGCACTGAATGGCTGGGAACTAGTGCCACGTTGGCACGTTTCTTCTGGTGGTATTGGTCTGAAGACCCCCATCAAGACCACGGGTCTTGAACTGTGGGGGGGCAGCTAGAGCCCCCAGCTAACATAACAAGCATTGTGGCGGTGTGAACAGGGTTGGCCACCTTGTTCTGTCGTCCATAGCCAAAGGGTTGCGAGGAAGGGGAAACCCTAGAATGGGAGAATGTGCACACAATTAAAAGAAATTCGTTATTTCCATGATTTTTTTGCATAATAAATAATAATAATAATACTAAAATCTATGATATCTCTGGCTAATGTGGTGGTTCATTTACAAGTGGATGGTTTTAAGCATGTTTGAAATTTGTGAACAATGTCTTCTCTTTCTATAACAACAACTTATTATACTTCACAACAACATTCTTTGTGGTTATTTTTTTATTTATTGATTTGGTTTTGTATATAAATGGCACGTCTTGCAGATCAAATATTAAACGATGCATGATTAAGATATAATAGTATTGTGGTGAATTTCATGTGAAATGTGTAATTTATATTTTATAAATAAATGAACTAAACACTTACATTTAAACCGTGTTTTAAAGATATTTAAACCATGTAAGTTTGAAAATTTGATGAAGTCTTATTAATTGTATTGAATCACTTATTTACTCAAAACATCACAGTATCAACTTGACTTAAGTAAATTATGCACTTCACAAAACTAGATACATAGGTTTTATTTTTGGTGCATAGTATTTTTTCACTTTGCCAATGAAAATCAAGTCTGATGTCAAAATCAACAACAACAACACCAACAATATAAAATAACTTAATAAAGAAGATGTTATTTAGAATGAATGAAAATCTGTAAATACAGGGAGAACCCTTCATCTGATATACAAATGAGATTTGACTAAAAGGCAACCAAATTCATAGTGTCATATTTAAATTATCAGATAATCGTGGAGATACAATTCAAACTGGATTTAGATAATAGTGTGAAGTCTTTGTCATTCTTATAGTATTTGACTGAAAGCACTATAACTTATAATAATATAACATATACACAATCAATGTCTATGCATTGAATGTAAATAATTGTTTGCTATAAAAGTTCAAACTTGAATGCATATTACATTTTTAGAGCACTTGTGAAAAGAAATTTAATATAAATTCTAATTTGACATTTTTTAAAGCAACATCTAAGTCCAAAGAAAGCTTTACAATGTGCACATTATAATAAGACTTTTGAAAATATTCAAAAAAATTAAAGATCAAATTACAACAAGGATCAAGCAGCACTTGATTAGAATTAAATATACAATGAGAGTTCTAGAAGCAATCAAGAACCCCAATTTTCAACAAAGTACTGTGATAAGCAACTAATAGAATTGGTATAAAGTAAAGTATTTATTTTTATTACAAGATTTATAAATATAAATATAAATATAAAATTATATAGATTTTTTGTTTATAGTATATTTTTTCTTATTAAAAACTGTTCTTAAAAAATATTATAATATAAATAAATGCCAAAGAAATTTGCTTGCAAAAATAATCTACTACTTAATTTTATTTAAACAAAAAGAAAGTCCATATTTAAATTATGCAAGAAAAGGCTCATAATCTTTTTTTACCACTATACAATTGTAGCGAAGAATTTCATACGCCATTCAAAATCTCCAGCAGGAGCTCCAATTCTATTCGTAAAGAAAAAAGATGGATCTTTACGAATGTGTGTTGATTATCGAGGACTCAACAAGATCACAATCAAGAACAGGTATCCATTACCTTTGATATCAGGACTCCTTGACCAGTTGAATCAAGCTAAGATCTATACAAAAATAGATCTAAGAGGAGCATATAATCTAGTACGGATCAAAGAAGGAGATGAATGGAAGACTGCGTTTCGAACCAGGTATGGACATTTCGAATATAATGTCATGCCCTTTGGACTCACAAATGCACCAGCTACTTTTCAACATCTCATGAATGATGTATTTCGTGAATTCTTAGATAATTTTGTCGTCTGCTATCTAGACGATATCCTGATCTATTCCAAGAACGTCGAAGAACATGAAATACATGTTCGTCAAGTATTACAAAAACTTAGAGATGCAGGATTGTACGCCAAGATGGAAAAGTGTGTATTTCACACTACTCAAGTTGATTTTTTAGGATACATCATTTCAAATGATGGTCTCATGATGGATTCTAAGAAAGTCCAAACAATCGTGGATTGGAAGATTCCAAGGACGGTAAGAGATGTCCAATGTTTCTTGGGATTTGCCAATTATTATCGGATCTTCATCAAAGATTTCTCACGAGTTGCAGCTCCACTTACACGCTTGACTAGTAAAGATAAATTTCAATGGAATCAAGAAGCGGAAGCAGCATTTGAAGCCTTGAAGACATCGTTTGTCTCTGCACCAGTCTTATATCGTGTTGACTTTTCCAAGGCATTTTTTATGGAAACAGATGCATCGGATTTTGCCTTGGGTGCAGTTTTATCACAAATGGGAACAGATGACAAACTCCATCCGATAGCTTTTCATTCAAGAAAATTCTCAGCAGCCGAGATCAATTATGAGATCCACGATAAAGAACTTCTTGCGATCGTGGATTCCTTTCAAGAATGGCGTCATTATCTAGAAGGCGCTTCTAGTCCAGTCACTGTGTATACAGATCACAAGAACCTCGAGTATTTCATGTCAGCACGCGTGTTGAATCGTCGTCAAGCTCGTTGGAGTATGTCTTTGTCAAGATTCGAGTTCATTATCACTTATCGGCTAGGAAAACAACAAGGTTTATTTGATGCCCTATCTAGACGTTCTTATTTTGCACCAAAAGAAGGAGATGCAGCTTTTGAGCAACAAAGAACGGTCCTCTTGAAACCGGAGCAATTTCATCTCCGAGCAATGAAATCAACATTGACTGTTGATTCAACTTTTCTCAAGCAAATCCAGTCCAGTATGTCCTCAGACCCTCTTGTTTATGATATCGAGAATAATTCTTCCAAGTCTCATGATCCTTCTAAGTTTGAGTTCAAGAATAATCTATTATATTTTGAAGGACGCCTATATGTTCCAGAAGGAGAAGCACGTTTACGTGTTCTTCAAGCACGTCATGACTTTCCAGCAGTAGGGCACTTTGGATATAATAAGACTTTGGAACTCATATCAAGAGATTTTTGGTGGCCACAAATGTGGAAGTGAATCAAAGACTTTGTATAATCATGTGATATTTGTTCAAGATCAAAAATTCCTCGTCATCGACCTTACGGACTTCTTCAGCCATTACCTATACCAGAACAACCATGGTCTTCTGTTTCTATGGATTTCATCACAGATCTTCCAAGCTCAAGATCTTATGATTCTATATTTGTGATAGTAGATCGTTTCACCAAGATGGCACATTTTGTGCCATGTACAAAATCTATCACAGGTGAAGAAACAACTAAGCTTTTCATTGATAATATCTATCGCTATCATGGATTACCTAAAGATATCATATCGGATAGGGGAACTCAATTTGTGTCAAGATTTTGGAGGACCCTTTTCAAGATTTTAAAAGTGGACATAAAGCTATCTTCGGCTTTCCATCCTCAAACTGATGGACAAACAGAGCACGTAAACCAAGTCTTGGAGCAATATTTAAGGTGTACTATCAACTACCAACAAGATGATTGGACAACCCTTCTGCCATTGGCAGAGTTTGCTTATAATAATATGGTACATTCTTCCATGCAACAAACACCTTTCTTTGCCAATTATGGCTATCATCCACGACTTGATACTTTTGATTTTTCAAAAGTTGATAATCCTGCAGCAGAAGATATGGCAAATCGGTTGTCAGAGTTACATGCAATAATGAAGACACAATTGAAGGAAGCTCAAGAACGACAAAAGATAAACGCAGATCTATATCGTAAGGAGCAACCACAAATCAACGTGGGTGATAAGGTATGGCTACTTCGTCGCAATATCAAGACTACTCGACTTTGTGACAAGTTGGACTATCGTAGGCTTGGCCCATTTTCTGTTTCTGAACAGATCAACCCAGTTGCATATCGGTTACATCTACCGGAGTCAATGAAGATCCATCCTGTATTCCACGTATCTCTTCTTGAACCATATAAGACAGTGGATATACAAGGAAGAAGACAAATGCCACCGCCTCCTATAGAAGTAGATAATAATGAAGAATTTGAGGTGGAAGAGATATTAGACTCAAGGCGGCGCCGAAATAAGCTGGAATATCTTGTTCATTGGCACAGATATGATATTAGTGAATGCACATGGGAGCCATCCAGTAATCTAGCAAATGCATCAACTAAAGTCAAAGTTTTTCATCAACAACATCCATCAAAACCAAGATGAAAATCTCTCTTATAAAAGAGACAAGATTGAGGCAAGATAACATTCAATTTCCTATCCTTGTTTGTAACTTCTTTACATTTGTGACGCTAATTAGATGGAGAGCCAACAACCAGCGGATTCAACTCAAGAACCTTCGTTTGCTGACCTGTCGGACGAGACATTACGATTGTCACAACCTTCAAGACGACGCAATCGAGATGAAGATCTTCAAGAACGACATGTTCTTCCTCGAACAGATGGTGAGATACAACGCGTTTGGTATCACGATTTGGGAAGGGACTCCCGATGTTTGGTGATTTTGCTAGAGGTGGGAACAACTCCTGATGGTGTTCCGAATATTCTATTCGAAGGAAGTTATGAAGGCCTCAATAATGATCAAATAACTAGGTGGTCTTCTCGCCCTGGTATGGGACACTACCGATGGTTGAGAGGCCCTATCAATCATCTTCGAAGAGAACAGAGATCAGAGTATGTGGCGAATACAATTCGTCGCATCATAGATTTCCTCAACATATGATGACCGCTCCTCGTGGAACTCGTCTCTAGAAGGGGGGGTAATGTCACGGCCATAATCATGTAAGCTAATAATTACATATAGAAATAGGTAGAAGTAAGTAAAAGTAGATAAAAGTAAGTTAATTGTATAATATTTAATATAGAAGCTTCCTAAAAACTTCCTAGACGCTGCTTTGACTTCATAGGTGTCTTTAATTGACTTTTTGGATTAGAAACGTGGTCAACAAGTTGGCCATGTGCCACACATGTTGTTAGCTTGAAGATCAAGCTAACTATGTGGCCCACACGTAGAAAAACTTGCCTTGTAAGTCAAGGCATGTGTCCTACAAAGTCAACACATATTGGAGGTCCTATAGAACGTCGCCACGTAGCCCCTAGTTAGATAGTATATATAGAGACAAGAGTGAAGGCTTCTTCACTCTTGTCAACTCCTTTCTTGCTTCTAGTCCAGGTTCAAGAGTCTTTAGTTTCTTGTCTTGTGGCAATAGCCATTCCAGTTTCCTTTTAATATACCTACTTGTTTATATTTTGACTTATTATATCGAGATAGCCTTTTGGTGTATATTTTTTCTCATCGAGTCTTTGTCCTTGACAGGCTCATAGAATATAAATTGGATCTTTATAGAATTATGTTAATATAATTGATAAATAAGTCAATTTATTTATTTATAAATAAAATTTGATTCAAAGATATAGCGATCCAATTTGTCACAATTAAACTTGATATTACAATAATATAACCATATCTAGTTGCTTACACAAAATTGAAGTTATTCCTTAGAATAGACATCTATATTAATTTTTTTATTGTTCTTGAGCTTTTTTTTAATTATGCCTTCATTATTGCATATAGCTCTAATAAATAATTTATCAAATCTTCCACCACAAGATTATTAACTTTTGAAAAGTTAAAAGTATTGAGTTGTGGATAATAATCATAATTAGCATAAAAAAATTTGAGTAGAAAAATATATTATATTAATATAGATTTTTTTCACCAATGATAAAAGAGTTATCTAATTATTTTAATAGTAATTGATAGTACATGTCAAATATGGCTTAAAAACTTGATTCATCTATTATCTTTGTCTATTAGTTTGAAGTTAAAATGAAAAGATAGTTTTATGTCTATCTTGAATAATTTGAAAATAATTCTTCTAAACTTTGATATAAGTTGATTTTTTCTATTAAATATAATATTATTTGATAATTTATGATAGTAATAAATATTATTAAAGAAAAAATTAATTATTTATTTACGTGTGATTAGTATAAAATGTATTATTTTTTAAAATACTTTACTATTGCATATAAAAACATATAATTGAAATTAAAAGGTTTATAATAAAGTCTATAGAAATATAAAATAATAATTATTTTAATATTAGTAATATTTAAAAAAGATTATAATTAGAAAATCATGACGATTTTGAAAAAGATGTAATTATATTTTATCTTTTGAAATATATAAGCATCTTTTAAAATAAAGTATAAATTATTCTTGATTTCAAATTTAGAAATACTAAAATATTAAAAATATCACTTTAAATGTGGTAGTATGCAACTTTTAATAGATAATACAAGAAGTGGAATAATTCACTTACTTCTATAACAAAACAAGAACAATGAATTATCATTCTTATCAAATTGTCAAGAACATGAATTTGAAGCTATAAAAACCTTAATACATTCTTGTGTTAATTGAAAAGAGTAAATATCCACTCAAAGATAGTAATATATTAGAAGTACAATGACTATTGTAAAAGATAAGAAGATTGAAGAATCTTCAAATAAGTCTAAATACAAAAAAAGTATTAATAAGATTGAACAAGAATTCAGTCTTATAATTCATATATATTTTCTAACTAAAAATTATGTGGCGACATTCTATAGGACCTCCTACACGTGTTCAACTTGTAAGATAATTTTCTTACATATATGCCACATCCACAATTTGTATCTTAATATGTGCAACAAATATGTTATCAATATGAGCAACAAATAGCCAACTTGTATTATAAGTCACTAACACGTGCAACACTTGGCTAATTTGTTGGTAAGGTTTCTAATCTATCAATCAACTACAAATATGTATATAGTCAAATCCATATCTATTTAGCTTTTTGAAAAGCTTCTCTATAAGATATTATCAAATCCACCTTCATTTATTTTCTACCTAATACTTAATTTTGTTAATATCAACCATGATTAAAATACTTAGACAAAAAACTATTTGACTTGATGTACTTGTCAAGTCAAGTCTTGTGAATGATTTTTGAAAAAAAAAAACTTATTGTTAGGATTTGCTTGGCTATGGTGATTTAGCCATTTTAGTAAAATTTTAGGATTTTTTCTATTCTTCACATTTATACTCTTTGATACTTTTTTTATGGTATAAGAGATTGTTTGATTTATTTGTGTACAAATTTATAATCTTTTACTTGACAAGAATGTCTCTTTTCTTTCAATTTGTAGTATAGCAAATTAAAATAGTATATATATATATATATATATATATATATATATATATATATATATATAAATATAAAATCTATTTTTTTCATAATTTTTTAAGTGTTGTTGTGTAATTTATGCTATTGTATTAGGTTTTCAAAGTACTTTGTGGTTGCCTTACTGGGTTGTGGTACAAGTCATCGAGTTATAAAGTTGTGGCAGAAGAGCTGCAATAGTATAATTGTAAAAAATAATGTGGAATTGGAGTGCTAAACTATGAAAGGAAGGTGAGTTGCAGTGATGAGGGCCTTAGAGTGCAAGTTGCGGGAGCTCTTATAGAGCATAGGTACACTTTAGAAGTGACATTGGATGTTATTGATGCATAAGAATAATCGCAAGATTTTGTTGTACTAGTATGTGATACAAAAGCATTGAATTACAAAAGTCCATAGGCACAACATCATCACAATTGCTCTTGCAATACTAAGATGCTAAAATGGTGTTGGACAAACTGGAGGTTGTTGTTTGAGTATGAACTTACATTTACGCTAATTTTATATGTGTAAGATTGTATACCATGGATACAATGTAATATTGTGCACAATTGTGCAAAAAAATATAATTTGGATTTGTGGCAATGAACAGTGGCTAGCAATGTCTTTCTCTGCAATTTCTTACATTAAAATGGCTAGTGGATCCAATGATCGATTATAAGCTATAACAATCAGAGGAATCGGCATGGTAAAGGACAAGCATAGTTATAAGACCTCATGATTATAGGCATGAGCAATTAAAGGTCTAGTGCATGATCATAGGGCTTACAAAAAAAAAAAAGGTAAAAAAGTAAAAATATATTTGTTTAAATCTTTTAATTGTGAAGTTTGTAAGTTCTTTCCTAAAATATATGGAGTCCAAATTTGACCATTTTTGAGTCAATTTTATATAGAAGAGGCTTAAAAAATCCATTGGCATTCTTGGTTTTTAAAGTATAAATCATTTGGAGTAATGAAGTGGTATTTATTAGATGCCAATTGCTTTTTGAGTGATTTTTTGATTTCTCTCACTTTTCTATATTTTATTTTATTACAATTGTATTTTATTGTCACATGTTCTGCAATTTGTAACCATCAATTACAAACAAGTGCAAATTGCTCTAGTTTTACTTTTGATTTTTGCTTCTGTATTATTAAAAATAAAGATCAAGTGTAGATTTTTAGATTTTATTTTTTGTATGTTATTATGATTGTACGTATTATTTTTAGAAGTTTCTATGGTTATTCTATTTTATATTTATATTAGTTAATATTGATAAGCATATTGTAGGAATGATGTTTGGTTGATGGCTAGCAAGATCCTTTTATTTGTCAATATATTGGACCTATAATAATTCAAAGGTGATTATCAATAAACTACAAAGTTTGGTAATGGTTGTAGGTACATGATGCCATTTTAGCTTTAAGATAGTTATACATACATATGTAGTTCTTTTTATGGAACATACTAAGAATCAATATTATCAATCTTCTTCATAAGTCTACTTGGATAGTAACCACATCCAAGACTTAAAGCCAACAATGGATATTGATGAGGCTTTTCAGCCTATTTCAACATTTGATACCATTAGAAGACTTTTGAACTTGGGTGCAAATATGTTTTATAAGATGGAAGAAGATCCTTACAACATGGTGAGAGAATAATTCTCAATATAAATTAGAAGCATTTCTTTGCTAGATTATACGCTTAGGTTCCAAACATAGATAAAAAGTAAACCTCAAAGCTCTTCTATTTTCAATGAGTGGTATGCTTTTGAACTATTATCACAACATTTGGAACATGAAGTACTTCAAATTAATAGAAGGCCAAAAGAGAAGCACTTACTTGAGTTGTAAAAGATGGAGTGTTATTAGAAGTCAAGAATAGAGCTTATTTCAATCTTAAAGAAGGTACTATTTGAAGCATAATGCCTATAGTGAAAGAAAAAGACTTATTTAAAATAGAAATTAGATCATCTTTAAAAGAATCTATAGGAAGAGGAGTAATAATGGCTTTAGACAATACTCTATTTGCTTCATTATAAAGTACTAAAGCGATGAAGATAGCTTTATCTGCAATAGAAGAGCCACCATAATTTGAGCTTCTCCAAATGTTTATTAAAAACTTAAAGCACAAATATGGAGGTTTTAAGCATGATCAAATATAATGCATTCAAAACTTGCAATATGAAAAAGAAGACATTCTACATATCAATATAGTTATTTGACTTAATTTCAATGGAATCAAGAGGTGTATTTATTGAGATCCAACTTATTAAGATTTTTTTTATCTAAGATTACTAAGAAACTCCTTGATTTAGCTACACTAAGAATTATTCTTAACTATAATAGCAAGGTAATGTTGGTACAAGCGTTTGCCAAAGTTGAGAAGTATGATAGGATCCTTTGTCAGTGTAATGCTACTGACATAGTTGTTTGGATGATAAATGTGTCTAGGTCTAAGAAAGTTACAACTACCACAAGTAGCTTGGCTGAAACTCAAACAAAAATGACTATACATTTTTGGAGGTATAGTGAATCTAGTCACTTCAAAAATAAATTCTAATTATTTTAAGAAGAAGAAAGCCTTATACATGGAGAAGTCTAAGTTGAAAGCAAAAGTGGCTAAAATGTGAAATAAATCTAAAAAAAAATTGAAGTATATTCATTGTGATAAACTCAATCACAATGAAAACAATTGCTTCATTTTACATCTATACAAGTGACTTACTTTAGATAAAATAATAATTTTAGAAGATAAAATTATTAAATTAAAAAAGAGATTTAATAGTATATCTTAATTAAGTTAAGTAAATGGATCTTAAGTAGATTTTAGAATTAAAATAAGTTTTTTTACTTTTAAAAATTATATATTTGGTGCATTAGGACAAATGGTAGTTGGAGCTACCACACATATCCAAACTATGGCTAAGAATGTAGCATCTATATCAAATAAAGCACCATTTTTTTTTTTTTTTTTAATAATTCAAGTATTTGTGAAGATCCTAATATTTATTTGGAATTTCTATTATTATTTGACCTTATAGATGTTGGTTATATGGCAAGGCCTTCTATATCAACTTCAACATAAGATAGAGATATTAGTATTAAAGACACAACATATACTTTGGTTTACAAAGTATTAAACATACTTATATTCCTAGTGTTGATTTGTTACCTCTAGAATTTAAATTAGAAAGGATTTTTCAACTAATTGATAAAATGTTAGAAGGTAAAGTGCCTATACCATCTTTACAAGTACTTCAAATAATCACAAAGCCTTCAATAAAAGAAGATTTAGCTAAGTTACAAGTAGAGCTTGCAACTAAAATTATTTTCATATTTGATGAAGATTACTTGAAAGAAATAAATAAAAACTTTGAGCCTTCATGTGAGGTGCCATTGGCTACAAGAGTAGCAATTTTATTTGATGATGTAGCTAGACCTACTTGAGAATATCAAAACTTATGCCTAAGGATTGTATAGTTAATTAATAATAATAATGTGCTTGTTATTAGCCACACTAATGACAATACCACTTATTCCACATTTTTATATGTTATAGTAGATTCTAGTACTTAACTACTTATAATTACGAAGCTGCTTGCTAAAAAATTAGGTCTTATTGCCACAAACTTAGAGCCTTATTTTTCACCATTGTTACTTTAAAAAGGGATATAGAATAAATTACTTGGTATATTAAGTAGCCATTGTACTTGATATTTTGTATTAGATTAGGACCTTTTTACTCAAACTTATCTCTAAAATATGTAATGATTAATGCCATGATTTATAATATTCTAATTAATAAATAAGTACTTAATTCATTTGATTTTGGTCTAGATAATTAGATTTAAGAAGTATAAATTAGACTAAGATAATCTGTTAGTGATGGAAGAAAAGAATTCATTCTAGTCACATTTGCAACAATTGCTATGATTATGTTGAGGAGAACCTTATTTGATTGTAGTACATTAATATTTGACTTGTCTTATGAAGCGATTCTATTAGAAAAAATATTAGAATTTATATCTAATTATATAGAACCAAATAATCTACCATCTTTAGAAATTAATTCAAGATGTAACTCCTCTATAGAAAACACATGCAGATCTTTCTCATCGATGCCAAGAATATTTATCTTTACTAAATATGTTAAACATCACAATTTATTTTTTGTTCAATTTACTCATTGACATTCATTAGATGCAAGTATTCTCCTTATAGAACTCTTTGCAAACATTGATATTAGTTTAGTGGTAGTGTTGGATGTCGAGCTTATTATTAAGTGGTATATTTATGTGGATACTAAGATTATACCTAACTAAATAATTTGATATTATTTCTAAAAATTATTGGCTTTGTCTTCTAAGGAATTATAATATTTTTCTATTTTTGGTTGTTTTAGTCAATTTCTTTGAGATTTTATCCTAATTAGTCATGAAGATTTGAAGAGATTAGATTATATTGATTTATTGATTGTTTGATGGCTTTATTAAGGTCATTCATGTATTAAAGCAAGTTGAAAGTTGAATGATCTTTAATCCAATTTATTTACATATTTGATGCAACTTATACAATGGTGGTTTATACATCAAATTCCACCACTTGATTATATTTTTGAAAATGTACCTCAATTTGATGATATCTTAATATAAGTATTGGAGTCTAGTCAATATATTTACCAACTCTTTAGTCTTTGAACTTTTGTGGATGTTGTGGCTTTAGGATCTTATATCCCTCAATCTTGTTGGATTTATATCAATTTGGCCTTGTCTTATATACTTATAGTAATACTTTTTAGAATCAAACAACATCTTGGATGCAAGTTTGATGATATCTTGGATAATAATTGAGTTTCTTTGTTACTAAGACTAATGAGCCTCTTCTTGCATTAGCTAATAAGATAGAATTCATTTGTAGGTAATAAAATAGAGGCATCTTATGGCACATTTCTTATCCTTATAACATTTTTAATATCATTTTTATTTTGGATATGTGGACTCAATATAATTTGTGATGTTAATTTTCAAACCTATGAAGAAACTAATGCCAATGAAAAGGAGTGTATCATGGACTTTTTAACTAATACCATAGCTTCTTATGATATCATTGAGAAACAATGATATTTTTTCTAAGCTAGCTTGTGGACTTCAATACTTTAGTATAGATTTTTGGCATATGCTTTGCTGTTTAAAAGCATTTTATTGATCATTTTTGTACTTTGAGATCAAATAATAATGATCAAGGAATAGTGGATCCTAAACTTATTAAGTTTGAAGAATATAAGTTATATTTTAGCTTAAAATTTTATATAATTGATAAACTACAAGCTCAACATTACTTTGTTGCTTTGGCTAAAGATTTGAAAATAACATATGCTTAGGAATTTCTTTCATATAATGTTTTTTAGAAGATGTTCCATGTTCTACCAACATTGCTAATTCATAAACATATTGTATTAATGAAATCCTTCCTTTGGCTATAAGTGAGGATTTAAGAGCATAAGAGTTGTTTCTTCAATAAATTAGCAGTTTAAGGTTGTGTTAGCATGTAGTAGTGTTTAAATGATAATATGTATATATATATATATATATATATATATATATATATATAGATAGATAGATAGATAGATATATTATCATCACCAATCATTATTATTTCTTGAAGTTTATGTGAAGATACCATTTTAGAAAGTTAATCAAGATAATAAGTATTAATTTTATTATTAAAAATTCCTTTTCTTTGGTCTCAAGAATGCACCAATTGAATTTCTAAGAATTATGGACTAAATACTATTTGGCTTGTTATTTGTTAGATGCTACACTGATGATATTATTATTTATAATAGTAGTTTTTAAGATCTTGTGAAATATTCATAATTAATATTTAAGCAATTATGGAAATAAAAGTTACCTTTATATCATGGCAAGTATAAATTCTTCTACAAATAGTTATCATACTTGAATCACATAATTATTCTAAGAGATCTTAGCATGCAAGAAGCATAGGTAGATGCTTTGCAAAACATTCCAATACTAAGTAATGTTTTACAACTTTGGACTTTTTTAGAGTTAACAAATTACTACCAAAGGTTTTTTAAGAGTTTCAACTTAATTACCCAGCCTTTAATTATTCTCTAGAGAAAAGATTGATCATAGACTTGAGATTGTGAGTAATAACGTGCATTTCACATGCAGAAGCAAAAGTTAGATTCAACTCTAGTGCTTCAATGTCCAAATATTATAAGACCTTTTCAACTACATACAAATTGAAGTGCATTAGGATTCAAAACAATATTGATACAAAATAATGATATATGATAGGAATATGTAATTATATTTATTTTTAAAAGTAATAACAATGTAAAGTCTAATTATTCATCTTATAAAAGAAAAGCTTTAGAAGCGATTTGGACCATTGTTCACTTCCAACTTTACTTGCATAGTCAATAATTTATATTAATAACTAATTTTCAATATTTAAAGTCGATTATAGAATCAAAGAAGCTTATTAGCAAGTTTGCTACATAGACTTTCTTGCTTCAAGAATACAACTTTGAAGTTGTGTATTACACAAGTATTACCAATTTGTATGTCGATAAGTTTTCTTATAATTCAAATCTTTTAGAAGAAGAATTAACTAGACCTTTATGACATAGAGATTATAATAGAGAAGTACTCTTTGAATGATATATAGACACATACTTGACTTTAATATTAGGTTATATAATTATAATTCTTGATAAAAATTCAAATGAAGAATCAAATAAGAATTAAGTAATTGTTATAGATATACATATGTACTCTAATAAATATATATATAATTAAGTAGAACTAAATAAAGTAGATAAAATTAAATTAATTTTATAATACCTTCTATAGAAGCTTTTTAGAAGTGCCATAGATGCTTCTTTAACTTTATATGTATTTACAATTGATTGATAGATTAGAAACTTAGTCAGCAATTTAACCACTTGTTGATAGTTTACAAAATAAGCTAATTATATAGCATACTTATAAAAAACTTGCCTTAAAAATTAAGATATTTGTTTTGCTAAGTCAACGTGTTTTGGAGGTCCTATAGGTCATTGCCACGTTGTCAGAGTAGAGAGTATTTTCCTGAAGAAAGGGCTGGACTTTTGGCTACCAGTAAATACTCAATCAAGTCTAAGATATTAAAGTTCTAAGTTTATATATATAACATTTTTCCATTTAGGGCACTTACATCAAAACATAAGCCTAAGTACAAAAAAAGATCCAAATATATGATAAAATATCTTAAAACCTTATATATTCTTATGAAAAAATTTCTCAAACTTCAATAATTCATATATTATGATCTAATCATTTGAACAAACTAAAATTTTACATAAAATATTAATATACTTTCAACAACTATCAAAACAAATTTGAAGCACAAATTCATTACAAATCTTGAGATATATCAAAAATCCTAATATTAGCTTCAAATCCTTGCTTACATACACATGCATGAAATTTTCTTCATATTTCACAAATTAAGTATTTAAATACCATGAAAATTTGATCTATAGCTTTTTAACTTAATAACATATACTTATAGAAATTTTAAGCCAATAATTCGTTCAAAAGTTCAAGATATGGCTCCAACCATTACTATCAATAAAACAACTTACTTATTATTTTTGAATTATATGTGTTGTCTTCAATACCTTATAATTCTTTTATTTAGACTTAGAATTTATCAAATACTATATAAAAAGTATAATCAAAAAATTACTCTCTCCAATCTTTGTCACTAATCCGTTGTTTTTCTATGTAAGGATATGTTATGCCCCAAAGAGTGACAGTAGATACAAAATTGATACCTTAACTTTGAGCGCCTATAACTCCTTCATAAAAATTCCAAGTCACTCAAAATATGCACCCAAACCATATCCAAAAACCTAAATTTGCTGATCCTAGCTTCTAAAGCTCAAATTACCTTAGAAGAGAAACCCTAATTCCTAATAAGGCCTCGGGCAACCTCTTTAAAGTCCATTGGACATGACATTCGACCAATAGGGATGAAGATCTTCATCCCTTACCTTCATTCAACCATATCTTGCTTTCATCCTTTCCAACAAACATCCTAATAGTTTAGACTTTCATCGTTAGATTTCAACATTCTCTTAAGCTTTATACTAAATATCTAAATCTTACACAATATAAATACTATAATCAAAATAGATAAACTTTGAAATAAATTTTCTTATATCAATTCTCTTTAAAATTTACTAATTAACGACTGTAATCCACATGAAGACTTACAAACATAATATATATTTTAATTAACTTTTACATACTATAAGAAACTATAATACAACAATGTAACTCCTAATTAAGAGTATACATGGAGACAAGAGTGAAGCCTTTTTCACTCGTCAATGCTTTTCTAATCTTTAGTCTTATTTCAAGACTTTTTAGTTTTCTTGTTTTTAGTAATAGCCATTCTAGTTCAATACTATATTATTTTTGAGTGACTTTATAGTTCTTCTAAGTAATACAAGAGTGCAATAAGGATTTCTTTCTTTAAAATTCATCTCTTTGATTGTTTAACAAGAGTATTAATTTATTATTTCTATTTTATTTTAAAAGTGAATAGATTATCTCACTTCTATTCTTGTATTTTGAAGGTTGCAAACTATCCACTTTTAAAGAAATAATCTTATTTATTACTATTGATTTTTTTTTAAAGAGAATAGATTCCTCCTCTTTGTAGAAATTTTTATTTGATATTTGAGGTTTTATATTATCTTCTATTAATTTAATTTTTATATTTTTTTGACTTACTTATAAAAAGAAAAATTAAATATGCTACTCTTAGCAAAAGTGAGAATAATTTTGCAATTATTATTGATCTTTATGATCTTATTAACACTCTAAGAGTAAAAATATCACATATGTGAGTGTAAATTTCACCCCTCTATCCAAATTACAAGATGGCCTCAATTAAGAGTTACTTGTAATGGATAGTGTGAAATAGAAGATGTAATGAACAAGAACAAAAGAAGAAAACAACACAAACAAATAAAAGAAATGCATACAAGCAAATACACACTCTAAAACTTAATCACAATCTGTTCACTATATTTTTTTCCACTAAAAAGTAAAAATAAAAAATAAAAAGTATATTTTTAGATAGATAATTTTTTTATCTTTCCAATGGTTTCAAAAACATATAAAGCCGAATTATTATGAGTAAGTTATGAAGGTTTGAAACAACAAGTAAATAAACAAAAAGTTAAATAAAAATATTTTACTTCAAGGATAATTTGCTTACAGATCAAGGATTCGAGCCTCACCAAGGCTCCCATATAGTGTATAAGGGTGTTAAAAAGAGAGGCCACGAGGCCTTAGTCTTATCCTCCTAACTACCTTCAAGGTGCTACAACCCATATGGGACTTGTGCACCTCCCTTCCTACAAGAACTACACTAGCTGCTGGTCCTTCTATTTTCTATTAGAAGGACCAACATTTTTGTAATTTTGATCACATCATGTTGTTTAAAAACACCCAATTAGCCTAAGAACCTTGTATGGCCTTCAAATCTTACTCCATTTCTTCATAATGGCTTCCCCAGTGGTAAAAATCATTTTTACCAAGGTCTTAAAAATTGCTCTAAAAATTCCTAAATAAATTCTAAATAAATTATAAATAAATTCTTACAAATCTTATAATATTTTTATAATTCTAATATCTATTTAAGGCTATAATTTATTATCTTTATGATTTTTTATAGTAATAAAATCAACTTAAATCTATTATAAATCCTATTTTTTTTATACCAATAACTAAAATGACATGAGGTTCTTTCTCATGCTTCTTCTAACTACTAAAATTTATAGTTTTTATAAGTAGTACATATAGATAGAAGACCAATATAAATATTAGTCTTAATAAATAATTCTTACTATTCAACAATGAATAAAAATACTAAATCAATATAGATAATTGCCTCTAAGACTTACTAAGATTCCATTTCTACCACTAACATTCTTATTTTCTATTTTTTTGAGGATTTCTATACTATTTATTATATATTATGATTTAAAGCATTCTAAATGCATATTTTTATCCTAAAATAATAAGTGAATCAATTTGATGACTCACAACATATTTTCAATATGAATCAGAGAGGTACTATTTCTATATCTAAAGAAGAAGTTCAGAGTCTACATCAAGAAGTTGTGCAATTGAAGGAAGTAAGTAGGTTGACTTCACAACCAAATCTAGGGAGTTTTTCTTCTACAACTATGCGAGGACAAGAATTAGTATGCTTGAGAAGTTTGATAGAACAAGATTAAAAATTTTACCATTTTAATAACAAATCAAGTTCTATCTAAGATTGCATCTCTTTACAGATCCTAATGGATTCACTCAAGTTGGATTCATAGGTGTACTTCTATCAAAAAATATTCTTTCTTAATTTAGATCTTTAATAAAAATATATTTATAATTCTTTTATGATTTGAATCCATTCTTGGAAGTGTTTTCGGCCACATTCAAAGAAAGTGATCAAATAAGAAAAGTAGAGATCAAACTCTTATTTTTATGTCAATGGTCACGATTAGTAACTACATATGCTACTGAATTCTAAAACCTCACTTGCAACTTGGATTGGAATGACAAAGTCCTTATTAATCAATTTTGATATGGATTGAAGGATAATATTAAAGATTTATTATTGACAATATCAAAGACAAAATCTTGGAAATAATTTATTGGTGAAGCCATTACATGCAACAATCAATTATTTAAAAGATGTCAATAACAAAAACTTGGCTAGAGATGATTAAGTCAAATAATGATAGTAGCTCTCAAGTTTTCAAAAACTTATTTATCAAGGCCAAAATGAATACAAATTAATAAAGTACATTTTAAATTCTTTATAAAGTAGGAAAAGACTTGATGGTATTAAGAGAGCTTATGCTTATATTATGGAGAAGCTAAAGACACTGCTCAACATTGTCCAAAGAAATAACACAACCACAAAATCAAAAGCATGGTTGCCAAAGAAGACAATGTGTTGAAAAATGAATTTCTCCAGCGACAATAGGGATCGTGCAAATAGAATCTTATATAACTCTTAATAAAGATTCTATTTTTTTTTCAAATATTCATCTTATTTTATAATAAAAGTTTATTTAGGACCAAAAAATCACAAAGTCATAACTTTGTTAGATTTAAGAGCCTCAACATGTTTTATAAACAAAGATTTTGTCAAAAAATCAAGAGATATTATTAGTGAAGAAAATAAAATCCATACATGTGGAAGTCATAGAAGATCATTTGTTATCTTCTAGAGATGTTATACATAATAATGTTCCTTTAGATATAACAATTAAAGATCATAATAACATAATAATATTTAATGTAATAAGATCTCTATCTAATTTATTTATTTTAGGATTATCTTGATTTAAAAAATACAATATTCAAATAGATCAAATTTCTTGTAATCTTAATTTTTTTGGTAGTTTAATCCAAAATTCCATTAATCAAATAAAAATATATAAGTCTAATACATCCAAATCTTTATTAGTAGATGTAAGAGCTTTTTTGCATGCCACAAAAAAATGCCATCTTTTTCTATATATGCCACGCCTATTTTAATGGTGAAAAAACCTCAAATAATATTTCTAGAAAATATTAAGATTTCTATGATGTTTTTGAAAAAAAATGTAGATATTCTTTTAGAGCATTCTCCTTATGATTATCCATCGATCTTCATGAAAGAGCTCAACCACTATTTGGACCAATCTATAACCTATCATAAAAAAAATTAATTGTATTCAAAGAGTATATTGATGAGAATTTGGCTAAGAATTTTATATGCTATTCTAAATCTCCAATTGAGGCTTTTATCTTATTTATAAAGAAAAAAGATAAATCTCTACAGATGTGTGTAGATTATTGAAGATTCAATAAGATCACTAATAAAAATAGATATCTTTTATTTTTGATTTTAAGACTTCTTGATTAATTCAATTAAATAAAGTTCTATATAAAAATAGATCTATAAGAAGCATATAATTTGATATGTATTAAATAAGGAGATAAAAGAAAAACTGTGTTTTAAACCAAGTATAGGCATTTTGAATACAATGTCATATCTTTTGGACTCATGAATGTATTAATTCCTTTTCAACATCTAATAAATAGTATCTTTTGTGAGTTTTTTGATGATTTTGTCATATATTATTTGATCAATATCTTAATCTCTTCTAAGAACTTAAAAGAATATGAAATTTATGTTTGTTATGTATTACAAAAACTTGGAAATACAAGATTATATATCACATTAGAAAAGTTTATATTCTACACTACTCAAATTTTCTTCCTAGGATACATTATTTTTAATGAAAGATTGATGATGGATTGTGATTGCTTGTTATACTTATTCCAAATTAATCTAATGGGAATAAACCCGTATAGGAGAATTCGAACACAGGGAATGACTAGTTGCTTAAGCGTTCACGTTAGGGTCACACAATCAATTACCTCCTAAATGTATCGTCTCTATTTTTAATATCTCAACACACAAGGAAACTATAATCTCATCATTCACCTTATCGATCTCTTCCTTATAGAAATTCAATCATACCAATAACTGCTATTTCCACCAATATATTCACCCTCATAATCTCCAATTGTAATACTGCGCCCTCACAGCTTTCATCACACAATTACCCTCATTCCAATCACTGGAATTCTTCACACAGAACTGTCATTCACATTACGATGTTTCACACAAACACAGACTCATTCTCTGTGCTGAACTACAATCAAATTTTGGCATTCAATCTTTCTTCTTCTCAAATAACACCAATCACATTTCCATTCCATAATTCACTTCACAATATTCAAAAACTCTCAATCCTCTTATTCAAAGAAAATAACAAATAAAAGAAAAGAGGTAGCACCAAGCTTATCCCAGCTCACAACTATCACAGAGATGGCTCCTTAATTAACTTCTACAACTCTTATATACTTTTCTCTGATTTTCTAGATTCTAACTATAATTTTGTAATTAATTACTTTTAATAACTAAATCACTCATCCATCCTCCTGAATTTCTTATTATATGGACTATTAATATATTTTACCAATATCTTTCAAAAATGAATTAATATGTATTCTACATAGCCTCACTCCTATCTGTGCATCATCCTCGCAAATACTCAATTGATACCTATCTAAAAATTATCTAACAAAACTCTACAAAATTTGCGATCCCTCTGGCCTATCTAATTAATGAATTTCCGCAATATCTGTTATTGGTTCCACCGATTCTAATTCCAACTGTAAATCTACGTCCTCCTCCAATCCTACTATCGGCTCTTGCTTCAGCTGAGCTGAAAGGTCTTCATTGTACTCGCCCAGTTCACGGACTTGAGCTTCCAATTTCAGGATTTGGGCATCTCTTAATTCCAACTGGCATTGAAAGTATCTCCTCTCTTCTGAAACTTCGAGAACTGGCAACTTCGATACTTATGCTTGACCAATATTGACTAAATCCTTTGCTAATCTTGTCACCTCGACATTCAAGGCCTCAATTTCAGCCATTATTTGCTCTGTTTCACATCTATATTGGTCACTCAATATTAATTTCTCTTGCACCAATAACTCGGTCTTTTCTCATTCCATTACCAACTGATCCTTCACTTTTTTTAGTTCCTAAATTAAATGACTGCAAGCCTAGAATAGTTCTTGCCTGTGGGTTTCTACCATGCGTTCTCTTTCTTTGTCCCAAGCTTCCTGTTGTTCCCTAATTTTTTGCTCCAATAACAGCTTGGATTCTATATTTGCCTGGATGATCCATTCTTGCTCTTCAATCCTTCGGGTTTGCTTCGATATCACCTTTTTGCTTGCCTCTAATTCTTGTTTACCACTGTCCTTTACATCCAATGCTCGTACCACGC
The DNA here is from genome assembly GCF_059467195.1 of Physcomitrium patens. NCBI lineage: Eukaryota > Viridiplantae > Streptophyta > Bryopsida > Funariales > Funariaceae > Physcomitrium > Physcomitrium patens. Next base: position 16,034,126 of record NC_143424.1, on the reverse strand, counting down.
AATGTATTTAAGAAATACACTTCAATGGAGCATTTTTAAGATGTATGCCTTTTGGTAGTCGGCCCTGTAGAAACGTTAATTGATTGATATCTAACAACGTCGGGACTTCATTCTCCTCCTCTACTACTGAACGAATCGGATCTGTTTTCGGTGCCACTAGATGACTGGATTTTCCATCTTCATATATTATCTTCGTTATATTGACATTCTGTGCCAACAAATTCCATTCTCAGTATAGAGGCACTGACAGAAGTTTAGAACTTCCCTCTACTAGCAATGTTTGTCGCAATGTGTATGCAATCATAGCATACACATAATTGGAACATAGCAACGTTGTAAACTTTCCTATTTTGTACTTAGCTCCCATTTCTGCATGAATACGGGTTGCTACATAAGCTGCCCAATTGAATACCATCCCTTCAAACATCCCTACCGTTGTAAACATTAACCGTCTTGACATATATGTGTTGTGTCGATACAACCCTAGATGCCTCAACACGAAGCGCAACCATTCCATGAGCTTTGGTGTAATTGCCTCAACCATCTACCAACCTTGGTTCTTTTCAAATGATGACATGCCATCTTTGAAATAACTTCCCGATGTCGGGATAGAGAGAGTTTGCCTCAAGAAAATGCTGGGCTTCTGGCTGTCACTAATTATTCAATCAAGCTTGAAAATAAGAAAAGCCCTAAGTTTATATATAATTTTTCTTTTTGAGTAATTACTCCAAATATACAATCCTCAAGTAACCCAGAACTTCCAAAATATGATAAAATCTTCTAAAACCTTGTTTATTCTTATGTGGAGATTTTCTTGAACTTCAACACCTCATATCTCCTAATCCGACCGTCCAAACAAAATCGAATTTTATATGAGGTACTGATGTATTCTTATTAACTTCTACAATAAGTTTCAATTGCAAATTCGTTGTAAATCTTGAGATATCTTGAAAACCCTAACAGTCACTTCAAATCCTTGTCTTTATACATCTACGTGCAATTTTCTTCATATCTCAAAAAATAAAAGATTAAATGCCACGAAATTTATATATATAGCTTTTTAACACAAAAATTTACATTCTCCAAAATTTTGAGCCAAAAATTCATCCAAATACTCAAGTTATGGCTCCAACCATTACTACAAACAAAACCGCTTACTTACTGCCTTTGATTTGGAAGCACCGCCTTCAACTCCTTACAACTCCTTTATATGAACTCCAAAAGAAATAATTCTTTCATAAAAGATGTAGGCCTTGAAATCGCCATTTCAGTCGCACCTTCCGATCTTCAAAAGCTACTGTAAAACTCCTCGTGCTCTCAAAAGAGTAACAATATATCTTAAATAAATACCTTAACTTCAAACGGCTATAACTTTTTCACCCTAACTCCAAATCCTCTAATTTTTGCACACAAATTGTACCTCAAATCCTAAACTTTACAATCTTAGATTGTAATCTCCAAATGCCCCGGAAAGAGGAACCTTAATCCCTAATAAGGCCTCGAGCAGCCTCCTTGAAGCCCATTGGGTATGATATTCGACCAATAGGAATGAAGTTCTCCATTCCTTGCCTTCATCCAACCATGCTTTGCTTTTATCCCTCCCAATTAGCCTCCTATAAGTTTAGATTTTTATCCTTAAGCTTTCACCTTCTCCCAAGGCTTCATAATAAATATTTAGGTCTTATATATATATATATATATATATATATATATATTTTTAATGTCAAAATCAAAATAAGTAAAGAAACAAAGTAAAGTTTCTTATATCAACTCCTTTTAATTTAATCTACTAGCCACTCTAACACACATTTAGATTTATTAATATATAATATGTTCTAACTAATTTTTACATACTGTAAGTATTTACAGTACGACACCGGTCAGAAGTCACTGGACTTCTTAGCACCCACCGCAATCTCTCCAACTGGAAGAAACAGTACTTTTTCAAGGATCTTCTCATCAATACCAATAATGTGCCCTTGTACTACGCTCGATCCATCCTATGGATCATAGTTCGCGATATATTCTTCTACTAATTCCACATTAATTGAAGGCAAACTACGTGACCTTTGTAAAAATTGAAACATTTGTGCGTTTCGATATTCTTATATTCTCCTTAGCATCTAGCAAATCTCCAGCTTTATAGGCTCCATATTGGTAACGATTACTATAGATGGTGGTCCTAAATTACATTTAGCTTTCACATTTCGGCCACTTTCCTCTCTGTCTGTAGCTCTCTTTGTACTCTCAATCGCCATGACGCACACTCTTTTAAGCTCTAACCGTCAATACTACACTCCAATACTCCAAAACACTCGAAATTGTAACACCAAAAAGAAACAATAACAGAATGCGACACCTGAGAATGATCATAAATGGGTGCCTCACTCCTATTCTTTTATCTAATGGTGATAACGACAACATGTTATTCCTACTGTCCGTTTTTTTACCTCCGTCCCATCTAACACATTAGTAATTATTAACTATCCTTTCAGCCGCCTCTACACCCTAACGCACTTAATTAGGTCTATCCTAAGTACATTCGACGTGACCTCCTCTAAAAATTGAAAACCCATCCCGGATTTTATGTATGATATAATCATAATCAGTTCCCGTTAATGCAGGTACTGAATCGATGACCCATCAAATCCTCCAATTGAATAGATCCATTGGAAAATCCTTTAATCACATGATATGGTCCATGCCAGCGAACTTGAAATTTGCCCGAAAAATGATTAAACCTGCTATCATACAACAATACCAAATTATTGGGCATAAAACTCTTTGGACGCAGTTTACTATCATAATAACTCTTCCGCCGTTTTTGAGTTGCTTCCATGTTGAAAAGAGTTGTAGTCCATATTTCATCCAATTTATCCAACTCTACCAATCGATATTAGAGTGATTCCTTATCTCTAAGACGTTCATCCAACGTGTAGTCAGGAAATCCGAATTGCCCCAATTTCTGAATTAAGTATAGTTTAAATCGGTTCAAACACAAGGGAAAGAACTGTCGCATGAGTAATGTATAGAACCAATTCTGGTCCAATACAGCATTCACTGTAACACTGTGGTCAACACACAATTCTCATAAACTTCTCTTTATAAACACAACGAAACATCAAAATACAAAAGGAAAGAAATAGAAAAAATAGAGGTAGCACCCAAGCATACCCCGGCTCTAAGACTCACAAGTCTGGCCCTAAGCTAATCAATCTTTCTCCTACTATACCCTTTTTCAGATTCCAACCGGTTTTTGTCAGTTAACTGTATCTTGGAACCTTTCACATGACTATTGGTTTTCTGATTTCATCAATACCGGTTCTAATCTACTAAAGTCAAAATTTTAGCACTAACTAATTTACCCGTTCTACATAGCCCCACTCCTAATTGTGCCGCGTCCTCGCAAACATCCAATTCTAGAACCAATTCTCCTAATATTATTGGTTGTCAGCATTGGTTGGCTCCGATAATTCATCCAATAAGATCGTTTCAACTGGTGCTTGCACCTGAAAATTGGGTTCTTCGATTTCTTCTTCTTCTTCTTCTTCTTCTTCTTCTTCTTCTTCTGCCTTTTCCAATTGCTCAGTTAAATCTTCATTGGCAAATCCCAACACTCGCACTTGCTCTTCCAACCTTGCAATATACTTCTGATGGTCATCAAGTTTGGTCTTCAATTCTGCAACTTCTTCAGAATTGGAAGTACTCACCGGTTGTCTTGTTAAATCCAATTCTGCTTCCAAATTTCTAATGCGATCCCGTATTGTAGCAACTTCTAACAACGTCTGTTGATGGTCTTTCTCCAATTTTACACATTTCTCTAGGCATTCCTGCAATTGTGTCCTTGCTAGACCTCGTTCCTGCTTCGAAAGATCTTCTGCAGCTTGATGAAGCATTCTATCCATCCGCCAATCCTTGTCCATTTTGTTTAACCTAACCTCCAATTCTGTATACTTCGTCACTTTCTCAGCCAACTTCTCTTCCAATTCTGCAATTTTCTTCTGTTGAGTTGCAACCAATTTCTTCTGATTCTCCAAATCTTTACTCAGCTCATCACTATCTTGTAATTCGTGCACCATTCTATGCAACCTGTTGAATTGGGGTAAGAGTGTCTCCACTTGATATAACAGCATCTCTTTAGCACTTCCCCATTTATCACCAGAACTGTGTTGACCCTCGAATTGGGTAGATGTCTCTCCAGTCAACCGGTTTGGTAAAACCAAAGCTAAAGATGGTTCTGGTCTTTGATCCAATTTTTCCTTGCCCTTAGAACTGATACCCACCGCGATTGATGGCTCATTGGTTTGCTCCTTCTGATTTTGCACTATCTGCTCAGGTGACTTGGCTTGCTCAGTCTCCTTCTCTCTTTCTTCAAGGGTGACTACCTTCCCTAACTTCTTCAACCTCGCCTTCTCTTATTCTTGTAGAGGGAGTTTCAACTAATACTTCACTACCTCAGAGATGTAATTAGAACAAAGTAATGTAGTAACCTTTCCTAACGTCCTCTTGTATGATAACTCGTTATACATACGTTGAGCTACAAACTCTGCCCAATTAAACTTCATACCATCCATTGAAGCTACTGCTGCGAACAACAAGTTCTTGGCAATATATGTTGTATGTCTATTTAACGCCATTCTCTTCTGAACAAATCGTAACCACTCTCCCACTTCTGGTTTAAGAACGTCCAGTACCTTCCAACCCTGGCCCTTCACAAACGCGTTGGCCTTCGAACAAAAATATAGCTCCGGATTGAACTCCACCGTCACCTCCGATCCTACGGCCAGTTCTCCAATTGGCAAATACAAAACTTTGTGTAGAATGGGCGCCTCCAATCCCACAATACGATTATGCACCACACTCGAACCATCTGGTGGGTCATAATGTCGTACAAATTCTTCTGTAATAGACGGATCTAATGGCGGTAAAACTCTTGAATATCGCAAGAAACCATAAACGTCCGCCTCCTTGAAATCTTTCTCGAATTTCCTCTGCCACAGCAAGTCAATCTGGCAATTCTCCATATTTGTGAATGTTACCAACTCCAATTCTGGTAACTCATTCATAAACCTCACATTCCTTGACCTATCATCCCTCTCTTTTGTTCGCTTAAGACCTCTCGCCATTGTGAAACCCTAATAACAAAACCTCTCACCCTAACACAAAAACACCTCTTTCGATATTTTCTCACGAAATACTTCTCAACTGAACAATCTTATTCTTGTCTTAAACACTCAATACTCTGGGTGTACTCAATTGTTCGGCTACAATTGCAAGAATGGAGGTACTGATTCAGAAGTGCCCCTCTCCTATCAGATGCAATGGGTTACATCAAAATTACGGCATACTTAACAAGTCTCCCCTCCTCATCATTAAACATACCCGTCCTCGGGTTAAGAGGAAATAATAATGAATTTGGACTGATTAGATAATTACATTTGATATAACTTTAATCGATAACCATTAATACGTGTAGGCAATTTAATGCCAGAAAAATCTTCCAATTGTACTGATCCATTAGGATAACATTCAATAACTTTGTAAGGTCTATGCCATCGTACTTGAAATTTTCTTGGAAAATTCTGAAACCGGCTATCATACAGCAAAACCAAATCATTGGATTTAATAGTTTTCAATTGTAATTTGCTATCGTAATAACTTTTCTGTCGTTTTTGAATGGCTTCCATAACCATCAAAGCGTGAGCTCAATTCTCATCCAATTTCTCCAATTCAGATAACCTAAATTGAAGCGACGCTGTATCACCTAAGCGTTCATCCACTGCAATCCGTAAACTGGGTACTTCCAATTCAATTAGTAAAATAGCCTCTTGCCCATACACCAATTGGAAAGGCATAGAATTGGTCATAACCTTATAAGCAGTACGATAAGCCCATAAAGCCGCAAACAATTTTGTGTCCCAATCGGTGCCAACACCCGAAATTGTCTTGGTTAATATTTTACATAAAATTCCATTAGTCTTTTCAGTTTGACCATTGGCCCGAGGGTGATAAGGAGAAGTTTTACGATGCTTAATCTCGTACTTATTTGTTAACGCAGCGATAGTGTTATTAATAAAATGAGTTCCACGGTCACTGACCAATTCTTTAGGGCATCCAAACCGAGTAATAATATTTTCATATAGAAAATTGGCTACAGTGGCAGCACTATCAGTTCGAGTAGCAAGAGCCTCAGCCCATTTTGTAACATAATCCATAGCGACCAATATATATCGCTTTTGTCCATTGCGAGAAGCCGATGCAATTGGTTCCATAAAGTCAATACCCCATTTTTCAAAAGGTGTTTGAGCTAGAATTGATACTAGTGGCATTGCAGATGTAACAGTTGGTCTACCAATTCGCTGACATGGGTCACAACGCCGGACATATTGATGGGCATCTGCAAACATTGTAGGCCACCAATAACCAGCCAATAAGGCCTTTCGGGCCGTAGCATCTCCAACAAAATGACCACCACAACTATCCATGAGACACCCTTCTAAAATTAAGTCAACTTCACTTTGATATATACACCATCGTAAGACATCATCTTTGCCCTTTTTATACAGTACATTTCCAATCATTGTGTAAGGAGTGCTCTTATAAAGCAATTGCTTCTTCATTGTCTTTGTAAAAGTTATAGGAAATGTTTGTGATGTTAAATATTGAATTAAATCGGCATATTCTTCCGAAATTATATCAACAGCAAACAAATTAGCATCAGGTAGGGAATCTAGAACGGGGTCATCTCCCATCTCCTTAGTTAATCGTGACAAATGATCGCCATTGGCATGAGATTTACCAGGTCTGACAATAACTGTAAAATTAAATTCTTGTAGCAATAATACCCAATGAGCAATTCGTCCACTTAATTGAGGTTTATTAATCATATATTTTAAAGCATCATGATCTACATGGAATACAAAAGAATATCCCAATAGATAATGCCGAAATTTTTGAACTCAATAAACCATTCCCAAAGCTTCTCGCTCAGTGGTGGTATAATTACGTTCAGCAGCAACCAATTGCCGACTTGCATAATAAATTGGATGATTACAATTCTTTTCATCTTTTTGACTTAAGACCGCACCAATTGCAACATTGGATGCATCCACATATACATGAAAAATTTTAGTCTAGCAAGGAGAGACCAATATTGGAGCGGATACCAATCTGTGTTTTAAGTCCTCGAAAGCAACGGTACACTCACGTGTCCAAATAGGACTCATCCCATCGGATGTTGGCTTCTTTAAAAGATTAGTTAAGGGTTGGTAAATTACTGCAAATGATTGGATAAACCTTCGATAATAACTAACATGTCCCACAAAACCTCGCACACCAGCAACTGTATCGGGTCTAAGTAAATTGGCTATTTTTTTCACTTTATCTGGGTCAGTAGTAATTCCTTTTTTGGAAACAATATGCCCCAATAGTTTCCCTGAAGGAACACCAAACGTACATTTTTCGGAATTCAAAGATATACCGAAGTGATCACATTGATCCAAACAATTGCCTAGCCATTTCAAGTGGTCACAACGTTTACTAAATGTGCAGAAATCATCCAGGAAAATTTCCATGGAACTACGCAAATATTTATGAAAAGCCTGAGTCATAACACGTTGAAATGTAGTTGGAGCATTACATAGTCCAAATGGCATAACTGTATACGCGTAGGTACCCCAATCAGTTGTAAACGTGGTCTTTAATTGTTCATTCTTAGCAATCTTTACTTGATTATACCCTGAAAACCCATCTAAAAAGGAATAACACTCATGTCCAGCGACTGCATCCAATATACTGTCCGTAAAGGGTAATAGAAAATAATCTTTCTTAGTAACAGCATTGAATTTGCGATAATCTTGGCAAATGTGGATTTTTCCATTCTTTTTAGGTACCATTACAATTGAGGAAACCCACTCACTATATGGAACTTCGTAAATAAATCCAACTCGTAATAATTTATCCAATTCTTCTTTTACTAACAGCGAATACTTCGGATTCAGCCGATGTTATCTTTGGCAAATTGGTCTCGCAGTTTCTTCTAACACAATTCTATGTTCTGTAATTTCCGCTGGTATCCCTCGTAAATCGTTGTAAGTCCAAGCAAATGCAGGTTTATGCTTATGGAAAAAATTGATCCAATCTTGAAGCTCTCGTCCTTGTATACTACCATAAACTTGAATGGGTTGACTCTGGGTCTCTAATCCCAGATTAATCTCCTGACAAACTGGTTCTACCAATTCCGGTGCTTCCAGTTGTTCATCCGGTTCTGAACCCATTACCAATTCTGATGAATTGGCACCATCCATTTCTGGCTCCATCGTACTAATATGGTTGACTGCATAATTGTTCATCCATCTTGCAATGGCATGGTCAGAATTGTCAGTATCTTCTTGGTGAATTAAGTACTCCCCTGGTCCACCACATTGATAAATAACTCCTGTATGTTTTGTAAGAGATTGAATTTTTTCATATTGTTCGTTTCCATGAAATGGATCCTCATCGTCGCTTGATTCACTATGTCCTTCTGAAGTAAATTCCGTGCAGGATACTTGTGATTCGCCATGATAGGAAACTGGATACATTTGTAAAACAATTTTATTGCGCTTTTTCCCAATCATCAAGGTCCCCCATCCCCAATCATTACGAGCCTTCGCATGAAATAACCAAGGTCTACCCAATAGAGTTGGGTATGATAACGCAGAACTCTTCAATTGAAAGACTACATAGTCGATCTTGTATGCAATTCCCGCAATAATTGTCTCCACATCTATTAGAACTTCCATCAGATGGACTTTACTATGATCCGCCATACGTAGTAATAAAGTAGTAGGCAATAACCTAGTCAAACCCAATTTCTCCATGGTATCCTCTGTCATCAGATTGACGCTAGAACCACCGTCTACTTGGATGCCTGAGATTAAAACTCCGTCAATAGTAACATCAATTGTAGGTGCTCCAGGATCCGAATTTAAACTCACCTCATAAATCTCTTTGTCTCGATGACTTCGTCGTATCAATGAAGAAGTTAGAGTAGAACGACACTCTAGTGCTATAGCCAATAATTGCTTCATGGTAATAGCTGGTTGGATTTCATCAAGATCCTTTAATATATCATATGGAGTTAAATCAGTAGTAATGCTAAACGCTTTGTTTCGTCGAGTCTTTGGAAACTTCAATCCCTTAGAAATTGGCATACTCTGAATAAGATTGGATATCGGAACCTTATTGGATTGCGAAACAGAATTAGGTGGTTTGATTGGTGCGGATATTGGAATACGCAATAACGTTGGTACTGTTTCTATTGGAATTGATTGTACTGGACATTGAGAATTGACTCCTCCTGGTGCAATCGGAGTCGAATTGAATGAATCGGTAGGAACCAATACTGGTCGCAATTGGTTCACTGGTTTTGCAAATATAGTCGCCTTCTTTTGAATTGGTTCAGGTTGTTCTTCAATAATTTTATCCTTTTTAAGAATTGATTGAAGGTACCGTTGACCTCGAGTTTGTATTGCTTGGACTACTTCAATATGATTAACTGGAGAGTCTTGAAGAACTGGATTGGTATCCTCTTGAGAACTTTGAATTTGAACCTGCTGATTGCGATTATTAAAATTAAAAGGTGCGTTACATTGGGCTGTTGTATGTCCCGATTGTTTATAATTTCCACAAATTGGTGCATATTCTTCTGAAGCACTAGAGTTAGAACATTCATTCGCATAGTGCCCATACTGGCGACATCGAAAACAACGAACTGGTTTTCATCTCGTCCCACTAGGTATATTGGAAGTTTCAATTGGGATGTAACAACTTGGTATGTTCCAAGTAGCCTGAGTAAATGATCCTAGTTGACCCGTTTGTAAGGAAGGCTCGGGCATAAACTCGTTATTTCCTTGATAATTTCGTTGATTTGGGTGGAACTTCTGAGAGTTAGGTTCAAAATTTTGGTTATTAGAATAATTGCGGTTTTGATTATTAAATCGATTACCATTCCATCCATTACGGTTGCTTCTTTGAATTTGATTTACATCCCATGACATTGGTGGTGACATGGTATTATTAAAATGTGGATTTGACAAATACCAATAGTTATTAGTCGGATGCTTCCCCCCACAATTCATACATTGAATTTTCATGTTTCCTGGTGAAGGACAATCTTGAACCATATGACCTTGTCCCTTACAATTGGTACACCATACATTGGCTCGGAAATTGGTCTGCTTTGGTCGTTTCTCTTTTTCTTTGGCCATATTTATTGCCAACTCTTCCATTTTCTTGATTAAATTCAATAACAACGTTTCGTTGGTTTCTTTCGAACCTGGTAACATAGGTAATTCCTGCGTATTAACGCCAGGCGGTTGATACGGTGCAAATTGAGGGTAAGTGCTCGCCATCGGAGATGGTACAGCTTGTAATGGAACTGGGTTAAGTACCCGTTAGATTGGTACGGTAGAATGGGTCGCAGGTGCCATTGCTCCAGTAATACTATTGGCTAAATTACTCCAATTTGGAAACTTAGAAGATCCTTGAGTAGGAATTAGTGTCGGGTTTGAATTTAGGATTTGGTCATATTGACATTCCTCCCACACTTTGGCTCTAACAAGCGATAATGCAACTGTGGCGGGTTGATTTTCCTTAACAAATATTTTCAATTCTGGTGGGTAGAGCCCATTGATCAATATTGATAAAATGAAATTTTCAGGTAAATGATTATTGGGCCAACGGCGAATTATGTCAGCTACTCGCCCATAATATGACTCCACAGCCTCTCCTGGTATCATATGACTTCGCATTAATTGTTCTCTCAATCGGTCTTCATATCCGATTGGTCTAAAATGAAGAAGAAAAGTAGCTCTTAAAGCTTCCCAATTTGGAAACGAACCCGCTGGTTGTCGATTATACCATTCGAAAGCGGTATCCTTCAAAGTTGCAGGTAACCATCTTAACCACACATCTTCTGTTCGTCCATTATTGGCTACACAAGCGGTCAAAAATTGGGATAGATGTTGATCTGGATCAGCACCGGGCCATCCGCTAAAAATTGGTAGTGGTGCTATACTTGTAGTTCGATCTCCTACTTGGCCCATTGGAACAGAAATTGGTACTGCTCGTCCAATTGGTCCTATTGGTGGTACCGGTGGTCCTGTAGGAACACTGGGTATACCTCCCGATGCCATTGGTAATAATACAATTGGTGGTAAAATCGGAAGTGTGATAGTTTCTGATTCCGTAATTCGTTCAATGTCTTTAATAATCTCTTCCACCAGGCTACTTAATACCTAAGCAGGTAACTCCAATTGTTTAAATTTATTTGGCAATAATGTTCTTTGAAATAATGAGCCGAATTCTTTGGTAAATATTCTTTTCTTTACCAATCGTTTGACAAACTTAACTATTAAACTAGAAGAGTCTCCTACCAATGAAAGAGGTAATTTAGATAAAGGAATGTAATTCTGAAATATTGCCTCCTTCTCAGGAACTGAATATGATCGTATATGTCGACATGCATGCAACCACGGTTTAATCCAACTCTGTCGTCTCCTCCTTTTCTGTAATACTTCTCCCACAATACGGTTTACATTTCTTGCGGCCAATCTCAATTGTCGGTCTCATTTTTGTTTAATACGTTTTTCATAATCAAAATCATGTTGATGTATCATAACATCATTTCTCTTTTATTTCATAATCTCCTTCTTTCTTAATCATTTCATAATTACCACAATTCTCCAATCTTACAACTCCTCATTCAATATCAAATTTCTCAATTAATGCTCAACACTCATAACTGTTGTCTTTCCCCGGCAGTGGCGCCAAAATGTAGTCAAGAAATCCGAATTGCCACAATTTCTGAATTAAGTATAGTTTAAATCGGTTCAAACACAAGGGAAAGAACTGTCGCATGAGTTAATTGTTAAGGTCACCATTAATTGAATATAATCATTTGATATTCAATAAGTTAATTTCCAATCACTGAATTGTATAATATTAATTCTTCAGTACCATGTCTAATTTAATAACTTCAATTACAACATTCTCAATTTCTTATCAATTCTCTGTAATTCTAACTTCATTTATATTTTCCAACTCAATGGTCATTCAATCATTTTCAAACTATCATCTCTCAATCTATAACACTATTTCATGTGCAATGTATAGAACCAATTCTGGTCCAATACAGCATTTACTGTAACACTGTGGTCAACACACAATTCTCATAAATTTCTCTTTATAAACACAACAAAACATCAAAATACAAAAGGAAAGAAATAGAAAAAATAGAGGTAGCACCCAAGCATACCCCGGCTCTAAGACTCACAAGTCTGGCCCTAATCTAATCAATCTTTCTCCTACTATACCCTTTTTCAGATTCCAACCGGTTTTTGTCAGTTAACTGTATCTTGGAACCTTTCACATGACTATTGGTTTCTTGATTTCATCAATACCGATTCTAATCTACTAAAGTCAAAATTTTAGCACAAACTAATTTATCCATTCTACACAACGCAATGCGCAAACTCTGAACTTCTAATTCAGTTGGTAATATTGCTTCTTGTCCATACACCAATTGGAATGGTGTGGAATTGGTAGTCACTTTATATGCAGTACAATACGCCCACAAGGCCGTAAATAATTTAGTATCCCAATCCATTCCCCCACCAAAATTATTTTGGTTAAAATCTTACATAGAATACCATTGGTCTTTTTCGTCTGTCCATTTGCTCGAGGATGATATGGTGTTGTTTTCCTGTGCTTAATTTTGTATGGGTTCATCAAGGCTGCTATGGTAGCATTGATGAAATCGGTGCCACAATCGCTAACCAATTCCTTTTGACACCCAAATCAAGTAATAATATTCTCATATAGAAAAGTCGCCACTGTACTGGCATTATCATTGCAGGTAGCAATAGCCTCTATCCATTTGGTTACATAGTCCGTGGCGACTAAAATATACCGCTTTTGTCCATATCTCGATGCTGGTGTAATGGATCCAATAAAATCAATTCCCCATTTCTCAAATGGTGCCTGTGCCAAGATTGGTACTAACGGCATCGCAGAAGTATCCGTAGGTCGACCAATTTGTTGACAGGGATCACAACGATGAATAAATTGGTGCGCATCAGAAAACATTGTGGGCCACTAATATCCGACCATTAAAGCCTTGCAAGCAGTACTGTCTCCCGCAAAATGTCCACAACAACTATCCAAATGACATCCCTCTAATATCGATTATACTTCACTGAAAAAGATGCAATGGCGTAGAATTCCATCTCGACCTTGCTTATATAAGGCATCTTCTATCATTGTATATGGTGCACTTTTTAAAATCAGTCGTTTTTTGAATTTCTCACTATATGTAGGTGGGAATGTCTGAAATGTCAGATATTGAATCAATGCACTATAGTCAGTTGTAATCACTTTGACGGCAAATAACTGTGCGTCAGGAAGTGCATCATTAATAGGCTCATTACCCAAGATATTGGACAATCGGGACAAGTGATCCGCATTGACATGTTTCTTTCTTGGTCATACATTGATAGTAAAATTAAATTCTTGAAGTAATAACATCCATCGAGCAATGCGCCCACTCAATTGAGGCTTATTAATCATATATTTAAGGGCATCATGATCGACATAAAAGACAAATGGATACCCAAGCAAATAGTGCCGAAATTTTTGAACTGAATATATTATACCTAATGCTTCTCATTCAGTAGTAGTGTAATTACGTTCGGCAGCCACCAATTACCAACTAACATAATAGATAGGATGATCTAGATCTTGATCATCCTTCTGACTTAGCACCGATCCAATAGCCACATTGGATGCATCAACATACACATGAAAAGGCTCGGTCCAACGAGGGACCACCAATATTGGTGCAAAGACCAATTTTGACTTCAATGCTTCAAAGGCCATGGTACACTCCATGGTCTAGATGGGACTAGTTCCATCTAACGGAGGTTTCTTCAGTAAGTTCGTTAAAAGTTGATAAATAACTATAAATAAACAAATAAATCATCGATAATAACTGACATGGCTGACGAACCCTCAAACACCGGAGACCATCTCTAGTCTTGGCAAGTTCATTATATGTGTCACTTTGTCCGGATCCATAGCAATACCACAGCTAGAGACAATATGTCTCAATAATTTTTCTCACGGAACACTGAATTGAGACTTATCCGAGTTCAACAATATCCCAAACTTAGTGCACTGAGCCAAGCATTTGCCGAGACAATTAAGATGATCTTGTTTTGTACTGAATGCACAGAAGTCATCTAAAAAGATCGCCATAAATAGCCGGAGATAGTCTTAGAAGGCCTGAGTTATTACTCTCTGAAACGTGGCTGGGATGTTACATAACCCAAAAGGCATCACGTGATAAGCAAATGTGCCCCAATCCATAGTAAAGGTCGTCTTGAGCTAGTCTTCTATTACAATTTGAATCTGATTATATCCGAAAAATCCATCTAGGAACAAATAACATTCATTACCTACTACAGCGTCCAATATACTATTCATGAAGGGCAATGGGAAGTAATCTTTTTTGGTGTCCGTATTAAGTTTTCGAGAATCTTGACAAATTCAGATTTTTCCATTCTTTTTCGACACCATCATGATTGAAGAAATCCACTCACTATTTGATACTGGGTAAATAAAACCAACAGCAAGAAGCTTGTCCAATTCCTCCTTAACCATGAGGGAATATTTAGGATTAAGGCAATGTTGCCTCTGTCATACCAGTTTAGCGTTCTCCTCTAAAATGATATAATGCTCACAGAGTTCAACGGAAATACCTTTTAAATCATCATAAGTCCAAGCATAAGCGGATTTATGATGCAAGAAAAATTCGGTCCAGCATGTCAATTCTTGTTCCTTAATACCTTTGTAGACCTTAATTGTCCGAGGTTCTGTTATGGTCGCCAAGTTGATAGTTTGACATAAAGGTGCAACAGTGATGTTCTGTTTCAACCCCCACGCCGATTTAAAGTCTGTCCATAAGTTTGACATGTATGAAGTACTGAATCCTTTGTCTAGGGCACTAACATGGTGCACATCATACTTCGTCATCCAATCAATATTAACATAATTCAAGTTTTTCAAGTTCGTTAGGTATATCAAGTACTTCCTTAGACCTCCACATTAGTACACCACTCTAGGGTGTAGTGCTACCTCCATGGGCACCTTCGTAATTGGTGCTACTACGTCATCATCGGAGCTAAGCTCATCGTCCGACGTTAATTCAGATGCTGGCAATTGAGACTCCCCGTGATAGTATACTGGGTACATTTGTAACACCATTTTGTCTCCGCCCTTGCCAATTGTCAAAGTACCTCGACCCTAATCCTTCTTGGCCTTTGCTTGATAAAGCCAGGGTCATCCCAATAAAATTGGATATGATAAAGTCGAACATTATAACTAAAAGACGATATAGTCGATTTCATATGCAATATAGGCAATTATAATTTGAACACTCCATAAGATACCCATTGATTTAACTCGGCTATGATCTGCCATCTGTAATACAAATGTCGTGGATACTAAGTATTCCAAATCTAAAGCATCTATTGTATCAGCGTTCATTAAATTGATGTTGGAACCACCATCAACCTAAACACCCAAGATCATAACACCGTCAATCGAAACATTGATGGTTGGTGCACTTGGATCAGGGTTCAAACTGACTTCACAAACTTCTTTATTACAGTGCCTATGCCATGTTAACGATGAATTCAATGTAGAACGGTACTCTGGTGCAACCGCTAGAAGTTGCTTCATAGAAATAAAAGGTCAAATAGCATCCATATCCTTCAAAATATCATAGGGTTCCATATTTAGGATAATTTCCAATGCCATCTTTCTTTTCATTGGTTTGAATTTAACTCTGTGAGGTAAGATATTCTTCTGTCTTGGACTCGGAATTGAAACAGCAGCTGGAGCTTCTTTGGAATTCTCGCCCTCGAGAGGATCTTTCAATGAATAGGATGTTTCTTGAAATTGCGTAGAGATCAGAATTGCTTGGAACAAAATCGAAGCCTCCATAATTGGGACCTCATTGAGTTGTGCCACCGAGTCAGGTCTCATTCTAGGTACGAAGTCCATAACAGGACCTGGATTGGGTGGTCGCCTAATTAGCTCAAATTAGTCTTTTGCATTGGGATTACCCAAATGTTGAATTGGTCCTTTTTCCTTTTGCTGACTTCGGGTAAGAATGGCTTGGACACATTCCACCTGATTTATAAGAGAATCTTGAGGACCTCGATTTATCTCCTCAAATTTTTTTTGACTTTGGATCTATTGATCTCGATTATTGACATTGAACGGAGCATTAGATTGCTGATATGTATGCCCCGACTACTTACAATTTCCTCAAATTGGTACATAATCATCACTAGCTCTAGGATTGAGTCATTCATTAGCATAATGACCAATCTGTCTGCAACGAAAACTACGAAGTGGTCTTCTTGCACCCCCATCAGGCATATTAGGTGTCTCCACCAGTATATACGTACTAGGCTTGTTCCATATAGGATTAGAAAATGATCCTGGTTGTCCTGTTGGTACTGAAGCAACTTGGTTTGATGATGTCGGTAGAGCATATTGCTGATATCTCTGCTACTCCTTACCCTTAGTTCTGGGGGTTTGATGCAGACCCTTGATTAAAATTGGAACTTTAAAAGTTATTGAATGCTCAATTTTTTCAATTAAATCGATTTTCATTCCATCCTAATGTATTTCTCATTTGTACTTGATTGATGTCCCACTAGATTCGTGGGATTATGGTCTAATTACTAAATTATTGTTGTTGTCTTTGCCAATTCCAACAATTTGCTGTTAGGTGCTTTCTTTTGCAAAATGTACATTGATCCATTATTTGTGAGGGTGAGGGGCATTCTGTTACAGAATGACCATGGCCCTTACAATTACTCCACCATACATTGGTCCTAGTATTGGTAGGCTTTTGCTTCTTCTCCTTAGTTTTGGCTATATTGACGGCCATTTCTTCCATTTTCTTCATCAAATTCAATAACAAGGTTTCATTGGAATCTTTTAGGGCTAGCATTATTGGTATCTTTGTCGTAGTTAACGCTTGTAGTTGATATGAAAAATATGGAGTATATACTATTGTTATGTTCGGTGGTATAGCTTACAATGGGGTGACATTAACTGGTCTTTGAATATTGGTATTGGAATTGGTCCCTCTTTCTAACATCCATGGATAATTACCCACTGATTCATTCCAAGTCGGATTTTGATATCTACCTTGAACTGGAATCATCGTGGCTCCCGTAGTTAAAAACTGATCATAATGGCATTCCTCCCAAACCTTGGCTCTATTAAGGGACGTAGCCATCGTAACGGATTGAGCTTCCTTTACAAATATTTTTAGCTCTGGTGGATGTAAACCATTGATTAATATGGATAAGATAAATGCCTCCGATATTTGGTGATTCGGCCACTTACTGAGTGTATCAACCACTCAGCCATGGTACAATTCCATCGCCTGTGCTAGGATCATTTTGCTGTTCATTAACCTCTCCCGAAGGCGGTCTTCAAAACCAATTGGCCAAAAATGAGATAAAAATGCATTCTTGAATGCTTCCCAATTCAAAAATTGACCCACTTGTTGGTGGTTGTACCATTCAAATGCCGTGTCTTTTAAGGTAGCTAGCAGCCATCGCAACCAAATATCTTCAATTCTGCCATTATTAGCTACACATGGTGTAAGAAACTAAGATAAATATTGATTGAGATCTGCACACAAAAATCCCCAAAAAGTAGGTAGTGACGTGACACTAGTTGTATGATCACCTACTGCACCCATTTGTACTGCATTCGAAATGGCTGATCTTCCTGATGCCATTAAATTTCTTGTTTCGCTAAACTCCATTTTAAAATAATCTCTGCTTTTCCTTATTCTAATTTCTGAGCTCTCAAGGCTCCTCAATTTACTGTTATTTTTCACAAATATTTTTATTAGTTAAATTACAGGTGAAAATATCAGATTTTGAAATACAATATAGTTATCTTTATTGGCAACCAATTTGTGCCAATCTGAAGAGCTACTATTGCTCATTTCAACGGTATCCCCCACTGAAAAAATACCTAATGGAATACCAAATTCTTCTATGCCTCCTTCTCTTTCAGTTAACGGCCTCAAGATTTCCACTGAAATGTTAACAAAATTTTTTGCGAGTGTTCTTGGCAGTTTTTCTAACCATACATACGACTGCAGAATTAACATTCTGTCCAGTTTTTGATATGTTCAGATGTGTCGATAAGCTTGCAACCATGGTTTAATCCAATTCTGTCGATGCTTCCTTTTAAGATTACGTTCTTGCTCCTCTCTAAGCAAGTTCCTTCCTTGCGCTCTTCCTTGTCTTTCTCTCAACTGATTTATTTTCCTCGATGCAATGCTCTCGTTCTTATTAACCATAATCTTGCTTCAAACACTACTGAAATCATCTTCCATTGCTAATTTTCTCACACATTTGGTAATTAATTTCTAACACTCAAAGCTACTATCACTCCTCGGCAACGACGCCAAAATGTGATTGCTCATTTTACTTATTCCAAATTAATCTAATGGAAATAAACTCGTATAGGGGGATTCGAATACAGAGAATGATTAGTTGCTCAAGCGTTCATGTTAGGGTCACACAATCAATTACCTCCTAAACGTATTATCTCTATTTCCAATATCTCAACACACAAGGAAACTATAATCTCCTCCTTCACCTTATCGATCTCTTCCTTACAGCAATTCAATCATACCAATAACTGCTATTTCCACCAATATATTCACCCTCATAATCTCCAACTATAATACTGCGCCCTCACAGCTTTCATCATACAATTACCCTCATTCCAATCACTGGAATTCTTCACATAGAACTACCATTCACATTACGGTATTTCACACAAACACAGACTCATTCTCTATGTTGAACTACAATCAGATTTTAGCATTCAATCTTTCTTCTTCTCAAATAACACCAATCACATTTCCATTCCATAATTCACTTCACAATATTCAAAAACTCTCAATCCTCTTATTCAAAGAAAATAACAAACAAAAGAAAAGAGATAGCACCAAGCTTACCCCAGCTCACAACTATCACAGTGATGGCACCTTAATTAACTTCTACAATTCCTATATATTTTCCCCTGATTCTCCAGATTCTAATTATAATTCTGTAATTAACTGCTTTTAATAACTAAATCACTCATCCATCCTCGTGAATTTCCTATTATATAGACTATTAATATATTTTATCAATATCTTTCAAAAACGAATTAATATCTATTCTACATAGATACATAGAAGGTCTAGACTATTACAGATTGAGAGATTTTAAGAATATTAAGAAATGTACAATATTTTCTGGAATTTGTCAATTATTATTGCATCTTTATCAAGAATTTTTTTCAAGATGTAGCTCCACTTATACGTTTGATTTGTAAAAACAAACTTGAATGGAATAAAGAAGCCAAAGCATTATTTAATGCTTTAGAAAAAAGAGTTTATTTTTACACCAATTTTTTATTGTATTAACTTTACTAAGGAATTTTTTATAAAAACAGATGTATTACACTTTGTCTTGAGTGCAATAGTATCATAAACAAGAGCAAATAATAAATTCCATCCAATAGCTTTCTAATCTAAAAAACTTTTAACAACCAAAATTAATTATGAGATCCACAAAAAAGAGCTCTTTGAAATTATAGATTCATTTCAAGAATAGTGTCATTATTTAGAAGGTGCCTTGAGTCCAATCACCATGTATATAAATCACAAGAATCTTTGGTACTTCATGTTGACATATCTTTTGAATTGTCATCAAGCTTTTTGGAGCAGTTTTTTTTATCAAGATCAGTTATCAATCTGGAAAATAATAAGGTTTATAGTACATCCTTTCTAGATATTATTATCTTACACCAATAGAATGAGATGCATCTAATGATTAACAAAGAATAATTTTCTTAAAGCTAGAGTATTTTTATCTTCAATTAATAAATTCAACATTGATTATTGATTCAACATTTGTTAAACAAATTCAATCAAGTATGTCTTTTGATCCTCTTATCTATAATATCAAGAATAATTCTTTTAAATCTCATGATACTTTTAGATTCAAGTTCAAAAATAACCTACTCTATTTTGAAGAAAAAATATATATTCTAAAAGGTGGAGCAAGATTATGTATTCTTCAAACTTGTAATGACTTTCTAAACTCTAAATATTTTGGATATAACAAGACTTTGGAGCTAATATCTAGAGATTTTTGATGGCCTAAAATATACAAGACAATCAAAAACTTTGTACAATCATGTGATATTTATTCAAGATCCACAACTCCTCGACCTTGATCATATATACTTTTTTAGCCATTACTTATTTCAAAATAACTATAGTCTTTTGTTTCTATGGATTTTATTATGGATCTTTTAATCTCAAGTTCATATGATTCTATATTTGTGGTGGTAGATCATTTTGCTAAGATGGTATATTTTGTATCATATATAAAATCTATCATAGGTGAAGAAATAGCTAAGTTTTTTCTTAACAACATCTATTACTATCACAGATTGCCTACAAATATTATATTGAATAGAAGAACTTAATTTTTATTAAGATTTTTGAAAATATTTTTTAAAATATTAAAGGTTGATATAAAGCTTTTTTTTACTTTTTATCTTTAAATTGATGGACAAAAAAAATTGGTGAATTAAGTTTTGAAGTAGTATTTGAGGTGTACTATCAACTATCATCAAAATGATTGGATAATTCTTTTACCATTGGCAGAGTTTGTGTATAATAATTTGACATATTTTTCTACTTAATAATTTTTTTTTTAATTATAATTATCATCCATGAGTTGATACTTTTGACTTTTCAAAAATTGATAGTCTTCCAATGTAAGATTTGGCAAATCATTTATCAAACCTAGATGTAATAATGAAGGCATAATTAAAAGAAGCTCAAGAATGACAAAATATTAATACAAATGCCTATCACAAAGAACTACCACAATTTAATGTAGGTGATAAGGTATGATTATTTGGTTGTAATATCAAGACTATTAGTTCTTGTGACAAGTTAGACTATTGTAGGCTTGAACCTTTTTTTCATTTATAAAGAATTCAATAATGTTGCTTATCGATTATATCTACTAGAATCTATAAAGATCTATTTTACATTTCACATATCTCTTCTTAAGCCATATAAGATAGCAAATATCTTAGGAAGAAGACAAATACCACCTCTTTTTATAGAAATGGATAATAATCAAGAGTTTGACATAGGAGAAGTCTTAGATTCAAGGCAATACTAAAATAGGTTGAAATATCTTATTTATTGGCATAGATATGATATTAGTGAACTCACATGGAAGCCAATAAATAATCTTTCAAATGCAATAAAAAAATGTTGAGGTTTTTTATTGACAACATTCATCAAAATCAAGATGAAGAAAAGCAAAACTTTGTTGTAAAAGAAACAAGGTCCAAAGAAGATATTGTTCTATCCTCTATCCTTCATTGTAACTTTTGTATATTTGTGATGCTAAAAAAATAAAGAACCAATAACCAATAGATTTAACTCAAGAGCTTTCACTTACTGACTTATCAAATAATACATTGTAATTGTCACAACGTTTAAGTCAATGTAATTAAGATAAAGGTCGTCAAGAACAACATGTCTTTATCCAAATAAAGGACAACATACAACATATTAGATATCACAACCTTAGAAGAAAATCCTAATGTTTGGTGATTTTATTAGAGGTAGGAACAACTCCTAATAATGTTCTAAATATTTTATTTAAAAGAAGTTACAATAGCCTCAATAATGATCAAATAATAGGATGGTCTTTTTGTCCTAATGTGGAATACTATTGATGCTTGAATGGACCTATCAACCATCTTCAAAAAAAACAAAGATCAAAGTATGTAGCAAATAAAATTTATCACATTTTGGATTTTATTAACACATGATGACTATTTTTTGTAGAATTTGTCTTTAAAAGGGGGGATAATATAATAGATATATACATGTACTCTAATAGATATTTATATGATTAAGTAGAAGTAGATAAAAGTAGATAAAAATAAATTAATTTTATAATATCTTCTAGAGAAGCAAGCTACCAATAAAGTAAGTATGTGGGGTACATATAAAAAGCTTGCCTTGCAAATTAAAATATGTGTTTTACAAATTCAACACATTTTTGAGGTCTTATAGAGATCGCAGTATAATTCCTAGTTAAGAATATATAGAGAGATAAGAATGAATTCTTCTTCACTCTTGTCATTACCTTTTTAGCCTTTAGTTTTGTTTAAGGACTTTTTAGTATTCTTTTTTTTGACAACAGCCATTCTAATTCAATATTATATCATCTTTAAGTGACTCTCTAGTTCTTTTCAATGATATAAGAGTGTATTGAGGATTTTTTTCTTCAAGATTCATGTCCTTGGCAATAATTAATAATAAGTAGAATGATCCTATAGTCTTTTATAAGCTTCAATAATAAATATTTCTTTAATTATTTTATAAAAGAAAGAAATAAGATTAATTACTAAATAAAAAGATTTCTTTAGAAGATCAATTAATTATTTTTTATATGGTATAATATAGCTAGGCACATAGTTCCATGGTGAGATTAAAGGTCTTTATTAATATGGCAAGTAGATAAGAAGCTTGGATATTTTGAATTATTTAGGACATATTTTATATTACACAATTAATATTGATGGAATAGTATATATCAATAAGTCACCACATATGTATCTTAATGTGAAATTACTTGAGGGCTCTATTATAAAATATAAACATATAATGTTTGCACCCTTAGCACTTCAAAGTCTAATCAGCTATCGAGATGTGTGTCCCAATAGTTATCACCTCTCAATTACAATTCTAGATAAAGGGGAGGTTGTAGTTCTTGTACAAAACTATAAAGTTGTAGAAAAAGCCTTTGCTGTGACAAATGGTTTATATTGGATTGCAATCCGACCTCCCATTATATTTAATTTTACATCATTTATTATAGAGAGTTGTGTTTCTCTCTAGCATAGATAATTGAGATATTCAAGATTTATATTATTTTGGAAGATAATTTGATATATAACTAGATATAATTTAAGCCCTACAAATATAGATTCTATAGAATTATGTTGTGCATATGTATAAAGTAAGTTGATTTCTTGGTCTTCAATTCAGAAACTCCCATGAAAATTACCACCAATGCTTAAAAGGTTTCATGGTGATATTTGTAGTCCTATTAATCCAATATCTAAATTCTTTTGTTATTTTTGGTCTTTATTGATGCATCAGATAAACAATCATATGTTTCATTATTATTAATTTGAAACATTGTGTTTTTCAATATTATATCTATGCTTATTTATTTTTAAGCACATTTTCTTGATTATCCTATCAAAACATTATGTATGGACAATACAAAAGAATTTGCATCAAAGCCTTTTAAAGACTATTGTATTGCAATAAGGATTAAGTTGACATATTGTGTTTGATATGAAGACACTCAAAATAGACTTGCAGAGTCATTTATAAAGCGTATACAACTCATTACTTGGCTATTCCTTCTTCAGGCAAATTTACATGTATCTATGTGGAATCATGCAGTTTTTTATGCTATAGTATTAATACAATATCGTGTTGTGGTTTGGCTACTATGTAAAAATAATGTGTTATATGTTTAATATACAATATATTAAATAACATGGTAAAAGCCATATTAGTGGATTTTTGTTGGTTATAGGATGTACACAGATTACTACCTTGAAAAGAAGTTGTTTAAAAGGGCTTCTATTAGAATTTATATAACTTTATTTTCTTTTGATAGTTACTTTTAAAGTTGATCTTATTAATAGTAACTTTTAAACATTTAGAGTCACCCTTGTTAGACATTGGTGACCCTTGAAGTTTTATTTTGATTCTTTTATTTAGTGTTTAGGACATATATTATATAAATCTTATCAAAAAAAGGGTTGGAGAAGGACCTTGGTAGCAAAAAAAGAGAAGTTAGGGCATCCATATGGATGAATGGAGATAGATGATAAAAATTTTCATTCCTATTGGCCAAAAATCATATACAATGGCCTTTAAGGAGGCTGTCTGATGCCTTATTAGAGTTTAGGGTTATTCTTTTAAGGCAATTCGAGCTTTGGAGGCTAGGATCAGTGAGTTTAGGTTTTTAGCTATAGTTTTGGTACAAATTTTGTGTGATTTGGAGTTTATATGAAGGAGATATGGGCGCTCAAAGTTAAAGTGTTGATTTTGTACCTACTGTCATTCTTTTGGACATAATGCACACATACATAAAGCAATAAATGATCGGCAACTGGTGTTAAAGAAAGAATTTTTTTCTTTTGCTACACTTTTGGTAAATTATTTGATGGATTTTAAATTGAGATAAAGAAAATATTGGGAGTTGAAGTCAATGCTTCAAATCTAAGGGTAGTAAATGACCCGATTTACTAGTGGTTGTATTTTGAGCTATATCTTGGGCAATTTGATAAGATTTTGGCTCAAAATTTTCTTAATTATGTTTAATTATGTTAATAAATTTTATGCTCAAATTTTGTGGCATTTGGATTTTGAATTTTTGATATATAAGGAAATAGTATTTGAATGCTTATAGATTAAGGTTAAGAGTACTTGTTAGGATTTCTAAGATGCCAAAAGATTTATAATAGATTTATGGTTCATTTTTTTTAATAAAGCTTAAGGATAGAATCTATGTTATATAAAAATTTGAAAAAAATTAAATGGTTGGATCAAGAGATATGAATTTCTAAAGTTCAGGGTAAAAATATCTTGTGCGGGAAGAAAATGTATTAAAAAATTTTATTATAATTTGAGCTTTTGTACAAAATAAAGAAATTTTTGGGAGATAAGACATTATATATAAGCCAAAGATAAACAACTCTCTATAATTAGGTACCTAGTATATTCTTAGATTATAAATTATGCCATATGACAATACCTCCATCCTTTTTCTTTTGAAATTATTACACAACAAGAGCTCATTTCAAATTATATTCCAAATATATCTCACTTATAAATGTTTGATTGCCATGCTTAGGTTTCAGTACCAAAACCTCAATGATATATCATTGAAGCTCATCGATGAGAGAGCATATATATTAGTTTTGATTCATCAAGTATTATTTGTATTGTTGATCCATCAACTTAGTTTTATTCTTCCTAAGTTGAATATAGAATTATCTATTCTATATTGTGCTACAAACAATATTTGAAATAGACCATCTATTATAATAGATGAATCATTTGTATTCATAATTATAAAAGCTCTTTCTTACAAAAAAAATATCTTAAATCTCAAACCATGAAAGAAGCAAGGTGTCACTTTGATTGGTTAAAATAAAAAACTACCATCAAGGACGAGTATGCTTCTTTGTATAAGAAGAAAGTCTTTGATCTAATTGTAGACACTCTTATTTTTCACCTTATGGATTATAAGATGGCATTAGTATACAAGTAAGATGCTGAGGATCAAATAATCCAGTATAAAGCTCATCTTGTTGCCCAAGGATTTATCCAAAAATTTGATATTGATTATGAATCCATATATTTTTTAGTCATAGATTCAATTATATTTTGATATATTATTGGGATAGCAATTCATGCCACCCTTGAGATGCATCTCATGGATATGGTAATTATATATGTGTATGATTCTCTTGATGTAGATATTTATACGAAAGTTCTATTGAAGAAAAAGAAGTCTAAAGGCTACAAACACTTAGCATCAGCAAGGATTGTACTCTAAAAGAAAGTGTGGAGGAAGATAATTCTTACTTCCAACACTCTTTACTTATAGGTGGTGGTTTGCACACCAATGAGGCAACTTCCATCCATTTGATATTACATCCATTTCTACCTCATCTTACTAAAGCCTCGGTACCACCACAATAACTTACTTTACCTCTTTGCTGTCTTTTTACTATTAGCAACATACTATGCTTAAACTTTATGTGATTGTAACTAAGCAAGTACTTGCTGTTCTTCAACAAGTTCTACCTAGTTTGGACACATGAACTCCAAATGCACTTACTTTAGGATGATATTGTGGTATTAAATTACATAAGGTTCTATATAGTCTAAAACAATTTGGATGCATGTGGTATCAATTTTTCTAAGATTATTTAATTACAAATAAGTTTGGAAGTAATCTACTAATCCCTTATTTATTTATTAAATGAAATAAAACTGATTTTATGATTATTGCTATATATATTGATGATTTTAACCTAATGGATATCAGATCTATATGCATTGCAGCTACTAACCTACTTATCTATGAATTTGAAATAAAAATGCTAAAAAAAATAACTTTTTGTATTGGTCTTCAGATTATGCATCTTATAGATGGTTGCATTTTTTTCTACTAATTGATGTAAATTAGACGAATCTAGTAGAGATTCAATATAATTGATGTTTATCTATTGTTAAGACCAATGGTTGGACATAGTCATGATGGTCATGATCCATACCATTTGTACGAGGAAGAGGAGGAAATATTGAGAGATCAATATTCATACCTTGCAATGATTGAAGCACTATTATATTTAGCCACATTTACAAGTCTAGATATTACATTTGCAATTATTATTCTTGCAAGACTTAGTACATATCTAATACTATGATATTGAAATGGCATCAAATATTTATTACATTATTTAAAAGGTATTGAAGATTTGAGACTGTACTGCACATAATTTGTAAATCCAAAATTGGTTGGATATTTTGATGTAGGATATAAATCTAATATTTCAACAACTAAATCTCAAATAGGTTATATATTCTTAAGACATAGAACTGTAATATCATAGAAATCAGTCAAACAAACTATAAGTACAACTTCATCCAACCATGTAGAAATTATTGCCTTATATGAAGCATCTCGAGAATGTATTTGGTTGCGATCAATTGATAAATTCATTCAAACAACTTGTGGACTTTCACATGGTGATTCTCCAACTATCTTATATCAAGACAATAGTACTTGTGTTACTTAAATGTAAGTTGGTTTCATTAAAAACCATAGGACAAAGCATATTGATCCAAAATATTTTAGTTATAACTATGACTTGGTTATTGATCAAGTACTTAAGATCAAAAAAATTGAATCTACAAATAACCTTATTGATCTCCTCACCAAAGCTCTTCCTTTGTGCAACCATCACCAACTTATTTATGGCATTGGCATGCGGCGACTTGCTGTACTTGAGCAAAAAAATTAATGAATTCTTAAAATAATTTTGTATTCTTTTTCTTTCATCTATGATTTTGCCTTGGAATACAATAAGGTTTTCTTAAATAAAGTTTTAATGAGGCAACAACTATTGATCTTATAAAGATTACAAAAAAATATAGATCATAATTCTATGCAAATTTTATGTTATATAAATATTATGACGAGCGATGAAGAGTAGTGAGAGCATTAAATATAGCCAACGCTCTCCATAAAATTTACTATAATTTATAGTAAATATTGTAGCTATAATGTTTGGAATGTAGTGAGAAGAAATTGTTTATCTTCTCTCCTTCTCTTTATATAAGTGAGATAACCACATCAATATACTCTCACTTAAGTATGTGTGTGTGTATTTTTGTGCACATTACTTCTAACTATTCTTAAGTCTCTCCAAGCATTCTCAACAAGAAGGACCAAGAAAGGAATAATTGATGGTTCACAAATGAAGAGGACCATGCAAAGCAGGCACAAAATTCAAGAAAGGAGAAGTAAAGTGAAGGGAAGGGGAATGAAATCATGCCATGCATGCAAATGGGCAGCCAGCCCATGTCACAAGGGCACACTCACTGTACCCACCCTAATGCCAACACCCCTACTTCATTTAATAAACAACACTAAATATACAACCACAAAAACAATAATAGTAATAATAGGTAACAATAAATAGTAATCTCTCTCTGTGGGAGAAAGAGACAGAGAGAGTGATTTTGGGCATAGGAGCCCCCCCACCCGACGCCGTGTACCGATAGCCGTGCCGCGTGGAGGCAGGCAGGCAGGGTGAGGAGGGAATGGTAATAGGGGGGACGCCGTTCTGGTTCCGCACAGAGAGGGCCCTCGTAACGGCGCTGCCATCCTCCCCGTCTGACCCCCCTGCCCACCCGGCCCAGCCCAGGGAAGGGACGGGAAGAGGAAGGTGAGTATGCTCTTGTGTGTCTGGTACCGAGGAGGGAAGGAAGGAAGGAAGAAAGGGCCAGAATTAGGTGAATGGTCGTTGGTTGGGACTCCCTGCCAAATTCCAAGCGCACCTCCAAATTTGGCAGCCTGCCATCTCAACCCTCCACCATCTTCACGAAAACTAAAGCCAACTCCACTGCCCAGAGTGGGATCTCTCTCTTTCTCTCTCTCTTTCTCTCTCTCTGACTCACTCACTACACTACATGCACTGCTTCTGCTTCGTCGTCTAATTTTGTTTCACTTTTATTTTATGATTTTTTATGAGCTTTTATTTTAATCGTGTATTTAGATATATGTGAGTGTACCCCGGATGGTGTCAGGACTACTGCTGCTGTTGCGGGGTTTAGGTACGGAAGTGGGAGTGTGGGCTTTTGCGTGTGTGCTTGGGCTTGTGTGGACTTGTGTTTGAGTGAGTGAGCGCATGGATGATGCACCGCCGCTCCTCTTCATTCTTTACTCGAGCCAGGATTGGTAGTTGAGGGAGGGCATCGGGGATCTCGCAACTAGCGATCTTACGCACCGGATGATGGCTTGAGACCCGCCCAGGAGAAGGAGGACGACGAGGAGGAGGTTCATCGCTGACGGTTGTTGCTGTGTGTTGTAAGCACAGACGGGAAGGAGCGAGCGAGCGAGCGAGAGACAGACAGACAGACAGAGAGCGTGATTCCAAAGTGTTTATTGGCCCTGGTGCTCTGATTCAATCTTTGGAGTGTTTTGCGAGTGACGAGAGCGTGTGGATTGTAGAACGGCGTCAATCCACACGCCGTTCTGGCAGAGTTGTTAGCTATGGCGGCGGGAAATGAGTGGATTAATGGTTACTTGGAAGCGATTCTGGACACGGGAGAGAAGATTACCGATCACAAACACATCGGAGACGAGGGAGTGAATGATTTCAAGGCGGCCAAGTATTTTGTCGAAACCGTTACTGGCTTCGATGAGTCCTCTCTGTACCGCACCTGGATCAAGGTGGCCATCTAAGTTTCTTTGCCTTTTGCTTTGATTTCCTCAGGGATGAGGATTCGTCCCTTTGCCCTCTCAACCTTGTTTGCCTGTTTGCTGGATTGATTGAGTGATTGCGTGAGGTATTTCAGTTCTGAATCTTTCCAAATGCGGGCGACATTGCGTGTTTGGGTGTTGTTCCTGGTCTGCATGTTGTGAGTGTCGTTTCGGTTCTTGTTGTGGCTCTCGTTGCTTGTAGAAGCCTTAATTTGGGCACAGAATACATTGGCTACGTACATGGGACTCGGGGGGACATTGTACCTGAGATGGGATCAGTTTCTAAGGCCCAGTGTGGAATTCTCAAGTGCGATGCGGAAAAGTGAAGTTTCGGTGCGCATAGAAATGGGGATGGATGTATCAGTGGCTCATTTTTGGTCGGGGTATAGTCGCAGGCCTCGGCTACGAGGAGCTCTCAGGAGCGGACGTTGCGAATGGAACATCTTTGTTGGAGGATTTGGCACATTGCGAGGAAAAAAAGATTGGTAGGTTACAATCTCAGTGTTATACTATAAGCGCCTTCATTGAGTCGTGAACCAAGGGAAAGATGTTCAATTCTGGAACGAGGCTGTCTAAACTCGATGGAGTATGTTGACAGATCGAATGGGAGGACGCTCATCGGCTTGCCCGGCGGCATATGGAACGTGAGCAGGGCAGGAAAGATGCCACCGCAGACATGTCCTCCGATCTGTCTGAGGGGGAAAAGGAAAGCATTCCGCAGGACTGTATCCCCCGTGTAGAGAGCGCACTTACTCTCGCCAGTTCCAATTTTGGAGAAAGCATTTCTCCAGAGAAGGAGAAACCTGAGAAACGTCTGTATATTGTCCTCATCAGGTGTGCGAGACAATCCCAACCAATCAGTTACTCTCTCGTCCCTAGTAATCGCTGGAAACTTGCGGCAGTAAGAAGTGAATTTGCAATGCTGGTCCGAGGATGGTGTAAATGATCTCAGTTCCGTGATAGAAGTAAAAAAATTGCGACATATTGTTAACCCTGTGAAACACTGTAGTCTGCACGGTCTTGTGCGAGGGGACAACATGGAGCTTGGCCGAGATTCAGACACTGGTGGACAGGTTCGCTCTCCCTTACACTTGATCCGGACTGGCTACAATTCCAGAACGCAAAGTGAAAAGTTTGCAAAGTCCCAACGATTGTATAGTACATTTGCACGAAGCTCTGGCCGTTTGCTCTATTGTCGGCCGCAGCCTGGCAAGAGAGCTGTTTGCATTTTAAGGAACATATATAGTTGCACGGTATTGTTTGAAAGGCGTGCGAGTTGACATTGGATCAGTGGCTACAGATCAAGTATGTGGTGGAGTTAGCAAGAGCTCTGGCCCTGATGCCCGAAGTCTACCGGGTCGACCTTCTCACTCGCCAAATATGTTCGCCCGACGTGGATTGGAGTTACGGGGAGCCCACTGAGATGTTGAGTCTCGGCTCTTACGACGATTTCGAAGACGTTGGTGAGAGTAGCGGTGCGTACATTGTGCGTATACCTTGTGGACCAAGGTAATTTGACTCTGCTACTCTGAAATCCATCAACAATGAAGTTCTAGTCTGGCGTCGGTTCTTAATATACCCTCTGATTTTCGTGTAATCTACAGCAGGGCGTATATAATTTAGCTTTTGATTCCTAAATCGTGCAGCCCAATTGCTCAGAGTCCGAGTGCTTGTGCTCCTTTTGGGCTAGTCAACATTTTCAGTCAACTCAATCAGTCATCATCTCGATCAGATGTAAGATAATTGTCATTGGTTGAGTTGCTTCTAATTCCGATATTCATTTGAGTGATTAGTATTATGGGAATAAGTAGTGCGAACTCTCAACGTATGCCGGAGATTTTGGCTCGTACCATTGCAGCAGCTAATGAATTTGATCCTCATTAGCAAAAGTTTCTTCTGTAATGTAGGGATCAATACCTGAGGAAGGAACTTCTTTGGCCATACATTCAGGAATTTGTAGACGGTGCATTGACTCACATTTTGAACATGACCAAAGTTCTGGGGGAGCAAATCGGGAGTGGGGGGCTCATCTGGCCTCACGTAATCCATGGCCATTATGCTGACGCTGGAGACATTGCGTCACTTTTGTCGGGGGCTTTGAATGTTCCTATGGTGCTTACTGGCCATTCCCTTGGTCGCAACAAGCTTGAGCAGCTCCTGAAGCAAGGAAGACAGTCGAAGCATGACATCAATGCCACTTATAAGATTATGCGGAGGATTGAGGCGGAGGAGCTTTCGCTGGATGCAGCTGAACTGGTCATTACTAGTACCAAACAAGAAATTGAGGAGCAATGGGGCCTTTATGATGGTTTTGACGTCAAGTTGGAGCGTGTTCTCCGCGCCAGGGCTCGTAGAGGCGTCAGTTGCCATGGCCGGTACATGCCCCGGATGGTGGTCATTCCACCCGGAATGGACTTCAGCAACGTAATTGTGCAAGATACAGGGGATGTCGTTGACGATGGTGAGGCTGTGCAGATCACTTCCAGCGATTCCTCCAGTGTAGTTCCCGTCTCTCCCCGGGCTAATCCTCCCATCTGGGATGAGGTGAGGCTTTAATTATTTTCCTGTATTTATGTTTTTGACCTTTTCGTTAAAGAGCGTGTCTTTAAATCAGACATCTGGGTTTTCTGTGATGAATTAGAATTTTTATTTTACCATTTTGAATTGAGGTTGAGATTTATCGAGTCTGAAGATTTTGGGAATTTACCACGATCGTCTAAATGTTAATATTGTGTGATCCAGATCATGCGTTTCTTAACAAACCCACACAAGCCGATGATTTTGGCACTAGCTCGTCCCGATCCGAAGAAGAATCTTACCACCTTGTTGAGGGCTTTTGGTGAACGACGGGCTTTGAGAGAGTTGGCCAATCTGGTGTGCTACTTTCTTTTTTTCCCCACCACGACTATCTTTGCGCTGCGAAGAGGACACCAGATAATTTATAAAGTTTTAATAAAGAATTCCTACTGATCTGTAATCTGATGGCTTAAAATTGTCTGCAGACGCTTATCATGGGGAATCGTGATGACATCGACGAAATGTCAAATGGCAATGCAGCAGTGATGACCACTGTGCTTAAGCTGATTGACAAGTACGACTTGTATGGTCAAATTGCCTACCCCAAGCACCATAAGCAATCGGATGTTCCTGAAATTTACCGCTTTGCTGCGAAGACCAAGGTATCTGGGAATTTCATCCATGTTATTGTTGGAATGCGCGCTCTTTTTGTGATAAAGATGCTCATAGTGCAGTTGAGGCCGCAAAACTTCACTATTAGCTTCATGACTCTATGTAGCGTACAGCTTCCTTGATTTATTTCTAGGCTGGCAGATGACTTATAATTTGATTCGCTAATCATGACTTCACTACTTGCAGGGTGTGTTCATCAATCCAGCACTTGTGGAGCCTTTTGGACTCACTTTGATTGAGGCGGCTGCCCACGGTTTGCCCATGGTTGCTACGAAGAACGGAGGACCTGTTGACATACACAAGGTCTGTAAACTGCGCAATGATATGATTTTCTAAAGTTAATTGCGTTCGCGGGAAAACATTAATGCCGTCATAGTAGCCATAACAGCCGATTCTTTTTCTGGACTTTGTAATGAGATGAGTAGCTTGGTTGTTTGAAATAGGCTCTTTCGAATGGTCTGCTGGTGGATCCCCACAATGAGAAGGAAATCGCAGATGCATTGCTGAGGCTGGTTGCGGATCGCTCCCTATGGAACGAGTGTCGCAAGAACGGATTGAAGAATATCCATTTGTTCTCGTGGCCAGAACATTGCCGAACCTATCTGTCTCGAATCGCCTTGAGTCGCATGCGACACCCGCAGTGGAAAACCGAGACTAGCACTGAGGACGAAGATCTTGAGTCGCAGAGTGACTCTCTGCGCGACGTCCAGGACTTTTCGCTGCGCCTCAGTGTCGATGGCAACATGTCCATATCAAATCCTGCCGATCTAGAGCGGATGCTCAAGAGTCAGAACAGTTTGGGGAAGAACAATGGAGCAGAGGACTTGAAGCCTCTGACAGGGAAGCAGCGCACTATGAGCGGCCGCATGGAATCGATGCAAGTGGAAGGACCGGAAACCAAGAGGTTTGGCTCTTTGACAGGCGCGCATAAGGCCCAACCCCTAAAGAAGCGGAGACGCTTGGTTGTTATTGCTGTGGATGGATACGATCCTGCAACCAACAACCCCAGCAGTAGATTTGTGAGCCTTCTCCAAGATCTGGTGAAGAATATCCGTTCAGACTCGAGTATTCGAGTGCAACCCGGGTTGATTATCTCCTCTGCTCTCACAAAATCAGAGATAGTTGCCATGCTGAACTCTGCGGGGCTGTCCCCTATTGAGTTTGACGCTCTAATTTGTAGCAGCGGAAGCGAGGTCTACTATCCAGCCTCACATCAAGACGATAATGGCGCTACAGACAATATTGATTTGCATGCAGACAAGGATTATAGCACTCACATTGACTACCGGTGGGGTTACGAGGGTCTCCGCAAGACCATGGCTCGGTTGAATAAGTCCGACGCTGAGAATGCCAACAATGACAAGATCTTGATAGAAGATACAAAAAACTGTAATTCTCACTGCCTCGCCTACAGTGTCACAAATTCGGATATTGTAAGTTCCAGCACCCCTTCTGCTTTAGTTTCTTTGCAATGTGTCATTATTTGAGGTTAAGTGTTTCTTTTTCTTATATTTGGGGCATTTCTCACAAAATAATCCAACTCTGCAATGGTTATGCTCTAATCATTCAGCAATGCTCAGTGTGCTTTTCTGTCTGCTAGTGATCGATGTACTTGGTGGTTTGCTTATTATAGTCTTGAGATGTGTTTCGTGATTGTAGGCCCCTACCGTCGATCAATTGCGACAGCGTCTGCGGATGCGGGGATTACGATGCCACGTGATGTTCTGCAGAAATTCTTCACGCTTGCATGTGTTGCCTCTTTTAGCATCTCGCTCGCAGTCTCTAAGGTTTTTTTCCTTACCTAAAGCATCTTCCTTGTAAGAAGTAACGGCCCTTAAGCAATTTCAGGTGCCGTGAGCGTTCACATTTCCCTCATGCAACTGAAGCTTTTCCGCAGGAGCCTGATGATCAAGTCCATCTTGTGCAGATACTTCTTTGCTCGGTGGAATGTGGATGTTGCCAACATGTTTGTGGTTTTGGGCGAAACCGGTGACACCGATTATGAAGAATTGTTGTCAGGAACGCACAAGACAATCATCGTGAAAGATATTGTGGAGGGAGGCTCTGAGAAGAAGCTCCGTGCTACTGGTAACTACGGCCGAGAGGATGTTGCTCCAGCAGAAAACTCCAACATGATTGTCGTCGAGGCTAACGCGACATGTGATTTGCTCTTGGACGCACTCAAATAATGACACACAGTCTTCAGGAACTTTATTTCTGGGTATCCCCATTGATCCCTTTCCTCCCTTTTCATGTCAAAAAATTCGTGCCTAGCCTCAAGTTGCGAGTGGCATGGCTTTCTTGCCTTGAGGGTGAACATGTCTCCGGTCACTTTTGAGGAATTTGTAGGTGACAGCGTAATGCGAAAAGTGTATTCAAATAAGAGCTTGTAGGGAGGTGTGGCATGTAACACCATCAGCACGGCACTGAGTAAATATATTTTATTTTTGAATAATTTAGTCACCACATGTGTGTTCCATCTTTACCGATTGTAAGGCTCATCTCCTTCCTAGCCCTTTTGCTGAAGGAATATTTTTGCCGATGTCAGATACATTATTGTATTTCAATACTCCCTGGAACCCAAGTTTGTTTCTGCTACGAGTATTCCAAATTCTGATATCATTAGTAAGTGCCTGAACACTTTGACTAAGTAACTCGATTTCTGTATCGTTTCTACAGTTGAGTTGAAACAAAACAGCACGTGCAAACTTGAGGAGTTGATCGATCATGGGATCAGAATGTGTTTTTCTAAGATCACGTTGCAGCTTCGATTGGATTTCGACGCTGAGTGCCACAAGGATTCAACAACACTGTGGCTGCATTACTTCAAGTGCTATACATCGAGAAGGGGTCCCAACACCATTCATTTTGTCTTTGGTTGGGTGTGGTGCAGATCTTTGGAGCAGTCACTCAGTCAATAGAAGATCAGCATTTGTAGAGTGACAAAATGTCCTCTAGCTCGCTTACCATCCGTTCCCGATAACATTATGCGGTCATTCTACTGGTTATCATCTCTATGGAAAGTTAAACGTAACTTGTGTGGCGCTTGCCCTGATCTAATTGGCTGCCATATATGCTCAGCATACTGTGTTACATACAAGTCTTAGTCAGTCAGTGTTGATGTCTTGAGTTTTATCTCAATTCATGAATCTCACATACACACGAACATGTGAGTGCGGATTTATATATATATATATATATATACTTTCAGATTTGCAAAACGAATATGTGTGTGGATATATATATATATATACATATACATATACATACTTTCAGACTTGCAAAACGAATATGTGTGTGTGGATTTATATATATATATATATATAGATATATATACACACATACTTTCAGACTTACTTGCAAAACATTTTCCTTAGGAAATCTGGGAAGCTCACTTGCCTTCATGGATGAATTGTTGTTTATTTTGCTTCTGAAAGTTCAACATTTGATGGTTGCAATACTAGCTTTATAATTATTTTGTAGAGAATGAAGACAATATATGTTCCGAATTTTCTTCAGTCTATAGATTGTATTGAAATAATTAGTTTTATGTACAAATAAATAAATATTAAAAAAAAAAACACACACACACACACAGACACACACTAGTCCATTATAATTTGCATAATGGTTTTTCCAAAAAGATAATACGATCAAATCAAAGGTTCATTTGTCCATTAAAAGCTAGAAAATTGATGATTGCATCAATGTTACAAAACAAACAAGATTTCAAAAATCACATCTTAGGGGCACTTTATACCCAGAAGTCCATTTTGAAGGACATGGTTTTAACTTCTTATTAAGGTCCCCTACTTGATGAAGAGAAACCCTCCTTTGAAAGTTTTGATATGTGGATATAGTATAAAATAAGAAGTTATGAAATAGCCAAATCATTTTTTTATTACAAGGTTGAATATTTCAATTTCTGTCTTAATTCAAACAATCATGAGAAGTAAAAAAATAAAAATAAAATAAAATAAAATAATGGTTATTTAAAGCATTTTTTGATTTGGCTTGACGATTATTTCTAAAATACACCTCTTTAAGGCGGGCCCAATAAAAATTTTAAGAGACAACACTATCCAGGCTATATAGAAAAGAAATGCATTCCACCTTATCTTTTTACCTTCAGACTTTTAGACTTATTTTTCTGAAGGTAAAAAGATAAGGAAAACTTCTTGGTTTTAACCAATCAAAACATTGAAAAAAAACCTTCTCACCTTATCTCTCATATAAAACTTGATCTAAAAAGCATGTTATATTTGAGTTAGGGATTAGAATGCCACCAAAACTTCAAGTGTTTACAAAAAAGTAATATAAAACCATGCATTGTCCACAAAGCTTGTTCTACTTCAAACTAAACCTGAACATTAAAGTAGGTTTTCTGGGACACTAGTTAGCATATATGACATTGTACATGCAAGTGTAATTTGAGAACTCTACATGGAGCAAGGCTAGCAAAGTGCCCCTTGGTGCACAACACTCAAACAGCCCGAGTTGTTCATCTTTGGAATTGAAGTGACCAAAACTTTCATTTTAAGAGCTTGTAAGAGGGGTTATGATGTTCAATGCTTGAGAGTATCATTGCAAGTTGATACTCCCAAACTATTAGCATTACTTGTGACCCACCGGTGTAGCATCATAGGATTCTTTTGATGTGACCATGCAGTAGTGCCTGTGTAACTTTGGGTATCATACATACAATACTTTGCAAATCTACGTGAGAAGATGCCGAAATCAGTAAGCGGACTTTGTAAGATTCCTCTTGGTTCTTATTACGCATAAAGCTTACAACGTGCGTGAATGCGCACTTGACCAGATACACTCCTCGGCTGAAAAACATTGCATGTTTCCAAGGGATCCACCACCAAGGCTAAGCACTGCAAAAATGACACCCAGATTATTCTAAACCAAACAAAAAGATTGGAGGCAAATGAAAGGACGGGTTGTTACCTCTGACAGATTTGAGTGCATATACCAGCAAGTGGCATTGCCTTTACAAGCTCCTACCCTGCTAAAAGCGTCTTTCTGTGCAAGATAATTGCCTTAGACCTAACTTGAGAAACATGTTCTACACAAGAAACCTGCTACATCGATTCTCACCCAAGTAAACATTCTCTATCCAGGGGTGGTACGCCCAAACCCAAGCAATAATAGATGAAATAATTAACAAGCATTCCTTCACTTGACAGGCAGAGAACGTGGAGCAATTGCCAAATGTCATCCTTAGGTTTCTTACTCTTGGCAGTATTCTGTTCTCAAGAGTGGGTGAGATGAAAGTTTGCCTGTGCATATCTTTGCACTAAGATGACTTGTCCTCAGCAATGGGAACTCGCACGTAGAGCTGGCCGTAGAGAGTGACCACCGCTGATGTTTGATGAGCGTCAATTCGAGAAGGCAAACTTATGACCTGAGAAAAGGAACACTTGTAAGAATCAGTGCTGCAGAACTAAAAAGGCTTGACGAGCCTAATCGGTCCATTGAACATACTTCCTACAATTATCACGAGTAAACGATGACTATTTCACTCCGTCCTTGAATGCTATTTAAGTAATCAATTTTTTCACAGCAAATGAATAGTGGTATCAACTGAAATAAGTAGACACCACCCAGGACTTGTAACTGGAGGACCTGCACAAACATCGTTGACATCAAAGACGCAGTGCCTTCGAAGCTTACTTTTCTGAAAGGAGTCACACCCCAGGGATTTTCTGGATCCTCGGGCATCCCAGCAATCACTAGCCTGCCTCCAGGCTCACATTGGATCCGAACCTGCTCAAATTAACTTAAGTCAATCAGCCTCCAACACTAACACAAATCATGACATATTTCTCCATATTATGTCATGCATGCATAAGGATATGTGAAAATAAGGACACTAAATTTTTTACACGAGGCGAAGAAGATATTGGAAACCCTTCAGTGCAGTTTGAGAGCTAAAAGCAGCTACTTGTCTCACCTCCTCACGTGCTAGCCCAGGAACCAGTGCATAAATTTCGAAGCAATCTAGCTGCAAAAGAGATGAGACGTATTTGAATCGCTTCAGTCGAATTTTAAAAGAGATGAGGAAGAAAGCACAAAGGCAAGGTCTGGGTTGATAAAGCATTTCTATAACATAGCATGGACATCAATCCAGAATGTCTGCAACAATGCATTTGTGGATTAAAGCAGCATATGCGATAGGAAGCTTACATGTTTATGTACATTGATTTTGACCCAATCAGCTTTAGGACCCTCGTCAACAATCGGAGGATCAAAACCACCTACTGGACCATCCAGCTTAGCAACCTTCACAGGACGTCTTCCAGAATCCTGTTGCTTCATACTTCTTTTACCGGTTACTGCAGAATTACTTGGAGGACTCTCTTCGAATAACCTAGGTCTTCCTCGAGCTTGAACAGCTTTCACAGCCCTTTCAAGAACCGTATTTGATCCTTTTCGCTTCAGCCCATTCCCTCCTGCATCACAATGTGAAACGCTTCTTTGACAAATTCAATACAACTGCTATCCGCAAGTTTCTTCTAACAAGCTTCTAACCATTGCTAGTATGGTTGTAAAATATTTTACAGAGCTCGAACAGAACGGACCAAGGCTGAAATTGACTACTACATCAAATGCGTGTCTATACGCTGATTTGTACTACTGTGACATCCAAGGTATGCAAAGCCACATGATGTAGAATGAAAAGTAGGGCGTTATCAAGACCTATGTTGGTTAACTTTCTTTCTTTCTTGACATGCTTCCCACCAGAACTTTTTTCCTGCAAAAATAATAATTCGTACCCAAATAAATTTACTTAGAGAAATGAATAACTTAGCAAGCAAACGAAAAATACAAATTACCACCACCACACCCAAACAATTACAGACGCGATCACCAACATATTCCTGAACCAATAACAACAAAGTATCCAAGAAATATGCTGCGACTCCTAAAATCCTCAGTGATAAAAGCTTCACAGGACAAGCATGTAGAATCGATAAAACAAATTAACACGAATTCACATAAGCTAACCATATATCCCACCGGATGTTGTGAAGATATAATTTTACAGAATACAATTGAAATTTGACCTAATTTTAGCTACCAAATCCCAACAAAGGGAAATCACGCCTGCAAAGACATAAAGCTTACTTTTGAGGTAGGCTCTTTCGAATCCCCATTGCCCATGCGCTGCGAATGCCACCCCTGCATTGCCCGTGCTGCCGCATCTCTACGTGCACGTCCAGATCCTGATCCTGGTGTTCCACCCGCATTGGGCTACAACAATACCAACACAAATGTGAAATTCTTGAGTAAGTCTGCCCAACACTCCCTCTCAATGCTTCGTGTGAAGCAACTTGGCTTTATCCTGAAATGGGAAATTCCATAGCTAAGCTACCTACAAGGAATGCTCATCCGCATTACACTCGATGTAAAAGAATCAACCATAAAAACAATATCAACAGTAGCATACGTCAGAAGACGGGGTAGCAGGAGATGCCGTTCGCTGATCATTTGTCAGGTAATAACCGGGTGTTTGAATTGCCCTTTGCCCATTGTCAGGGGCGGAAACGCCAGTCTTGAACCTCTCATAATCCAGGAGGGCCTGTATGATAAATTGCATGACCAGATTAGGCAACTTGAAATAGATAGTCACGAGTATTCACATAACAATAAGAGCTTAATTAGGAACACTAACTGAAACACATATTGGAGAACAGAAGCCATCAGCTGAAACTGGAGATACATGGGATAATCGAAGGAAACGTTCAAAGACATGTTTTCAAATAAGAAGATGCAAGTTTATAAATAGAAAAACACAAGATAAGCTTAACTCAGTCAACAAACAACATACCTTCTCATAAAAGCCTCGAAACGACCATGAAATTGTAGTACAGGTCCTGTGAAGAAATTCATCTTTCAATCAGCACAGCATCCTACGAACACAGAAGGTACTGCAGGAAAAGTGAACATGAACCGCCCTCATTGAAATGCAACAACCTAGGCAGGAAGTAAGAGAGTTAAAGTCGAGAAATTCACATACAATTCAAATCGCAATAAATCTGAGATTCACAACTAACAAGCTATATCTATTACAGTGATGCTCGACATTCACAGCAACTAAGCTTGTGGATCTAACATCTCAATTGCAAAAATCATGAAACCCAGAAAATCGTACTTGGGAGGTTTAAATTCTTCACCAACTGTCCTCCAAAGCTTGCTGACTGTAACCTACACAAGTAAATGAAGCCCATAGGCCCTATCAGCAAAACACAGACAGGGATGAACCGTTGAGTTAAAAAAAACAAAACAAACAAAACAAAGTTTACTGCCTACATTTCGGACGGATTCAGGCAGGAGATCTTAGACGCAAGATAGGCGACACTTCTTCTTTATGTTTGCCTCTAGTCCATAGCTGTAAGCTGTTCATAAAGCTTTGAATTAATGCAACTACGCTACACTAAATTCATGTCAGAATCCTGATGAATGTCCTAAAATAAAATCCCGAAGATGCAATCAGCATTGAGAGGAGTGGGCTTAATCATGATGAATACTTGGTCATAGCCACCATATCTGGATACTACCCTCCAAAGCCTGCAACCAATATCACAGCCAACAGTGAGTTCCTGTACTACACCCAATTAAAAAGACAGCACTGACTTTCTTTTACACAATGGTAGGTGTTTAATGGCTTCACATATCCACAGAATTATACACTAATGATCATTTCCACACATCATATGCACCAAGGTAACCAAAAGGGTTACAGCTATAGTCACAGTTGAAGACAAAAACTTAAAATACACGAAAGGGCGAATATGATCATATAGCAGTTTCTAACAACTTAAAAATAGAGTGTGATTCATAATTCAGAAAATTTAAATGGTTTTACCAAACAAAACATTAGATTGTAGTACACAACTTACTTCAAAACATTCAGCTCCAGTCCATAGAACTTAGGGGGCTTGTACTCCAAATTTCTTTGCTTAAAGAACCGCTCTAGCTCTTCTACGAACAACATTTGCTCATCTGGAGTCCCTTCATCGTCTTCATAATCAACATCGTCCATCTCCTTGTTTCCGTCATCGCCCATTTGTTCTTCTTCCATGTCACCAACTTCGTGAGTTTCTCCATCATCCATCCTCTCGTTTTCTTGGGCTCTTTCACCCCTACTATAAACTCCTTCAATTACTTCATCTGCCATTTCATCAGCCAACTCATCAGCCATTTCAGCTGCCATTTCATCTGCCATCCTATCGGCCATTTCGTCCGCCATCCTATCCGCCATTTCATCCGCCATTCTATCAGCCATCTCGTCTGCCAACCTATCGGCCATTTCGTCTGCCATCCTGTCCGCCATCTTATTCGCAATTTCATCTGCCATGCCATCAGCCATCTCGTCCGCCATCTTATTGGCAATTTCATCAGCCATTCTGTCAGCGATCTCATCAGCAATCTCGTCGGCAATGGCATCAGCCATTCTGTCCGCCACACCATCGGCCAACTGATTTACCATTCTGTTGGCCATTTTGTCTGCAAGCTTCTCGGCAGTCTCGTCCACAGTCTTCCCAGTAGTATCACCATTTTTACTGTTAACTTCGTTTTCCAATATGGTTGCAGCAATAGTGGATGAAGTGATGATATGGTTCGTAACAGACACTACTTCGTCCATCCTTGTCTCCCCATTTTGAAGACCCTCACTCCCATCGAGAGGTTGTGAACTGGTGAAATGGGTCCCGATCAATGGTGATTCTTTTACCAAGGTAGATGGTGATGCAACGTTCAGCCTTTCGTTCATCAATGAACTAGGTGATGACTCTTGTTCCCCTCCAACTTCATTTTTGGGCATATATTTCAGCATGGCACCCTCCGAATCTGTATCCATTTTGTTTGCATCAGGAATCGCACCCTGGACCACGTCTTGAGCAGGTATACTACCAAATAAGGGAGCCACCTCCTCTTTCGGATCCGTCTTCAGAGCTACTTCCTTAGCAGGCTGTTCTACTGTAGGTGTTTCACCGCCATGTGTTTCCAGGTTAGGAGTTTCCATTGAGTGTGTTTCCACGTTACATTTTTCTGCAGCATGAGACTCCACAGTAGACATATTTACAGCATGTGTTCCCGGAGTAATGCTGCTGGCCGCAGATGTTCCTATAGCAGATAATT
Source organism: Physcomitrium patens (assembly GCF_059467195.1). Classification (NCBI taxonomy): domain Eukaryota; kingdom Viridiplantae; phylum Streptophyta; class Bryopsida; order Funariales; family Funariaceae; genus Physcomitrium; species Physcomitrium patens. Next base: position 15,991,530 of record NC_143424.1, on the reverse strand, counting down.
CCTTGGTGACATTCTCTTTCGAAGAATCCAAAACTGATTTTTCGACAGAACTGTCCCTATTAACCTGCAAATCCTGATGCGCATCACCAAAAGATGCTCTCAAATCATCTGCTCCAACAGACATTTCTAGTTTCTCTGAAGAAAGAACTATCTCATCATGACCCGCTGCAGCTTTTCCAGTTGATTCCAAGTAGGCCTTTCCAGATAAAGCATCTTCACCCTGTATCTTTGCCTCTACTATTTCTACTGAAATCTTCGATATAACATCCACAGAAGTGTTTAGGGAAGAAGACTGTCCCGACGACACGAAGCCCTCCGGTCTATCTGATGATGGGATATCTTTCGTTGCTGTCATTGTTACTGGATTTCCATCAGTAACTTCTGTCATTCCTCTTCCAATCAATCTATCAAACGCAAAAATCGATGACGAATGATATCGAGTCCAGATTCACTCCTAGCCTTCTTCCTTAACCACATGGATAACGCAGATGCCAAAGAACGCACACATCCAATGTTTTATAAACGCGGTGTATTGACCGTACACTTGACCAAAACAAAAGTCTGGCAACGAGTAAGCTACTCAAAAACGTGATCAGAAATTTTGGAGAGACAAGTATCTGACAGTGATCCTCAGTGCATGCCAATGGATTAAACGATTCTCTTTAAATAGAAATCACTGCTAGTGATTACAAACTGCCACAAGGATGTCCGAGTTCACAACGATCTTGTCGATTTAGTAAGTAGGACAATGTACATAAAACAGATGTGCATGGTAATCCGAAGAAATGACACGCAGCTGGCTATTCATCCAAACCGTAATCTTCAATGAGCGGAAAAAGCTTCCTCAAGTACATAGAGAAAGATATCCATAAAATTTCTGGCAACTGCCGACGCTCGAATTCCATAGGATTTCCAAGCAGACAAATTAATACCAACGAACGACACGTCTTCGGTAAAAAAAGAGGCTGCGACGACATACGCTCCTTTCAGCGATATGATCAACAATCCGCACAAGGACATAATCTAAGTTGCAACCCTCCCATCATAGTCGTTACAGCCATTAACAATAGAATCATCCGGAAGTATACGACCAACTAGTCGGAAGTACGATCTGCCAAACCTCGGCCTAGGATTTGAAACGACGGAGCAAGTAAGTGTCACGCGGGAGACAAGCAAAGTTCATCACTGTAAGACTACGGTAATTACTCGTAGCGTTTAAATCGAGAGATTTGATCGAAAGACTAACGTGGTAAAGGCCGAGTGTTCATCTGGACTATGCGTAGATTGCAAGAGACAAGTACAATCGTCATGGTCAATCAACATCGACGAAATATAATGCAGAGCACCACCGGCATTGGACCACAAAATGCAAAACATTTTGCTGCTGATTTCTCTAAACGTTGTCCTAGCCACTTCTAGTTTCATTTCAAGGACGGGTATGTGTGCGGTAAAAGTCGGAATTGTATGGAGCTAAAATGAACCACCTCGTTCACTCCGTGCATTTTTTTTAATATTATTTTAAAATTTTTAAATAACGATTGAAAAGAACAAAGAAAAACAAAACTTTTTCCAGGAATATTAACAGGAGTACCAAAAAGAAGCTTTAAAGTTCGGAAGTGAAAAAGACTTTGAAAGGCTTTCATCGACAAAGAAGCTCTTCCATCCGAATAGAGAAAAGGAGACCACAACCCACGAGGCAGAGTCTGGCACCAGCGAGAAGAGTGAAAAGCCAGTGCACTAACCTATATTCCAACCACCGCTGGAACTTCCTCTTACTCCAAGTACGCTCCGCTCTCCGCTTCCACTCCACGAATCCCTCCAGACGACTTCTACAATAAAAACAACAAGGTGTGGGACCAAGCGCCTGTGCGCCTCCAGACGAAGTCAGTATGCAAATAGCACACAGTCCCGCTGCATGCTCTTCTTCCTTCGCGCGGCACTGCCTTGAAACCTCTGCATTGCCAAAAAAAAAACCTCCTGGCTGCTCTGCTCCCTGACAACAATACACTGGCTCTTCTTTAGTCTTGCAGAGCAGTCTCAGAGTAATCACTACTCTCGCAAATCCCTACAACCCTAATAACCTAAACTGCCAAGAACCTCATCTTCGAACCCAAAGCTATCAAAACCAACTACAAAGCCACCGCAGAAAATTACAGCACATCCATACAGCGAGCCACACCCCAACCCGGCCCGAATAATTAACAGACACAAATGCTGGGAGGGGAGAAAAAGTACAAGGAAACCACTAGAACGCCGCTCCTGTTCCAAACTCCTGTCCGACTTCCATAACCCCCTCAACCTAGCCCTTGGCTTCTCCTACGCGAACGCCACACTAAGAAACACAGGAGGGGTAAACGACGACAACGATACGCGGAACCCCTACCTGATCAAGACTCGGGTACGACGTGGTATAAAACTGCAGTAGTACGACGTAGGGTGCGACGCAAAAACAGACACAGGTACAGGAACAGGACCAAGCGGTGGTGGTGGTGGCTATGGCGGATGAGCAGGAGAAGAAGGCGAATGATAGGCCATAGCCAAGCAATGAGGAAGAGGCTGGCTTTCACTGCGAGAGAGAGACATACGGAGCCTTCCTTCCTTCCTTCCTTCCTGCTTCCTTCTCACCCCTCTCTATTATCACTACCTCCCCTTCCCTTTTGCTTATTTCCTTGGGGATATGGGACACCGTTGCTCCCCACCCTGTTATCAGGGTTACATGCCTTCAACCAGGCTTCTGCTGAGCCTCTGTTGAGTTTGGTTTTTACATCATTTATTTAGAATGGAATTGGATCACATAATGTCAATGTATATATATTTGTGTGTTAAATAGACCTAGCTTTTTAAAATAGAGGTCAAAATTAGTTAAATAATAATAAAATTATTTTAATAATAATATAATTATGTTTAAAATTATGTTAATTTTAATTTTTAGTTATGACTAAAATTTATTATTATATATTATTATATATAAATTTATTATTATGACTAAAATTTTATTATTTATATGTATAAATAATATATATAGTATAATATAAATAACTCCTTTAAATCAACCTAAATTTAAGCACAAATGTAATGCTACAATAAATTTTTAAATTAAATATCCTTGTTATTAAAAATAATAATACTAATTTTTACATATAACTAAAAACTAAAATTAGTTTATAAGACTGCCATGATAAAGTTTCTATGTATTTAAAGATATAAAAGTCAATTATTCATGTTACGAAATATATATATATATATATATATATATATATATGTACTAGCAAAAATTAAATTAGTTTATATTTTCCTAGTTTAAATTCAACTAGTAAAAATATTAACTAGTGAATATGGCTAGTTCTTACATTACTTATGTCTTTTAGGCAATAAGTTCAACAAGAAGCTATATCATCGCTTTATATCATTTGATGAAGTCCAAGATTTGTCAAATAGCATTAAAAACAAATTCTAATCTTTGTTGTGCACAAAGGTGATTGATATGTCTCTTAAATCATTAATAATGTCTCATATAAGAATGGAAAGATTATCAAATTACTTAATCATTATTAAGGCCTTTATAGCTACTCTTGAATAATACAATTTGTATTTTATAAAGTATAGTACTCACCTCCAACAATATCACTAAATATCAAGATTTTTTTTTTCAAGATTATAGTATCAAATACATTATACCTCTGCATCTAATTGTAGAAGAACATGTCTCTTTTAAGGATCTTTATTACAATTACAACATTGTTGAAGTTGAGACAATACAGGTATTTTATCAAGTAATTTTGCAAATGACAACTCTTGAAATGATTTTTTTACCTATTGATTCTCTATCTTTGCAAATGGTTTATAGAAGTTGATTCTTGAAATTATTTCTCTTTAATTGATATTATCTTGTTGTCAATGATTATTCCTTGGTTTAGATAAATGTTGTCAATAAAAAGCAGAGACAAGTTTTGACTCATTTATTAGATTCTAAAATGCATCATATGTGGATTCACTAATATCATATCTATGTCAACGTGTGAGATATTCTAATTTCTTTTGGTGCCATCTTAAATCAAAAACTTCTTCTATTTCAAACTTTAATATGAAGTGGTGGTAATTATTTTCTTTTTGATATGTTGATTTTTGTATAAGGCTTGATCAAAAAGACATGGAATTCATGACAAATCTTTATTGATAGTAGTAATTGTAATTAGTACATCATAAAATTAATTTATCTTTGATAATTAATAGATAAAATATTTTATAATCCAACTTATTATAATATTAATTAGTCTTAATATTATTGTAAAGCAACCATTTTTTATAATCAACTTCAAATAAAGGTTTTTTTTTAAATACTTTTTTTTTTTTTTTTTTATCGCTTTTGAGCTTTTTTAACTATATCTTTATTATTGTCTAAAGCTCTCTTATTCTACTTGCCAAATCTTCTATTGTTGGATTTTAAACTTTTGAAAAGTCAAAAATATCACATTGTAGATAATAACCATAATTGTCAAAAAAATGGGATTCTTTTAGTAGAAGAATGTATTATATTATTATACAAAAACTTTGCTAATATTAAGAGAGTTTTCCAATTGCCTTGATGGTAGTTAATAGTCCATTGCAAATATTATTACAACACTTGATTTACTTGTTTTATTTGTCTATCAATTTAAAAATAAAAAGTTGAAGATATTACAAAATATTTAATTTATTTTTTTAATAAATATATGTTAATAGTTTGTATATTGTAAAAATATTTGTCATTATGTATAATTCTTAGAATTTTATAATTTTTAGTAGTCTATAGCTTCTTAAAATCCATTTACAAACCGCCATTTAAAATACTATATTTCAAAAATTCTACTTAGATTGTATAAAAGACACATTTTTTTTTATTTTAGTATATAATCTTGCATTTATAAGTTTTTGTAGTAGAAATTAAATATGTTATTTATGTTCTTTTATATTCTTAAAATAGATAAGAATTTTGTCTAAATAACAGATAATAAAATTATTTAGATGTTTATAAAATATATTGTTTATTAAATATTAGAAAGAAACTAAAGCATTTATAAGTCCAAATGGCATGACATTGTATTTAAAATGGCTAAACCTAATCCAAATGTAGTCCTCTCTTTATTTCCTAGCTTATTGTAGATCTATTTTAATATAGATATTAACTTCACTTAATTGATTAAAGATTCTTAATATTAAAAAAAATTAAAAATTAATGGTTAATTTATTGAGTCTACAAAAATCTATATACATTTGTAAGGGTTCATATTTTTTCTTTACAAATAAAATTGGCTTATATTCAAGAAATTTTGAATGTTAAATAAAATTCTTTGCAAGATTTCTTTTAATGTATTCTTTCAAGGTAATAAGTGTATTTTACAATAAGTTGTAAATAGATCTAAATGGCTATTGCATTCGTTCTTGAAGATGTATTATATTATTATAAGATTAATATTTTAAGAATATATGAACAATCTCCTCTTTAAATACATCTTGATATTTTTTGTATTATTCTAAAACTATATTGTAATTCTCATTTACATACAAATTTTATGGTATAAAAATAATAAATGTATTTTTTCTGCTATAACTTGCATAAATGTTTAGGATCCCACAAATTAAGGTGTCATAGAAATATGTATATATTCCAATAATTATCTATATAATTAAGTATAAATAAGTAAAAATAGATTAATTTTATAATATCTTCTAGAAAAACTTCCTAAAAGCTTCATAGATAGAGTTTTGACTTTACATATATTAGTAGTTGATTAATAGGTTAGAAACTTGGTCAATAAGTTAACTACATGTTTATAGCTTGTAAAACAAGTTAACTATATAGTGCACATATAAAAAACTTACTTTGGAAGTTAGGATATGTGTCTTATAAAGTCAATATGTATTGAAGGTCCCATAAAACATTGCCACATAGCTTCTAGTTAGATAATATATATAGAAGCAAGAGTCAATCCTTTTTCACTTTTATCAATGCGTTTCTAATCCTTAGTCTTATTTGAAGGCTTTCTAATCTTTTTGTCTTCGGCAATAGCCATTCTAATTTAATACTATATCATCTTTGAGTGATTATTTAGCCTTTTTGAGTAATACAAGAGTATATTGACTTTTTAGCTTTTTAAGGTTCATGTCCTTGATATAAGGTTGAGATGATTTGCTTTTATTAAAACTAGATTTTAAAGAAACTTTTTATAATTTCACTAAAAATTGGTCTAATTTTCTAAAAGTATCAATTTTTATTGTAATATGAAGTCTTTATATATAAAACATATTAAGATTCTAATGTTTAAAAGAGCTTGAATTAAAATTTTATAATTTGAAGTTATAATATTTATAAAAAAAATAAAAACATGATGTATAGTTAAGTAGCAAAATCAGACCAATATTTAATGGTCTAGAGCTATTGAATTGTAAGATTCTTACTATAATTGGATATCTTTGTTTTTTAATTTTTTTTATGTTCAATTTTTTTTTTTTTTTGCTTTTAATCCTATTAATTTGATATAATAGTCTTATATCTTATGACATGTATTTATACAATACAAATATAAGTTTTTATAGTAACATTTATTTTGTTTTTTTTTTATGTTTTCTATACTATTAATAATAAAAAATTGACATTATTTTTTAAATTATGACAAAATTAATTGATAAGAGCTTTATCATTTCAATCCATATTGCATACTAGGTTTTGGAATTTGACCCATATAAGTGATAATTCATTGTGATTCTTATTGTAAAGATTAGAGTTTTTTTTTCAATATTTTATTGTTTTTTTTTTCAAATATTGTTATAAACAATTCTGAGAATGAATTTTAATTAGATAAGAATCATGAATATTTTTCCATTAAAGGTGCAAACTAAAAAAAATACTCCTAGATATTAGTGCACCTATAAATCCAACTTAAATAAATTTTTCAAGATATTGAAAAAGATATAACCTTAAATAAAACTTGACTTATTTTTGAAATCTTCAAAATTATCATCTATTTCTATCAAACTTCTATAACATATTAATTTTTTTATCCTCCATATGTATAGTAGGAAGATATTTTAGATTCACTTTTGAAGTTGATCTAATTGCTTTTCTCAAGTAAATAACTTTTTTACATAGATATTAGATCTCATTGTTGACTTCTTTCATATGTTTAGGAAAAATACTTTTATTGTTGATAATAGTAATGTATAAAATATTTGCTCTAAGAGTATTGATAAGCCTATAAAGATTTGTAAAATTTATAAATCTATTTTCACTTCCACCAAGTGTAGCATCTATATATTATTTTTCTTATATATAAAAAATTGATAAATTTTTAAAAAAATTCAAGTCAAATTAAAAAAAAGTCACTTTGCAACTTCTAATATCAAATAAAAATTTCTACTAAGATAGGAAGTCTAGTCTTTTTAAAGATAGAACCAATATTAAAAAATAAAAAATATCAATTTAAAGGTAGATAATTGGAAATCTATAAAATAAAATATTAACTTTTCAAATAGAATAAGTATAATAAATTAAGGTACTTGTCAAATTGTCAAACATAAATTATAAATAAATCCTAAAAATGATAATAGATTCTTATGTGTCTAAAAGATTAAAAAAATATATAATTAAAATATAGATATAGAATTAAAACTATAATAACTATTTTCAAATTCTAAAAAACCAAGAAGTCTTTAACCAAAATAAAACATAAAAACGAGTTGACAAGGATAATGACGGCCTTACTCTTGCCTTCATATATACTATCTACTAAAGAATTGTGTGGATATAAGTTATTTGACACATATACAACTTGAAGGACATATGTCTAATTTGTAGGACAAATATTTGACATATGTGCCATATAGCCAACTTGTAATACAAGTCACTAAATATGCAACAAGTGACTAAATTGTCAATCTACCAATCACTTGTTAACATGTGTAAAGTTTACATAGCTTCTACAAAGCTTCTCAACAAGATATTAATACTTTAACATACTTCTACTTATTTCTATTTACTTCTATTTAATTCTATTTATGTAATCTAATATGCTAGTAAATATGCCTATTTGTTACATCTATATTTATAATTAATATGTTGAAAGTTTTTTTTGTGTTCTTAAATTAAAATATTATTTAATTACTATTTTAAAATTTCTTTCTAATTATTTGTATACTTTTAAAAAAATAAAATTAATATTTTAATATAAAATCATTTAAATACATAAGAATAAAAAAAATCATAACTATACATATATATACTCAAAGCTTATAATACTCAAATTTGATGTTTGAGCACAACATAATGTTAAGATGTATGTTGCTTAGTATTTAAAATTCATACAATTATATATGTTTGTAACTCCTTTGAGTATAATATTATATTAATTTTAGCATGGTGTTAATATTTTGTTCATTTATTTTATGGTTAGTATTTTAAATTATCCATTGGTTGCCAATTTAGTTGTTGATTGGTCTTTTGAGTTAATAGATTTAGAAGAATTATAAAAATTAATAGCTCTGGCAAAAAACAAATTCTAACCATTAAGTGGATAAAAAGAAGTAATACCTTGTTTCAATATGGCCATAATTCAGCTTGTTATATGAAAATGCAAGCATACTTTTGTTATTGCACTATCTTTGAATTAAAATTTGAAACATTTGTGTTAAATTATTAAGAGGAATCTTAGAATACTATGCTATGTACAATGTACATATTTTAAAGTAGATGTGTTCATTTGTATATAAAAACTTCAGATATATATATATATATATATATATTTTTTTTTTTTCAAATTTATATTTATCCACATTACTGTATGTGTTTGTTTATTTATTTATTTTGGACTCTTAAGACCTTTATGAATTATTTAAATAAAATATATGCTCATATAAGAATTTTCAGTGTTACCAATAAATTTTTGACACTCTGTTGATAATTTTAATGCCACTTTGTTCCAAATTCCAAAGCAACTTCCAGGTTTTATGGCAAAAAGATATGTAAAAAGTAATGCAGGAATACATTGGTAATAAGCCTATGTCAACTTATGCAATACAAGATTCGAATATTCATTAAAACAACATCTTTTCTAATTCAAAAGTCGGACATATAAAATTTTCATTAAACAAGCACATGGATACTCTTGTGAATTGTTGTTTGATTGATCAATAAAGTCAATAATAAGAATAACGATAAATTCAACATTTAATTATTATTCGGAGACACATGCAGAAGGAGTTGTTTCATATTTTTGTATTTTATGTCAAATGGAAATAAGCATGAAAGTTAAGTTTTTTCTCATCCACATGAAACAATATGTTTCTTCAATAGAGGGTGTCAGAAGATGTGATTGAGAGGAACAGAATAAATAAATAAATACATAAATACTGAAGAGAAACAATTGAGGCAACAATAAGTTAATGAATGTGAGGAGTATTAACAACATTAAATTGGGCACAAGAGTAAAATTGTTCAGAGACAATATGAATAGAACTGGATGAGGATGAATGAAATAAACACATCCAGCATCATCCCCCTACAAGCAAGTTGCATTTTCAGCCAATATCCATATGTGCATGTGTTTTACTTTACACAAAGTCCATTATAATAAAAAAAAAAGACCAAAATTCCGCGAACCCATTCCATGCATTGTTGCCCTGCAGAGAGGTGAGCTCTTTACATGCAACAAAGGCATGAAATGTGCAATTAGCTCAGTATTTTACATCAATTCAATGGCAATGAAAAGACAAAGGGAGGAGGATTGAAAGGGGACAAGACACGTTTCCTCAACACCAATAATACATACATTGCTCTTCTTCGTCTTCATATCCTCTCGTCACCTCCCCTTCAACGAACCAACAAACGTCTTCGTTCGTTACCTTCATGGGTCGACGAGGAACGTCATTGGAAGGACAAAATCGTCGTTTGTTTTTTTCGTTGGTTGGTTGGTTGGTTGGTTGGTTGTGTTTCGTCGTCGTTCCCCCAGTTTCGAGGTTTTTGAAGGGAGTGCACTTCGGCTCGTTTCCCTCCAAAACGGAGCCACATTCCCGCGCCATTTCGAGGTCTCCGCCTCGCCATTGCCTCTCATGTTGCTCGATTCGGCGTGTTCCAGCCTCTCGCCGGGACAGTCCGTCGCAAGTGTTAGTTGTAGAATTTCGCTTGGTTTAGATTGATGTTCGATTGGCGTTTTGCCTTGCTCTTGTGAGCGGAACAATTCTAACACTGGAGTTGCCGTATTCTGCACTGGATCTCTGGTATTCTGCTCCCGACACGCCTTGGACAATTATCTTTTTCATTTCCGCCGTGTTTCTGCTTAGCCCAGTATTTTATTGGTGTTTGTAGTGGCGGTGGGTTTAGACGGTGTTGAGAGTTGGTTTGGATTTTGGCATTCGAGTTTCTATTTGTTGTTTCGATTTTTGTATACTTTAGGGTTTTCGCAGTGACGTTGTACGTGGAAATGTGCCCTATACACTTGAACAGCTCTTCATCAATGTGATCGAAAATGTTATGACAATCAGTGGGAATGTTATCGTAATGACCTCGCAGCTGAAAGTGGTCGTCAATTGAGGCGAAAATGGAGAATGAGGACGACGCTCTGGATTTGCTACTTTCATTACAGACTGACGATGATCCGATTACGGAGAGTGTCCCATCTGCATCGGAAGTCGATGTGCGCAGTGGTAAGTGCTGTTGGCTCTTCGCATGTTGGCTTTTACATCATAAATGCTGGTATTGTGTAAATTTTGAGTACTCTTCAATGATCGCATTCATCCCTCAAAAGTTGATGGTTTATTTCTTCACTGTGTTTCGCTATGGTCCGTCCTTCTCCCCGGCTCAATCTTCACAAATCAACTGAGACACTAGTTCCAGAGGGGTTTTATCTTTCTTCTCTGTAAGAGGGAAGCCAGTCTTCGGATATGATTCAATCTTGAAGTTCAATGTCTAGTTTGGAACGGAGGTTTGCTGGGTGAATATTCCGTCACCCTCACGCATTTGGTTCACTTTCAATCATTTGGTAAAAGTGGACTGTATGAATGCCAAAGCGGGCCATGGACCGGCTGTAGCTGCACACTTGATGGTAGCAGATAAGACGAAACCTAACATTTGGCATCAATATTCTCCAGAAACCACCACGGTTGCGGCGGTCACCGTGGAAGCCGCCGACAACAGTTTGCGGGAGTTGGATACAAATCACCCAGGTGCAACTGCACCAATTACGAAAATTCCAGTAGAAGGCGATGCGCCCAATTTTGCTACAACGTCATTGGCACCAGAAACTGACCTGAGTGAGCACTTTACCCACCGCTATGGTTCTCAATGCCATGCTTGCCCACTTTCTAAGAATAATTCCACTGTACAAAGCGGCTTCACAAGAAGCCAATGTCCGTGGAAATCGGAATCAGTGGCGTGGGGACGTACCGTTAGAATAGTTGAACTGATTATTAAGGAAGTGGAGCTTTTACCTGTCGTTGACAATCTCTTCATCTGCAGCAGACACAGGGTATTATTCGGATGACGAAGGGCTCAAGCGAAATGTCTCTATGGCAGCATTTCGGGACGTTGTCAAGAATTCCTTGGAAAAGCCTGGTGACCCTACCGTGGTGAACTTCAACCGCTCAAACATAGCGGGGAAAATCCTTCCTTGTAATCAAGTAGATATTGATCAGCATTCGGGTCTGAGGATCAGGTGCGATTGCCGTGTTTACGCTCTCTCAGCGTTATGTTTGTCTCATTTCGTCGAGTATTCCTATGTCTGATTAGATATTTTTAACAATGTCAGTATTGAAGCTAATTGATTACTCCATGACGATAATGCTCAAGTCGCACATAAGGTGTGGAGGACTCGCAAGTATATCTGATGTGCCCTTAGAGCCTGAACAGACCATATATTACACAGGCAATCGAGGAAGAACTTCATGAAATTTGGACCTCGCTGCAATTCCAGGCTTTTTCCTTCTGGTATCATGTGTAGTCAACGCTGCCAACTTATGTTTTCGTTTTCTTTTTTGAACTAATGAATGTACTGTGTACAGAGATAGGCTGGTATCTTCTACCACACTGAACAGTAGGTTTTGCGACCTCAAGTTTGTGCGCCTGCAAGCTATAAAGTATGGAATGTGTTAGCACACACGAACATTTTGCCCTGTTTCGTCCTGAATGTATTCACAGCCACCCGGTTCTAGCTCTTGGCGGCCTTCCTATTCTAATTTCTTTTAATACAAAAGCGCAGTAAAATGACTGTCATCTGAAATTGTCCTGGTTCTGATTGACACAGGTTGGTTGGCATGGCTACCAATTTCAAGGGAGAGTGGGCTACTGTGGGAGTGTTGATCGAGAAAGGACAGCCAAAATTGAGTGCAGCAGGTAAAAACTTCGCTGTTTGGAAACTAGCGTCATTGGACGGTGGAGTGATCAGCGTCTTTGTGTTCGGAGATGCTTATACTCAAAATTGGAAAGAATCACTAGGGGCAGTTTTTGCTGTCTTCAGTGCTAAAGTTCGTCTTGACGAGAAGGTGAGTCTACATCGAATGGGAATCCCCTTTTCTGATGCCAGGGATTTATTTTTGTTTTGCTTTAAGTGAAAGTGAGTTTGACTCACGTAATATTAAGTCGCAGTTGATAATGCACAGAACGTACTTCTGAATATTTGTGAATACTTTTGCAAAACCTATGAAAACTAACAGATCATTGACCCCAACAGAGCAAACAACCAAGCCTTAGCATTTTCAATGGAAATCAAATGCTCAAGATAGGATCTTCAGTAGACTATGGTGTCTGCAAGGGCAAGAAAGTTGGTGGTGGCCCCTGCACCATGGTGGTTAACAAGTGAGTTTCGATGAACTCTCCGATAAGGATTATTCAATTCGAAACGTCATTTGCTGTTAACCTCCCGTGAACACGTCTTGAATTCAAGGCCCTCTGCTTCTCTACTGTACGTGTGATGTTACGCATTTCATTGATGTGCTATATATTCAATCCGCATTACGTAAGCAATTTGGTGAATGTTGAACTGCAGAAGGTCACAAGGGGATTTTTGTCACCATCATCTTGGGGTACGTAACTTAAGTGTTATTATCTAGGTCTGCATTTTGTTTGCTGTGAGTTTCGCATGTGTATACATCCTGTTCTTGTTGAACAGGTCCTTACGGATTAGGGGAGTGACTGCTAGAGTTTGCGAGCTCTGATATTCTGCATTACCTGCAATTTGATTGACAGCGATGATTATGAGATTTGAGTGTTTTTAGCCATGTAATTGTATTATTTGTTTGCTGCAGGCTGCATATCAGAAAATCAAAACCAAAAGAGCCGAGATCAGTGGTGGGTGAGTACTTTCCCTCCCTCTTGCTCGTTACATGTCATCTTGGGTTCAAAGATAGCAGGCCTAACAATGTCATGTTACGCTTTTCTTAATGATTTTGCGAGGTGAGGCTCTGTAATCCCGAGGTAATGTATCTGTGGTGGGTTTGTACTGGTCTTCACATCCTCATGATGTGTGAATTTGATATGTGCTACAGGAATCTAGCTACTGCATTTTCTGGTCCAGGAACTAAAAGGGCACAAACCGTGAAAGCACTTCCGAGAAGTCCCGTGAAGGAAGTCGAGTACACCCGACCTATTAAGCAGTTGAACTCAACCGATTTAAGGAAAGTCTTGAGGTGAGAGATTATGCGCTACTCTTTTGATACAATGTTGGATCAGTCTCTGGTATCTTCTGTGTAACCCAATCTGACATGCATACAAAGCTGAGAACTTATATTCAACAATGTGTTTTTGTAACGAAGTGCTAATCTTAATTGCCATGCTTGCATGCTATATCTACTGATGGAGCAGCACTGCGGAGAAAGTTACATCTAACGTTTACTCTCAAGGCATGAGATTCCTGGAAACAAGGTCCCAGCAGCATTTCGGTACAGAACCTGCTCTCACGAATTTCCCTTCATTTGATGAACTGAATTGTTTTGGTATGAAGGTTTCATGGTTCGCAGATGCTTTGTCTTATATTTGAGGTACGGTCACAAGTCAATCACTCCTGATATATCACCGTTTTCTAAAGTTTGGTGAGTTTTTACAGTTCTGGAACAGAAACTGGAAAGCTTAAAGAAAAAGGCAACGACAGAACTTGCTGTGACTAAGAAAAAAGCCAGGTGTTTGACACTGCCCTAGCCACTGCAGTTCCCTTTGCTTTGAATTATTGTCGAATTCTTCATCACATGTCAGAGCAATGCCCCACAATATGGTAGGAGCTGGTTATGGACTATTGTTGCAAGATATTTATGAGGAGGATATTAAAAATTGATTTTACAATGTTTTTGGGGTAATCTGGTATTTTCTGGAGAAGGCTTTAAGAGCAGCAGCTCGAGGAAAGACTCTACACCAAGCTAATTGTAGTGTGTGCTTTCAGAGTTCCACTTGTGGAGAAGCCTGTAAATAAAAGTACAGTAGAGAAATCCAAAGAACCAGTCAAGCCGAACGTGATGGAGCTTGACATTGATGAGATTGATGATGACATGGTAAATACTTTTATTTAGGCTATGTAATTCTCACCCATTGTACTTGAAGGGATGCTTGTGAAAATTCAGTATAGTCCTATCAAATTTATCATACACTGATTCGTACAAAGAGATATCGTGGCGATTGCTCAGAGTTGAAGCATTCTCGTATGAAACTGTTTGCCGTAAATCAATACAGGAGTTGTTCTTAGATGGAGGACGTAGCATTGCGATACCGTGGGTGTCGTCAGTAGTTGCCATCACAGATCGAGTAACATCAATAGAACTCGTATCCTTCATCCTCCAGATAACAGTGAGTTGTGTCTGGTGACTGTCAATTGACGATAGTGTTGTGATTGCAGGAACAGGCTCGTATATTCTTTTCATCTCAAGGTATTCAATATTTCCCAATTTATCTTCAATGAGAGCTCATTCATCACAGTTCAATTCCGTTGTGTACTTGGTGTGATCCCCACGTATCCTTGATCACTCATCCAGTTTTGGACACGCATGTTTTTTGATCCTTATGTGTTCGATCTTTTTAAGCTTTCTACTCTAGAGTGCAGCTTGATCGAGGATAGTATCTTATTTGATCAATGAATTTATTGCAGGCCCTCAAGGATTGAAGGCTAAGTGATGCTTACGCAGTGGATTTAACCCTCTGCGAGCCTGTATTTCTTCCCTTGTGTACATTTTTTTTTTTTTTTTTTTTTTTTTTTTTTCCAATTAGGGATGACAGGGTTTTAGGATAGTTTCAACTGATATCAGGGTCTCATTTAATAGGATCTAATTAGTACAATGCCGAAGAAACTTCAAGAGGGCTCCATATGTGGACACAAAATAGCTCCACTAGGATTCTATAGCTATCCAAGAAACCAATCCAATGTCGTTGTGAACCAGTATTAATAAATCATAGGAACTTAAGGCTATGATATCGTTTCTTTCTAGGTCCATTGCTTACAAAGTTCTTTTGAGTCGCACATGTGTTACCCAGCTTTCTCCGTTTCAGCAAAGGTATACTATGACAGTTTCAGGTTGAAAAGTACTAACCATCAACTCTAGCCGTAAACTACGTTTTTTTGTCAATCTGGGGATTCCAGCCACCTGATAGTAGGGGTTGATGAGGCTATCTAGCTGAAAGTGGACGAAGGCATCAAAATTTGCTTGGCCATTTCAACTGTCAACGCAAAGCTAAAAATTTCCGTAACCGTAACTTAGGCATATTCTTGTCATCTAACTTTCGTTCGGCTCGTTCCACGCTGTCAAGTGAAATCTCGAACTCTTTTTCGAAAATATTTTACACATCATTCACGTAAACTCTCATCCCCAATCCTTCTTTGAATGATGATCGCAAATTGTCTTGAATGAGGAGTACCGTAGCGAAAGAACATGCGTTGCATTATCCCGCTCAATGAAGTACGACAACATTTGGTGACATGAATCTCTGAAGTGCTGGTTCAGGGGGTGAATTCTGTCCTGTTGGATCAAAGTCAATTCGCTCGCATTCTTATCAACACCTCCAGAAACCCATGCAGAAAGTGAAGCTTCAGAGACAGGTCCGGAAGCTTCAGAGACACTTGTCAAATCAACAAGGATGTACATCGCAATACTGGGCGTCTCATTGGCGAGGAAGTGCTCCACATCCGGAAGCCTAGCTTTTTCTAATCTCATCCAATATTTCCACGCCTTTACATCGTTCGTCCTTCCTCAACAGTGCTTAAGGGTAGCACTCTTTGCCCTTTCCGAGTCTGCAACTAGTGTTTCCACCCAGTCATGCAGACAAGACAAAGATGCGTGGCGTCAAAAGGTTGAAGAATTTGTCTTGCACGCTAGTCTGAAAATTTAGTCTATTTCCGGAGTGGTGTGCTGATGTGGGGTGAGTTTTGGATGTTAAAGCTAGTGTAGGATTCTCTGCGCTAGTTTGAAATTTGTGCTGTAGATTGTTAGCCATGGCGATGGAGACAACGCAGACGCTCGTGTTGCAGTCATGCTTGTCAGTGTGGCGGATGCCGGGAATTTCTAAGTACGTATGGCCCAATGTGGGTCATGGTTTCCGGCTGCTACAGAGCAGTGAAAGATTAGATGTGGCTGTTGGCATTCGAGGACTCTCTGCTAGAGCAGAGAATCATGCGCGGGTCTCCAAGGAAACGGCAATGTACCAATTGGCTATGCGAAGAGTGAGAGAGAGCCAATCAATTTCATGCGGTCGAGATGTCGAGAGCCGTCATGTGCTTCGTCCGAGCTTAAGAGGCACGCCCTATTCTTTTTTTCCAGGTATGGTGTAATTTTTAATGCGAAATGTGAACGCAGAGTGAGGCATTTAACGTGGAGTGTTCAAGTTTTGATCATGAATGCTACCCGATTCATGGTTTTTTTTATTTAAGTCTTTCTCCCTACCGGTATGTTTATGCTGTGAGTGCCGGTGAGAACATTTTTATGACAATTGACTTTGCTCTCTGGTAGTCTCTTATTATCAGAGTTTCCTTCCCACTTACAAAGATAGAGGAAGACGCGCACGCGTCATCTTTGGTCCCACTTTATCCTTAGGTCGGGAGATGGACTCTTGTTTGTGGTATTACTGGAATGGCCATGTGTTGGGGCCGTGGGTCACTGGAGGTGTATTCAATCCCAGGTGACCGATCCACTACACCTCGAAGGTCACATATTCGGAAAATGGGTGAGATGGATCATTCATGTTTCAGGGTTTGTCGATTTTTGAAGGTGCAGTGGACTTACAGGACAACGATGGTAGCTCTCTGGTGCTTGTGTATTTGCTGGCTTGAATGTCTGGGAATACTGACAGTTAGGTTGTATGATCGGGGATGGATTTTCTCTCAGTTTTCTCAGTCTCATGACTTTGTAGAGGTGCAACCACCTCAGGTACAGCCGAGATGCTGGTATCAGTTTACCGGAGGAATGTGGTGGAGTTGAGGAGAGGCGTGAGAACTGCAGCGTGGCTGCGTAGGCAGAAGGAGGAGGGTGACTGGCAATTTTCTCCAGAATGGTGGGGCACTCAGGGTGGAAGCTGGGGCCGGAATGCTGGAGAGACAGTTTTTGAGTCCCTGTCGACTATGGGGAACGGTGTCATTTCAGTCACTGCACACCCAGCCTCTACTCCGGTATGTTGTGCGTTTTAATTTGCAGCTTCTGAGGATCTTCCATTATGTGGTGAAAACGTGCTCGAGAATTTTAGCACTTGATTTTTCAGATTCGGATATTTTTGCTCCAGATTGCCGTGCATGTCCCGAATACGACTTGAATTGTGAAAGCTTGCGAAATTTCGATGATCACGTATTAATTAAGTTGAAAGAATCTGAGGGTTTATTTGACGATTTTAGTGTGTGCAGTTTGATTTGAGACACTAGGAAATGTTTTCTTTGGTGGTAACGGCATCATAACCTCATCGTGCCAATTTCAGTGTAGTTGGAGTAGGATGTGACGGATTACATTTGTGACTTGTGAACATTGTAATAGATACCAGAAGAGTGGGCAGTTGTAGAAAAGGAGCTGCAAGAGAGACAGGCTAGTCGGGGTCATGGGCAGTTCAAGGTGCTTGGGTACGAATGGAGGGTGCTACGTTTCAATTCTATTACTCGCCAAAGCGTCGCAAAAGTCATGGCTGTGACCAATGACCAACCACCTACGGAAGTCTTCCTGGTCCAACAACCAAACTGCATTGCTTTCGAATGTGAGTCCTTTGTGTCCAATATCTTTGGGGTTTCTGTAGTGATCATATTTAGCAGACTTGGAATATTGGGCAGGAATCGAGCTTTGAAACGATGTTCCTTACTTTGTGTTTGAGAAAAGGAAAATTACGGTGCCTAGCCTTGAAGAGAAAAGGGCTTTCAACGCCTGCGTATTTCTTTTTACGCATGCAGTTGCATGTGATTGCAGATGTGAAAAGCATGTTATCTGTGGGACTCTCAACAATCAGTCTAGCTGGCTACAACTTGGACCAGGTTACTCACAGAACAAGAAATATGCGAATCCTGTGTGTTGGACTTGGAGGAGGGAGTCTACCACTATTTTTAGCTCATAACTTGCCTGGTATGCATGTACAACGATCATCATAAGTGCAGTATCTAGGTGCTTTGAGTGTATTGCTTCACTACCTCCTCACCCTTTGGTTGACTACGGACGAATAGGACATGCTACAGAAGCAAAACTCCTGCCAAATTCTATGAAAATATCTCATAGTTAGGTTCAAGCTTGGTACTTGAAATTACCTTTTCTTGTATAGGTCGACGAACTACATTTCTTTTTTCTGGATGATTGGATGGAGTTATTTCACGTTAATTTTGGCGTAAATCGACTTCGTACTAATGCAGGCAGATGTTATCTGTCTGTTCAGGTGCAACATTGGACGTTGTTGAAATTGATGGTTCTGTCATCGAGGCAGCTGTAGAGACTATGGGCTTTCCCCCTTGTGAAATTCATCGTTTGCAAGCAAATGTGTCATCCCATGGTTTAGAAACTCGGAATCAGATTCGTTCAAATGTTCCAGGAGGACATTTAAATGCAGGACATGAATATGCCATAAATCAGGAGGTTCTATGGGGAGGTCTCTTAAACAGAGTAACAGTGTACGAGGCTGATGGAGAACATTTCGTGGAAGATTTGGTGCAAAAGAGATTTAACGAGGAGCGTTTAAGCCGTCAATATTACGATTTGGTTTTTGTAGATGCTTTTGATGGTGAAGATGTTGTACCTACCAAACTATGGACGAGAGATGGAGCTTTTTTGAAAAATTTGAATAAGCTACTGCATCCCAAGCATGGCACTGTCGTGGTACGTGTTCTATGCTTGGATCATCAGCGGCTTGCCTCAACTTCCTCCATGTACGGGTGTGATGAAGGGCTTGTTTTGTGACTATTTACTAGTATTTTACGTTTTAAGCTCCTCGGCAACACGCCCTCACTGAAATGGACGATAAAAGGTTCATTTTGGGGCTGTGATTGAAGCCGCCCATTTTTACTGTGCCAGTTTACGTAGGTGTTGAGATATTGGTGACTTTTGCTATCAGTATTGTGACTTGCCTCACCTTATTTTGAACTATGCAAGCCTTTCACGACCTATTCGTTTGATATCTTGGTCACTGGAGGAGCACTGACATTGTCTTGTGATTCTCCCAATCATCTGCCACAGAACAAAATTTCCATGTCTTCTCTTGTGCGCGTTTGTTATTATACTGAGACCTTCTTTGGATGTGACAGGTCAACTTGCACACTGACTCACCTCCACCATCTATTTTGGAGAAAGTGACTGGGCAGTATCGATCGGGTTTCGACCCCTCCTTATCTCAAGGGAGAAAAATACAAGAGGCCTGCTGCACTTATCGGTATGCTTATTGAAGCTCAATGTCTTATGCAACCACGTGGATTTTGTTTTACTAACGCATTGATTTTTACGACCATTCAGATCATTATTGCCTACAAGCTGGTGTCGATTTGGACTCGAAACATATGAACACCTGAACATTGAGTCATGATTTCGTATGTCGTTCTGATCTTGACATAAAATTTGATTCTGCAGGGATGTTTTACTTCCCCCAGAAACTGGCACAGGGCCGACTGCAGGCCTTGCATTTACAGTTGCAGTGCCTTCACAAGGGAACATTAGCCTAGTAGTATCAAGAGGCCTGTCAATTCAGAGTCACCTTGACTCTCAATCCCAGAACCAGCAATCGGCTCAAGAGAAGCAGATGTTTGTGGAGAAACTACAAGCCGAGTCAAAATACGTTCAGAAGGTTTTGAACACTCGATTGGACTTCTTCAAGCGCGTGTCTCGAGGATTTCAAGTTGTGCAGGGGAGGGTGAGCCCAGCCAAAGTTCTCCAGTGAATCCATCATCAATATATTACCTTGGACCCACTGCAGGTCCACTTTGAGCGTAGTTTAGTTTTCAACGTAGAGTATCCGCGACATAGGAAGAGTTTCGAAGTCTAGCACCGGCTTTATATTGATGATTTGTCATTTGTTTCCTTTGGGTGAATATTCAAGGCTGGGAAGAGTACTTTGGATACTATGTCTCAGATGTGTGAAAGAAGGTGACTATGACGTAGGGGCCGGAGCTCACCAACGTGAGCCTTTAAAAAACTTTTTGGATTTGACTTCATCCAAGTGCTCTTCGTTTAGCACCCATGCCTATTAAATACGGGGATTCTAATCACCAGGAGAAAGAGTGAAAGGAAAAGTGAATGAGCTTTAGGAAGACAGGTATTTCCCCAAGTTTCATTTGACCAAGCTTGGAGTCCTGGTCCTGAAACTTTTGCACACTGAAGCACTCCTGTTTCTGCTGTGCCGTAGCTACGAAACCCCTGTTGGATCCTTAATCCTGCTGGAGTTGCATAGCAAACTTTCTTCATGACTATTTGAAATGTTAGGTGCTCGACATTGTATATGCTACGCAGGCGCGCTGTTTCTGTAGTTGCAAATGCTATGAACTGCTCTCTTTAGTAACATCTAGTAAAAGTTATCCTTCAAGTCAGCCAAATTTAAGCTCTGGAAACATATCTCGGCGTGTAATGCACAGACTTTCTTTGCATCCAGGTCTGTGCACAGACACATGAAGAAGATACGGCATTATTATAGCACTCCAAAGTTGAAGTCCTTTTGTGCGCCAAGAATTGGTCTTGCTTGCGAAGAATTAGTCTTTCTGCCAAGGACTACCAGCGTGTGGGCAGCTGTCAGCACCTTGTAGACCACCACTTCAGGCCTCACTACTGGCCAAACGTGATGATGCGTTGTCAGACATTTCAAAGGAGTGTTTCTTCTCAACCAGAGGAATTGTGCTGCAGGTAATGTTGGACATCACCCTCAGAAAAGCCTAACTTTTAGGCACTTCGTCACCTTGACCCATTTCTTTTTACAATTTTATTGGGTTTCAACTGGGCGAAGAAGGCAGCTTTCTCCACCAGAGACGGTTCGGCAATACGACCCACACAACGTGTCCCAAAATAGTGTGCCCGTTGAAATCAAGGCTGATTTCCTAAGTTCCGGGCGAATGCTCCACCACTTGCCGTATGCTGTTGGGCATGTTAGAACCATTTTTATTGTTTGGATAACATTCAACACTCACAAGTGAGTTTTGCAAACATGACAGGTACACCATGGAACCCACAATGCTTTTGATGGAATTTAATGGAATACCCTACAATTCAAGCTTGCAGTTTGATTTGGAACATGGAGGAAATAATGGATTAATAGAATCGAGTTCATTGCAAATCATTTCCTATGAGTCAAAACGAAGAGAGTTTTGGCAATGAAACATTAAATGTTGTTAAGGAAGAACTTAAAGTTTTATCACTGATTATTATTGAAATGGATGTTTGATTTGCCTTTTAATGTATGAAAATAGAGATAATCAATGCACAAAAAGTGTGTTGAGTTTTTTTTTTTTTTTTATTTATTTATTTATTTTTTATTGATACCACTTAATAGCTTTTTGTATTAGAGATGATCAATTATTTTAGAATAGTTTTTACAATCTATTATGTCTTATTTTAGAAATATGTCATAGTTGATTTATAAAATGATGTATTTGGAAAATAAGTTTTATTTTAAACTAGACTTTTTAAATATTTTTTTTATTCTTTTAGAATTTTTATAAGCTTATTCAAAAAGCAATCATTCAAAATTGCATTTCAAAAGTTAAATAAGAGTTTAAAAGCATAATCAAACATTTCTAAAGCATTTAATCTGTTTTATATTTATATATGATAAAATCATAATATTTAATCTGTTTTATATTTATTTTTTAAAAATCTAATATAAAAAATTATTTCTAAATATATATATATATATATATAAAATAAGAAAAATTTCTAAAAAAATATGTAAGATTATATTTGATATTATAGTTTATCACATAAAAGGCACTAAGATAAACTAACTAAAGATAAGAGAGATTTTTAAAAAATAAATAAAAACCATAAAAGAGAGGACTATCATGTTTAGTATTCTCAATTCTTTTCTTCATTCTTGTTTATCTTTTGGCTTTTATTGGTTCTATAATTAATACAATTGTATTTATTTATTTATTTATTAAAATATAGTCACTTTATTTTTGTATTGTTTTACTTCAGTTATATAAAATAATAAAAAGATATTATAAATACCCTTAAAATTTGCTAATATATCTTTATATTCTTGATAATAACAAATCTATCTCTTATTTTTATTATAATTGCAAATTTGCCCTTCAATGTAATAAGCTATAATCTTCTTGTTTTTTTAAGTTGCAACAAGGGCTTAGAATGCATGCCATACAAATTATGGCGTAATACTTTATATAACATCTTGGATACCTCATAAATTAGATACTGCCTCTATCATCACCAATGTGAGTGCATACATGAGCTACATCGACTAGTTTTATTTTGGCCTTCTCCTTGGTAATGGTGTATTGATCAAGGACCTCTGGCTCTCCTTGAAGTTGTAGTATTGAAAGTATATACCATGTTAAGAGAAGCTATTAAGCTTTAAGCTTAAGCAGACACAAAGAGCTTTGAAGTTATGAAGCGATTTAGGATAAGAAATCAATTTTTAGATGATTGGAGCTTAAAAGGTCAAGTACTCAAAGAAACTAATTGTCTTGCATGACAAAAACAAACATGCTTTGATAAATACTATAGAGAATCATTAAAACCTTTATCATATCCTACTATAGGAAGCAATAAGTTTAACAATAGACATTTCTTATTTCAAATTATATAATTGTATGAAATTTAAATTGAAGGTGTAGTGATCAGCTTGAGGGTTCTATGTATGTTGTTTGGAAGAGTAGCCAATGATATTAATTAAAATTCACATGCTTGTATTATAAAGAGTGGTCATGAAAATTGCCAAAATTGGTGATCCTTAACATACAAGTATTATTGGGCAATGTGGATTGGTTTGACTAAGAGTTAATAGTCCTTTTGAGTTGATAAACTTAATTTAGATCTCTCAAGATAAACCACAAAGATTCAATGGGCATTGCAACTAGTTGATTGTCAATGCAAGAAGTTGTTGAAAAATATGAGTATTTGTAGGTATTCTTTTATATATTGGTATTGTGGCTATTATTGGTGAGATGTCTAACTTACTTATAGTACTAGATATTTATTAAATGGTAAGGTTTCATGATTGTGTTACAAAATCACAAATGATTGAAACACATTCAATATTAGGATGCATTACATTTGGAATCAACTATGCAAATCCTAAGTGGCAGGTTCTTAAGACTCTATAAAGCATATTTCATTGAGAGAACATTAAATCATTCAATCTATCAAAATAGGCTTGACTTTTATATAATATAGATAGTTTAAAATTTCAACTAAATTGGATCTTTTAATAAAAGATTACAAATAGATTAGTTGACAATGGTCTAAACTAATAATTAACAATGAAGTATAAATTTGCTTCTATAAAGTACTTTTTGTATTACAATTAAGTCAGTACATGATGCAATTCTATCTATTGGATATGATCACATGTATACTACATTGTAAGGCATGGATATTGTCAACTTAGACTATATGATCCTTAAATGAAAGAACCAACATTTTAATACAACATCTTTAAGTGAATGCTACATCCCTGATGACAATAATGTTTTGAGCTAGTTAGATAATACTTCAAAGCATTTTCTTGACTCCATTGCAATATTCTTTACATTTGTTATTGAGTGTAAAGGCCTTTAATACTTTTTTACTTTACTCACAAATTGATAAACCCTACTTGTCAGCATTGAATTATAATAGATAATATTATAAAGATGTGTGATTACTCTGTGAAGTTGAATTTGTCCTTCTTTTTTTCTTTGAGTTTCTTACATTCAGATATTGTTTTTAAGAATGCCATGTCCATTGTTGTTGCCAACATCATGATGTGCTTCTTACATGTAGTAATAATATATTCAATCCCTAATTAATACACCATTATCAAGGAAAAGGCCAAAGTAGAAATAGTCAATGTACCTCACACGTGCACCTACACTTGTGACGGCAAAGATAATGTCCATTTTGTGAAGTGCCCAAGATGTGACACAAAGTGCCAATCCAGAATCTACATGACACTTGCTTTGGGCCCTACTTCCAACTAAAAAAACAAGAATGTTATAGCTTATCACATTGAAGGGCAGATTTGCTATTATAATAAAACAACGGGATAGATTTGATATTATAAAAAATACAAGGATATTCTGGATAATTTGACAAATTTTAAGAGTATTTATGATACTTTTCCTAAAATAATTCATTGTTCTACTTAACATTCTATACTTAACAACATACATCAAAATATTCCACAAATAGAATTCAGATGTCCAATTATTGTGATCATGCTATTTGTCATAAGTCACTCATCCTTTTAATCATTATCATGTCATCACTATGGTAGATTACAAATATCAACCTGTCTATGAGGGAGTTTTTTTATTATTTACTATTTTTGTTATCTCTGGGCTCTCATTCCATGGTTCCATCTTCCTCATCCATCATCATTATTTATTATTATTTACTATGAATATGAGTATTCTCATGCAGTAAGGGTGGATGGTGAAAACAGCAAGCAAATGTAAAACACTTTCTTCCAGATGAATGCACCTGCCTTTCTTCTTTTCTTCTTATGCTTGCTTTGCACAAAAAACGGAAAAAAACGAGATAGAGAGAGAGGGAGTGGGATGTTTTTATTGTGTTTGAGGCTGTGGGTGGTTCCTAAAAAGTGTATCCAGTTGTGGAGCCCACCCAATGAAGCAATGACCATGTACAGTACTAAGCTTCATTTCATTTCTCTCTCTCCTTGAAGACTTTTGGTTTATTAAATGAAAGTAGGAACCCTTGACTGTTGATTGTCTATCCATTAGTGATCTATTACAAGAAACCATTCATTCCTTGATTATTTATGTTTGTGTTCTCATATATATATATATATATATATACACACTTAAACATCATTTGGTGTTGAGGAGGCTGGTGATATCATCCAAAATGGAAGAGAGGTGGCAGGTATCCAACATAGCAGCAAACCTTGACTCCTGCACACAAAGACCCACTCTCAAAATTCCTTCCTTCTTCCCCACTCCATTGCTTGTTCCATGCTGGACTCTTGCTTCCTTGAAGACTGGAGCCATGCCTTGTGAGCAGGAAGTTAGTTACTTATCTATGATTATCAATACAGATATAGATAGATAGATATGTGGGTGTGTATATAGATGGAGAGAGAGAGAGGTACATATGGTCTGTTTGGGACATCAGAAGGCAGAAAAGGAAATGAACAGTGAAGAAGCATTCATTGTTTCTCTACAGAAAAAAGGGAAGGAAGGAAGGAAGGGTGAAGAAGAATCAAAACACACACACACTCTCTCTCTCTCCAACTGATTGATTGGGCTTTGTTTGTGTGTGGCCATAACTGACTGACTGTGTCCATGGGCAATTCCAATGCACCCACCAGTTGGGCACCCCACCCACCCACCCACCCCCTTTGAAGGAGAGCCATGGAAGGAAGGGTTTAGGGCTGTGGACACAGTCAGTCAAAGCACAAAATGGATGGATGGATGGATGGAGGTATTTGTATTCCCTTGAGGGGTCTCTCCCATTGGGCCCTGACCCACCTCTGAGTGAGGGAGGGAGGGAGGGAGTGAGCCAGCCACACTTGTTTCACAACCCCCATAATTTTGTCTTTGCCAAAGGGTCTGAAACTGTCTTTATGATCCACACATACACACACACCACAACACAAGGAATCCTCTTTTATTAGTCTGTCTGCCTTGTGGTTCCTCCTTGTGTTGTGTGTGTGCATTGAAAAGATAGTTTGAGCTTGAACTTTTCATGCTAATATGTTCATTCACTTAAATTTCAGCAAGCTCTCACTGTATGACTTTGATGTGAATAGTGCCATTTACATACCTGTCAAGTTTAAGTGCTATACCTTTCATATAAATCACACAGTCTTGGTGTAAGCTTTGTGTAACAGTCTTCAGCATTCAAAGACACATTTATTTTAAAGGATTTCTACAGACTTCAACTGTAGTAATCTGGAACCAATTTACATATTATTTGAGGTATCTTACTTTCATATTCTTCTTGCTTGTTTGTGGTTTTAAATATCTGTTTTAAAATTCTAGATTATTGTAGAAAACACAATAGAACAAAATCTAATGGGAAATCTTTAGATGAATCTCGACTCTCTATATATGTTTATTGCTATGCATCTATACTATATCATTTGCATTAGCATACTATTGTTCTTTGTCATAATTTTGGTTCATAAATTTTGCTAATCAAATTAATCATTTTCTTCTTATAATTATTCTATTTGATATTTGCTACATTATATTCTTCTTGACTTGAGTTGAATAATCTTTAATTTAAGTTTGCATTGTAAGCTGTTTGTTTCTTTATAATTTTCTATCAAAAAACTAACAAATAAAACAAGAGTTTATTCACTCGATCATATTTAAAATTTTAGAAATAGTAGCACTCTCTGCTACATTTAATTTAGTCAAAAACTAAAAGTCTACTTTTTTTTTTTTTTTTTTTTTAATCTTATTGAGAATTTTTTTAATGTTTATTGTATTAGATAATATAAATTAAATTTACATTTTGGCTTGATACTTATTGGTTTTTCTTTTTTCTTTATTAAGTTGTTTGATTTTCTTCATTTTTGACTATTTAATGCTTTTATAAACGGTTACATTGCCATAAACTTTTTTTTGGTTACATTAACAGAAATAGAATGCTAATAGACATCCTCATCAAACTTTACTAAAATCTATTTTGATGAATATAACCAATCAATACCATATGATCATATTACATCTTTATTTTAATCTAGATAATATTTCATAGAAAAAAATTAATAATATATGGAATATTTGACTATACTAAAGAACTTATTTTCTTCTATAATTCAAAGTATTCTTAAAAATTTAATGACAATTTTTTTAACTAATTTTTTTTGTATCTATTTCTTACTTTTTACTTTTCTTAAAATATTATTGTGATACAATAGATTCCTTTGTTTTTTTCTTATTTTTTTAAAATTAAAAATGTTTCATATAATTTTTTTCTATTTAAATTTCAAAAGTGTTTATTTATAGTTTTTCGTAATAGATTGTTCTTAGTTTATCAGACGTTTGATTATTTTTTAAATTTATAATGATAAATATATAGACGTTTATTTTTTTACTGTATTAAATAAATTCATATTTAGATTTATTATACGGTCTTGCCTTGCTTTAGTTTTCTGAAATTCAATTTTTAATCATTTAGTTGGATAATTTATTTATTTATTTTTGTAATTTTATCTTAAAAAAACATATCAATGAAATTTCTTGGAGCAGTGATTGGATTTGTGATAGTTTCATTTTGCAATCAAATTTATGTTTGGTGTTTTAGGCAGCTTTGGCTTTATACAATTATTTAATAAAATTTGATAAAAGATTATAATCTTCATCATAAATCCTTTTCTTTATCCACAATTTTCTACATTTTATCCACTTTTTCTTAACTAGTAGAGTAATTAAAGAATTTTTTTTTTAGTCTTTTTTTTATTTAGGAGAATGTTAAATAGATCCACCCTTATATTAAATCAACCCATTCTATCTTAACTATTAAAAAAATGATGGTTTCCAACCTCGCTCCATCTATTCTCTATTCCTTCTATTCTCCATCCCTTCATTCTTTGCTTTATAGCCTCAATTGAAATAGAATGTTACTTACTAAATTTTCACACATTTTCCTAAGGTTGCAGTTTTTCTTGACTTATCTTTCAATAAAACTTTGTCTACCAAATCTAAAGTTAATGGACATGTTCAAGATCAAGTTGATTCCTACAAACAAAAAGGTTTCTTATATGAGAGAAAGTAAATACAATTTCTATTGAAGGGCTCAAAAAAACCACTAAGAACTTCAACTTCTAAAAGTGTTTATTAAACCTCTTCAGTTACAATATATGATATAGAATAAAATGCAAATCTAGGAGTGATACCAATATTAGGTACTAAAAAACTCTCTAAGTTTTATAAGTAGTTTGATGTGCCAGATAATATAGTATAACTACAAATTAAATGTTCTTTACAGTCCAAAACATATTCAATTTAGGCCAAAGATCTTATAAGTTTGAATACTACTCCAGCTTTGGCTTCCAAATTCTTGATTTGCATAAGAGTGTAACCTATATTAGAATAAAAACATAAAGCTATATTAACCACATAATGCCTTTTGATGCTTATGCCTTCTAAAATATCAATGTGGTACACTCATTGTATTTAGGTCTAAAATTGTAGAGGACATGATTGTACAAAGCTTTGCCTCTAGTTGCATTTAAGTCAAAGAGTTTACCATTGAGAAGGTGTGTAATTACATATAACCTTCGGATCTACTTTTAATGAATGACACCTTTTTGACCATGGTGTACTCAATTTAGAAATACCTTCAACCTCCTTGCAAGAGCATTGTGTTGGCTTCAATTGTTGATCATATCTGCAACTTCCAAAATCAATTGCACCTCCAGCTAGCCAAATCATGCAAGCAACTGCATGGATTCAAGAGGCTATTGTGGAGTTGGATCCAATATGATTAGCTGCACCAAACACAATGCATGGTGGTGTTTGTCTTTGCTATATGCATTGATGCACAATTGCTCCTTGTTGCAAGGTATGTAATGCAACCTTATCTAAGAATTGGTTTTAGCTATGTTCATACCCACTAAATTACTCAATATAAGAAGTCTTGGCTTTTATTTGCAACTTCAAGGTATGTATGTGTGTGTATATGTGGCTTTGTGTCTGCCTATGTGCAGATTTACAGTGTTGAAAATCTGATATTAGAGCCTTTACAAAAACACCATGGAAGGCATTTCATACATATTCTATTGCTTGCAACTACCTTCCTAGAGGGTCTTGTCTCATGTTTAATGTTGTATCACCCACCCCCCTATTGTCATTACACCATAAAGTAAAATACACAAGTCTATATCAACTCTCTTGCTTTGTAATATAATAGCAAAATCTTTAAGAAGAAACATAAGGGATCGAGAAGAGAGCTAGGAACAAAGGAAGCAAGGAGCGGAGGGATAAAAGACTAGAAACCATCAATTTTTTTTAATGATAATTAAGATAGAATAGATTGATTTAATAAAAGAGTGGATCTATTTAAGATTCTTCTTTACTTATTAGATTAAGAAATACATATATAATTCTATTAATAAATAATTAGATAATATTGTATCTCCTCAAATCTTTTAAGTTATGATCTTTTTATTTGTGAATGTATCTTTGCAAATACAAAAATGGTCTAATTTGGCTAAGATTGCTATGTCTTCTATTATATTAATGCTTGAATATTTAAGTCTATTTCTATAAAAATAAGTCTTTCAAATAGAAATAAGTAAAAAAATAAATTATATATATTTTATCTTTCCATATATATATATATATATTTATTATATTTTATAATTAAAATCTGAATAAATATTTAGAAATATAAAAAATAAGATGTATCTATAGATTATTGCTTTCAATTGATAAATTTGATTCATATACATAGGCAATGACCAATTTCTTTGGTAGAATATTTAGTGGTATGATTCATAACATCCACTTATTAAGCAAAGAATCTATGTTTTAGTCTAAATGTTTAAAGTAGGGAGGTATAAGAATGCATATCCCACCTTGATATGGTGCCATTTGGATCCTTCACATTGCTAGGGGTTGCTTCCAAAATAAAATTAAAGAAATAAAGAGTTTGGCAACAAAACTTGTCTCTATATTCTTGAGCTTTGGCACCACATAATTAGTGTTCTTAGATAAATAACACATCACATCTTGAATGAATGTTGTGAAAATATTCGTGTTTAGTTTTAAGGACTTTCTTCTTATGTTCCTTCAGATCTCCAACATTATATAACAACAACATGTGTAAAATAGTGCATTAAGAATTTGTCAAAAGAGTGGGTGAGGGAATTTACTTGAGAAGAAGAGGGGATGGGTGGGTCAGACACAGAGCGTAGGACTGGGTTCATGCCATCGAGAGAAAGAGAGAGAGTGAAAGCGAGAAATGGGGAGGGAGGGACATGGAGGCATGTGCGCGGGCTTGAGTGCCTGCCCCATGGGGGAGGGGGGGGGGGTGGGTGATGGGGTCATAGGGGAGTGAGGGCAGAGGGGGGGGGGGGGCAGGCTCAGCAGCAAAACAACAAACAACATCAACACCATCAACAAACAACCATCCTCACCTTCTCGCCAACGCCATTCCATTCATTCTCTCAGCGAGCGAGTGAGGGAGCGAACAGCGGAGGAGGAGCCGCGCCACGTTGCGATTATCCGCCCTGATTGTCTGCCTTGCTTTCTCATTCTCCTTCTCTCTTTCTCTCTCTCAATCTCTCTTTCTCTCTTCTCTCTCTTCGTGGCGTTGGCCATGGGTAGCACTGCTACCGTGCCAATGCGGATGAATCATTCGCATCATCGATGAGGGTGCGTTTCCTGATGCAGCAGCAGCGGTGATGCCATATTGCCAAGCCCAGCCAGCAGTGGCGAGGGAGTCCTTCTCCCTGGTGTTGGTCTGGGTGTGGTCAAGCCAGTGCGGCTCTCGCGACGGGGTTCGGTGGTGGTGGTGATGCGCCACAAGGATGTGAATGGTACGGGGTTTTGGTAGGGATTGGTGTGGGGGACTCTGAGATTTTTTTTTTCTTCTTCTTCTTCTTCTCCTCCTATTGATTGCGGCGGAGGGAGCGTGTGGTCAACTTTTTGTGCTGTTTAGAGGATTCATCGCAGTGGTTGGCACACATTGAATGTATGAGCGTGGCGAAATTGGGTTCGCTTTTGAATATTTTGGTGAAGTGTGGGAGTGGATGTGTTCGTGCGGACGATATGATCTGGACAATAATTCCCTGCCGTTTACGTGGCGTCGTGGAAATATGTGTTGGTCGTTGTTGCGGTTATTGAGGCTTGATTGCGCGTTAGTTTGATTGGGTTTTGTGGAGGTGATTCAAGGAGCTGGTTGGAGTGGCGATGTGACGCATATCGGTTCGTTTTATTCGCGTGGGTGCGGTTACATACCTGTGGGGAGTCGGTAATTGTTACATTGTGCTTGGGGTACTTGAGAGTAGACATCAAATTCATCCAAGGGTTTTTTTCTCATGTCACCTCTGGTTTTAGGAAGCCGCGGTCGCTGCCAGTGGAGATCATCACGATCTTACTTTGTCTTGTCATGTCCTCGGGTTCGGAAGTTTCTGAAAATTGTGGGAGTAACTTGGGAATTGTTGGCTTAGCCATTTGTGGTTTTTGGTCATTCTCTCACAACCCTAGGCCTTTTATCAGACCTTGTGTATTGTGACCATTTCGATCTTTCGTTTAGTTGTGAGAATATCGATTCTGCATTTCTGTTGGAGAGCCCGATAAACTTAAGCGCTTTTTTCTGATCTTCCGATTCCGCTCATTTTGCCCATTCCAGCTGTTGAGGGGTAGAAGTAAAGTTACGACGATCAAGGAGTGGGGAATATCTTCTGAGTTGAAGGATCGTAGTAGATGAGTAGAAGGATATGCAATAGAGGGTGCAGCATTGACGGTTGGAACTTGGAACATTGATGACAGTTCATATGGCGCGACAAGGAGGCGTCAATTCGCAAACCAGAGCGCATTTTCTGGAACATGGTGGGGATCGGCCTTTGCGACCTTCACCTATGGATCCAAATGCGAAGGATTCGATGCACAATGGGCCTCTCAATAGGCGTCATTTGACTTCAGCTTGGCAGCCAGGTGCAGATGAAGGATCTCCTTCATCAATTGAAAGCATTGCCATTGGAGATCAAGTCTACCCCTCAGCAGAGGGATCCTTACCAACGTTTCAGAAACTGAGGGGAGGAGGAAATCACCTTCCAGACATGTCTCTGTTCTCAGAAGATGAAGATGCGCAGGAATTAACTCAGGATGGCTCACCGATTTCTCACAGCAGACGGAGGAAGCATGCTGGTCATCCATTGGCACATCTAAATGTGTTTACCAATTTTAACGATGGTTAGTCAACGAATATCGAATGCTCTTGATTGATAACATAATTGGGAGGATTTTTTTGAGCTGCAGTGTCGCTGGCTTTTGTTACTGTTCGACAGTCTGTTGATTTGATTGATCTTGAAAAAATTTCGGTCTTGCTGAGCGCATCTGTAGGGTTACCTTGAAAATTATCAATGCCAGCTCCGAATATTCTCTTCTGGAGCTACTGTCTTGTACTTTTTCGATCCTAATGATCATCCGTGCAATAATATCGGGGAAGCACTCTTGTTTAGTTCGGGTGGCCTGAGTATCACCTGGAGTGGCCGGCATCCTATTAGTCAGAAACTTGTTGTTCAACCTAAACGTAGAAGCAGGCTTTTCTAAAGGGTGGTTATTCTAATTAGTTTGGATATCTGAATATAAAGAGGGTATGTCTCATCTTTGGTGAATGCCGAGTCTATTTTTTGAACTGATGTTAGTGCATGTTTCGTTTGGTGAAAGCAGTGATGGCAGACGAAATATCAACGCATTCGGAAGATTATTCTTTTCCTCGCGTGAAACTGTTATGCAGTTATGGTGGTAAGATCTTGCCAAGGCCAACCGATAATCAGCTGCGTTATGTGGGAGGAGAGACTAGACTGATAACAGTGAGTCGGGATATCAGCTATCATGAACTCATTCTGAAGATGGCAGAATTGTATGCTCAAGCACACACTATCAAGTACAAGCTACCAGAAGAAGATCTTGATGCGTTAGTTTCTGTATCCTCGAATGAGGATGTTGCTAATATGATGGAAGAGTACGACCGGCTCCAGGCGGCAGAAGCTTCTCCAAGGTTACGACTCTTTCTTTTTTCTGACGTGGATCATGACTCTGTGCATCTGAACGAGTCCTTAGGAGACCAGAGGAATCCCGAGCAACGTTATGTTGATGCGGTGAATGGCATTTCAGAGACTGGCTCTAGGAAGCACTCACTAGATGGAGGCTCGCTTGCTGTAGCGCCAGTTGTTATGGACAGCTTGATTGACGTTGGTGGTGATGCTTGGAGCCTTAATCGGCCACAAGACAGCGTACCGGTGGCTTTATTAGCACCCCAGATATCTCAGGATGTTGCCTCCTTGATCCATCATGTGCCAGTTGCTTTACCTGTTTCTTCTATCCCACCAGCACCCTCTTCATCTTCTGCGCCCTCGTCTCCCCCACTTCTACCCAGGGTTCTGAAACAGGCAGGTTTTATACCAGACATGCGCCTTCCGTTCCATCCTGAACAACACTCCAATATGAGTGGGCACCAATATACTGTTGTCCAAGCAGATGGGAATGTTCTAGAGACAGACAATTTTGGAGTTAACTTGTCTACTGCTTCGACTTTGCACGATCACCTGTATAACGCCTCAGATATGCACAGAGGTTCCGAATCTCCCAGGATAATGCAACACGAGGGTGATTTGGTGGGTGGTCAGCAGGATCTTGCTGCTCGCGAGGATTTACGCCGTCTCTCCGAGGTTCGCATTCCCCGTGTGCCTTCTCACGGTAAGTTGACACGCCTTTCTGAACAACACTTGGAGGCGACTTCGTCCGCCAGACAACGTCACAGTTACCAGCAGTCACAACAGACACAGCAACAGGGTGGTTGGCCAACACATTTATTTGAGGAACAGACACATGTATACAGGCGGGTGGAGCTCGTGCAGTCCACTAGCGATGTACTGGTACAGCCGATTGCGCCTGGGCAGCAGCAACAACTACCCCATTTCAGGAGTCCTTTCCAAAACATATTGACAGCCTCGCCTATCGATCAGCTTATATATCGGCCAGCTGATCACCTCAGTCAAGTTCAAGGGGAAGAGGTTTTCGCACCTTTTATGCAACGATCTATATCTGCAAACACAATGGGTCCTGTTGGCTCTACTGCAGCAGTCTCTTACAATGTTGGAGCAGGTTCTGCCCCCACATCACCAAGGTTCCACGCGTCGAATATGCAATCCCAGTCGCAGCTGCAGCAGGTTCCTCGCACTTATGCTGGGCCAAACTATGCAGACCAGCAACAACAGCATAACCCCAGAAACCATCCCCATAGCGACGGTGTATCTAGATTAAGGCCGGCTACATCTCCTCCACGCTACAGAGATCATCTTGGCCAAACGGATGATAGACTCCTTCGACCACTCCAGCAACCAGTAACCGTAACGCCGGACATACTTCAACAAGAACTCTTTTTGTACGATGGTCATAATAATGGACACAGTCAATATACGGAAGGAGTGACAAGGGCCCAAGTTCCTCAGTACTTGGGGCACAATCCATTCCAAGACGGCTCTGGTGGCTTTTCAGAGTCTTACTACTCGGGAACGCTAGACGGTGGGGATGGGAGGCGCCAGAGAGAGAGGATCCCTCAGCAGTCATTTCAGCCCTCTCTCTTCAACTCTCGAGACGACTTTCAAGAACACAATATTCCCTCAGCTGAGCCACTATCAGCACACCCAAAGTTCCTAGATAAACCCATGGATTGGGTTGTCCATCAGTGTGGTCGTGATGCGGAAGAGACCAGGCCTTGGCGGAGTGGGAGGGCATGCACAGGTCAAAATGAAAATGCGAAAGAAGGTTATGGGGTGGACTCGGAAGCACCTAAAGTTTTTTTTTTGCATTTGCCTGAAGATTCTGAAGATCTCCTAGCGATGTCAGACTCCTACTTACTTCGGAATTCTGATGTGGTAGAGTCTCCGATTCCAAATAACCAGCATTCTAGGGGCACTGGAACTCAATCATATGCAGTAGGCCCTCAACCGTCCACTCTTGGTCAAGTAGCTGTGGATATGCCACAGATTCCTTCAATTGTTGGACGGAAAAATGAATCAGCCTTTTTCGCCAAGCCTCAACCGAAACTTATAGAAGTTCTGCCAGATCATGAAAGTAAACCTGCAGGAACACTAGTGAATCATCTGTCCTCTGATTCCTCTTCCAACAAGTTGGCGTCTCAAATGGAAACGGATGACAAGGCAGCAGTTGTTGCCTTCGATAATTTGTTCCATCATCTTTCAGACACGTCAAATGTGAGACTGGGGAATATCGAGTTAACAAATTCTGCCGAATTGCGATGGGGAGGGATTAATGATGCAAACGAGTCAAAAGTGGAGTCCTCTCTACAAATACGTGATAAGACCAATAAACAAGATCGTTTTCAACATTCATCTGGGTCAGAAGTTCCACAAGGCGGGCAAAGCAGACCTTCAAGTGGAACTCGAATTGAAGTTTCTGAAGATATTACTTCGCAGCGGTTACATAACAATTCTATCATCTCACAAGGTAACGACGCGTTGGCGACAGAGGACATTAGCTCAACGGCTTACAGTTTCCATAATCTGATCTTGCCTGATGGTATGTCTCCACCAGTAGCTCAGCTTTCCGTTTCAACAGCTCAGACTCAGGTTGTGCAGCCCATGACGACCAGAGTGACATCGTTCACTATCCCTGCTCTTTCAATTACGGTTTCGACGGAGTTATCTATTCCCACCTTGCCGAGTGCATCTGCCAATACAGGTACCTCCGTTGGTACTTCTATTACAGAGCAGGAAGCCACTTCAATGGGTTCCCTTCTTTTCAACCCAGGATCTATAGCTCCGAGAATATCTGAAGCTGCTGTCGATGGATCAACAGGGCAGAATGTGGACCCTGGGAGAAAAGGCAACAGATTTAATACGTCACAACTTTCTGCTACAGGACATCTTGCTGAGGACATGGCATCTTCAGTGCTAGTTAGCTCGACAAGGGATATGTTAGCTCCTCCGTCGTCCAACAACAATTTGCAGGTAGAAGACAAGGGCAAATGCTTGCCTTTTTCTCAAGACACTACTTCTGTTATACAATCTAATCTTTGCCATGCTCTCTCCTTCGGAGCGTCGAACTGGGACGCTGTGCAGAACCTTACCGACGTTAATGCAAAAGTTGATGACAATCCAACTGTGATTCTGGATATTACCGGGCAAGAGGAGGATTTGGATTTGCAACCTCCTCCTATAGTGGAAGAAGAGCCAACAGTTGAGGTGAGCCTTTCAAACAGTTTTAGGAACGCCCGACGTATTCGCTAGTTGATGAGCTTCTCAATATCTGCTCTTTTCACAGGGTTTTTAGCCTACATATAAACTGCCGGTTACTTGCAGGAACCGGCTGCCGGGGCTGGAGCTGGTAACCATGAAGACCTGACGAAGGGTTTCAGTAATACTGGCACTGCAGAGGACGCCGAAGCTGAAGCCATCAGAAGCGGTCTGCAGGTGATCAATATTCTGTCTGACCTGATTTAATGCTATGTCGCACTAACGATGCTGTAGTAAACATCTCTTCAAAAATCGCAGAAGCTCACTTGATAAAATCTCTCCTTTTGCAGACTATCTTGAATGCTGATCTTGAAGAAATGCGAGAGCTTGGGTCTGGTACGTTTGGAACTGTGTACCATGGGAAATGGAGAGGCACCGACGTTGCTATCAAGCGAATCAAAGCCAGCTGTTTTGCTGGTCGGCCTGCTGAGAGAGATCGCCTGGTATGATAGTCGGGTGTATTCTAGTGGATCTCTGATATATGGCTTAACTTACAAATTGAACGTCTTTGACTTAGGGTCTACCTTTACAGAGTGTATTCAAATGTATAGGTATATCGTTTGCATGTACTTCTGTCAGTAATGTGGAGTTGTGTTTGTTGCAGATTGCTGATTTTTGGAGAGAGGCATGCACATTGAGTCAGTTACATCATCCTAATGTGGTTGCCTTTTATGGAGTAGTTCGTGACGGTCCTGGAGGGACACTCGCAACTGTTACGGAGTTCATGGTGAATGGTTCACTGAAGCAAGTCTTGCAGAAAAAAGATAGGTATTGTTTTAAGGCCTACTTGAGTCCCTTCATGAGCTGCTCCTAATGTACTGGGTACAGCTTGTCATTTCTTCTTTTAGTAGATGTTTCGTGCTATCCATAATTTTGTGACTTAAATTGTCTCGTTTTCTGTGCGTCAGAACTATTGATCGCCGCAAGCGATTACTTATAGCAATG
Source organism: Physcomitrium patens (assembly GCF_059467195.1). Classification (NCBI taxonomy): domain Eukaryota; kingdom Viridiplantae; phylum Streptophyta; class Bryopsida; order Funariales; family Funariaceae; genus Physcomitrium; species Physcomitrium patens. Next base: position 15,954,032 of record NC_143424.1, on the reverse strand, counting down.
GATGCAGCTTTTGGAATGGAGTATCTCCACAATAAGAACATTGTGCACTTTGATCTGAAGTGTGACAACCTACTTGTTAACATGAGAGATCCTCATCGACCTATTTGTAAGGTACTCCGCTAACAAAATACTGGAACACTTGTATTCTATTAATGATAAGATCTTGTACGATATTGTTTTACAAATATGTGCAGCTGAGGCCCAGAATCATCCTAAAAAAGGATCTGATATCCAGAAAGTCGGGGCTTGTTGATTAAATAAACTCCTTCAGAATCTTACATAGTGACATCCTTCATCCAACAACTCAATGTCCTCAAATGCTCATTGTGTTCTGAGATTCGAGAGCGCAATGAGCTTTTGAGGATGCACTGTTGGAGAGTTATTGTTTGGTGAGGTTTTGGACCATTTCCAATGCTTTATCTAAGAACAAGGAAGAAAAGCTCTTTTTACGTTGATTTAAAGTTAATTTAAGCGCCAATATGTATCCTATGTGTTGAGAATGCATCATATAACGCGGGGTAGGTTGTATTCTTCTGTGTGATCTCCAGGTTGGGGACCTAGGACTATCAAAAGTGAAACATCAAACCATGGTGTCAGGTGGTGTGCGAGGGACCCTGCCATGGATGGCCCCAGAATTGTTGAATGGGAGCAGCACTTTGGTCACTGAGAAAGTATGTGATTTGTTCATTATATTTTTCAGTTTATCTAAATATATTCAATTACTCCTATATATTAATATAGTTTCGTGTGTTAGCTGGAGATTCAGTTTTGACGATACATCCGTCTGGAGATGTCGGTTGTTTGATTGCTGATAGCAACTCCTATTTTTATATTTTGGAGTCTTGCTAGTTAAGTCTTCTTTATCTCATTCAAACGTTCTTTAAACCCGTGCAGGTAGACGTATTTTCTTTTGGGATAGTTATGTGGGAGCTGCTCACAGGAGAAGAGCCTTACGCAAATATGCATTACGGAGCGATTATAGGTTCGAAGTTCACTCCTAGATTCATTTTACCCTCTATGGTTCCTTGTCTTTGTTGTTGGTCGTTATTTGTATGTAGATGTTTGGAAGAAGATGTTGGTAATGGTGATGCAGTGACTGTTGGTCTTGCTCTTGTATTTTACGAATTATACATTATGCGCGTGCTTTCGAACATTTTTGCATGTAGTTTAATGGTATTCGGTGTTCTTTGTCCAGGAGGAATTGTTAACAACACATTGAGACCTTCAATACCTACTTGGTGTGACCCACTTTGGAAATCGCTGATGGAGAGATGCTGGTCAGCAGAACCTGCGTCCAGGCCCAGCTTCTCTGAGGTTGCCAGTGAACTTCGGTTGATGGCAGCAGCACTTCAACCCAAAGGTCATGGTAAGTTTTTTCATCGTTGAAGATTAGATGTTACCATTAAAATAAAATTTTGGTTGTCCTTATGATTGTTGCTTACTTATGTTTGTTTGTTTGATTGATGTCCTAGTTGACGCACAAATTCAATCTAGACATTGAAGGAATTTGGTTATTGATGTTGTGCTCTGTGTTGTGTAGCGACCTAGTAAATGCGGGAGGCAGGTGAAAAGTATGGTATAGGATAAAATAGGATGATGACAGTGACATGAATTGGCATCAACACCTTCAAGATGTTTGCCGTTGTGGTAAAGTTAATGTTGCACTCGTATGTGTACTTTCTCAGAGTAGAGTGCAGTACAAAAATTTGTAAAGATCTGCTGGTTTCACTAGTCACTGTACTTGGACTGATGCAGCCAGCTAAACGGTACTGTTTTGTATAGGAAAAGAGTCGAGTGTTTTTGTACAAAATGTTGGCAAGCAACCACTGGGACAGTCTGTGGTGAGTAGTCACATTTTGGTACATTTTCCAGGTATCATCTATATCGTGGATGTTGTAATTAGATCAAGTGCTTAGTGAAGAATTTTTTGGCCTTCTGGGGTCCACTCTAGTCGTGATTCTCCTCTATTTTAGTCGTGGTGACGTCTGTTATCGGATGTGTTGCTGCATTATAGATGGATACAGTACATTAACCCAGAGCTTCCACCTCAGTTGTTTCATACTTGAGTGCGTTAGAGCTTTGTACGCTGTACAATTTATGCATCTGAGCCGTTACTTCCTACATCTTTAAGGTAATCAATGCCTTTTCAAACCTTTTTATTTGCAGGATTGACTATTTTCGGTGCTTCTCTGATTGTGTTATTTGTTCTGTACTTGCTTGGTGCTTTAAATTTGCATAGAACAACAATTGCAACTTGATGGTTTTACTGCTTCTTGGTAACAGTCTCTGCAACTGCTTGCTACTTACATGCACATTTTTCTTTGGTTTACATGCATCAGGACTTGTCTCAGTGCCTTGTTTACCGCTCAACTGTGGATGTGTTACTGTGTCTACCAAATGATGTTTTGTTACTCAAAGATGTTATAAATATGATGTCTAGAGTTTGGTAAAACTTGATTGGTTCATACCATGGAGGAAGGGGATGGAGAATATGGACATTGTTGGGATGGACAATGACTCAGATGGCTCTACATAACCCAATATTAATCATTCCCATATCATCTTCCCTTAGGCTTGTCACATGTATAATCCTCAGTTTGAATGCAACACCCAACGAGTCCTGAAGTATTAAACTAGTTTTCTTCACATTCCATTGCTGTTGGTTGGCTGAGTCCAAGTTGGTTCAATATGGGTCAGGTCTTTCCTTAACCTGAGTCATTCTTTAAATGTTCCTAACACATCCGAAACCCAGTCTAGACACCACTGAATTCTATCCTCGGTCAAGTGGGCAGGTTCCTCCAGTTCAATTCTTTGTAAATGTAGTGGGCTTTGAGCCAGAGGTTATGAAAATGCTTGGCATCACTAGCCATTGTGGCATGAAAAACCTTTTCAAAAAGAATCTCCAGTCTATAATGATTTGACTCAGAGCTCCAGTTAGGATTGTGTGGAAGATTTCTAAAGTAATAAAATAGAAACCAAAGTGTCTAGTTAAGAGGGATGTTGCTCTCATTATTGCAAGTTATTTGATCTTATGATGTTTCATTATACATTAGGTTATACAAATTTGAATATAAAGACCATTTTTAACTATGCTTATTCTTTGATGATGAATTATTGTAATGATGAAATGTGCAGCTTGAATTTGTATTAGATAATTAAATCATACACTCAATTTTGAATAATGATAGGAAAATGGATGCAAATACTATTACACATTAGCATATTTGATGTTCTAACAAGAAATTTTAAAGTGTTCTTATTATAGTAGATGTTTGTAATACTACATAAATTCATCCATGCAATTTCGTGTTTATATAATGTATGTGAGCCAAAAATCAAATAATTATTGTGATTATTGAAAAACAAGTATTATGAAGTCATAACAATTAGCGTTAGTAAGGTTGCACACAACGAGTGTATGGAATAAGATATCTCTCACTTCCAACACTTATTATTTATAGGTGGTGGCTATTGCTCTAATGAACAACTTCCATTCTTTGATGAATATATCCATCTAACATTCTACCGAGACTATCTATGTTACCTTATCTATTATGAAAATATATTTTTAGCATATTCTATATACTTTTAAGATCCTTGGTCTGTTCATCTACTTTATCTTTTGGCCTTCTTATATATCAAGAGCCAATCCTTTAACCAATAGAAACTTATCTAAAGAAATATCTTTTATAATGTTATTTATTCTACTTCTACATTTATTTTTTGTAATTGTCATTTTACTTATTCTACAAATTCCTTTCAGAATAAACTTGTAGAGGGGAATTTGAACGCAGGGAAAGACTAATTGCATGAACCTACATATTAAGGTCACACAATTAACTGTATTCTGAACCACTAAAATATCAAGGAACACCACAATGCTTTCTCCTACTAACAATACTCATTCATCAACTGATAACAACAAAGTGCAATTCTGCACTCTCTCTAAAGACTGTTCAAAACACACATATATTCCCTCCAATACCGGAAATAATAGACTTCGATTCCAACCAATCTGACTTCATACAATTTCTGTAATCACAAACTTCTTCTCTCGAAACATACAACTCTCAACAAACAACGGATCATAATCTTCCATCCATAATCAATATTCACAAAATTTGATAATAATCTTTCAATATCTTCTAATAATAATTCAATCATAGAGTACTCCCATTACATACTCAATATCTTATAAATCAATCTCTGATTTATTCCACAAATTCACTTTACAATGATCAAAACCTAAAACAACAAAATAAAGAAGAGATAGCATCAAGCTTATCCTGGCTCATGACTATCACAGTCTGGTCCTATCAAAATCTACTTCAACTGCTATATACTTATCTCTAAAATTCCAAATTCTAACTGTCATTTCTTACTTAACCAATTTACACAACTAATTTAATCATCTAACCTATTGAATTGACTATCCTAGGAATGATTAATCTACTTTACCAATATCTTACAAAAAACGAATTTCTATCCATTATACATAGTTCCATTTCTAACTGTATAGTGTCCTCACAAATACAACATTGATACATATCTAAAAATAACTACTTAATAAAACTCTACAAAATTGCTATCATCCATGGCCCACCCAAAGGATCAACTTCTACATTATCTGTTGTTAATTCCACTCATTCTGGTTCCAACTGCAAACTTTCATCTTCCTCCAATTCTTCCATCAGTTCCTTCCTCAACTAGGCTAAAAGGTCTTCATCGTACTCTTCTAGTTCACGAACTTGAGCCTCCAATTTCAGGATCTGGGCATCTCTCAATTCCAACTGGTGTTGATGCTGACTCATCCATTCTGAAACTTCAAAAATTAGCATCATCGATACTTATAACTGACCAATAATGATTAAATCATCTGCCAATTTTGTCACTGCAACATTCAAGGCCTCAATTTTAGCCCTCAACCGTTCTCTTTCATATCTATATTGGTCACTCAATACCGCTTTTTCTTGCACCAATAACTCTACCTTTTCCTATTCTACTTGTAATTGGCACCTGACTTTCTCCTGTTCCAAATCCCATGTTTGGTAATTCTGGAGCAATTCTTCCTATTGACCATCCATGATCCGTTGTCGTAATATGTGAAATCTTGCTTGAAAATGCTCCAGGCATCTGGTTGTAGAAAGTAGAATGAAAATTGCAACAATAAAATCTTAACTCAAATAGAATATTAACTAAACTCTAATTAAACCATAATAATGCTAAGCAAGTTTTAATCAAATTCAAAAAAACTTCAAAGGAATTACAAAGAAATAATAAAAAATCTTAAAGAAATATTAGAATGATCACAAATATATTTCAAATACATCTCAATTCAATCTTAATTTAATCTTAGTTAAATTCCTATTGGACTTTATTCAAACTTTAGACCAAAAACTAACTAAATCTTAAACCCTAAACAAACCTTAATAAAATCTTAAATCCTAAATCTTAATCCTAAATCAAATCCTAATCAAATCTTGAACCCTAAACCAAATCCTAACCAAATCCTAATTCCTAAATCTTAAACCAAATTCTAACCCTAAATCAAATCCTAACCAAATTCTAAATCCTAAACCAAATCCTAATCAAATTCCAACCCTAAATCAAATCCTAACCAAATCCTAAATCCTAAACCAAATCCTAACCAAATTCCAACCCTAAATCAAATCCTAACCGAATCCTAAATCCTAAATCAAATCCTAACCAAATCCTAAATCCTAAATCAAATCCTAATCCTAAATTAAACCCTAACCAAACCCTAATCAAATCCTAAATCCTAAATCAAATTCTAATCCTAAATCAAATCCTAATAATTCCTATAATAGATTTAAACCTCAATTACTATTGAATGAACTATCGATCTTAATTCAAAATTTGTACACTTTTTAATAATTAAGTTGAAAACAAGCACAAAAAATTTGAAAAGGATCAAAATTACCAAATAGACAATAGCCTCAAAAACGTGCTTGGATATTGGCCGGCCTCCTTCTCCAACCTTGATGCTAATCTCCCAAAGCCAATATCTCTCTTTTTCATTGTTTGATTAATCTCGAAATTCTAATATACATAGAAAAATAAGTATAATATCTTTATACATAAGTTTCACTCCAATCCAACTAATAGATTGTATAAAATCTTAAAAACCCTTTCTAGACCTAAATTTCTACTTTCTAAGACCTTGATCCACTTAAACCTTAATAATCCTAAATTCAACCGTTATATCAAGCTAAAATTTACAACACATATTAAGCACAACTATAACCATCAATCTTTAAAATTTTATTTATAGATCTATTACAAAACTCTCAAAATCATCTAAAACGTCAACCCTATTTTATTTCACAAAAATCCAAGTCATCCAAAACAAACTTGACTTTGTAAAGCTCTTACAAAGTCATTATAAATCCAAATCATACAAAAATAATGCTCATAGAAATCTTATCTAGTCTGCTATCAAATCCCATTCTATGATCTACAAAAGAACATCCAAGTTGCCATAGGTACTTAGTTTTGTGCCTCAGGGTTTGATTTTAGTCCAGGTTTATAACTAGCCCTCTCCGAGTATCAATATCTAGTTTTTTTAGGTAATTTTTGCTAAAATTTACTCTTAACTTCTTCTTAAAAATATCTATATCATTTATTTTTCCAATCTATCTTATTTTGCCTTATTTTTGGCACTATAGAGTAAGTAGAAGCTATTTTTCTAAAAGGGCAGCATTACTACTAAAAGTTTTACTACCTTCCTATCTTTTATCCATATTTTTTTATTTTATCTTTTAACTTGACTCTTCTATAATAATATCTATATTATTATCTTTGACCATATAGTCGCATTACAACTCGATACTATAAGATGTGTTCTTTATCTTTTGTCCAAGCTTCCTGTTTCTATAAAAACCTCAGGTCCAATATCAATTTGGACTCTGCATTCTCTTGGGTGATCCAATCTTTTTCTGTAATTATTTGGTTCTGCTCTAATATCACTTTTTTGCTTACTTCCAATTCTTGTTTGATACTGCCTTCTACATCCAATGCTCGTACCATACAATGAATTTATAAAATGTACTTCAATAAAGCATTCTTAAGATGTGCACCTTCTGATAATCGGCCTTGTGAAAATGCCAACTGATTGATATCTTACAAAATCGAGACTTCATTCTCTTCTTCCAATGATAAATAAATTAGAGCTGGTTCTAGTACAACTTTTGGAATTGCCTCATATGTCAATGTACGACTAGATTCTTCAATTTCATGTACTACATCCCTTGAATTGGTAGTTAGTGCCAATAAATTCCATTCACCTTGTTGATGTACTAGTAAGGGTATATTTCTCTCTGCTACTAGCATTGCTTGACTCAATATAAATGTAATTACGACATACACATAGTTGGAATAGAATAATGCTATAAATTTCTCTATTTTTTGCTTGGCTCCCATTTCTCCATGAGTATAGATTACTACATAAGTTGCCCAATTGAACACCATCCCATCAAGCGTCCCTACCATTGCTAATAATAACTATCTTGACATATACGTGTTGTATCAATACAAGCCTAAACGCCTCAGCACGAAGTACAACCATTCCATGAACTTTGATGTAATTGCCTCAGTTGTCCGCCAACCTTAGTTCTTCTCAAATAATGACATTCCACCTTTGAAAAATCTTCCTCGATTGAAATCACTTGACTCAAACGCCTCTACCACAAACTCTTCAATTAGAAAATACAACACTTTTTCCAAGATTTTCTCATCAATATCGATAATGCGCCCTTGTACTACACTTGATCCATCTTCTAGGTCATAGTTTGTAATGTATTCTTCCACTAATGCCACATTAATTGATAGTAAGCTATTTGACCTTCACAAGAATTGAAACATTTGTGTATTTCAAAAATCTTGTATTTTTCTTGGCATCTAGCAGATCTCCAATTTTATAGACTCTATATTGGTATCGATTACTACAGATGGTGGCCCCAAATTACATTTAGTTTTCACATTTCGGCTACTTTTCTCTCTATGTCATAAATTTAGAATATTTACTGGAAATCTAAACAAGAAGCTGAAGAAGAATCGGCAAGAACTAGATTAATCAAAAGAATACAAGAACAACACTAGAGAGGTGAGCTAGAGCTCCAAGAGGTGTGTTGTCGAGAGTGAGGATCTCCTCAATCTCGGCTCCTATATATACTACAAGCTAGGAAGCTTCTCAAGTAGCTTCCACAAACCAGGAAGCTTCTCAAGCAGCTTGTACAAGTTAGGAAGCTTCTCAAGAAGCTTCTACAAGCTAGGAAGCTTCTCAAGCAGCTTTCACAAGCTTGAAAACTTCTGAAGTAGCTTCTACAAACTACAAAGCTTCTTTAGAACCTTCTAGAATCTTCTACAACTTCTTAGTGTATGTCCTTGACATCACCCCCCTTTTTTAGCTTTGAGGTCTCCGAGAAGCACTCTTATTGCAAGTCAGTACCAACGTAAGAAGTTGAAAATTTATTGCATAGTATCTACAATATACTCCAATTGTTGTTTGTGCGGTAAGTAGTTCATTGGTCCTTGTAATCAACGATAGTATCCTACACTTTTTATTTTTGGCTAGGCATGAATTTTTGTATCTTCATTGTGAAAATGCCTTATAAATATTCCTTCGAGAAGATTGCCACAGGCAGGTTCTACCTCAAACACAATCACTAGTGACCTGTTACTAGATATCCTCCGTTGTCTTCATGATATAGGTGGTTCTTCATCTCGAAGTCGTCTTCGTGAGATACTCGGTTGAGAGGACAAGACTGATATGGTATTTATCTCTTGGCTATCCATATCAGACCAAAAACACAAGTACTAAACTTAGAAGAATGGGCTCAGGTTACAGATTTATAGTCTCTAACTATGTCTTTTAGAGGTTCCTTCTCCCCCTTCTTTATAAGGCCAAGGATTAAGAGGCTTCAAGGAGAAGGAACTTCACTGAAAAACTTTCATCGAAAGGGCTTAGGTTTCTGAGAATAGCATCGATGAAATTCTTGTACCTTTTGCGATGCATTGATAAGATTTTTTGTTGGTTCCTGTGTATGCTCATTGATATCATAGCCGCTCCAATGTACTAAGAACTCCAATTTCTTCCACTTATGTCACAAATCTAGTACTTTTTCTACCTCATATTCCTCATGGTTTTCAATTTCATTACTAGATGGTAGACATTGCATTCTTCCAAGAAAAGATGACTCTCGATAAGGCTCCAACAAAGAAATATGAAAGACTAGATGTACCTTCATAGCAGCCGGTAACCCCAGATGGTACGTCATTGGACTGATTTGCTTCTCAATGATAAATGGTCCCAATCTTCGGTAGTCCAACTTATCACATGGCTGCTTGGTTTTGATATTCCGTTGAAGCAGCTATACTTTATCTCCAATTTTGAAAGTAGGTATCTATTTTCGAAATTTGTTTGCATAGGCCTTGTAAGTTTCTTGGGCGGTTTGCAATTGAAGCTTCAACGTAGTTTGAAGCATCGATAGTTGTTTCACAAATCTTTCAGCTGTCGGGTTGTTATTGGTTGATGGACTTAACAAATCAAGCTTCGGATGATACCCATAGTTAGAAAAGAATGGTGTTTTTTGAGTCGACACATGAATGGTGTTGTTACATGTAAACTTGGCTAACAATAGATATACAATCCAATCATCTTGCTCATAATTAATGTTGCATCGTAAATACTGCTTCAAAGTTTGATTCATTCGTTCCATTTGGCCATCAATTTGAGGATGGAAAGCTGAAGAAAGCTTGATATCTACCTTCAATATCTCAAAGAGAGATCTCTAGAACTTTGATACGAATTGGGTTCCTTGATCCGACGCGATATCATCTAGTAAATCATGATATCGATACATACTATCAAAGAAGAGCCTTGATGTGTCTTTACTTGATAATATTTTCATGCAAAGGATAAAATGTGTGAGCTTTGTAAGTCGATCTACCACAACAAAGATGCTGTCAAATGAATTTGATGGCGGTAGGTCCATAATGAAGTCCCTGAAAACTGAAGACCATGGCCGATGTGGAATAGGCAATGGCTGAAGAAGATCATAAAGACGATGTCGAGGGTTCTTGGATCTTGAACAAATGTCACAGGAGAAGACAAAATCCTCGACATCCTTCTACATTTGGGGCCACCAAAAATCTCAAGAAATAAGTTCTAAGGTCTTATTGAATCCAAAATATCTCGCAGCTAGAAAATCATGTCGAGATTTGAGAACTCGGAGTCATGATGGTCCCTTTGGAAAAATAAATGATATAGACATCTTTAGGAGGAAGTTAAGAGTAAATTCTAATAAAAATTACTTAAAAAAAAACTAGATGTTGATACCCGGACAGAGCCGGTTATGAACCAGGGTCGAAATTAGAACCTGAGGCACAAAATTGAGTCTCGATGATGACTCCAAGACTCTTTGGCAGATCAAAGAAAGGGATTTGATAGAAGATTAGATAGGGTTTCTATGAGCATTTATTTTGGATGATTTAGAGTTCTTATGACTTTGTAAGAGCTTTGCAAAGTGAAGGTTTGTTTCAGATGACTTGGATTTTATGAAATAAAATAGGGTTTACGTTTTGGGTGATTTCAAGAGTTTTTTAATAGATCTATAAGTAAAATTTTGTGGATTTATGGTTATAATTGCGTTTAATATGTGTTGTGAATTTGAGCTCGACTTAATGGTTGAATTGAGGAATATTGAGGTTTAAGTGGGTCAAGGTCTCAGAAAGTAGAATTTTAGGTCTAGTGGGGGTTTTTAAGATTTCTTGCAATCTACTAGTTGGATTGAAGTGAAACATATGTGAGAGGATATGAGACTTGATTTTCTATGTGTGTGAGAATTTTGAGATCAATCGAACAGTGCAAAGGAGAGATATTGGCTTTGGAAGATTGGCATCAAGATTGGAGAAGGAGGCCGGTCAATACTTGAGCACATTTTTGACGTTATCATTAATTTGGTAACTCCGATCCTTTTCAATTTTTTTGTGCTTGTTTTTAACTTATTTTTTTAGAAGTGTACAAAATTCGAGTTTAGATCAACGGTTTATTCATTAGTTATTGAGATTTAAATTTATTATAGGAATTACTAGGATTTGGTTTAGGGTTTGGATTTGGGTTTGATTTAGGGTTTAGTATTTAGTTTAGGATTTGATTAGGATTTATTTAGGATTTAGGATTTGGTTAGAATTTGGTTTAGGATTTAGGATTTGGATTAGGATTTGGTTTAGGATTTGGTTAAAGTTTGATTTAGGGTTTAGGATTTAGTTAGGATTTGGTTTAAGATTCAGAATTTGGATTAGGGTTTGGTTTAGGGTTTAGGATTTGGATTAGGATTTGGTTAGGGTTTGATTTAGGATTAAGGATTTGGTTTAGGATTTGGTTAGGATTTGGTTTAGGATTTAGTTGGGATTTGGTTTAAGATTTGTTTAGGGTTTGATTTAGGGTTTAGGATTTTATTAGGATTTAAGATTCAATTAGTTTTGGCCTAAATTTTGAATGAAGTTCAATATAATTTTAATTAGAATTAAATTAATATTGAATTAAGATGTATTTGAGTGATATTTGTGATCCTTCTAATATTTCTTTAAGAATTCTTATTATTTGTTTGAAATTTCTTTGAAGTTTTTTTGAATTTGATTAAGCTTTCTTACCATTATTATGGTTTAATTAGAGCATTGTTAGTATTCTATTAGAATTAGGATTCACTTATTGCAATTTCCATTCTTCTTTCCATAGTCGGATGCCCGAAGCATTCTCAAGCAAGACTTCACGTATTACGACAGCTTGATATTGAGGGCTACAGAATCTCCAATAGTTGTAGTATGTACCTAATTGAGGAAGTCAGCATCAATTGGCACTATAGCAGAACAAAACATGAATTGTTGTGACTTCAATAATGTTGTACATTGTTGATCAAATGTTCTTTCTCCAGCCTTTGGTACTAGATACGATCTCCTTGATAATGCTTCGGATAGTCCTTGTTGCTTCCTAGGCCGATAAGTAATAACAAAGTCAAACCTGGATAGCAACATATTTCATCGAGCTTGACGACAATTCAGAACCCAAGTCGATATGAAGTACTCTAAATTTTTGTGATCCATATATACGGTCATTGGATGCGCAGCTCCTTTGAAAAAGTGTTGCCACTTTTGGAAAGAATCCATTATCGTAAGAAGTTCTTTATTGTGGATCTCATAATTGATCTAGACAGTAGAAAACTTCCGAGAGTAAAACGCAATCAGATGAAGCTTCTTGTTTGCGCCTATCTGCGAAAGTACAGCTCCCATAGCAAAATCTGAAGCATCAGTCTCTAAATAGAAGGCCTTTGCAAAGTCTGGATGTATCAAGATTGGAGCCATAGTAAATGCCATCTTAAGATCTTGAAATACTTTTTCCACTACAGGTCTCCATTCAAGCTTGTCTTTATATGTCAACCGAGTGAATGGAGCAGCAACTTGAGAATAATTCTTAATGAAGATTCGATAGAAGTTAGCAAAGCCAAGAAAGCATTATACATCTCTAATCGTCTTTGAAACTTTCTATGATACAATTGCTTCCACCTTCTTAGGATCCATCTTCAAGCCTTCCGTAGTTGCAATGAATTCCAAAAATTCCATCTTATTTTGGTTAAAGAAGCACTTTTCTAACTTGGCGTAAAGTCCTCGCTCATAGAATTTTTCAAAGATTAGGAGAACGTGTTTCTCATGCTCTTCTGCATTCTTAGAAAATATCAAAATATCATCTAGATAGATGACAACAAAATCGTCAAGGTATTCCCAAAAGATGTCATTCATCATGTGTTGAAAGACCACAAGAGTATTGGTAAGACCAAAAGGTATGATATTATATTCAAAATGGCCATACCTTGTATGGAAAGTTGTCTTCCATTCGTCTCCTTCCTTGATTCACACAAGGTTATAAGCTCCCCTTAGATCAATCTTTGTAAAGATCCTTACACGTCCAAGTTACTCTAGAAGACCTGATATCAAGGGTAATGGATAATGATTCTTTTTTGTTACCTTGTTGAGACCTCAATAATCCACGCATATCCCTAGCGAGCCATCTTTCTTCTTCACAAATAAGATTGATATCCTAGTTGGTGACTTTAAATGACAAATGAAGTTCTTGGCTAGATTCTTGTCAATGTACTTCCACAACTCTGTTAACTCCATCTGCGACAAATTGTAGATTAGGCCAAAAGATGGTTGTGCTCTTTCATGCAAGTCTATGGTACAATCGTATGGTCGATGCTTCGGTAGCATGTCGACATTCTTCTTTTGAAACACATCTTCAAAATTTTTATATTGCTTCGATATATTTGTTGTCGAAATCTTTTTTCCACTAGTTGGAGTCGCATTAATGATAAACGATGTACCTTCCTTGAACACTGTTACAAACGCTTTTGCTCCAATAAATAAGGATTTTTTGATTCAGGATCTTTTAACAGGCTTACTCTCGGAATGTTCTATAGAAAATATCATCTTTCGTAACCTCCAATCTATGGATGGGTTATGCATTTCTAACCAAGAAAGACCAAGAATAATAGGATTTGATGGAATTCTAATAATATTGAAAATAATATAACTATTATGGTCTTTAAATGTCACCTCTATAGATTCTGATTCATAGGTGATACTACCAGACAATAAAGGTCATCTATCTATTACTTCTATGTGAACGGGTTTAGATTTTTGTACTAGAAGAATCTCGTGACGCTTAGCAAATCCTTCATTTAAAAAAGAAACAAATGCTCTTGAATCTAATAACGCTAAGATTTTTAGTTTTTGAGGGCCAAAAGATAGAGGAATGGTAAAGCAATGGACAGGTTAAGCGAAAAGAGACGAACCTGATTGTTATTATGGTATTGAATTGTTTAGCCGCACAGTCCCTATTGTGGCTGGGCATCTTTGTTTTCCTGAACAAATGCGCCTCTGGTCCTTCTTCATCGCAATACAAGCATAGTCCTTCTTCCATATGCCACTTTTTTTCTTTCAGAGTTAGAGATTTGACACGTATCGTGTCAATTTACATGTCTTCCACCTCTGAATGTGAATTGAGGCTGCTTGTTGACATAGTTGGAGCATAGTGAGCCGTATGTTATTTTGAGCATTGATCTTGGCAACGTTGGAACAGGTGATTATTGCACTTCTTAGCTTGGCTAATGGCTTCATTGAGTGTTTGTGGACCAGAAAGAGATAATAACAAATCCTTTACGTCATCCCTTAAGCTCCAATAAAATTGACTCATCAATGCTTCCTCATTCCAGTTGATGTCGCATGCTAATTGTCTGAAATCTGATGCATAGACTGACGCGGAGCGTGCCCTTTGTCGTAGCAACCAAATCTTTATTGTAACCCATCATGCCTTGTCATATTTGCCATATGCTTCCGCAAATGCCTCCAAAAAAGTTTCAAAGTTATTCAAAATTGATGATCTTTTCTCAAACAAAAGAGCAAACCATGATAGAACTTGCATCATGAGCAAAGTTCCAACCAATCCAACATGTGACTCCTCTGTCAGATAGCATTCAGGCTGTAAAGATGTTATCAATCTAATTTGATTGATAAAACCTCAAAACTTATAATGCGTACCATCGAACTTGTCTGAAAGGCTAATTCGGGGCTCTTTTTGTTGTAAGACCAATGGTCCTTGTTGAACTAGAGGCAAAGCTGCTTCTCTTAGTGCTGAAGCTTGAGGCTGGTGAATCCTCGATTGTGCCATCTCGGATGCTCCATCATTATGAAGTCTTACAATAATTCCTTCAATCTCTATAGTTCTCTGTAATAACGTATCAAGAGCATTTATAATGGAGTCCAACTTGGACTCCAAACTTTCAGCCATACTAATATCTTGACCTCTGGCCATTCTAAAAGAAGGAAAGAAATGACTCTACAAGAAGGGAGTATTGGTTTAGAGGAGGGTACTCCGCAACCTCTAAAATGCCTTAAAACCTTCAAGAAGAAGGGTAATCCACTGTCTCCAAGAAAAATAAGACTCCAATATTATAATAAAAAAAATATCAGTTTAGAAGAGGGTAATCCGCAACCTCTAAAATGCTAGCACCTTCAAGCCGAGGGATAATCCACATTCTAACAAGAAAGAACTAGCTTTGTATGAAAGATGAATGTAGTCTCGACAAATTGTCATGAATTTAGAATACTGACTGAAAATCTAAACAAGAAGCTGAAGAAGAATCGGCAAGAACTAGATTAATCAGATGAGTACAAAAATAACACTAGAGAGGTGAGCTAGAGCTCCAAGAGGTGTGTTGTCGAGACTAAGGATCTCCTCAGTCTTGGCTCTTATATATACTATAAGCTAGGAAGCTTCTCAAGTAGCTTCTACAAATTAGGAAGCTTCTCTAGTAGCTTCCACAAGCTTGAAAACTTCTCAAATAGCTTCTACAAACTACAAAGCTTTTCTAGAACCTTCTAGAATCTTCTACAACTTCCTAGTATATGTCCTTGACACTCTATCCATAGCTCTCTTTGCACTCTCAATTGCCATAATGCACACTCTTCCAAGCTCATAATCGTCAATGCTACTCTCCAATATTCCCAAAACACAAGAAATTACAACATAAAAAAATAATAATAAAATGTGACACCACAGAATCACCTTGAATGGGTGCTTCACTCATATTCTTTTAGTTAGTGGTGATAACAATAACATCTTACTCATATTATCCATTTCTCTTGCTATTCCATCTGACCTACTACTAATTACATCTCTAACTATCCTTTTAGTTGACTCTATACCTAGTCCACTTATACCAATAATTATAGTCTAAGAAAAAATTGAAACATGTCCCGGGTTTTAAGTATAATATAATTGAAATTGGTTCCCGTTAATATGTGTATTGAATTGATGGCCCCTAAAGTCTTTCAATTAGACTGAGCTATTGAAAAATCCTTCAATCACTTGATACAAACCATGCCATCGAACTTGAATTTTTTTTGGAAAATTATTAAAACGACTATCATAAAGCAAGACCAAATCATTGGGCATAAAACTCTTAGGTTGTAATTTACTATCATAGTAACTCTTCCATCATTTCTGAGTAGCTTCCATTATTAAAAGAACAATAGCTTAAATTTCATCCAATTCTTCCAATTTTGCCAATTGATATTGCACTGACTCTTTATTACTCAATCATTCATCTAGTACGATCTATAAACTTTGGACTTCCACTTTGATTGGTAAGATTGCTTCTTGTCCACAAACCAATTTGAATGGGATAGAATTGGTTGTCACTTTATACACTATACTATACACTCATAAGGCTACAAATAATATGGTATCCCAATCCGTACTTGCTCCCAAAATAGTCTTAGTTAAGAACTTGTATAAAATATCATTGGTCTTTTTTGTTTGTCCATTGGCTCTAGGATGATATGGAGTTATTTTTCTATACTTCATCTTATACATGTCCGTCAAAGCTACAATTCTAGAATTAATAAAATGGGTTCTTCGATCATTAATCAATTCTTTAGGATATCCAAATCGAGTAATAATATTTTCATATAGAAAAGTGGCAACATTGTTTGCATTATCATATTGTATTGGAATAGCCTCTGTCCATTTCATTATATAGTTCATGGCGACTAAAATATATTACTTCTGTCCATATCTCGACGCTGGTACAATTGGTCCAATAAAATCAATTCCTCATTTCTCAAACGGTGCTTGAGCCAAAATTGGTACTAATGGCATGGCAGAAGTGCCAACTGGTCGATCAATTCTTTAACATGGATCACATTCACAAACATATTGGTGTGCATCTGAAAACATTGTTGGCCACCAATATCCGGCCATTAAAGCTTTTCGAGCAGTACTATCACTGGCAAAATATCCACTACAATTATCCAAATAGCAACTGTCCAATATCGATTGTACTTCACTTTGAAAGATATAGCATCGTAAAATACCATCCTTTCTTTGCTTATACAAAGCAACACCAATCATTGTATACGGTGCACTTTTCAAAATTAAGCATTTCTTAAGCTTATTGCTAAATGTAAGTAGAAATGTTTGGAATGTCAAAAACTGAATTATTTCACTATATTCTAGTGAAATCACATCCACAACAAATAAATCAGTGTTGAAAAGTACATCAAGGATAAGTTCATTGCCTAGGATATTGGACAACTTGGATAAATGGTCAACATTTGCATGATTCTTTCTAAGTCTTATGATAATAGTAAAATTGAATTCCTGTAGTAGTAATATCTATCTGGCAATGGGTCCACTCAATTGACGCTTATTAATCATGTATTTTAAGGCATCATGATCCATGTAAAATACAAATGGATAACCCAACAAATAATGCCGAAATTTTTTAATCAAATATATCATGTCCAAAGCTTTCCATTTAGTAGTAGTGTAATTTCATTTAACAGCCACCAATTGTTGATTAGCATAATATATTGGATGATCCAAGTCCTTTTCATCCTTTTGACTTAATACACATCCAATAGCAACATTGGATTCATTAATATATACATGAAATGGCTTTATCCAACTAAGGGCCACTAAGATTGGTGTAGATACCAATTTTTGCTTCAATTCTTCGAACGCCACCATACACTCCTTGGTCCAAACTGGACTAGTCTTATTTGATAGAGGTTTCTTTAAAAGATTAGTTAGAGATTGATAGATGACTGCAAATGAATGAATAAATCGTCAATAGTAACTGTCATGGCTGACAAAACCACGAACACTCAACATTGTCTCTAATCTTAGGAGGTTCATTATGTGCTAAACTTTATCTGGATCAGTGGTAGTACCACTTTTAGAGACTATATGTTCCAAGAGTTTTCCAAACAAAATACCAAATTGGCATTTATCAGAGTTCAACGATATCCCATATGTAGCACATTGATCCAAATATTTGCTTAGATATTTCAGATGATCCTATTTTATACTGAAAGTACAAAAAATATCTAAAAATATCTCCATAAATATTTGTAAGTAATCTTAAAATGCTTGAGTTATCACCCTCTGAAACGTGGCTGGAGCATTACATAATCCAAACGGCATAACATGATAAGCAAATGTTCCCCAGTCTATAGTGAAAGTAGTCTTTAGCTAATATTTATTTATAATTTTAACTTGATTATAATCGAAAAATCCATCTAGGAAAGAATAACATTCATGCCCTACAACGGCATCTAATATACTATCCATAAAAGATAATAAAAAGTAATCTTTCTTGGTAGCCACATTTAGTTTCCAAAATTCCTGACAAATTCTGATTTTTCTATTCTTCTTCGGTACCATCACAATTGGAGAAATCCACTCACTATTTAGTACCAAATAAATAAAACCAACTTCAATAAGCTTGTTTAATTCTTCCTTCACTATTAGGAAATATTTTGGATTAAGTCGGTGTTGTCTTTGATGGACAAGTTTAGCATCTTCTTCTAAAATGATCTGATGTTTATAGACTTCTATAGGGATACCTTTCAAATGAGCATAAGTCCAAACAAAAGCGGATTTATGATGAATGAAAAATTCTTTCCAACATGTCAACTCCAAATCTTGAATATCTTTATAAATTTTAATTATTCAAGGTATTTTATTTGTTGCCAAGTTAATAATTTGACATAAAGATTCAGCGGCTGTTTCTTCTTTCAACTCCTTCACCAATTCTCATCTATTCGTCAAGTCTGATATATTAGAGGTACTCAATTTTGATTCTAGTGTACTAACTTAGTGTACATTATATTTGTTCATTCAATCTATAATAACATGATTGAAATTTTCTATATCCGATGGATATATCAAATATTCTTCCAGTCCTCTATATTGATACACCACCCCATGGTGCTGAGCTATCTCAAAGGATGCTCATTCTTTTGGTGTGACGGCGTCTTCATCAAAACTGAGCTCATCATCAGATGTCAATTTAGATGCTGGCATTTGAGATTCTCCATGATAGTATACTGAGTACATTTGTAACACCATCTTGTCTCTGCCTCTCCTGATTGTCAAAGTACCACAACCTCAATCATTCTTGGCTTTCACTTGATAAAGCTAAGGTCATCCCAATAAAATCAAATATGATAGAGTTGAATGTTGTAACCAAAGAATGATATAGTCTATTTTGTATTCAATACTAATAATTATGGTTTGAATATTACGTAAGATATCCATTGGTTTAACTCAACTATGATCTGCCATTCGTAATACCAATATTGTGGGTACTAAATGTGCTAAGTCTAAAGCATCCATTGCATTTGTGTTAATTAAATTGATATTGGAGCCACCATCCACTTGGACTACAAAAATCATAATGCTGCCTATCAATACATTGATGGTTGGCATGCCTGGATCAAGGTTCAAACTGACCTCATGAACTTCATTATTGCATTGCGGATGTCATTTTAATGATGAATTTAATATAAAATGACAGTCTAGTGCTACTGCTAGAAGTTGCTTCACTGAAATAGAAGGCTGAATAGCATTCAAATCTTTCAGAATGTCATAAGGCTCTATATTTAAAGTAATTCCTAATACCTTCTTTCTTTTCATTTGTTTCACCTTTACTCCTTGAGGTAATATATTTTTCTTTCTTAGACTAGGAATTAGAACAACTAGAGGAGCTTTCTTGAAATATTCGTCTATGAGAAGATCTTTTAATGGATAAGACATCTTCTGAAACTACACTAAGCCAAAATCTTGGGGATTAGAACTTCATTGATTTGTCTAGATGGACCAAGTCTCATCATTAGTAAGATGCCCGTTACAGGAATTGGATTTGATGTTCCCATAATTGGATTGAATTGGTCCTTCACAACTTGTTCATCCAAGGATTGAATTGGTCATTTTTCCTTTTGTTGGCTCTTGATGAATACTGCTTGGATACATTCTATCCAATTTACTAGGAAATCTTAAGGACCTCAATTATTATCATCGATCTTACTTTGTAACTGGATCTGTTGATTATAATTGTTGAAATTGAACAGAATATTATACTGCTAATATTTACGCCTCGACTATTTATAATTTCTAAAAACTAGAGTATAATCATCACTAGCTCTTAGATTAGGACATTCACTAGCATAATGAACAATATACGTGCAATGATAACAATGAAGTGGTCTTCTTCTATCTCCATCAAGCATATTGGGTGTCTCCATTGGTATATATTGACTGGGCCTATTCCAAGTGGAATTGATAAATGGTCTCGGTTGTTCTATTGGTACGGAGGATACTAGAATCGATTGCAATGATAGGAAATATTGCTAATATTCTAGCTGTCCTTTCACATAGTTATGGAAGTTCGATACAGAACCTAGATTATAATTTGAACCTTGAAGGTTATTAAAGACATAATTTTGTCTATTTGAATGATTCTCGTTTTAGTCAAACATATTTCCCATTTGAACTTGATTGACATTCCACTGAGTGGATATGATCATGGTCTGATTATTAGACTGTTGTTGCTTTTTTCCAATTCCAACAATTAGCTATCAAATGCTTTCCTCCACAGAATGTACATTGCACCATCATTTGTGGAGGAGAAGGGCATTCTATCACCAAATGTCATTGGCCCTTACAATTACTGTACCATACATTGGATCTAATATTGGTAGGTTTTTTTCTCATTTTTTTATTTTATTTTATTTTATTTATTTATTTTTTATTTTTTATCTTTTGTCATATTGACTGCCATTTCTTCCATTTTTTTAATCAAATTTAATAACAAGATTTTATTAGAATCCTTCGGAGTTGATACTATTGATAACTCTATCGTAATCAACTATTGTTGCTAATAAGAGAAGTATGGAGATTGCAATGTTACCATGTTTGGTGGTATAGCTTACAGTGGGGTGACATTAATTGTTCCCTGTGTATTAGCACTTAAATTGGCTCTTGTATCGAACATTCTCGGGTAACTAATCACTGCTCTATTCCATGTCGAGATTTGATAACCTCCTTGAACTAGGATCAAAGTGACTTCTGTAGTTAAAAATTGGTCATAATGGCATTCCTCTAAAATCTTGGCTCGATTAAGAGATGTAGTTATTGTATTTGATTGAACCTCTTTTATAAATATTTTTAGTTTAGATAAATACAATCTATTGATTAATATGGACAATTCAAAAGTCTCTGGCATTTGGTGATTTAGCCACTTGCAGAGTATATCTACCACACGGCCAAAATATGATTCCATTGCCTCTCTTGGATTCATTTTGCTATTCATTAATCTTTGTCAAAGTCAATCCTCAAAACCAATTGGATGAAAATGGATTTGAAATGTATTCTTCAATGCTTTTCAATTAAAAAATTGATCCATCGATTAGTGGTTATACCATTCAAATGTTATATCTTTTTAAGTCACTAGCAGCCATTGCAAGCAAATATCTTCAATTCTATTATTATTGGCTACACATACGATTAAGAACTGAGACAAGTGTTGATCTAGATCTGCATCTAGTAAGTCCCTAAAAGTAAGTAATGGAACCAAGCTAGTTGTTGTCACGGATACAAAAATACAGACTCGAGATCTAAGAAAAAGTTCAAGAAGAACTAGCAAGAACTAGATTAATGAGATGAATACAAGAACAACACCAGAGAGGTGAGCTAGAGCTCCAAGTGATGTGTTATCAAGACTGAAGAACTCTTTAGCCTCGATTCTAATATATACTCCTATTTAGGAAGCTTTTCAAGCAACTTCTATCAACTAGGAAGCTTCTAGAAGGTTCCAGAGACTTGTTTCTAGAAGGTTCTAGAAACTTGTCTCTAAAAGGTTCTAGAAACTTGTCTCTAAAAGGTTCTAGAAACTTGTCTCTAGAAGGTTCTAAGGACTATGTTCCTAACATCACCCCCTCTTTTAGCTTCGAGGTCTCTGAGAAGCAATGTTGTTGTTAATCAGTACCAATGCAAGAAAATGAAGATCAGTCGCATAACGTCTGCTATGAACTCTAATTGTTGTTCACGAGGCAAGTGGTTCATCGGCCCTTGAAGCCAACGGTAGTGGCCCACTCTTTCAACTTCTGACCAAACATGAACTTCAGTGTCCTCATTGTGAAATTGTCCTGCAAATTGTGCCTTCTGGCTGACCATCGTAAGCAAGCTTGAACTCAAATACAATCACTAGTGATCGGTTACTCGGTATCCTCCATCGTCGTCGTGGTTTAGGCGGTTCTTCATCTTGGGGTCGTCTTCGTGAGCTAGTCGATTGAGATAATATGACTGACATAGTATCTATCTCTTGACTATCCATATCAGAAGATCAAACTATGGCTACTGAAAAAATTCTATTTTATCTTAGAGAAAATAACTACATCAACTACGAATTTTGGTGGTGCTCTGCCCCTTTCTTATATTCTTAGGTGAGCAAGCTTCAGAAAGAAGCTATCGTCGAACCGGCTTAGGTTTATGAGGATGTTGTTGATGAAACTCCTGTACCTTTTATGGCGCATTGGTGAGATTTTCAACTGGCTCCCACGTTCGCTCATCAATGTCATAGCCGCACCAATGAAAAAGATATTCCAACTTGCTCCACCTTCACCGTGAATCCAGCACCTTTTCAACCTCATATTCTTTGTGGTTCTCGATCTCAATACTAGGTGGCGAACATTGCACTCTTCCAGGAAAAGACGACTCTCGATAAGGCTCCAACAGAGAAACATGAAAGACTGGATGTACCTTCATAGAAGTCGGTAATTCCAGACGGTACGCCACTAGATTGATTTGCTTCTGGATGATAAATGGTCCCAATCTTTGATAGTCCAACTTATCACATGGTCGCTTAGTCTTTATATTCCGTCAAAGAAGCCATGCTTTATCTCCAATTT
Organism: Physcomitrium patens; assembly: GCF_059467195.1. Classification (NCBI taxonomy): domain Eukaryota; kingdom Viridiplantae; phylum Streptophyta; class Bryopsida; order Funariales; family Funariaceae; genus Physcomitrium; species Physcomitrium patens. Next base: position 15,931,205 of record NC_143424.1, on the reverse strand, counting down.
TGAAAGTAGGTGCTTGATTCTGAAATCTATCTGCAGATGCCTTGTAGGATTCTTGAGCGGATTGTAATTGAAGCTTCAACATATTTTGAAGCTCTGATAGTTGTTTCGCAAATCCTTCAGCTACTGGATTGTTATTTGTTGACGGACTCAATAAATCAAGCTTCGGATGATATCCATAGTTGGAAAAGAATGGTGTGTATTGAGTCGATGCATGGAGGGTGTTGTTATATGCAAACTCGGTTAGCGACAGATATGTGGTCCAATTATCTTGCTAATAGTTGATGCTGCATCGTAAGTATTATTCAAGACTTGGTTCACCCATTTTGTTTGGCCGTCAGTTTGAGGATGAAAAGCCGAAGAAAGCTTGATATCCACCTTCAGTATCTCAAAGAGAGATCTCCAAAACTTTGATACGAACTGGGTTCCTCGATCTGATACGATATCATCTGGTAGTCCATGATATCGATACACATTATCAAGAAAGAGTATTGTTGTGACTTCACTGGATGATGTCTTCTTGCAAGGGACAAAGTGCACCATCTTTGTAAGCCGATCTACCACGACAAAGATGCTGTCAAATGAGTTCGATGATGGCAGGTCCATGATGAAGTCCATGGAAATTGAAGACCATGGTCGACGTGGAATCGGCAATGGTTGTAAGAGTTCATAAGAGGGATGCCAAAGATTCTTGAATCTTGAACAGATGTCGCAGGAGAGGACAAAATCTTTCACATCCTTCCACATTTGGGGCCACCAAAAATCTCGAGAAATAAGCTCCAAGGTCTTGTTGAATCCAAAATGTCCCGCAGCTGGAAAATCGTGGCGAGATTGAAGAACTCGGAGTCATGTTGGTCCTTTTGGGATATATAACCGCTCCTCAAAGTATAAAAGATCTCCTTCCACCTTGAACTTGTCGTCATTGGCATGCTGCTTAATATCAATGGCTACTAAATCTTCAATGGTCACGGCACGTACCTGATTCAGGAAGTCAGTATCAATTGGCACAATAGTAGCGCAAAGTTGAAATTGCTCTGGCTTCAACAATGTCATACATTGTTGATCAAACGCTGCTTCTCCAAACTTTGGTACAAGATACGATCTCCTCGATAAGGCATCAGATAGTCCTTGCTGCTTTCCAGGTCGATAAGTGATAACAAAATCGAACCTAAATAGCAACATAGTCTACCGAGCTTGATGTCGATTTAGAACTCGAGTGGACATGAAATACTCCAAATTCTTGTGATCTGTGTATATGGTCACTGGGTGTGCAGCCCCTTCAAGAAAGTGATGCCATTCTTGGAAAGAATCCACTATAGCAAGAAGTTCCTTATCGTGGATCTCATAATTGATTTCAGCAGCAGAGAACTTTCGAGAATAGAATGCAACCGGATGGAGCTTCTTGTCTTCTCCCATTTGTGAAAGTACAACTCCCAAAGAAAAATCCGAAGCATCAGTTTCTAAATAAAAGGCCTTTGTAAAGTCTGGATGTACTAAGATTAGAGCCGTAGTAAATGCGGTCTTCAAGTCTTGAAACGCCTTCTCTGCTAGAGGTCCCCATTCTAGCTTATGCTTGCATGTCAACCGAGTGAGAGGAGCAGCAACTTGAGAGTAATTCTTGATGAAGATCCGATAGAAGTTGATAAAACCAAGAAAGCATTATACGTCTCTAACCGTCTTTGGAACCTCCCTAGACACGATTGCTTCCACCTTCTTGGGGTCCATCTTCAAGCCTTCCGTAGTCGCAATGAATTCCAGAAACTCCATCTCTATTTGGTGAAATAAACACTTCTCCAACTTAACATATAGTCCTCGCTCACGTAGTTTTTCCAAGACCAAACAAACGTGCTTTTTATGCTCTTCCTTGTTTTCGGAGAATATCAAAATATTATCCAAATAGATGACAACAAAATTGTCAAGGTGCTCTCGGAAAATGTCATTCATTATATGTTGAAAGACCCCTGGAGCATTGGTAAGACCAAAGGGCATGACATTATACTCAAAATGGCCATACCTTCTACGAAACGCTGTCTTCCACTCATCTCCTTCTTTGATTCGTACGAGGTTGTAAGCTCCCCTTAGATCAATTTTTGTAAAGTTCTTTGCACGTCCAAGTTGTTCTAAGAGACCAGAAATCAAGGATAATGGATGACGATTCTTCTTTGTTACCTTGTTGAGGCCTCGATAGTCCATGCACATCCGCAACGAGCCATCTTTCTTCTTCACAAATAAGATGGGTACTCCAGCTGACGATTTTGAATGACGGATGAAGTTCTTGGCTAGATTCTCGTCGATGTACTTCCGCAACTTCACCAACTCTATCTGCAATAGATTGTAGATTGGGCCAAAAGGCGCTTGTGCTCCTTCCTGCAAGTCTATAGCGCAATCATATGGTCGGTGTTCCGGTAGCATGTCGGCATTCTTCTTTTGAAACACGTCTTTAAAATCCTTATATTGCTCCGGTATACTTATTGTCGAGATCTTCTCCCTGGTAGTTGGAGCCGCATAAATGACAAACGGTGTGCCTTCTTTGGACGATCTTATAAACGCTCTTGCTCCAATGAATAAGGATTTCTCTATTCAGGGTTTTCTACTAGGCTTGCTCTTGGGTGGTTTTGTGGGAAAGGTCATCTTCCGCAACCTCCAATCTATGGATGGGTTATGCTTTTCTAACCAGGAAAGACCAAGAATAATAGGATTTGATGGGGTTCTAATAATATTGAAAATAATATGACTACTATGGCCCTTAAACGTTACTTCTATAGGTTTTGATTCATGGGTGACACTACCAGACAATAAAGGTTGCCCATCTATGACCTCAATGTGAAGAGGTTTGAATTTTTGTACTAAAGGGATCTTATGACACTTCGCAAATTCTTCGTCTAAGAAACAAGCAGATGCTCTTGAATCTAATAATGCTAAGGTTCTCAATTTCTGAGGGCCAATAAGCAAAGGGATTGTAAAGCAAAGGGCAGGTTGAGCGGAAAGAAAGGAACCTAGTTGTTGTTGCGATATTTCACTGTCTAGCCGCACGGTTCCTATTGTGGCTGGGCATCCTCGTTTTTCTGAACAAACGCACCTCTAGTCCTAACAATACGTCAATTTTACTTCTTGGGATAGTTTCCAACTTTGTTACCTTCTTCACCGTAATACAAGCATAGACCTTCCTCTATACGCCGCTTTTTTTCTTCTAGGATAAGGGATTTGACATATATCGCATCAATTTGCATGTCTTTTACCTCTGAATGTGAATTCACGCTGCTTTTCGACATAGTTGGGGCGTGGCAAACCATATGTTGTCTTGAACGTTGGTCTTGGCGGCGTTGGAATAGGCAATTATCGCACTTCACAGCTTGGCTAATAGCTTCTTTGAGCATTTGTGGATCAGGAAGAGTTAACAGCAAATCCTTCACATCATCCCTTAAACTCCAATAGAATTGACTCATCAACGCTTCTTTGTCCCAATTGATGTCGCATGCTAATTGCCTGAAGTTCGATGCATAGATTGATGTAGAGCGCATCCCTTGTCGTAGTGACCGGATCTTTGTTGTAGCCCATCGAACCTTGTCATATTCACCAAATGCTTCTGCAAACGCCTCCAAAAAGGTTTCAAAGTTGTTTAGTATGGATGATCGTTTCTCAAACAAAAGAGCAAACCATGATAGAGCTTCCCCTGTAAGTAAGGTTCCAACAAGCTCAACACGTGACTCCTCCATTTGATAGCGTTCGGGCTGTAAAACTGTTATCAACCTAATTTGATTGACAAATCCTCGAAACTTGGAACGCGTACCATCGAACTTGTTCGAAAGGCTAACTCGGGGCTCCTTATGTTGTAGAAGCAGCGGTGCTTGTCGAATCTGAGGCAAAATTACTTCTCCAAGTGCAGAAGTTTGAGGCTGGTACAACCTAGATTGTGCCATCCCAGATGCTCCATCATTATGAAGCCTTGCCACGACTCCTTCAATCTCTGCAGTTCTTTGCGATAACATAGCGAGGGCATTCATGATAGTATCCAACTTGGACTCCGAACTTTCCGTCATACTAATGTCTTGGCCTCCGGCCATTCTAAGAGAAAGACAGAAATGACTCTACAAGAAGACAATATTGGTTTAGAGGAGGGTACTCCGCAACCTCTAAAATGCCTTAAGAGCTTCAAAAAAAGGGATAATCCACTCTCTCCAAGAAGAATAAGACTCCAATATTGTAACAAAAGAAGTATCAATTTAGAGGAGGGTAATCCGCAACCTCTAAAATGCTAGTACACTTCCAAGCAGAGGGATAATCTGCACTCTAACGAGGAAGAAACTAACTCTAATATTTGAGGTGAGTATAGTCTCGACAAACTATCACGGATACAGAAATATAGACTCGAGATCTAACAAGAAGTTCAAGAAGAACTGGCAAGAACTAGATTAATTAGATGAATACAAGAACAACACTAGACAGGTGAGCTAGAGCTCCAAGAGATGTATTGTCGAGGCTGAAGAACTCTTCAGCCTCGATTCCAATATATACTCCTATTTAGGAAGCTTTTCAAGCAACTTCTATCAACTAGGAAGCTTCTAGAAGATTCCAGAGACTTGCTTCTAGAAGGTTCTAGAAACTTATCTCTAGAAGGTTCTAAGGACTATATCCCTAACATCTTCTATCAACTAAGAAGCTTCTAGAAGGTTCCAGAGACTTGTTTCTAGAAGGTTCTAGAAACTTGTCTCTAGAAGGTTCTAAGGACTATGTCCCTAACAGTTGTGCGATTGCCCACATCATCCATTTGGACTGCTATTAGAACTGCTAGACTACTTATCATCATTGCAGATGATAATGTGTCACTTAATTTCTTATTAAAATAACCATTGCCTTTTCCAAATATATTTTTTAAACTTTTTAACCTCCTCAATTTACTATTATTATCCTTGAATAAATTATTTGATTGAATTGGAGGTAAAAACGACAAATTTTTAAATGTATTGAATTGGCCTTTATCGATAAGTAATTTATGCTATTCTACGGAACCAGTTTTGACAAACTCAATAATTTTTACAATTGAGAAGGTATCCAATGGAGTATCCAATTCCTTTGTATTTCCTCTACTTACAATTAATGGGCTCAAGAGATATGCTGGGCTATTGACAAAATTTCTTACAAGTGCTCTTGGTAATTTTCTCAACGCTATATATGTCTGGAATATTAGAGATCGATCAACTTCTAGGTATGCTCGGATATGCCAACAGGCATGCAACCATGGCTTAATCCAACTTTGTCAATGCTTCTTTTTTAACTTGCATTCTTGATTATTTTGCAACATATTTCTTGCTTGTGCTCTCTCTTGTCTTTCTTTCGACTGACATGTTTTTTTTACTGCAATGTTCTCATTTTTAATAACCATAATCTTTCATTATATACTGCTAAATTTGCTTCCTATCTCCCATCTAACTACATATTTTTCTTCACTTTCAAACCAATTTCGATTTTATAACCTCTTTATATAACATCCAAAACTTACTTGTTTGGCAATTAATTCCTATCACTCAATATTATTATTGATCCCCAATAATAGTGCCAAAATATGATTGTCGTTTTACTTATTCTAAAAATTCTTTTTAAAATAAACATGTAGAAGGAGATTCAAACATAGGGAAAGACTAACCGCATGAACTTACATGTTAAGGTCATACAATTAACCATATTCCAAACCACTAAAATACCAAAGAACACTACAATGCTTTTTCCTACTAACAATACTCATTCATCAACTGATAATAACAAAGTGCAACTCTACACTTTCTCTAAAGACCACTCAAAACACACATATATTCCCTTCAATACTAGAAATAAAAAACTTCTACTCCAACCAATCTGGCTTTCTTACAATTTCTATAATCACAAACTTCTTCTATCGAAACATGCAACTCTCAACAAACAATGGATCATAATCTTCCATCTATAATCAATCTTTACAAAATCTGGTAATAATCTTTTAATATCTTCTCATAATAATGCAATCACACAATATTTCCAATACATACTTAATATCTTATAAATCAATCTGAGATTTATTCCACAAATTCACTTTACAGTAATCAAAACCTAAAACAACAAAATAAACAAGAGATAGTACCAAGCTTATCTCAGCTTATGACTATCACAGTCTGGCCCTATCAAAATCTACTTCAACTGCTATATACTTATCCCTGAAATTCCACATTCTAACCATCATTCCCAACTTAACTAATTTATACAATTAATTCAATCATCTAACCTACTGAATTGACTATCCTAGGAATGATTAATCTACTTTACTAATATCTTACAAAAACAAATTTTTACCCATTCTATACTTCTATACTTGAACACTTCTACTTTGCTATTGGTCAAAGGCTTTCAATCCTAATAACTTTATCAATATGTCATGTCTATTCTTTACTAATGCCTTTATTAACAAATCAGCAAGTATATCTTGTATTGCACAATATTTCATATTAATCCTCCTATTTTAATCTTTTTTTTTATGAAGTGATATTAAATTTTAATGTGCTTAGTCCTTGAAAGATGCTTTGAATTCTTTACAAATGTAAGACATCCTTAATTGTTACAATCCATTGAAATTGCTTTCATTTGCAATACTCCAATGTCCTCTAAAAGTTGTCTTAGTCATATTTCTTCCATTGCACGATGGCTTATGGCCATATACTCCACCTCCATTATTGATCTTGTAATTGTTGGTTGTCTCTTACAATTCCATGAAATAGCTCCTACTCCAACAAAGAACACATATCCCATTCTTGATCTTCTATCATTTATATCTCTAGCTCAATTTGCATCACAATAATCATACAAATTAATGTTAACACTTCTAAGGCACAATTTGAAATACAATTTTTTTTTTAAGTACGTCATGATCCTTTTGATGGTTGTCCAATGGATTAGTCAAACCTTTGACATGTATTGGCTACAAAACTCACCACATATGCAAGATCCACAATTGTACCAATAATTACATATATAAATAAATCTACTACTACTTTGTATAGAACACCTTACATTTTACCTTCAATTTTAGCAAATTCTTCATCCATGAGCATCATCAACTTCAAATTGGCTTCCAAAGGTGTTCCAATAGGCTTATACTCTCGTATATTAAATTGTTTCAATACTTCTTCAATGTACTTGCCTTGGCTCATTGTAATGGTCTTTTTAGCATGATTTCTCATAAATTCCACTCCTAAACAATAGTGAAGCTCTTTCAAATCACTCATCCTATACTCTTTTTCTAACTTTGCTTCAACTAATCCATCATCTTTATAGTATTGGTTAAGATGATCAAATCATCAATATAGAGGATGACAATCGATATGAACTTACTTGATTGCATTATATACAAAGAATGATGAGATTCATTCTTTAATAATCCTTTATTTACAAAGAATGTATCAATACGTTGGTAACATGTCATTGGAGATTGCTTGAGTCTATACAAGGCTTTTTTCAACTTACAAACAAGATTTTATTTGCCATCTTCTATAAATCCTTGAGGTTATTCTATATAAATATCTTCTTTTAGATTTCTATTTAAAAAAGTTGTCTTAACATCCATTTGATGCATCTCCAAGTCCATTGATGCTCCAATTGCAATAATGGTTCTAATAGTGGTGAATTTGGTCACGAAAACAAATGTCTCATTGAAATCCATACTAACAATTTGTGAATATTATTTGGCAACCAATTTAGACTTGTATGTTACAACATTGCCTATTGCATCTCTTTTTATTCTAAACACCTACTTACAATCAATTGAAGATTGATTTTATAGAAGTTGAATCAATTTCTATGTTCCATTGTCCATAAATGATTTGTACTCTTCTTCCAAAGCATTTTCTCACTTCATAGTATTTGGAGACTTCATTGCATCACACAAACTCAATGGATCAAGGAAAAGTGCAACATTGGCATGTTTTTTACTTACTTGAGGAAAGATGTGATTCTTCCACCATGCATCAAGTTATTTTTTATCTCTCAAAGGATATCTTCTTTTACTTGATAAAGCTTCACCTTCTTTCATTCCAAGGTTTCTTGTAAGCTTCTTCTCTCTTAAAATATGTTTCTTCACATTCAAAGGTTGATACTCTTCATCATCATTACTATTTTCAATATCTTCATTGTCTTCATTGTTGGTTTAAGCAATTATAGGCACACTATGGTCTACCTCCTTTGGCTCTTATCTTGATTTGAATTTCTACCATCATCAATGTCATCATCATCTTCTTCTTCCTTTGCTGAAATTAAAGATGTATCTACAAAGACACCATTACTTGAATACATCTTTGAGTACTCATATGCTCTAAAAATTCTACATTGCTACTCTTGATGATCTTCTTGGTTTCTAAATATATAAGCCTATATGCCTTGGTACCTTCACAATATCCAATAAACATATATTTTATACCTTTTGCATCAAGTTTGGACCTGTATAATCTGATATCTTTGCATAAGCAATGCATCCAAAAATCCTCATATAAAATAAAAGGTTTCTTGCTACTCTATTCTTCTTGTATAGTTATTGATGTGAGTGCACTTGTTAGGTACCTATTCCTTATATATATTGCATTTATGTTTTGGCCTTCTTACATATCAAGAGTCAATCCTTTAACCAATAGCAACTTATCTAAAGTAATATCCTTTACAATGTTATTTATTCTACTTTTATATTTATTTCTATACTTTAAAAAATGATATATTTTTTTAGAATGATATTATTTCACTTTATTTTATTATTTATATAACTAAAATTATAAAATAAGTAGAATAACTATATATCTATAAAAATCAAACAAAAAATTATTCTTATATTGAAATGGAATAATATTCATAATATAATATATTGAGATTATATACAATGACTAATACTACATATCATCAACTTGGTCATTTGTTGAATCAACTTATACATTATAATCTTAATTTAATCTTAAGAAGTAAGAACTTACATTTAATACATAAAATTCACTTTTATTTTCTTTTCTTTTCTTTTTTTAAAATTATTTTATAAATATTAATAATAGATTATTAAAAAAAACCAATCACATATCTATGTATAGAAGATACTAAACCAATTAAACTTTTTTTTTATTTTTTCTAAAATCTTTGTTGAAAAAATATGCATTCTTTGTAGTGGTAAAATACTAGAAGTCTACAATGAATTGGATATTATTTAGGCTTTTATTTCATTCAACACTTTATTAAATAGATGAAAAATTGATTAATATTTAAAAGAAAGTTTTTCTAATTCTCAAATTGAAAAAAATTTGGCATGAAATCTATTCCAATAACTTTTTTTTACTTATATTTTTGGATGTTGGAATATTAAATTTATTCAATGGTTTGATAATATGTGTAACATGAAATAAGAAGACAACAATAGTTACACCAATTAAAGATAGAATAATAAAATTATGTCTTGATAGGACCTTATTCCACATCATTAATCAATTATATTTTGATATATTTTAATTAACACAGGAAAAAAAACTATTTAGTAAACAATGCTATTATTGAAATCTAAATATTTATATTAATATATTTATAAATATTATACTTCAGCTCTTAAGATTTTTTAAAGATTTTTATGAGGTTGATTAGATATATTTAGTATAATTGGAAGATTACTTAGGTTATTCAAGATTACCAAAAAGATGTTACAATCCTAAAGCAAATGTATTGCTTTTGGATTGTAAATCTAACTTTAAGGTAATTTCAAATCCTTCTATAACCATTTAATGTATTCTATGGGTTCAATGCATTCTAAGGTTGATTTTCACATGACACAATAGCACAATGCAACATGTATAGGTATAATGTGCCAATGATGAGTGAAATTGCAATGATTCTTCTTGGCAAGGTGGCCAAAGTATGTAATCATGATATAATTTTTAAGTGCAATCTGACATATATTATTTAAATTATAAATACTCTAGCTCTTTCATATAATCTCTTTCAATATCTTCTTTTATTTTTGAAGAGTGATAATAAATAGAATGACAACAATTAGTAAGTTGTTGTATATTATCAAGTATCAATGGATATTTTTAATGTATATTAAATACATATTTATCCATAATAATTTAATATTTATAGGGGTGGTCATTTCTTTTAACAAAACATTGTCAATATAGCTACTAAGACTAAGCAAAATAACATCAATTTTGTAGTTTTGAACCAAAATAAGTTTAGATTTGAATTCTACAATGAATTGGCATATATTGTGGCTATTGACTTAAATTTTATTTTTATATAAATTAATCATTAGATTTCTTTTTTTTACAAATATTTAAAACTCAACTTAATTTGTACAAAAAATGTATTAAGATGTCAAGATAATTATTTGATCAAAGAGAATGATTGATTTTTATTTTTTTTATGAAAAATATAATATATAATAGCCTAAGATAACTAGCAAACTATTGAAGGGCCAAACTTTAGTCAACTAATTAAATTTGGTTGCACATATATTCAATATAAAAGTAATGTTTTTCCTTAAAGGATTATACAAAATGCATGGCTTATTGATGTGATTGGGTTCAGCTTAACAGATAAATGCCAAGAAGAAGATTTATCTCACATTAATTTATTAAATCTTTATTCATGATCAAAAGATAGTTATTATAGAAAGAATAGATCATTTTATTTGTACCAAATTTCTTACTAAAGATAGAGTCAAAGATTATGATTAATAATCTGTATTTCTTAATGAAAAAGAGAAGATAGAGATAATTGTAACTACCTACCTAGCTATCAGTGTATTATAATAATTATAAATTAGTAATAATAATTGGTATTCAAACATGTTTTTTTAATTATTAGAAACTAAACTTACTCAAACTTAATTCATGGGAATTAAATCATTTATAAAGATAAAATATGTGGATGTGATAAAGATTTTTTGTATTGTTAACTTTCATTCTATTTGATTGTATATATTATAATTCAATTATATTTAAAATTTTAAATATAATAATATTTTATATCAATATAATTTTTTCAATCATAAAATGATAGATTTCTAGTTATAATATTACAAAATATATTGTCATAATCAATTGTGTTTAATAATAATATACCATATCCAAGCTTGTTCAATAATGTTTGTAGCCACATTATTTCTTGTAATGTTGTAACTACAACCATGTATTTGGCTTTAATACTTGATTGAGCCACTATGGCTTATTTATTACATTTCCAGCTTAAAATAAAATAGTTAAAGTATAAAAAATACTTAGATATTGACTTTCTTATTAATAAAAAATATCTTTCATAGTGTGCATTATTTTATCTAAACAATTGTAGTAAAATTGTAGTTATATAAGTATTTAAAAACTATAGATCTTAATATCTAATTTCTTTTAAATATCAATAAATTATTTTTAAAGCCATCTAATGTGATGGACTTGATTTTGCCATAAATTATACCATATGATTGATAGACAAGGTTAAGTCATACCTTATACACGTTATATGATATTATAAACTCCCAATAACTTTTTATAAAGTAAAAAATCCATTAATTTAATATTTCCTCTTTATTAGATTGATAGTACCTAAATAGTATATCCAATCTTAAGAAAAGTAAACATAATATCACAACTTTTTATAAAAAATAAAAAAATACATGACTAAGATACATTTATTTTGAGAGAATAATAATGTATAATTAATAAAATTACATAAATATATATATATATATTTATATATATATTTATATATATATTTATATATATATTTATATATATATTTATATATATATATTTATATATATATATATATTTATATATATATATATATTTATATATATATATATTTATATATATATATATATATTTATATATATATATATATATTTATATATATATATATATATTTATATATATATATATATTTATATATATATATATATATATATTATATAAAATTTTTAAAAATAATTTTTTGATAGATTTTAAATATGGCAAATAGTTAGAAATTAAAAAAAACATTTTTGATTAAAAAAATCCAAAATAAATAACCAAATTCAAAAGATACTTAAAATAAATATTAATAATAGAAATAAAATTTTAAAATCTATTTGAAATTAAAAATAAAATAAAATAAAATAAAATAAAACTATCAAAGAGGTCATATCAAATTTAAGCCTTTTGATTAAGTAATATAGTTTAATTTATTTTAATTTTTAGGACTTGATTTTAGAATTTTATTGTAATATCTATTTTATAGTTACAAAAATTATAGTAATTTTCTAAATCAAGAAAGATGTTGTAGATGTTATTGTTTAATACTTGAAGAAATTATCTACAAAAAAAAGTTGTGTATCAAGAAATAATATAGCAAAATATAGCAGATTATAAAGACTACCACATCTAAACAATGTTGTTTGTATAAATTAGTGAAAAAAAAAACATTAAAATATAAATTTTAATGCTAAAATCACTAAAATATGCAAAATACTTTGTCAAAATGCAATGAATTGAATAGATTTTGTAGTTCTTATTAATAATAATGGTATAACTTTACTTGACAAGTTTATCATTTAAAGTACTCTACATCATATTAAAATCACATATGTCTTGATTAGAAAAAATTGTAATTTTAGGTCCAATTCATTCATAATAATATAATCTACATAATGATAGAAAGATTCATGTATCATAGAAAGTTCCTATTAATTATAGGATATTCTACTTGTACAAGTATCATCTAATATATCCACAATGTTATTTGCATTAAATTAGATACTATCACAATTTTGTAAAGTGGCCTTATACTACATAATTCTACATATCAAAGAAAATCAATGAAAAATCTAAAAAACTTGATATATAACAATCTCATTTAAAGAAATTAGTTCTTTCTTGTTCCAATACTCAAGTGTGCATGTTGAAATGTAAGAGAAGCAAGTTTTAAAAAACAAAGGATTTCAAAACCAAAAAATAAATTTAATTGGACTTCAAATAATTAATAAAAGATTCTTTGCATGCTTATGATTTAATACTCTTGTATTTGTGGGACTCCACATCCAATCTAAACTTCTCCAAAGATAAATTAGTGCTTCCACCTTGCTTGCTTGGCTATTACAACACTCATAAGATTCAAGAAGGTATCTTGGATCTAGTATAAAGAGTTAAGAATCATTCTAATTGAGGTTGAATATACCATTCTTATCTCACATTATGCAATCTCTAATTCCAAAATTACATAGAAATTTAAAGATGCTCTTCTTTTATATCTATATTTTGATGGTATATTCTTTGATAAGATTTAATTATATAAAAGAAAATCATTATGATAATATATTAAAACAAAGTTCATATTAATAAATGAATATTCCAACTAATATAATAATGTCATTGGTTTGTAAAAAATAAAAAACAAAATCCTAATTATATAATAATAATGCACAACTCTAAGTTGTCCTTTCTTTCACACTTACAAGTCCTAGTATTTTATCACTAAATTTCAAGCATATCATACTTTAATCTTTGACCTTAAAAATATATGTATAGGTACCTATGTTCTACATTCAAATTTCACACTTCTAACAAACCACACCCAACTACATGCAAACATTCATTGCATGAATGTAAAAATGGATCCCATTATTTGAAGTAATCCATAACTTTTTTTGGTTCACTAAATGAGAATTCTTTAGTGCTACATTGTGGAATGTCACAAATGAGGTACAAAGACGTTATGAACTGAAATATCAAGAAAAGAATTGCAATATCAAAGTTGTCATATTATTAAACGTCATGTTATGGAGATAAGCTCAAGTTTATGGTGTTTTAGTTAGTTATTTATTTGGTTATCAGAGGTTGACAAAAATCTGGTATCTCTCCTTTCGGACATAAACCCCAAATTACACACTTAATTCATTAGAGTGAAATGATAGTTACACTCTGCATAAACCAGTGCCATTCTTGCAGTTCTATCTCAGTGACATGTAATACGATTTTAGATCTGAGATGGCTGAGGTAAAGCATATGAACCTCAGACGGAGAGCCAAAGAAATTGACGTGGTTAAGATTGATGACCTCAGATCTTCTATTTTCATTATTACTATGCGAAGAGGATATCAGGAAGCATAATAGTCAAAGCGGGAGATAAATACATAAAACTTGATTTCAATCAGGGGTTAAAAAGTAATCAATAGGTTACAACTCAGTGACCACTCTGTTCCTAATGGACGGAGTTATCACTAAGATAATCAAACCAGGGGGAAATTGGCGGACAAAAATGTAAAATTTTGCTCACTCAGCACGTAATTTCAATAACTGTCGAGTAAACCCAGGGTAGAGCAAATAACTGCTCCAGGGTCACTGGGAAAAAGATACCAGAGTGGAAATTACAGATGGTGGACAGTCCCGGTCCATGCAACTTATGCACTAAAAATCTCTCTAAATACAGCCTATAATCAGTAAAATTGAGCTTAAACTAGGAATCTGGTTGTGGCAATAGAAAGTGGAAGGCAGGATTATCCTTCAACAATGGTGGCGGTTCAACCTCAGCAATGTCAACCTCAGGCATTGACTTAGATATATCGTCCACGGAGAACGGGATACTGCACCACATCAATAGTTGAAAGTTAGTATCCCACATTGGGTGGAAAAGCCAAATACGCGGCACTACAGCATTAATGAATGTCCAAACAAACTATAATGGTACGTTCTTGACACTACACCGGTCAACAATTCAGGTTCAGATTGCGCACTAGCAGTAGGGTGTGCTCATACCTAGAATCGTCATCTAACAAGAAAGAGTTGCTGACAGCACTGTTTGAATCCTCTGTCATTAGAACTCTCATATTCGCTATAACCTGTAATGAAACAAAGGGGAAAGAAAACGATCAGCAGAGGGTTAAAAGTTGAAGAATTCGAAAGATAAAATTGATATTCGATCTTAGCAAAGCTGTACAAAATACAAGAAGAATTACCTCTGGCGAGACACTGTGGGTGCCATACTTGTCGTCCCAGTACATAGTACTGATACGATATAGCTGCTGAACACTTAACACCTGTTCAGACAAGGAAGGCTCATAGTCAATATTTTTGCCCTTGAAATTTTAAATTAAACTCGAAATATTAAATTTTAACATGAGTCAATATTTTTGCCCTCGACCACCTGAAATCTCCATTTAAGGACATTCAATAGGTATTGGATGGTTACACACGAAACTGGCCATCCAGTGAATCAACTTACCGGGCAGAGATCATGAGTGATCTCATCAAGTGACTTCTTCGGCTTTTGATGAATGACCTGCGGTGTAATATTTTCAGCTATGAGTATTTGCGTCTTAAACCATTAGAAGCATTTAAATTCTGAAAGCGAAAGGAAATTTTAAAATCGAAATAATAAATTTTAAATATAAAAGGTAAAAACTGATAACATCGAATCCGCCATATCGAAAAAAGTAATGAAAATAAAATGCACCAGATTATTCAATTTAATTACGAATAAGAGGCTTAAGCAACATCTTGAAAGACAGAAAGCACGTACCAAAAATCCAACCGCCTGTCGGATGTACTTGAGCTCATCCCAAGATGCTCCAGCGTACTACAAAAAAGAACGCGTTTCAAAAACAGGCAAAAGGTGCAGAAGCAAAAACTGAAAGAACGACCTGAGTTCCAACTAGACAACAATAACGACGTGTGAAAAAATAAAAAATCATTAAAAAAAAAAAGTGTTCAAAATGATGAGGATATACCTCCACTCCGGCCTCATATATCCAATGTTCAAGTTCTGCTAACCCAGCTTTCACATACTCTCCGTTGCTAAATGAGCAACACTCACGTCTCAGCAGCAAACTGCGTTGGATCACAATATTTAGAGTCACAATATGAAAGCTAAGACATGCACGGTAATTGCAAGCGTCAGGGACTAGAACACACCAGTAATGGTGTTACGAGGTATGAGATTGACACAAATTTCCCACTATACTCGCAGAAACATGCAAAGCAACTCAGACCTCACCTGTTAAACAGCTGAACATTGATGAACGAAAAGATCTGGGTGAAGAGTTTGCGAACAAGGAAAGGAGGAGCCTGTAATCAAAATAAGGATCAAGTACAGGTTACAATTGACACTTCGAACTTTTTCAATGACTAGTTATCAAGTTAGACTTAGTTCCAACTCCTTGTCTATCTAAGCAAAGACCCAAGTCATCAAAGAACAAAACAAAACAAAACAAAACAAAAACAAAACAAAAACAAAACAAAAACAATAAAATTTGAAGATCAGAAGGCTCACATGATTGGCACGCATAGTGCTTAGCAAGGAACTAAGGCTGGAGATAATACTGTGCCAGTGGCTGCTGAGTGTCTGCTGTGCATTCACGTTCGAGCTTGGTGACCTTGAAACCTTGCCTAGACTAGCCCTTGAGGTCCTTGGTGCCTGCCGAATGTTTTAAAAAAAGTCCATCAACACGACACCCAATTGTCGAATTAAGAAAAACAGTCATTAAAACTTAAGCAGGTATGGTTAATTCACTACAAGAACTGCATAGTTAGGAGTTACAGAAAAGCATAATTCACTTTAAAATATAGACATTTCAGCAGCCAGCTCGTATGTTGAAAATGTCGTAAGGAGAAAGAGGGTCATACTTGGATGCATAGTCCAAGCAAAGGAGAAATCTCTTTCTTCAGATTGTCGCGGACCATGCCATAAATCTTCTCCACATATGCAGTGAGTTGCTGCTTAAAAAGCAGAGCAGGGTATTTGGCTTCTACTTGCCGCGACATATCTAACCCGCCCATGATGCCTCCATTTCCAAATGTGACGGAACCTGGTTGAGGAGACTGACGGAATCCCTGACAGCCCGACTAGATGTCAGAATCTCGCGACACAACACAATAGAAATGTTGAATAGTCTCAGCAGTCTAATTAAACTTTATAAACCTCTTAAGTGTAAACTGATTGTAATTCACTCGATTGCACGGAATGTAACCACTTACTTGCGTCATTCTACCAAACAATGTCACAGAATTAGAGCGACGCCTTTGAGGAGCACCCCCTGCAGCTCCGCTTGCTTTAAGTGTTTTTTGCAACAGAAATAGCAGAGTAGAGGTATTGGATAACCAGTAGGCCAGCACATCGTTGTTATCTTGGCTCTGCAAGAGAACATAATCTAACGTTAAAACCTACTGCTCGACGTTCCAAGTAGAGACTCCCATGAAATGGGTGGAGGATATATGTACAGCATTGAAGCAACTCAACAATTCTAAGCCACAAGCATAAACTGACTCTAATGAGCTCCAATAAAATGGTAAATTCAGTGTTAAGCCTAAAGAAAGGCTATTACAGCAACTAAACTAATGAACTGCTTAAAATACTGCCTAAACTTGAATAAATCGTCATTCAAAGAAGCAAGCTTACTTCAATAGCAGTTCCGATTGTTTGGATGATTCGGTCGAAGACATTGGTTCTCTCAGCTTCAAAAGAGCGCCACTGAAGCAAGGACTTATACAAAATACAAGCAGCGATAGGTCGATCATTGTTGAAGCCAACATCTTGCATGACACATTGCAGCAAAGAGTCTTGATTTTCCTGAGGGTAAAAATTCACGAAAAGAACAAGGAAAGAAGCAGTTTAATTATTGAATCGAAAATCTGTAAGCTCCTCATACGCGTCATGAAAAATCTGAATACAGCAAGAACAGTGCTATGCTGTGCAAGCCAGTCACAAAATTAAAATATTTAGACTTCACCATATAACTCATGCCAACAAATAGCCAGTTAAAACTACCTGCTGTCTATCGATCAGCAACTTTTGACGCCTCTGTTCGGCTTCACTGTGTTCCTTCTCAATCTGTGCTGTGTTTGGCGACTCCTGCAACACAAAGTGGAGCAATTAATCGAGTTCCCACTCCTAAACCTATCACTGGCACCCACATAATCCTTTGTTTCACAATAAGCCAACATTTAGTTCAAAGGTACAGCACTACGCATGTATTCGTGTTAAGGAAAGTCAAAACTGTCCGAGAAAGTATACCATACACAAAACAAGCAGCCGGATAATAAATCCTCACCGGCACAGAACGAGATTCTCTGTGATCATTGTTGGCGAGATAACCGTTATCTGGAGTCCTCTGAAAATTCAAAAAAGCAAAATTAAGTGGAATATTAGTAACAGACTAATGCAGAAACTAAAACTACATCTTCGCTGAAGTCATCAGGCAAGGAAAGATTAAGAGATAACAGAAAAGGATATTACAGGACATAGAATACTTCAAATGGTTTAGATTATATGAATAACAAGAGCCAAATGTAAATATCCTTCCTGACATAACATGTTACCTGAAACACAGTGCTCTTGAACCGATTAGACAAGCCCTTGGTCGGTGATAGCACAAGGGTTTGTTGACGGAGAACTTGATTCTCAGACTCCATGTTCGCTAATTTTTCTTGCAAGCTACGACACATTAAACACTCTCATTAATTATTAATATGCATTGCCATCGAAGTTGAGAACTGCTTCCGACATGCTCAACTCGGAAACATTGCAGAAAGATAAATTACGACCAAGAACTGCACAAAAAGAAAAATGACTCTAAAGAGTCAGATCATACAATAGTTCTGCTTCCAGTTGTAGAGCAAAGCGAAAATCCAAACTTTCAGAAAAGAACAAACCTCTGAAGAGCTTCTTGTGACTCAGTGACCTTGGCTTCTGCTTGTTCTGCCCTCTTGAGTCTCTGCTCACTTTCATCTTTAGCTTTGGCGAATTTCTCTTCAGATTCTGATACTGTTTTCTTCAAATCTTCCAATAGGGCCTGCAAAAAGCACCAATCGGAACTTCACCTGTGTAAATCTGCAAGGACAAGAACTTCGTATCCATACTAATTGTAATTCAAATGAGCTGACCTAACATCACTGGTAGGAACAACGGACAAGTGACGAAAAGCTTGGACAAGAAACCTGCAATTCTTGGTTTTCTTTCGTTAGCTTCTCCACTTTAGCGTCAAATACTTCCACCGGTGGCACTTCTTTTATAACTTGTGCAGCTTGACCAAGAGCCAACTTATTATCTTCAAGTTCCTTGGTCAACTGTGAGTTGGCTTTCTGTGCTTGAATCTGCTCCTCCTTCAATGCTGCTTGTAACTTTCCAATTTCTTGGTTCTTGGCTTCCTCCATATCCGTCTGCACAAGGAGCACGAAAATATACTACTTAAGGCGCTGCAAACTTGGCTACCATCTATGAACAATACTAAGTCTATACTTTTTCGCTCAAGCCAAAAGTGTGGTCCACCAACGACTTTTCGAAGAAACCACACAAAAAAAGAAGACAAGGATCTAAAAGGATCCACATTAAACTCTTTATGAAAGAAGTCTACCAGGAAGAGACCACATAACCAGAGCTTCACTTAACATACCCGCATGCGCTTCTCCAGCTGTAGACGCCATGTGAGCTCCTCACATCTCTTCTCCAGCTTCGTCTTTGCTTCTTGCAGAGCACCCGTTTCTTTAGCAGCCTACGAAAACCACAAAACAAATAAAAAATGCAGTCCAACCAAAAAGTAAATTTGCTGAAGGGCAAAATACTGTCTCGTGATCATCATTAGAGGAATCTCTCTAGTGACATTGAATATATACACGAGTTTCACAAGGAATAGGAAAATGGAGGAAGGAACCGCTCAATACTATACCCCAACACCTTTGATTAAAAGTAATAACCCACACCCTTAATTACCTAAACGGGGCGGAGTGGGGGGGAGTGGGGGGGGACTACTGCAGCGACATATACAAAATATTATAAATATTTCACCGACTCGCAGCTTAACAAACTGAGAAACAACAAGAACCAGTCCAATCAGGTACTTACAACTTTAAGCTTCTTGAGTTCATTTCTGGCAACCCTGCCCCTCCAAGCACACTGAATTGTAATAGCACTTTTTCGGCACTTCCTGTATTCTGATCTAGCCTTGTATCCACGCCAATGAGCCTTTGCAAGACAGAAAAAGATCGATCACAACCTTGCCAATCCAGTAATAAAAGTATCAAAGAAACAGATCTTGAACGCCTGCTGCTCCTCACAAGGATGACGGAACGGAATAAAACATATAAAAAAGTACGGACATATAAAAATCTCGTTTACCTGAATACGAGTAGCAGCTTTCGTCTGTCTTATGAATCTGGCATTCTTGCGGGATTGCATTCCTCGGAATCCAGATTGTGCCCTGATAATTGCCTCCTTGATCCGAAGGAATTTTCTTCGAGCGATCCACATCCGAACATTCTTTTGAATCATTGTTGCAGCAGCTTCTTGACGCAATTTCTGATATTGCTTACGAGCAAGGTACCCTGCACACACGCATTACATTCATTAGATACCTGAAAGCCTAACAAAGAATGGAACTAACCAACTCCTAAAAATTCAGGGAGTCCAGAAATGCTCCTGCTTAAGACACATACCTCGCCAGTATCTTTGGATTGTAACTGCGGCTCTTCGCATGGCAATGAATTGCCTTTTAGCTAACCAGGTTCGCACTTGTCTTTGAATAGTTTTTGCTGCATTATTCAACATCTCAGCTCTTTTGCCATCAAGTTCAGCCATTTGCCCAGATCGCAAGAACACCTTCGTTTGGCCAAGCTGAATCCACCCAATTTAACATCCACGGGTTCTTCAATTAAAGGTAACATAGGGCCATGCACAGCGCAGTGATTGAAGCAGGACAACAGTCTCACCAAACCCACACCAATGGACTTTTCTCAGTGTAAAAACGGAGAATGTGCCACAGTACCTGATAATTCTCCAGACTCATTTTTTTTAAAAGTTGTTCTATTGCCGCCTTCTCATCGTAACTGTTTGAAAATGCACCAGAACAAATTATTCTTCCAAGCTACCAAGTGACCTCATGTGTTAACCATATTAAAGACTCGCGAAGTAAGCTTGGCACAAATAAAGACGGGGCACATTTGGAGAGTCTAAAGCATGTGAACATATCTACTAACGACGGCATACCGCGTGCAATGTCGTAAATACTTACTTTCCCTCAAGAACCTCTTGTGCCAGCATCCCAAAACGATCGAGAAACTCATAAAAGGTCCTCCGCGATGGGTACCCCGCACAGCTGATTCGGATGGCCTCCAACACTCCCTGTACAGGACCGAGTAACACTAATTTAACAAAATCCATGTGTCTGTACTGCCTTCCGGGCTAAAAAGAGCATTAACCAAAACTAAAGCTAAGCGAGGAAGACCACCACAAGGAAGAAAACACTTACTCCACATCGCAGCTGCTGGATGACATTCAAATTCTCAAAGCGACCAGGCTTGTGCACCATGTTAGGTTTCACACATCGGATATAGTGGGGTTCGGTTGTATTCAAAGTTTCCATTAACGCTCCCAATTGTTGCTGCACAAAAGCTTTGAACTCAGTATAATGTAGCCAGCTGTGCATGCCGAGGATATGTATTGAGGTAGTATATGAGATGCTAATGTACGATCCCATCCAACATCTTCAGGCTAGAAAAATAGTAAAAAAACACAGAAGCCTTACCACTACCATACAAATACGTACTTGTAAACCACAGCGTCAACTCTGTAACAGGTCGCAAGATGGGCGAATGTCAAGGGGCTAAAAAAGGTTCTCTTTTCTCACTGACCTTGAAACGAGTGCCAATGGAAGTGAACTTGTACGAGGATTTGGAGCCTTGATCGGGAGAGCTGGGAAAAAGGCTTGCGACAAAGGAGCATCTAGAGGATCCCAATAGTAACTGATGCTCGGCAACAACATAATCTTTGTTCTTATCCAGGAACAAGTCAGTCTGGTAAGTAACCTAGCAAATAAGAACAGATGATTGCTCAGTGGATTGGCGGTATGCGATTGCTCATGAATCCATGGAGAATTTCGATGAGTCTTGAAAAAATAGTTAGTATCACGATAAGCTTGATCAGTTAAGCTTCAGAAAATTGCGAGGCATTTGCACCCAGCTATCAATCATGTTAGCAAATCTTCACAGAAGAGCGCAAGAGTTGGTACTCACATCTCCTGCGTAATGATTAATTGTGAAGTCAGTGCGAGAAAGCTTAGGCTTAGTCAACCGCTTGTGGTTTCTATACTGCTGAAACAACTTCGTAGCGAACGTCTCGTTTGTTGACTTGGGAAACATGCTGCAAGGGTAAAGACTCACTTTCAATCCTCAACCCCTAGATAACTCTTGCATCCTTTACAGAGAAGACTTTCACACGCAGTCAATAGTTTCGAGAAAAGAATAGTGGATTTAAAAGGGCTGTGATGCACACCATGCTTCATCAAGAAGAGCAATAATGCCAGAAGGTTTCTGCACAACAAAGAGACATGAAAAAAATGTAAGAAATGTAAGGACTACGCGTACATTTAATTCCACATGAAAGTATTATTTCGAACCGAAAATAATGTTTGCGGGAACAAACCCGCAAATTAGTTAGTTCAATTGGAGATAGGTGTGCACGGACAAACCTTCTCAATGAGATCCAGAACATCTTGGTTGTCAACAAACTCAATGTAGCTCCAGTTGATGGCCTCTTTTGTATACTCTTCTTGCTCCATTTTAAAGACATGCTGAAATGCAACCAAAAAATTATGTAAGCATTCAATATCCACCTACAGGCAGTTGTGACTAATTTCAACCCTCCAAAAGATGTGCAGCATTGCAATACATCACCTAGACGCACAAACAATGTAAACATAGTTTACGAAACAGTTCATGTAATATTGACTAGGATTCTAAACAAAGAAATCCACCAAAAGTTGTAAAAGCAGAACCTGATTGAAATGCTGCTGAAGCTTCTCATTGGCCAGATTAATACAGAACTGCTCAAAACTGAACCATTTAATACAGTCTATTAGATGCAGAAACGGTGGGGGGGGGGATATACAATTAAAAATTGAGCAGAAAAATCGCATATTTCAACATAAAAATATCCCAATTTTAGGAATCAGATCGTCATTATCACAAAGATGTACAGATCAGGAGCAATTAGAACACCTGAAAATTGATGAAGTTCGAACTTACCTGTTGAACTTGAAGCTTTCAAATCCGTAGATATCCAACACACCAACCAAGTACGGAGAATCTGGATCTTGACCAATAGATCTGTTTACTTTGTCCACCAACCTTAAAACAATGCGATATAAGGGACTGCTTAGAATTTACCATAAAAGATTTACTTGCCTCTAGCATATTGAAAACTGGACTGGAGTGTTGGGGAGTATGTAGGGCTACTAGTCAACAATATTCAAAGAGTAAACTGAAATCATTTGTAAATTGTTCGGTGTAAGATGTACCAGTCAAACAGGCGAGAGTAAATTGTCTTCGCCAAAGTATCCCGGTTGATGGTAGCCTGTTCCTGATTCAAGGTCATCGTGATATTGCCATCACGGGTAACAAGAACTCGGGTACATAATGAATCCAACAGTCCTTTCGCTTCACATCTATCAAAATCAGTAAAACAATATTAGAGATTCAGTAACAAAACCACAGCCCGTTTGTAACAAATATGAGATGGTACAACAAGAAAACATGACACTTAGATGTACTGATACTAACAACAAGTGGAAAATGCATTGCGGCTCTCGGAAAGCTGCAGATTACTTCTGACACAATAAACAAGACTCACTGAAGAAGTTCAGCAGCAGCCTCCAGATGGAACTTGGACTGGTCATCTTTGAGCTTTGATGTGTCGGAATCTGATCCTGCGACAAATTCAATATTTCCTAGATGCAGCACTGACGCTACTACTCGGAAAATGGCTTCCTGTAAATCGACCATAATAGCCAATCAGAATAACCAAGATAAGAACACTGTACCAATCGGAATCAAAGTCACAGGTAAAATGTGACCAAACCATAATCAACTAACTGAACCAACTTGAGCAGTGTTCACCATACCGCTACATCTCAAACAGAGGACAAGATAAATAGTAGTCCTAGAAATCTATGATTACCTGCTCTTCAAGGTTAATACCCACAACATCCATAGCCCTGCGTGTTTTAACATATTCCCGACCATTGGTAGTACCGTTTAACTCGAAACAGTCACTTTGATTCAAATAGTGAAAACTTCTTGCGTCCCCGAGTTTATATCTTTCACAATCCTGTAACAAACCCCAAAAAAATCGGGTCAGCTAATTTTGCCTGTTAATTAATAAAACATTTTGCTTTCGGAGTGCACCAACCTCAAAACGCATATGTTTCATTAACCAACCACTATATCACTCCGCAGAAATCATTTCTATGTAATCCACTACAAACATCACAACCAAGCACACGCGAAACTCCGTGTGGAAACAACTTTTACCTCTGGTGACGCACACAACTGGTAAAAGCAGTGGTAATTCCGTTCAGGGTCTGCAATCTGAACAACACGAGATCTCTCCAGAAGGTATGTACGCACAGCAGCACCTGATATCCGACCGCTCCTGTCGAATTGAATCTCCACGAATTTACCGAATCGACTGATGTCATCACGACAGCAAAGTCAGTACAAAATTGGATAACAAGGTCAAACAATACACATAGCGACATGCCAGCGATATAACATTAAGTATGTTAAAGTACGCCCAAAAGATACACGCTTATACGCTTCCGCATACCTTGAGTTATCATTGCGAACCGTCTTGGCATTTCCAAAAGCTTCAAGAAGAGGATTGGACTACACATCAATCAAACCACAGAGCATTGAGTAAGCCCTAAACTACCAATCTCCTCCTTGCAAATTTCGTTTTTTTTATGTTTGACATGTAACTCACTTTATAATACTGCTAAAACAGAGATAATCTAGTAGTTTTTAGGTTAGTTCAACATTGGGAAAGGCTACAGATAAGCCCTCGACTGAGGATAATAGGTGTACTTTCTCGATAACAAATGGCATTTCCTTCGGGCATTTCTGCGGAGACTTTATCAGTTCACCTTTCAGCCAGACGTGTGACAATCTTTGACGCCTTTTCTCTTGCATGGATTTTCGTTCATCTATATCCTTTCTTGAATCTGCTGAGATAAGGGTTTTACCTTCTCAAGCTCATTTCAAGCACAGACAAAAGGATCTTCACTAGATGTGACCAGCAATGGTTTTCCATTCATTACTTAAATCTCCCATTTAAGTTAAATCTGCATCCATGCCATAATTACTTTTTATAACGGTTTACAAATGTTTGAAAATAATACATGTTTGAGTATGAACAACCTCGTAATCTAGCACATATGCTTGAAGTTGTTATGCAAATTATGATTCATGTTTTTGCTTATACAGCATGGAAAGAAATATACCTCAAGGACTTGTTGCTCTACGGTTCGTCCATCAGTGTTTGCTCGACCACCCATGTAGGCCAAATACTGCATAATCAATTTTGTTGTCTCTGTCTTCCCTGCTCCACTCTCTCCACTGACTAGTATAGATTGACTCTTCTTCTCTGTAACCATTGCTCTAAAATGCAATACAAAATTAATCATTTTTACAGTCAGACCTAAACACATGCAACACGTTCAAGGTCATTTAAACTAATAAGCATTCTACCAGTACTAACAGCAATATTGGAATTATCTAGATAAATGAAAACCACCAAGCAAAGAGTGGGCAAGTACTTTGTCATACATTGCACTGCACTAATTACATCCATATAGATGGATTATACAACATTTCTCCCGAAGAACATAGTAAACATACCTGTATGAAGCATCTGCAACTGCAAAGACATGGGGACTTAGCTCTCCAAGTGGTGCTCCCCTATATTGCTCCATCATGTGGCTATTGTACAAATGCGGTAGCTTCGCAAAAGGATTAATTGCAATCAAGATATTCCCCGTGTATGTCTGTCATTCACGTTCAACAAATAGTCTTAGAAATAGTATGTGTCACCTCTACTACAATCGAAAATCACATAACACCATGTGATGTGATATAAACTGCAGAATTCAGTCCTAAGTATGTTGGAATACTCACGTAAATCTCATCCAATTCATATCTACTTGCGAGGTTGTACAGCACCCCTGGCTCATGTAAATAAGCCAGCTTCGTCATGTCATCCACACCACCAGGCTGTGCGTCTGGATCCTTAGCGTGAACATTTGATAGAACTGTGGTAACCTGCATCAGAACCAGTCACATCAGTGGCAATTCATAAGAACATCCAAATCGCTACAAAAAATCCGATTCATGAATGCTAATAACAGGAACTAGCTTACTCGACTCACAAGAAAGTTCTGAACATACCGAACAGCACCCCAGTATCTCTGTTGAAGAGGAACTTAAGAAACTTCTTATTAATTCTTCATTCCATAAAGAACTTGAAAATGCAAAATCCAGCATATTTTCTTTATTGTCGTAGTTACCATTAACCAAGGATTTGTGCAAACGTAGACTGTGGGTCTGGGGTATATATCGCACATTGCAAAGTTTTAAACTAATTGAATAGACAAACTCGAAGAGACTCCTAGATCTACCCTACGAGTTCCTAAACCAAAGGATGGGGTAGAATGGATTAATCAAGGTCAAACTTATCATTACTCGATAATTTTTTAAGATCTTATTTTCCACCCATGGCAAACGTGGTTCATCCTCTAACACAACCGCCAACCCCGCCGTCGCCTACTAGGTCTCAAGCACCATGTTCTCTTTTAAAAGTACGAGTCAGAGGACCACTCTGAATCACCCGGGAGCGGATCAAATTCTATGGCTTATCCATAACAAAGTCTATTTCAGAACCACAAGAGTACATGGGACAGCGCACTTAATCAGGTTCACAGCCAAATCTTACAAACTACCGTAATTGACAAGCATAGTGCGCATGACAAAACTCAGCATAAGCACTCAAAGTGCACGAAATGAGCCCAGGCGAAACCTTGACAAGTGAAATGATAAATTCAACGCATAGTGCGGTGGAGGTCTCCGCGAGGTACTAATCCTACAACCCCGTCGAAAATGGTGGAGATGAAATTCTACCAAATAGATTCGTATTCCCAGATCATATATCGACAATCAATCACTTAGATAACAACTGTGAACAGACGATTGAAAAACCTCCAGAGGAATCGCTTTTGCAGGATAGCGAAACCAAACCCCGAACCAATTAAGAGGCACGTTCGGCATTAGAATGCAACCGCTATCTCGGTCAAGAGATGAACTGGTGGAAGTCCCCAGGGCACAACATTGCAAAAATCAACATAGCTCACGAGAATGAATCTTTCATCACCACTTAGATGCATGGTTACTAGCCTTGTTCCGAGAAGCAGGCTGCAAGTATTCACCTCATTTCCCTTGACGGAGCGTACTTTGACGTTCTTGCCATTAATCTCTAGGACTTCTCCTTCCACCCAAGCCAACTCTGGGTCCTCCACCCAGACTTGTGCCCCGATCGTCACATTCCCTGATGCCTGCACGAGACCAGAGAAAAGACCTCCAAATTCAGGCACGATAAAAACATGAAAAGGGTAATACATGTTCCAATAAAATGAAATATTTACAGTTAGAAGCTTCAAGAACAGTGATGGACAACCCGCACCGAGTCTTGAAACCTCGACTGTCCGCAAGAGAATCCTCGGATAGCGAGGGTGTGAAGACACATGTAATTCACAACAATGAACACTACTCGTGCCCTGATGATAAAACTCGACCTACACCAGTGCCATTCCAGTCACTGACTTGGCTACAATGCGAGACAGGTGGTTCCCTAAACACACGACTTCGATTTAAGCGCAGGGCATAGAAAAACCTCACGGAAAGCTCCGCATCTGTAGGCAAGACGTCCCAACTCCAAAACCAGAATGGTATAGAGTTCATCGATCATAAACCAAGTTACACGAACTCGCGTTTCTATGTTCAATCGATGCGCCGTCAGTTGATTGAAGCAAAAAAAATATATCCCAGGAAACGAGAGAGGGCAGCCAACAGTTGAAGCCTAGCACATTCAGGTGTAAAGATTCACCCTGTAGACCCCTCCGCCACTTTCGAGATGGAGTGGGTATGGCATGGTAAACCTTAAGATGCAATATAAAGCTGCTAAACTGAAGCAACACACAGCAAGGTCTGTCCTCCATAACATTCTACTGAGACACACCATTCCGAAAATACAAATCGTCCGAAATCCACGCCCGCATTGCGATTCCAGTGACTACGGTCTCAAAAAACGATCAAGTCCCTGGCCCCAAGTCCACAATGCCAGAGCTAGTTCAAGCCAGAGACGGTGACATTCTCTCAATAGGTCAGAAGCCTGATGCAAGGGCACCTCGTGAACCCGGAATTTGAGCCTCTCAAAGCTCTAACATCGTACAGTATGTGGTCAATCCCACACAGCAGCGACATGGAAACAGATCCGGAGAAAAGAGATGGAAGAGGGAGGGGAAGGACAAATGGTTGTACACTTCCACGATAAAGTAAACATTAAGAGCCACAACGAAACACTTCGTCTCCCAGAGAATCCAGCGAAAGGCACCCGATCCGTTCTTCCCGAGTCCTTACCACTCTATCCCACGCATTCAACCCTGAACAAAACCTGCCACAGAATCGCATCTTAACGTCACACAAACTAACTACATTTCAAACTCCACACTCACCATGATTGACGATGGCGCCACGCGAAACTCCTGATTGCGATCACCTCATCTACACTGGTGTGGCCTGCACAAGATTTAAAACACGACAACTCGCACGCTCCACAGACGGAGCCCCCGCTCCACAGCACTGATCCACAAACTCCGCGCTCACTCCCCCGCTAATCACCTACGAGCCACCCCTCGCCCGCCTCCTCCCTCCTGATCCAGCAAATATTGCAACGCACGGTCTATCTGACCGCTTCCACGGCGAGAAAAATAAAAATAAAAGTAAAAAAAAAATGCCCGGGCTTGATGATGTTCCTTGAGAAACAATCTGCGCGCCTCTCCGCGGCTCCGAGAGGGACCGAGGCGAAGTATTGATTCGAGTCAGTGTGGAGAGCAGATGCGGAGGGGAGGGAGGGGAAGGGGGACAGCACTAACATTACGAAAGCAAAATGACAATGGTAAAGGAGACTCCCACGCACTTCCACAGACAATGGTAGTGTGATCACTGAGGTCTATCACATGTGGGCCCTTTAGACGATAACCAAACGATAAATTTTGCGATCCGCGTCCTGTGTGGGGACGAAGTGCACCCCGGGAGGACGACCCCGAGGGGACGACAGAAATCAGAACGAACAAGGCGGAATTCAGCGGGGTCCACGAAGGCGGGAACGGCAAGCCCCGGGGCCCTGATTCGGTGACTGCGATCACGTACATCCTGCTCAAATGTGGCTGAACCTGGCCCGGCCTGGCCAGGCCTGGGTGGGACCCATCCCATTTGCACCCCCGTGCTGTACGTGTACAGTCATGTATGTGTGTATGAGTACAAGTATTGTTGTGTATAGGAGAGTAGTGTATATTTAGTTAGGGAGAGAGGTGAGGTAGTGGAAAGATTCCAGTTGGGTTGGAGGGGGGGTTCAGGTTTCATGTCAAGGCTGCCTGACCGACTAGGCCCTGCTTCCTGGTACTGGGAACGATTTTTTTTTTTTTTTGTTTTTTTTCTTAGGACGGTTGCTTGTTTGAATGCCAACTACTACAGGGTATCCATTGTGAGCAGTTGCAGTGCAGTGGTGTCGACGACTGTGCTGTTGTAAAGAGTGTGCAGAGTGGTGCCCTCCCTGCACTTGTGCAATTGTTACTGTTGTTCCCTAGCGACCCTGCTTGGCCTAGCTTGGGTTTGAAGGGAATTGGATCGATCTCGGCCTTGGTGGTGTTCATCATGCCAAGTCACTCATTCGAATGAATTGTGTCAGACCTGAAATACCTGCAACTGGAACAAATCATCACAACTCCCTCCCGTCTCCCTCCCTCCCTCTCCCCCAACTGCCCCACTTCCCCACAGACAGAGCTCTGTCCTGCTGCTGCCACCACCACCACCACCACCTCCTTCATTCCTTCTTTCCTTCCTAACTGGGCTGGGGGGGTGACCACGATTTCTTTATTGCATGAGTCACAATTTTCCTTTTCCTGTTGATCTATCCATCCATCCTCATTTTCCCAGTTTTCCCTTTGCTTTTGGTCAAGGTTGCCACTTTGGTATGAGCCATGTGGGCAATGATCAAATTGGATAAAGAGGGAGGGGGGGGGGGTGAGAGAGTTGTGTGACATAAAGAGAGCAAGGGCTCCTCTATTGAGGGTTGAGACTCCTCCTCCAGTGTGTGCAATGTTTGAGCATGGTATTGCTTAGCACCAAATCACTAGGAATTTGAAACAGGAGGCACATACAACCACATTCCCCCATATGTTGCACCACCCTTTCTTGTTGCATTGGTGGGTGGGGCATGCCAAACTCATTCCAGACAGCAATACTATTTCCTGACCCCACTGTCAAAAATAACAATAATAATGATAATAATAATAATAATAATAATAATAGTAGTAGTAGTAGATGATCACAATACTATGTGCAGCTCCATTCACAATTAGAGAGAATGGTGGGCTAACTCCCTTTGCCACACCAATGGGTGATTACTACCACTACAACTGTGTTGTGTTTCATCCTCCATTGTCTTTGTTGCCTCCTCAAAACTTTGTACCTGTCTTAACTCCTTGTGTAGTGGGTTTCAGATGGACAGATCTCAGAAGAGGAGAGAAGATGAATGAAAGGAAAGAGGGTTGGGAGCCTGCCTTGCTCCCCAGGGGAAAAAAAAGTACTCTTCACATCAACACATGTGTGGGACTTATTTGGCTCTCTTAGTACACACCTTAGCTATATACACCCACACCCCACACACTCAACCTCAAGCATAGGAGTGGACATAAGTGAGAATTAAAAATCACAATTAATATGTACACTCTTGTATGTAGGGAGAAAGAGAAAGGATGAATGAATGAATGAATGAAGGGACTTGCAAATCATGCCCTCCCTTAGCCCTGATTACTACCGCTCAACTCAGCAGTTTTCTTTAGTGTAAACCCATCCCCCCCAATGCCCAAGAAGAAAAAGAGCACACAGTTATATCACATACTGCATGATCAACAGTGTTGTTAACAACATCAAAGTATTTGTATTACGCACTTTTAACACAAATTCAAAAATATTGCTTATTTGGCCAGCATTCATGAAAGTTATTTATAGGATTTGAAACCAATTCTTGATCATGTAGAAGGTTCTTTGTTTATGAAAAAGAAAAAAGAAAAAAGAAAAAAAAAAAAAAAAATCTGTTACTTACCAATTGAAATAATGTAAAACGAGAAGTGAAATATTAAATCGAATGATTAAAAAAAAAAGAAAAGAAAAGAAAAGAAAAACACACACACACACACACAACCTCTTCATGTAAAATTATTATTATTATTATTATTAGGAATTCATAATGATCTCTTTGTCACTGGTTGTATGTACAATTCCTTAGATACAAAGGATATATTGTTATGAATTCTATGATGTAACATGTATGATTATATTATTCTATTTTTTCTTTTTAAAAAGAGTAGTGTATATTGATGTATATTCATGCAACCTCAATGTATGTATTTATAACTTTTATGGTCAAAACACATATAAATAATTTGATGATAGGAATACAATGTTCACATATTCTAAGACATAAAAATATAAAATAAACATATAAGAAGATATAAAAATACATTAAAATATTAAAACACATTTTTTCTTTTGATAAAGAAATATTAAAAATTTCAAAATTGTAACATCAACATTCATTCATAAATAAATTTAGTTTGAAGGACCTAATTATGGTGTACCTCTAACACTTGCCAACATCTTCTTATAAATTTCATTTTAAAAGTATCATTAAAATTATGAATTTTGATGTAACTTACAGATTACAATATTTTAAATTTTAAATGTGTTATTCATTCATTTATTTGTTTGTTTATAAATTTCTGTTGTGCTCAAAATAATGAACTATTATTTAAAAGTTTAAAATACTACCATTATATATATATATATATATATATATATATATATATAGTTACATTTACTAGTTATCACATTATTTAAATGAAGAAAATTTTACTATTGGAACCAAATTTTGTATTTAAGCTTCCTAAGTTTTTCGATGACATATAACCAAACAAGTACATACTTTTACAAATAATAATAGGAATCTTCATGCCAAAAACTGTTTTTTAATTTAAAAATAAAATAATGTTGTAAAAATCTTTAAACTCTTTTCAGATGTTTTCTGAAATTCTGTATTTAACAACTGGTATTTAAACTAATATATTAAAAATAAAAGTATTTATAAACTAGTTTTGAAGTTTTATATGCCAAATTAACTACCAAATTTTGTAACCTACAAACAGTTTAGAAAATACATTTTTACCAACAGCCACACATGCCTAAAATATCATGATAGTTAAAATTAAATAGAAGAATTAAAAAAAAAAATTGACAAAATATATTATTATCTCAACATAATTTCTTATAAAATTTATCTAATGTAAATGCAAATAGTGTCAAATTTTGGCTATGTTGTAGCTTTAAACAAAACAAAGATGATATTGTTTTACGTGCAAATATTGCTATACAATTTCATTTGTTACGTTGTTTGTAACAAAGTAAGAGATTCAATCTTTGTCTTCTTAAACCACTCTTGTTTTGTATTCTTATTAAAATTCAACCCCTGAACATAATCGAGCTCTTTTAGAAGATTCAACCAGGACCCATACTAGGAAATGTATTTCTAGAATTTCTGTATCATACTATTCGATTATAAAGTGAATTGTGCAACAAGAAAGGGACGCTAAACTGCCATAACTATTTAAAGAAATGCCATTACATGTTTCCATTGGTGCTCACATTAAGTCCAGAATGAATTGATTACAGAAGCTCTGTCTAGTTATTTCTGCATGAGATGCCATTTCTAGAGTGTGCAAAAGGGCATTCTATAAACAAAACTGGACATGAGGTTGGCGAAGTTTTGCAAAGCCCTCTCCATTGTGTCCAGTGCAGGATCTTGTGTGGGTGGCAGCAGTAAATGCCAACACCAAACTGTGCAATTCCTACATTCAAGCGAGAGCGTCCCGTTTCGTTTGTCTGGCTTGGTATCACCCCTTCCTTGCGAGCTTTGCAATGCCAAGTGCAGGTTGGTTCCTGTAGTAGTTGCCTAACCACTTCATTGCCCACGCCAAATGCCTCCATTTAGGTGGTGCATCTTTACCTGTTCTTGCTGCTGCTGCTGCTATGGCTAGCACCATTCGAGAGTATTTAAAAGAACAAAGCATCCGATCATTCTGTTATCGATTCCTCCAGTGCATGAATCACTGTCTGTCTCTAAAGCTTGCAGATTTGGGATGAGGGAGGAATGTGAGCAGACGTGATACTTCAGGGTCGACATTAACGATGACTTCTGCATGCCGTTGACGAGAACGACGCGGTCACCTGATGAGTCTGACCCAATAGGCCTCCCATCGTTTTGTTTTCCAGCTCAACGAAGAGTGAGTGGGTTGAATATCCTGGTGAAACAAGTGGGTTGTTCTCCATGGTCCTTTTCGCTGTGCATCGTTTGACTGACCCCAACATGCAGAACTATCAAAAGCTCCCACATGGTGAAAAACAATGCAAATGCCTCAATCAATACAATGTAACAGCGAAACATTCAGTTTGCCGTTAATCGAGATAGGCTTTGAGCTATGATGTGTCACAGCAATATGGCTTTTGCTCATTTTCAACAGGGAAACGAAATCGGCAAACGTTGAGAAATAGCGATGGCTGGACTGCAAGGTAGAAGATGGTCGTGCTCTGAAGCCAACGATTGTTGAGACCTAGTAACAATTCTGCTAGTTACTGATTTAGTTACGGATGCCGACAATAGTATTGGGCCCAAGTGAACTTTTCACAGAGAATTTTGTCATGTCAACTGCTCTCTGACGTTTGACTGCCTAAGTAGTGCCCCAGACAATTATTGAGCAAAAAGTACCGAGTTCTAGTTTCCTCATTCTCTTTGTTTATTACCCACAATTTAGTAACAACGAGCACCTTTTTCGTGGACATGTTCTGAAGTACAAAGCTACAGAAATCAGAGTGCGAATTCATTTCATTTTCAAGATAATAGTAATTAATTACTCCAATTTTGTTACAGAGGTGTGAACCAGATTTTAAAACATAAAGTAGGGAGGTGATTTCCAGAGCTCTTCTACGACATGCTTCTTCAGGCGCAGCTCCGATAATAACACCTCAATGTATGACTTCAGTGTTTAGGCTTCAGCTATGTGACACGATCAATAATTAACTCATCCGGTCTTGTGGCAGAGCAGATAATTAAATATTGCACTTATGTTGCGCTGATGTTTCACTTCATATCTTCAGATCTACCCCTAGTTTAGGAAGGAACTCGCTAAAAGATGCCAGTTCTCCAATGTTAAACAACCGCGGTCGGAAGGGCGACTCCAGCTGAGAATGTCTCTCAGAGATGCGCAAACACAAACGTTACGGCGTCAATCAGCACCCTTCTTTGCAATAAGTTCCGACATGAGAATTATAAAGAAAGAATCTCTTTCTACAGATGTTGACAAGCTTCTTGTTACAAACCGCAAGTAAAACTCAGGACAATGCCAATCATATGGAAATTGGATTGTCGTATGCTTCGCCTACAATGCCACAATGTCATGGTGCACCTTGTAAAAAAAAACGCTCATATTTCATAAAAGTTGAAATCTGAAGAGAGACTTTGAACCGCATCAATGACCATACCAAGTGGATACATCTGAGTAATAGATGACAGCCACAGATAACTATTGACAATTTTGCTTACGATGTGCCTGTACATTCCAGATTTCTCTTTGTGCATCTTTAACCCAGTGGGCAGCTTAAATCCCCGTGCAACTTCTCCATAATCGATTGTTCAAGCTTGTTAGTATCCAACACTACCATGTAATTATCTGTGATCAGGAATCTTGACTTCCAGCCAACAAGGCAGCAAAAACAATTACGCATCCTGCACCCCACGCTAACGGGGTCATAGACTCGTGAAGTAAGATGGCAGAAAATAATGCTCCCCACACAGGTTGCAATGAATAATACACCTGCAGCAACAGAACATTCGAGTTTTAACAAGGAAAGCTGTAATCTGAGGATTGATTATCTACACAATAGAGTACTCATACACGAAGAATGCGTAATCGCATATTGATGCTGCGATTTAAGTACTAACTAAAAGAAAGCAGAAATAAATCTCCACCGCACCTGAGCTTCAGAAGGAGGAATTGTTTTTTGTCCTACAGCTTGTGCAAGGTGGGCTAAAGTTCCCGGAACAAGTGCCGCAAATATGGTCACGCTCACTACTTCAGGGCTTGCCAGACCCTGCCACGCTAAACCACCATCTCTTCCTGCACCGAAGACCATATCACATCCACGACAACCTCATAAAGTGTTAATACTTTCCAAGTATCAAGTCAGAACTCCACTTTAAAACTCAAAAATCCAAATAAATCCAGAGAAGCTCAGAGAAAGTAGTGGTTCCATGCCTTCTAGTGTAACCGTTACGTAATCGTAGCCCGCCCATACAAAACTGAACGCGGTGGAGACAACCATGACGCGGGTAGAGAGCTCCAGCGCTGACGTCTTCTTCGCATGAACACCCAGCCTGATGGTGTTAATGGCGAAGAAAAACGCAGCCGCAAGAACCTGGAGGTCTCCAATAAGAGCGGATTGGCATCCTACTGACCCCTCACTGCGTCAATACGCGTAATTAATAACATTTCACCAGATATTTATCGCAAAACTAGACTTCGTATAACAAAATGGATGACACTCTCATCGCAACGAAGATGCGCGGATTCCAGGTTACCTTCTTACCATTGGACAAGCAGCGTCTACTTGAGGCCACATATCATTTTAATTTTGTGACGTACAACAGAACACTTGGCGATCATGAAAGTTTAACAAAAGCCCAAGAAGGACACCTGCACAAAAGGCTGGAGATGCTCCCACTGGTGGCACCTTCGTTTCCAAACACACTCATGAGTACGACTCCCGTCAAGGCAAGAATGGCAGAGCCCCACGTGGTCTTACTCACATGACTTCCGCTCACAGCGGAAATCAAAGGAACTAAAACAGTGATGATTTGTAAGATGAATCCTGCCCTGATTGCGGTGGTGCTTCCCAATGCGCTCGTCTGGGAGCGAGAGAGTGGCACCAACCACACGTTTCGTAACATGTTAGTACATTCCAAATAAATCAATGTATTCCCACGGTCTACACAGAGCTGAGCTACTGTAACGGGACGGGTTATATAATCGTCCAGACAAACCTGAAGAGCTGTACCGAGAAAAGTCCAGAATCCTAATTCGGCTGCAGCACTCCAACTGCTGCCGCTTATTGCTTCGTTCACCGACGTCGCAGCTCCATAGTAATTCTCATCATTTGACTTTGCTGATTTCTCAAGAGGTTGGAGGAGAAGGAAAAATCCTACCGATGCAACTGAAGGTCGTAGAAAGAAATTCCGGGTGTCAGGAAAAATTAGGTCATCGAGTTCAAGAAAAGTCTGGGTTGTAAACTTCCTGATTGTCCGCTGGTTTGCACAAACCGACTTAAGCAGAAATTCGGAACGTATAACTCTCAGAGCGGTCGAAGGCGAATGCGAGCTGGAAACTACAGCAGCTTGCCAAATTATAAGCTCTCTCCAATAAAATCGAATCAATAGCCCCCCAAAAAAAGGCATTGGCAGAAGCATACAGTTCACATGTACCTTTGCGAGACAAGGTGATGATGCTCGCCGAAGGCGCCAGGGGCTGTGAGTAGATGAAGCGTAGAGCGGGACCGTAAGTGCCCCACAAAAACGGGACCAACAACAAGTATAGTCTAGCTTTCTGACATGTGCTAAACCAATTCTCTTCTCCAGCTTCTTGTTTACTTTCCCTATCTCTGTCTGCCTCTCCTACCACGCCCCCCTGTTCCGATTCCACAATTACTTCATCGCTCATCGTTACACTAGATACCACATTACTATCTACATCGCCACGCTTCACCGCGCAAGAAATCCATAGCAACCTAGGGTAGCCAAAGCCAGGCCTCAGTCTACTGTCATTACAAGTCCCGCTTTTCAAAGATCTTTCGCTCCTTTTATAATTGATGCATCTTCGCCTCAATTCAAGAGCCGATACAATGACACACCCGCGAGATTCCTCTGCGTGGAACTGAGAGCTCGAAAGTGACGTCGACACTTCTGGAGCTGGACTGTGAGGCTTCGCAAGCACAATTAAGCCCCTGCACGCATGCATGTTGATGATTCAACAATAATTATTATCAGATTATCGGACGACGACAATTCAGAGGTCGTGCACGCTCACAACTAGGATAGAATCTTTGTCGATTTCAGAAGCAGCAACACCGGAACGCGGGAGTGATAGCAACGGGAGGTGTAATTATGGATATCAGGTGCTTCCACAAACGCAGGCACGAGCACCTAACTTGGATCAGTAACAAACAGAAACGAGGAAAGAATATGAGTGGCCTTCTGGTGACCAATATTCGAGGCATCCAAAAATCCACGTAATCGTCAAACCCTCACGAGGCATTTCTTAATCAAAATCTGCGCAACAAAGAATGTGCTGAGAGAAGCCCTGGAGGACAGAATCCCGCTGAGAGGGCGAGTAAAGCGTGCACAAGTGGCATCGATGCCGACTTCATTAAAGGAGTGGCTAAGAGGCAATAACGACGGAGCAAGCGTCTCCTCCTCCTCCTCCTCCTCCAGGTGCGTTCCAACGGAGTGACCCTCTATGTCTGTGCATCGCAGAAATGTTTACACGGCCAAGCTCTCGCACAAGCTTCCACTGACGACGCCATTCCCTGGACTGAGAACGACAGAGAGATAGAGCAAGACAGAGACAACGGGGTCGGCGATAACGCAGAGCCCACGTTACAGTTCGCTGAGTGGAGCGGGCCTGGACGATGATGCAGGGATTCGATCTCTCGTCTACTAGGGGACCCAATCCCGCTGGACGAAAATATGTACACGGGAATCGTTCACATTTCTACTACAATGCTGACAGTCAGAAGAATGTAATGAGGTTAGTGACAAGAGTGTACTACTCTTTACTTGAAAATTCAAGTGTCAAAAATATTTGACGTGTTTGTTTTATTTTAATAGATATTACCTCTAATGTTTAATTTGTTGCCATCATCTTCTTTGCCTTTGACAACCTCTAGATTCCTTATCTTTCACCCAATATGTTTGATCTTCTCTCCACCTAGTAGCTTGTACTTCATTGGTACTCTATAATTATACATTTAAACTATAATATATATTGGACCTTATTTCACTCAACTTTTCTACTTTAAAATATATTTGTAACATAATGATATCCCAAGTTGTACAATATTATAGATTCCAAGTTGTATATCATTATGTCATGTACTCAACTTGGCATGGATTTATCTATTCAACACCTAAATAACCATGTAGACCAAAGTGTTTATTTTCATATCTATAGAATCTCAAAATAAATCATAATTTGAAAGTAAATATGATAATATTTGTTATATTGGTAATTTTCAAATTATTAACTATCTTCTCTCTTTACAATTATTAAAATGTAAGTTTATTCTATGTGGGCAAGTAAAACTACCAAGTCTAAGTATATATTTATTGAATTATAGTACTTTAAACTCTATAAATGAATCCTAAAAAAAATAAATGTCTGAATTAGTCTTTAAATTAGCATTATAATTTGAATTTTTTGTATTTATACTAGGATTATTGAAAGTTGTTGGTATAAAAACTATAGCTATAATTTCAAAGAAAAATAAATTATGTACAAATAAATAAATAAAATGAATATCTATCACTTGAAATTTTGCCAAATACTATCAAAAAGTAATATATGATTTTTTTGAAATTTGAGAGAATTAGACTAGATTATAAATGGCAGTAAGTTAAGGGTGTTAGGTTTCAAAGATAAAAGTTTAAAGCCTTGGATTTTGGATATAGGAGTTTTTTGATTTAGAGTTTGGAGTTTTAGAATATAGGATTAAATTTTATAAATATAGAATTTAGAATTTAATTTTTTGAATAACATAGCTTTTCTAATATTATAAATTTTTTATTTTGTGATTTTGACTTGATCTATGTTTTTATTTTTAATATCTATAATTTCAATGGTATAAAAAAGTTGCTCTACAAGTTTTTAGTTTGCAAGATATAACAACTTTGATTTAGGCTTTTGGGTTTTAACTTTTGTTATAGAAGATTTTTGTGAAATACATTTGATATTGTTAATTTCAAATATGTCTTTTAATTGTTCTAATAGTATATAAATTTTTAATTATTAAGGATAAGACCATTTTCTGTTTTGAGTTGACTTTGTAAATGAGTGGGATTTTGTAAGTTTTGATTTGACTTATTATCCTATTTTTAGATACTACAAATCTAATTGTGGAGTTAGAATGTCCTACAAAATTTAAAATTTTTAAATATAAGACTTAAGACTTGATATTTGTTTATATTGAATTTTATTTTTGTTTTGTCTTTTTGAAATATTGAGTTCACATTCTTTTATATTTTTAACACTTTTGATCTTAATGAAATGTTTAAAATGTTTAATAAGTCTAAAGTTTAGAAAATATGAGGTTTTCAACATTACAAAAATAATCTTTTTTGCATTATGTGGAAAAAAAAAAGAAATTTTGAAAAAATATTTAGACTTATTTATACTATAAAAATAAATTATATAACTTATATAATTATATTTCATCTTGTTGGTTGCAAAATACATACCAAAATTTTAAAAACTATTTAAAATTTTGATTTTTTAGGATTTAGAATCACTTAGATATCTCCAATTTTTTGATTTCATTATTGTTTGATTTGACTTTACCTACCTTTTTTCTCTTCCAATTTTTGAGTGTCAAAATTCTAATGATATAGATAACTTGTTCTATTAATTTTAAATTTGCAAGATATAACAACTTTGATTTAGATTTTAGGATTTTGATTCTTGTTATGAAAAGATTTTTGAGATTTAAAAATATATATATTAGTTACATTTAGAGATTTCCTATTACAAATATGTCTTTAAATTATTTTAAAAATGTGTAGATATATAGATATTGAAAACTTGACAATTTTAAAATTTGAATTGATTTATCAAATGAATTTAGAATTTAGGATTTTAAGATTTAGGATTTAGGATTTAGAGCTCTTTGGATGTGTCTAATTTTTTAACCTCATCATTTTTTAATTTTAACTTGACTTATTCTTCCATTTTTAGAATCTATAATCTATGTATCCTAATTAATTCTCTCTACAAGATATTAATTTATAAATATATCAAATTCAACTTGTGTTTTAAGATTTCGACTTTAGGTATATAAAAGTTTTAAATTTTTTGCAAACACCATTGTGTATATTTGGAAATTTTCAAATATCAATATTTATCCAATTTTTTCTAAAAACACATAATTTTATAGATATTGATGATTTGACCATTTTGATTTTTGGATTGATTTTGCAAATTGTTTTTACAAACATAGATATTTACTTAGATTAAAGGAGTTAAATAGAAGTAAGTAGAAGTAAGTAGAAGTAAGTCACCAAGTTAGACATGATGTCATATTATGTATTGCTAGTTACACATGTTCTGCAAATTAGATATAATATTGTATTATGTATTGTTTTACTTGAAATTATACCAAACAATTGGTTGTAGAAGGTAAACTAGAATTTTGCAACAACAAAGAATCTAATAATCCTAATAGAATCCTAAATAAACCATAATTGAATCTTAAAAATATTAATTAAAATTTAATCAAATTAAATAAACCTTTAATTTATTTCTATAAATCATAAATAAACCTTAAAAGAATATTAAGATTTAAAAAAATCATTTATTTTTTATTTATTTCTAGAAATCATAAATAAATCTTAAAAGAATATTAAAAGAAGTGTCTAGAAGAAAAATTAAATAAATCTTTAAAAAATTAATTAATTCTAAAAAAACCTTAACTAAACTATAAATAAATTTTAATAAAATCCTAATCAAATCATAATCAAATCCAAATGAAATCCTGAGAAAATTTTATAAATTTTAATAAAACCTTATATAGTACCAAATAAATTCTAACAAAACTTAAAATAAATTCTAAAAAATCTTAAAGAGGTCTTAAGCAATCACAAAAAAATCCTGACCAAATCCTATAACAAATTCAAAATCTCCATAACTAATAATATAACCATTCATCTTTATTCAAAATTTGTATACTTTTGAATTTTTTGATTGAAAAAAAGTATAAAAAATTTAAAGAGGATTAATCTTACTAAATAAAAAAATATATAATCTACTTATAAACCTCATAATCCACTCAAAATCTTATAATCAAATAATTTTACCAAATAGAGAAAAAAAAAAAAAAAAAAAAAAAAAAACCTCATAATCTACTCATAAACCTCCTTTTTCAATCTTAATTCCAATATCTCAACACCAATATCTCTTCTTTTTATTATCCAATTTCTTTCAAATTTTGCATGATTATATGAAATCAAGTTTAATAATAGTGTATTAAATATCACCTCAATTCAATGAGTGGATTGTTGCAAATCTTAGATAATCATATTAGCCTTCTAAAATCCAATTTTTGAAACTCCAATCTATTTAAATTTTAAAAAACCTTTTATGTAAGTGTTTAAAATTTTGACCTTTTTTATTTCAATTAAATTAGAGTCTTTTCAAAACAATCCTCACTTTGCAAAGCTCTTACAAAACCATTACAAGCTCTTGTCACTTCAAACCAATGCTTGAAATATCTCTTTAGTTTTTTCTGAAATTCCACTCTTTGATCAACAAAAGAGCCTTAGAATTGTTATAGGTGCATGGATTTGAGCATCAAGATCTTATTTACAACCAATCTTCACCAAGTATTAATTTCTAACTTTTAAAGGAAATTTTGTTTGATTAATTATTAACTTCTATTTTAAGATATTTCTGTTTTATTTTTATTTTTTTGATCTAATTTATTTTGTTGTAAATATGGCCCTTGAAAGTAAGTAGAAGCCTTTTATATGATAAATAATATCAATT
Source organism: Physcomitrium patens (assembly GCF_059467195.1). Classification (NCBI taxonomy): domain Eukaryota; kingdom Viridiplantae; phylum Streptophyta; class Bryopsida; order Funariales; family Funariaceae; genus Physcomitrium; species Physcomitrium patens. The sequence continues at coordinate 15,889,180 of NC_143424.1, read as the reverse complement.
ATATTTCTATTTATTATCCATATTTATTTAATATATAATATATAATTTCATATTTTACTTTATAAAAATTATGTGTTATATATTAATAAAAAATATTTTAATGTATTAAAAGTTTTTTTTATTTATAACATTAAAAGTTTTAAAGGTATTGCTTCCAATTGTATTTGGATACTGCTTCAAAACTACACTTCTTATATCACAACAACATTTTAAATCCAAAAGTAATTCTCTAAAAGTCTCTTTGTTATTCAATTAGAAGATAGCTTCTTTACATCAATTTTTTTTTCTACAATTTTCTACTAGAGAATAAGATCTATTTATAATAAAAAAATAACTCACTCAATAAAAATCCTAACTCCAATCTAAACAAAATACCTTGCATATTTTGGTACAAGTCATTAAGTAGTCAGAAATCTTTGTAATATGCACAAATTAGCACATTGGTTTCTATTCAACAAATTACTTTTCTTCAATAAATCCTCAAATGTTCTAATATAGACTTCAGTTCTTTTCCAAGTATCTAAACAAAATACCTTGCATATTTGATATTTTGTCTTATTATTCTATGGTGCTCGAAGATCTCAATATAACAAAATCATATAAATAGCTCCAAACTATGAATATATATCGCTTGAATAATTCCAAAAGATATTCCATAATAGATTAAAAAAACTAATTTCCAATTTCATCTTCTCACTTCTCACCCACATGTAGAAAATTACACATTAGATTTATTTGCTATTTCAAAAATATTTATCAAACACTCTTTTTTCTACATTGTCCCACAAACCATACAATTTTCCATCTTAAAAATTGAATCTATAATTCTAAAACTAAACCATTAATCTTAAATAATCCTCAAACCAACACTTAATTTCTTTACATATTTTAATAACTTCACTTCAATCTACAACTTTGATACAAAAATTACTCATCCTAAATTATTATCCAAAAACATTAAATGACTTCTACAAACCACCACAATGTCAAGAGATTGCAATTCCCCCTCCTTGATTACGTCAAATCATAATCGGCCCCTACACCACCCACATGCGCAAGCTAGGGTTCAAAGTCTCCCAGAGACTGCTCACAAAATAGCCAGCAAAAGAGTACCACTAAAAAGGTTTTCAATATGTACCCACACATGGAGAAGCACCACCAGGTTCTCAGACGTGGAGGTACTCAATTGCAACACGCTGTGATTGTGAGTTTACTACACGCTTCTTCCTATTCGAGATAGGAACAAAAGACCTGAAACCATCAATCAAATTATCAGAAGCTACACAACTCACAACAACTCAGTGTTTACGAATGACAGATACTTCACTTAACGCCAGTGCCTGAATTTCTAATCTTAGTAGCAAAGTTCCTGGTGAGCAATTCATGATTTGTAAGGGCAATAAGTACTAAGATGAAGACAATTAGGGACAAAATTATAAAGTGGCATCACAGCTTTGAAGGCTGTAGAAATATGGCAATTTTTTAGGTGGCGCCACTCGAAGCCCCCCAGAACTAGGAGAAACTCTCATTTCATGCTCAACATTTTGAGTTGTGTATCAGCACTCAGACAAACAGATTCCTCAGTATACCTCAAGCACTATAAGAAGAAATGAAAAGAAAAGATTGCACTTCAGACGTCAGAAAACGGATGCATTGCCTGTGAAGATGCAGGCACACTACCAATCTCCTCACAAGCTTAACATTTTACATGTAATATCACACTTCAATGAGCTCCGAAAGAAAACCCCCAACTATGGCGCTTCTAGGAATGAGTGTAAGCAACATAAGTAGTTGGCCGCTAGCCTCTAAGCCTTGCACAATTCGTTGCTTCATCGTAACCATACGCCCAAATGCAAGCGAGCTTTTTCCACGATTTAAAATAACAGCAAAATCTGATTTAACGACTACATTTGGTTGCCACACAGATGCGTAAAGTGCGGCCATGTGACCAGGGAAATCAAGCTGTTTCCACAGAATTCATGCAGACGCGAATTCAAACGACTTGAACAAGAAGAACAGACTGAACAGCTGCCTTTACTGTAAACACGCCGAACCAAAGCCTGCAAAACTTGCACGGTCGAACTCACCAGAGAAGTGGTTGATAAACCAGACACTCGCCAAAACATTTTCCTTTTTTCAGAGCCTTCAATCTCGATTCGATTCTTCCTTTCCTTGATGTCACTAACGTATCAGGAGGTCCCAGCGCGCTGAAGGTATGCCAAGTGGCAGATGCTCTGGTTAACAGACGTATGGGATAAACTAGAATGAAATCCATATTAAAATTGAGAGAGGGTAAGAGAAAACAACAGTTTCAGTACACACGATATCGGTGGCCATCTTTTCTCAGCCACACCAACTGGTATCTGTGGTCAAAACTTGGAGTTCCGATGTTCCCAGCATTCGCTCTGAATGCTTTGTAACCATTACATTGAAAACTGCTCGACAAGTGCATATGTTCTGTTTTCCCTACAAGGATTGACCGCTGCAAGTCCTTACGCCTCTCAGACTCCTTCATTAAACTTCGCCCCATCCCACTCTCACTGCCCCTTCAAGACTGCTGTGGAACCCATCATTACTACTGCCAGCCTTCCACCTTATCACCACCTCGGTAACATTTGTTTCGTCATTCGTGTGTATCTATTCACCTCTCACATCGGAGGTGACGCATTGCTTTCCCACCTCTACCCTCATATCCTCATCGCTCCGAACATCTACCGCCCACACAGTCATCAATCAGACTCACTATCAGAGGTGGTCACACAGGATGTCTCGCTCTCAATGCTGCCCACTTGGACATCCATTCGCCCCTTGAGACCCAATCGCCTGTGGTTATGGTTTTGGTGGTGATTCCGGCTGCGCTTTTGTGCGCTTGGCAAAGATGTCAGTTCATTGCGCTGCATTCACAGCATCAAACCCCATATCAGATACATATGCATCACCGAAAACCATCCAGTAAACCCAAGTCTAACAAGCCAACGACCTATACTTCACAAGCAAGGAGAGTATGTACCTTCTGAATGAAAGCATCAATCTCATCTTGAGTCAATGCGTCTGTTTCTTCTGCATCCGCTTGACTCCATCCAAGCGAAATCAGAAATGACATTTCCTCGTCCTCCGAGGGTCCTTCCCCTAATGCCAATTTCTGCTCCAGAGATCCAACAGCCTCCCTTAAAACCTGGTCCTCATGGGCACCCTCCGTCATGCCCTCCCTTAACTCACAATTCTCTTCACCCATCGCACCAAAAACCCCAGCGTCAGAGGCAGCTACTTCGCCATCCACGGTAGTATCCATCTCTCGTCGGTCTATTTTATCCAACGAGTACGATTGAACTACGGAATGTTCACTAACGTCCTCCAAAAGCTGCACACTATCGTTTACAAGAACATCGCTTTTCGGCGCTACAACATCCATTTTATCTACAATATTCGGTGGACCATCCAACCCCGCTTTCCTTCGAAGAGCATTGAAAAAGTCGAGACGATTTTGTGTTGGCACGGAAGGCCGACGTTCATCGCCTCCAAATAAATCTCCATCCTTCGAGCGTGTTCCCGCACTATTCCCGTCAGAATTCACAACAATTGAAACTGGTGGAATCGGAACAGCGCGCCGATCCAGAAGTTGCTTCTGCTTCCGGGATGCACTGTTCAAAACCCCAACTACACTTGGTGAGCTTCCTCCACCCATTCCGGGGAGACCCAAACCCGTCGCTACCAGTGGTGAAGCTTCCGCTTTCATTACTGTATTCACTGGGGAAGGAGATGACACAGGAACCACCTCTTTGATAGGAACCTTTCTGGTTAAAAACTTGCCCGTTCCTTGCCCCAATTTTAGAGCCTCGGGACGAGATGCTGGTGGCCGATAAGGCGAGCTTAAAACCTGCTGGGAGGAGCCCATCGCTTGCCTCGGCTTCAGAGCGTTCGGAGGAGCTGTTACATGCACTGTCCGCTCCACCTTCTTATCACGCGGGGAAGGGCCCTACAAACATATACACTGCTGACATAAACAAAACTCCCCTTAAAATAAAACGCTAATAGTTCAAAGTCAACAACCCGCTCAATGGACGATCAAAACATTCATATATCATCAAGCCGGAAACATTAGAATTGAAATATCCACCAGAATCTTCGGAACCATTGGAATCAACTGCCGAGACTGCTGCAGTGCACGCTCCTCCAGCCGCTCTTTCTCGGCCGAATACTGCAATTTTTACAACATAAATTGCTCAGTCACAATTTGAACTCTATTGCTTGTTCCAAGATATCTGTCAAAAAATACCCTGTATGAACCAAAACCTAGCCCACTGTGTAGCCAAACCTTCTAAATCTCCCCATTCAACACAAGATACTCAAAACTTTAAAAAAATTATTGATCAATAGTTTCCTCAAGTGTGCAACACCTAGTTTTTATGTAAATGATTTGTCCAGAACGTCTTGTACCTTTCTTTGAACAGCACGCGACACTCACGCATCAACGCTTAGAATGGGGGACACATGCAACCACAGCGGCGCACAAATCATAACGTACCTGTGGAGGGGTGCGCACGCGTGGAGGGACATAGACCAACGCCTCTGCCATCTTAGGAGGATTCGTCATGTTGCCGGTCACTGAAATACTTGCCAGAGCTGATGTCAGTGAAGTGATTGCAGTGCCAGAAGAGCTCAAAGGACCAATCAGTGTGCCATTCACAGCGGAAGGAACCTCGGCTAATGCGGAGCTCCACCCTTCTCCATTGCTGCCTCCTGTCGTCGTAGACACCAAGCCGCTACCAGGGCCAGCACCAGTAGGCAGACCAGGTGAAGAAGCTGCTGATCGTATTTCATCCATCCTCGGTGTGGAGGACCCTTGCCACAGATGTCGTGGACTCGAAATCACCAAATTCCCCAGGCTCGCCTGTGTACCGCTCACACCACCGCCCTTCTCTTGAGCACCAAGAGAAGGGAAATTACGCTCAAACGCTGCTTTCTGCATGCTGCTAGTCAGGCTACCGCTATTCGAGGGAGGGGCTGTTGGAAGGTTCCCTGACTCCGGAATTTTCTTCTCTCCATTCTCAAGTGCTCGAGCTGCCGACCCCATCGACTGAACTCGTCGAAGTGGTGCAGATAAATCTGCTTCATATGGGCTTCCTGGCAATTGACCTAATCCGGGCCTCCGAAGTGAAGACAAACTGTCGAACTGTTCGGCCCGCTCTCTTTCTCTCTCATCAGATCCTCCGAACTCTCCCAAAGCCCTGCTCCTGTCTTGGTCCCAATCCCAGTCCCGTTCCCTACCTGAATCCCTATCACTCCGATCCAAACCTCCATCATAACTGCGATAGGTGCTACTGCGACCAAAATTGGTGTACCAGCGCGGGGAATTTTCCCTCTCTTGTTTTGAGCGGTCACTGATGCCACTTCCTCCCCCTGGTCCCCGATTAACTGCTGAATAATGCGCACGGTCGGAGGACGAAGAAAGCGGAAAACGTGGAGCATCGTACTCAGCATCCCTGCCTCCACTTAATAACCCGGGTGAAGCAGCACGAGTCCGCAGCGCAAAGCCTCCTCCACTCTCCTCTGAATAACGACACACTTCTAGATTAGTGTCACGAAGCACCAATATATGTCAGGGATGTCCGTATCCACCAAACTCGACCGGCAACAGCCCTGTAACATACCGAAATAACCGTGACAAACCCGAACCACGCGCAGTACAGAACTACCACTCTCACTAATTACTTAGACTTTGCCTAAGCGACTACGCTCGCCTGTCGTGATTATGCGCAGAAAACACTGGGTGTAGGCCGTCAACCGTAATTGAGCATTGACGGGAAGCTAGTGCTTAGTCCGGTGGCGTGCCAATGTCACAACATATAGCCAACCCCCTCTTCTTTGCACCTGCAATACAAACATGGAATCTCACCCAATCCATTCACAAGTCGCTAAACATACTCACAATCTCCAGCAATGCTAAGATTCGTTAACTTCTGTCCCGAAACCTAGCTTATTCGTACGAACCAGAGATCCCTAGACCTGAACAGACCCCTTGCTTCATCAAAAACACTTTTTTTATTATTTTGCGCCACGGGACAAAACGTTTTCACATTAAAAGGACGAAATCTAACCGACATGCAGCAAATATCCTTCGCCCCGACTGCTTCATGTGCAATGTGTCACGGTGTAGCAATGTCACAAAACAGAGGGAATAGAGATAAAAGTTCAAAAGTACCTTGATGGTTAGACGATGCCTGCAAATAGTGGCTTGCGGCGCCTATCCCACCACTGCTGGCCCCTTTGAGCCATTGCGGAACCAAGGATGGCTCACTTCTCTCCATCCCTACCACAGACCATGATAGGTCTGCCGGCAGGAGCCCTACCGTCACTTCCTGGATACTACTACCAATCTAACCAACACAAACCCTCTCTCTCACATTAAGACACCATAGAGGTCAGTCGTTTCACACAAGCACTACCCTAATAGAATCCATAGTGCCCCCTTTCCCTATCCCTCTTTCTACCTCACAAACAACAATGCGAGGCTTATTTACATCAGTGCCGCAATCCCTGAAAACCTTCAAACTCCAGCGTTCACCTCCATCCATCACCTTTCAGTAGCCGACGAAACCGTAGCACCCATGTAGAATCACTTGAGTATCGCATTACCATAAATCCCAACACTCCATGACGATTTTTCTTCCAAGACGTGATTCAATGCTGCTAACAGTGAAATAATTCGCAAATCTTTCAATGTTCATGAGATCCTTCGCAAAGATCTTCCAAATCACACCGTAATTCCCACTCAAAAAGTCGGCGAAGCCCCAGCTGAATGTCAAGTCCACAATCCTGTATGGTTCACTGTAACCCCTAGAGACCCTGATTTCCACTTCGACAATCCTATATATGCACCCAAGGTTGGCGTACGGCAAATGCAAGTGACTCTCACAATAATGATCTTGCTCCCATCTAAAACCTGGTCAGCAGAAAAGTTGAAACCTCTCGGTAGCAAACGCAGAGAAAACGTGGCAACGCAAGTCTATTCACTCCGACTTCATTCATTCTGTGCTGAGTGTCTGAATATAACCAACTCTCATCATGCACGTCCGAATATGAATACACACGCCAAATGCCTCCACCCTCATTCCACGACACAAATCTTCCCCTCCCTGAATTTCTGCATATGCTTGATGGTTTTCAGGGTTTAAAACAAGAAGCTGGAAATCACTCCTGCCACCATGCAAAGTCTGTCACGCCTGCTGCTACCACTTTCTGCAAACCCGAAATCTTCTACGCGAGAAGTTCATCGAGCGGCATCGGACTTATCACCCACACCAGGATCCCGACCACCAAAATCTGTCCAATGTCCTAATTCACCAAGCCTACATCCCGCGTAGCGACTTCCTTTCCCATCGTCGTCGTTTCTTTTGTCTTGTGAACCAATACCCCACAAACACATGCCACACACAATGACCCCATTATCTTCCACCGGATACTGTCGAAGGATTCACCCTCAAGTCTTCGCAAATAAAATCACCGGTAAGACTCGCGCTCCACATCCAACACCCCTTGCAACCACCAACCCAACCCGCAAGGGGAATGCCCTGGACCATGAATCTCACCCGCCTTCCACTCCGTCCGCTCCAGAAACCACCAAAACCCGGGGCACACAGACCTCCCTCCGGAACTCCGCCACGAAAAGTCCACGACTCTCACTCTCTCTTTCACTCTCTCTCCTCCTTCCCTCTCTGCCTCCGTCTCCAATATCACCCAGGAATTTCCGACACTGAGCTCTCCCTCGCTTCGCCTCGCTTGTGTCTTCCAATACACACACTTCCAGAAGAAAAAGAAAAAAAGAAAAAAGAAAAAAGAAAATCCTTAGACACACAACCCTAGACTCAGAAATGACGAAGGAACATAGCCTTAACAACCCCGCACAGCACGGCTCTCCATCTCCTCAGGGCTTCTCGACGACGAAAAAAGAAAAAAGAAAAAAAGAAAAAAAAAAAAAAAAAAAAAAAAAGCTACACGAAGAAATGGTTTTCTTGAGGAAGCGCGGCAGGGAGAAGCAAGAAGGACCAGCAGCAATCCGGCGAGCAAGAGAGCAAGAGCGCAATGTAGAACAGAATAGGGAGGAAGAATAAGACGAGGGGAGGAAGCGGGAGGCAAAAGGCAGAAACAGATATGGGGGTCAAGACAAACATAAAGCCCCAAACGAATTGGTGGCAAAGCACAAACAACAAAGAGCTCGCCCTCTCCTCGCATTGGAATGAATGTTGATGGACGAATGAAAGTGGATGGACGTATCATATTGTTTATCATTCGTTCATACCCTCTTTCTTATTCTTCGAGAATATTCTATAGTGGGCTCTGTCCAACCCACCTCGACGTCCCGGCACTTCCGCGGGGGGATGAGGTTTTCAAAAACCGAATGAACACTATGTCTCTGATGGGAGTCTTGGCCCTTTATCATACATGGATGAATGATTAATGTCTTCACGTGCTTACATTGGTTCTCATGTTGTGCATTGGTCCAAGGTTAAGGGGAAGGGTGTGGTTGTGGATGGAATTAAAAAATAAAATAATATAAAATAAAACATTCGAGACCTCTTTTGGTGTTTGGTCGTGTGCATTCTTCTCTTAACAAATTCATTCAATACAAGCTTTTATTTATTCATTTATTTATTTTTCCTCTTTTTTCTTTGGAGGTTAAGAATGACTTGAGGTTATTAAGAATGTTTATTAATAATTAAATTCCAATTACTCAAAAAAAATTATATATATATATACAACTCATGAGATCTTTTGAGTATTTTATTAAAATCCATGAAAAAATAATCTTTCATATCTTTAGAAATTTGATTATTTGATAACCTTCTAACACATATTAAAATAATTAGAATCTTTGCTGAAGGAACATGAATAAATTTTTCCATTCAAATTTTCTTGAAAAAAACACTTTTAAAAATAGGAGCAATAAGACCTAATTTAGATTCAAGTAAATTTCTAAAGAATTTTGCAATAAAATTTATAAAATAAATAAACATATATATATATATATTTTTTATTTATATTTTTAATAGAAAAGGAAAAAATTATAATTCTAAACTTCATTACAAGTATATAATTATCTTAATTAAAAATAAAATTCTACTTTATATTGTTTTATATTTATTGGATATTATTTTTGACAAAATTTCATAAAGTATTATAGTAAAGTTTTTATCTAATAAAAATTAAAGCGTAAAATAAATTTTACAAATAGAACTCTAAGACTATTTATAAAAAAAAATTGATTTATTATAAAAATACAAAATAAATGCTAGTTTTTATAATTTTAATAGAGATGACCAATTTCATATTTTCATCAAATCAATCTAATTCAATTTTTAAATTTATAAAATATTAATAAAAATATATAATAATTAAATTTAAAAGGTTTGTAATAATTTTTGTTAAATTAGGTAACCAATTTTGATTTAAAAGATGTAATAATAGAAGAAGTTTATATGATTGAAGATGTAGAATTTTTGTTCAAATTTTGATTATATAAGATTTTTGTAATTAATATCTGAATCCACCAAAAATATATAAAAAATATTCTTTATTTTTATATTTAAATTATTGTGGTGATAATAAATTGAGTTTTTTAAATAAAAATTGTAATTTAAAAAAAATATATAGAATATAGAATACAATACAAAAAGTCAAACATATACTTGTAGAAATTACAAATGGATAACTTTCATCTTTAAAAGATATCACTTATAAAACCATACAAGTAGAAGTAACTATGTAAGATTATAAGTGTTTATTTATATTTAATACTATGAAGTATCCAACTAAACTTATTAAATTAGCATTATCGGGGTAAGAAAAATATAATACTCACATAGAATATATATGTTGTAGTCTTAAATTATTTTTTAATTTATTTAAGAAAAAATAAAATAAAAAATTATAGTTTTTGTCTACAAATGTCAAATCTTTATTTGTATAATCCAAAACATTTATGCACATATAAAAGAAAAAAAATATTTTTTATTTATGCAACATTAAAGACTATTCAAGTAGAGGTTGTAATAGAATCTTAGATCACTATAAGGATTATGAAGATGTATTTAAAAAAACCTATACTTGATATCTTATCAAAACTTCAATCTTATTATTGCGCCATTGACTTGTAAAAAAGAACTCAATCTACTTTTAGACCAATTTACTACCTATAGCAAAATAAATTTCTTATTTTGAAATATAACATTGAAAAAATCTTATAAAGAAATTTATTTAACATTCGAATTCTCTACAAGTGCTCCAATCCTTTTTGTTCAAAAAAGAGATGAAATCTTGAAAAAATTTGTGGATTTTTATAGATTCAATAAATTGACCATCAAGAATTTTCATTCTTTGTTTTTAAAATCAAGAATTTTTTATCATTTGGATAAAGCTAATATCTATAGGATAATTTATCTAGAATGAGTCTAAAATTTATATGTATCATAAAAGATGATGAATGAAAGATTGCATTTTAAATTACATATGAAAAATTTGAATGTAATATTATATCTATTAGACATAAATTTAATAACCAATAACCTTTTTAAAATTTTAGTTAATTTTTTTTATTTTATTTAAAAAATATTCTTATTTATTTGAAGATTTTGAAAAGATAAAAAATACTATTTTTATAATAAAAAAATATAGATGTATATGACTCTATGCAAATATAGAAAAAAATATATTTTACACAACTCAAGTAATGTATTTGGAATATATTATCTCATTTTTTGGTTTATAAATAGATTATAAAAATTTATATAATATCATAAATTGGAATTTTTTAGAAATAATATGTGATGTTCAATACTTTTTGAAATTTGTAAACTATCATTGAATATTTATCTAAGGCTTATCTATAGTTTTTATTCTATTTACAAAATTAATGCAAAAAGATAAATTAAAATAAAATCAAGTTGTAATAGCAATATTTTAAGATTTAAAAGTATCTTTTATCTTAATTTTCATTTTTTATTGACTTGATTTTTCTAAAGCACTTTTCATAAAAGCAAATACACCAGATTTTGCATTAGGTGTAGTTTTATTACAAATATATGTAAATGATAAACTCTATCTTATTGCCTATTGTTAAAAAAAAAATCTCAATATTCAAGATTAATTTTGAGATTTGTAATAAATAATGTCTTGCTATTGAAGATTTATTTTAAGATTGATGTCACTATTTAGAAGGCACTTATTATTTAATCTCAATTCAAATTGTTCAAAAGAATATTGAATATTTCATGTCAATACATGTCTTAAATTTTTACTTAGTTGACTTAAGCATGTATTTTTCATAATTTATGTTTAATATTACATAATGGCTTAAAAACCAATAATGCTTATCTAATGCCTAATTTAGATATTCTTATCTTACAAAAAAAAGATATTATGTATGATTAACATATGACTATTCTTACAAAAATAAGAAGAGGTACATCTCTAAGGTATTAAATGAATAATCCTAATTTGTTTTAATTTTCTAGATATAATTTGTTGAAATACATTAACAAATCTCTTTATTCTTAAAATTGGAAATAATCTTCATTATAAATTTTACAATTTAGAATATAAGATCAATCTTTTTTATTATGAAGGACATTTCTATCTTATATTTGATAGTTTAAAATAGATTTTTAGATTTTCAGAAAAATATGTAAATACCAAAAATTTCTCAATAATTTTATTGTAAAAATTATTTTAAGAATTAATAAAATTTTAATATATTTATTTATTATAAAATATTTCAAACTTAATAGTTTATTAATAAAAATAGAAGTTAGTTTTATTGAAATTTAATTAGATTAGAGAAACTTAAATAATTAAAAAATTAAAAATCTATAAATGGAATTATTATTGCCATTACTATTCATACGATTTTAATATCACTTAAATATGTTATTTTTTATCACAATGATATTAAATAAAAAATTAAATTTCTAATTTTAAAACATTCTAGTAGTATATATATTTTTTCTTTAAGTCAAATTTCTACTTAAGCATAGGAACTAAAATATAATTTATTAAAGCTAATAAATTAAGATTATAAAATATAAATACAATCTTTTTTATTACAAGTCTTTATTTTGAAACCATAGATGTATGTAGTACATTATAAAAAATGTATGATAATATTTTATATAAATTTATATACTTATCAAAATTAAATTTGAATTTAATCATTATAACATTATTTATAAGTTTTAATGTCTTTATTATAAATGATTTACAATTACTTAGTTTTAGAGTATACTTTATAACAAAATATGTAATGAAGATGTATTTTATTTGATGATTTTTTTTAAAAAAAATTAAAAGAATAAATTGGTAAGGATATAATTAAAGAATATAAATATTAGAAAAATGTGTAATCTATTATTATTTAATTAATTATTGTAATTTTACATCAAAAATTTAGAAGAAGATGGATATAAAACACAACAAAAGATAAATAACAAATATATATATATATATATATATATATATATATATAATAAAAATATTTTTATATAGAATAATTAATTATTATTTTGATATTTTTGAGATAAAATTAAATAAATCATCAATTCTAAAATATATAATTATTTTAAATATTTCTTCAAAAAATATTAATATATATATATAATTAATTTTTTAAAATTATATTTAATATAGATTATTATTATTATTATTATTATTATTTATCAAAATTATAAAGATATATAAAATAACATTAAAATTCTTAACAAGTTGTATGGAGTTGTTTAAACATAGAAAACCACAAGAAATTGCCATGGATCTAGACCTTTTTATAAAAAAGTGGATACACTATGTTGCATTACTATGGTTGCAAATTTAAATATTTTATTATATAAAATATTAAAATTAAAGAAAAAAAAAACCTTAAATGACTAATATAGAATATTATTATTTTAGAAAAAATAATGATTAAAAATATCTTTTAATAAAGTCATTTAGCAAGTTTTAATTTTATTATTTTACAGAACTAATACTAGTTTTTGCAAGTACCAATCTAAATAATCAAATTTTAATTTGCAGGCCTTTTAGAACCTACATAATTATACTTATTCAAAATCATTTAAGATATTGATATGAATTCTTCTCAAAGACTTATTTAAAGAGTTCCTTCTAATTGCTTCACATGTTGCAATTAAATTAAGATATATTTTAGATTATGAGCCGAAAAACAAAAATTCATAAGGACTATGTTTTTGCATTTTTTTGGATTCTAATGCTTGCTAAGAGGTTGAACTTAAGATTTACAATCTAGAAATTAATACAAAAATTCTAAATTTATTGATTTTTTGAACTAATATATTTAATCTTATTTTTCCTAAAAATTAATTATTCTTTAAAGAATTGACGAGATCTAGAAAAGACTCAAATTAGATTAATTTTTTTTTTTTTTTAACAATAGACAAAGATCCTTCCAACAACTTATTGACTTTATTGCTCCAACAATAGAAACAAGTCTTTTTCAACATATAACTTTTTTTTCTTTGTTAGTTATGCCAAATAATAATGGCTTTTTATAAATTAGTAATAAAAAAAATAGTTAAAAATAAAAAAACATCAATTCTAGTATTAATTCTATTTTTTCATAATCTTCAAGCCTATGAAAATCTAAAACCATTCCAACCAAATTCAATTCTTTAAAATCTTCCATTATCACTTTGATCTAACTTTGAATCAACACTCTAGAATTCTATCCAATAGAAACTTAATTAAAAGTAAAAATTACAATAACCTCAATATTAAAGTTGATAATTTTCTAAGGTGCATTATTAAATCAATATTATATAATATACTATAAAATGATTCATCAAATTAATATTTTTGCAAGTCCATTATTTCTTAGAAAGAGTTTTTGTCAAAGTAACATTGTGTCATGGACATACATATTTACTCCAATAATTATCTATATGATTAGATAGAAGTAGATAAAATAAAATAATAAGATAATATCTGGTAGAAAAGCATTCTAAAAGCTTCATAGATGTGGCTTTAATTTCACACGTATTTATAGTTGATTGATAGGTTAGACACTTGATCAATAATTTAACCACGTATTATACATGTTGATAGCTTGTGGAACAAGCTTGATATATGGCATACATATAGATAACTTACGTTGCAAGTTAAGACATGTATCTTATAATATGGCCACGTGTCTGAGATCCTATAGAATGTCACTATATTGTTGTGTGGTAATACAACTATATAGTAAAGAATAAAAATATGGATGTTATTATAGAAGAGCCTAATATAAAGATGTAGTAGAAAAACAAGAATAAATGATAAAAAGATATTAAAATTTTAGTCTTAATATTATTTTTTATAAAAGTAACTTTTATTTACTTATATAGGCACAAAAAAGCCTCAAATTAAAGTAAATATGATAAATATATACTGTAATCATCTTTAAAAAATAACTAATATAAGGTTTAAAAAAACTCACTTTAAATTACCAAAAAATGATACCTGAAGAAGATCAGTTGTGAATTTGGATTGAAATCAAACATTGAGGTATAAAATCATGCACCTGTGGCACTTTTAAGATTATTTTATCAATAAAAGAATAAAATTTGAAATTAGTTTTAAGGTGAAAATTTTGAATGTTTGTTTTATATCATTTGGAATAATATTAAGATTTTGAGGGATTTTCAAAGTTAGTAATGTATTTGATGGGTTTGGATTTTGAGAAACAAAAAAAAGTTTATGGATTTTAGGATTTTATAATTTTTTTATAATATTTGATTAGGATTATTTTAAGATTTAATTAAATTTTAGGATTTTTCTAAGATTTCATTAGAATTTTATTATAATTTTTCTAAGATTTTATTAGAATTTCACAAAGATTTTATTATAATTTTACTAAGATTTACTTAAGATTGGTATAAGATTTAAGATTTCATGGATTTTATTAAGATTTAACTTAAGATTTTATTAAGATGCATTAAGATTTTAATAAGAGTTTTAATTAGAATTTGACCTAAGCTTTGATTAAAGTTCATTAGAATTTCAATTATGGATTTTTAGTCCTTAGTTTTGTTTCAAGTCTTTTTATTTTTTTTGTCTTGACAATAGCAATTCTAGTTTAATATTATATTAGCTTTAAGTGATTATTTGATCTTTTTGAGAGAGTCAAGAGTGTCTTGATCTTTTAGAGAGATTCAAGAGTGTCTTGATCTTTTAGTTCTTCAAGATTTATGTCTTTGATAGTTTATTAAAGATCTTAATTCATTGTTTTTGTTTTGTCTTAAATGTGAGTAGATTATTTCACTTTTATTATTGTGTTTTTGAAGGTTATAGACCATCCACCTTAAATCTAATATTTTAGTTTCCTAAATATGATTTTTTTTAAAAAGAGAAGATTATTTTTTTTTGTAGAAATTTCCATTTAATATTAGAGATTATGGATTATCTTCATCTAATTTAATTTTTTGAATTTTTTTGAATTATCTATGGAAGATAAAATTATAGATGCTACTCGTAGCAAAAGTAAGAATAGATTTGTAACTATTGTAGATTTTCACAAGCTTGTCATTAAATTTAGAGTAAATATCTTAGATATATCTAAAGTGAATCATGGAGATATTATTCCTATGCCTATGGAAGTAGTCAACAATAAAGTTCAGACTCTATTCTAAGAAGTTGTGCAATGAAGAAAAATAAGTAGATCAAATTCACAACTAAATGTGAGAAATCATACTATTAGAAGTATATGAAAAGCAAGGATAAGTATGTCTAGGAAGTTTGATGGAATAAGATCAAAGTATTGAGGATTTCTACAACAAGTAAAATTCTATCTAAGGTTGCATCTTTTTTAATATCTTGATAGATTTTTTTAAGTCAGATTTTAAAAGCACTTTTCTTTGAGAGTATGCTATCTTGGATTACACTTTTGATAGAAAAAGATTCAAAACTATTCTTTAATTAAACAAGAAACATCTTTAATTAAGAAAACCAAGTCTTTACATGTAAAATTAATAAATGATTGTTTATTTTCTTCTAAAGATGTTGCCTATCAAATTATTCCTTTAGATATAGCAATTAATGGTCATAATAGCTTAGTAATATTTTAAGTGATTAGATCCTCCTCCAACCTAATTATTTAAGAGTTATTGTGGTTAAAAAAGTATAATCTTTCAAGTATGAAATCTAAGAGATGTAAGATTATATGCTAAGATGAAAAAATGTGTATTTTACACTACTCAAGTTGATTTCATAGGATACATCATTTCAAATGATGGCTTTATAATGGATCTTAAGAAGGTCCATACTATCATAGATTGCAAGATCTCAAAAACAATCAAAGATGTGCAATTTGTTTTGAAAATTGGCAACTATTACCAAATCTTTATTAAGAACTTTTTTAAAGTTGTAGCTCCTCTTATATGCTTGACACGTAAAGACAAACTTCAATTGAACAAAGAAACTGAAGCATCTTTTGAAGCCTTGAAGACAACATTTATTTTTATACCAATCTTGTATTGTATCAATTTTTTTAAGGTATTTTTTTATGAAAATAGATGCATCACATTTTACTATGGATATCATTTTATCACAAATTAGAATAGATGATAAGTTCCATTCAATAGCTTTTTATTCCTAATTTTTTTTAATAGCCAAGATTAATTATAAAATCTATGAATAAATTTATTTTATAATCATGGATTTATTTAAAGAATAGCATCATTATCTATAAAGTCCTTTTAATTCAATCACCATATACATGGATCACAAAAACATCAAGTATTTCATGTTGGTATGTATTTTAAATTATTACTAAATATATTAAAGCATATCTTTATCAAGATGATTTATCAACTTAAAAAATAATAAAGTTTATCAAATACCTTTTTTAGACATTTTTATCTTACATCAAAAAAAAAAAAAGATACAGCTTTTAATGAATAAAGAATAATTCTCTTGAAGTTAAATTATTTTCATCTTTGAGAAATAAAAGTTTTAAGACTTTCTACTCTTCTTTTCTTTGGCAATAGTCATTTTAGTTTAATATTATACCATCTTTGAGTGATTATCTAGTCTTTTCAAATGACACACAAATGTCTTTATTTTTTAGTTCTTTAAGATTTATATACTTGATATATTGCAATGTAAATGGAAAATAATAAAATATTCAACATAGTAAATATTGATATTTTTTACAAGTATTAGATTGCAATGTAGCTATCATATAAAAACACATCAAGACCTATATTTTTGAAGGACTTCATTGCAAATTTTATAAAAAAATTGCTTATAAATTATATATAAAAGATGGGAAGAAATAGAAAAATTAATTTTTGTATTACCTTTTTTGTATGATTATAAATAAGACAAGGTAAGTTAGATTAAAATATATATATATATATATATATATATATATATATATATATACTATGGGCATCTTTAAATAAAAGTCAAATATAGTTTCTAGCAAAAATTATCTAGAAAAACATTAGATTGATACATAGAAGGATTGTTGTGAATTAGGATTGAAAGTAGATCCTAAGGTATAATATTATGTGCCTATTGCATACATAAGGTTCTTTTGTTGATTGAAGAGTGAGATTAAAGAGTAACTTAAAAAAAAAGAAAAAAAAAGAAAAAAAAGAAAAAAAAGAAAAAAAAAAAAAATTTGATAGCATTAGATTTGGAAAATTTGGATTTGTAATAACTAATGATTCTTAAATTGTATTAAGTCACAAAAGAGACTCAATTGCTCAACTTCTTCATGGTAATATTGGAGTTCATTGTTGTTATCTTCTACAACTATAGAAATAGTGCTTCATTGACCTATTCTTAATGAAAAAAGAAGTAACAACAACTGACATTGATCAATTCTTAATGAACAAAAGAATTTGCAAATTAGATTATTATTTCTCTATTAAAGTAAATATTGTTGTAAGAGTTATCATAGTTAATAGCATTTTAGTATCCTCACTATATTTCTCTTTTTCTATGTAGACTTGTTTCTTGAAAGAAATTTACAAAAACAAATCTTTAGTAAGAAACTTCTTATAGAGTTAATACCTCTGCTTTAACATAGGTTAAAGTAATCTAGTCTATACATTATGAGTCTTAAGTTGGAATTGGCCTTGGTTTAATTGATATAAAAGATTCTACAAAAACTTTTCTTATTAAATAAATACAAGGGTCTTAAACCATCATATATTAGTATTTAATAATTCTTTAGATATAGAATTATAAATGTCAAACCTACAACATAATGGAAATGCTCTTAAACTAGACATGGGCACTAATTCAAAATCACAAGTGGAATTTTGGCTCCAAAATTTGGAACAAAATTGGTAATGTTTGATCACTAATGTATTCACACCTATGCCTTTATCCTTTAATTTCTTCTTACAAAATCTAGAATAGATTTTTATAGTAGGATCTAAAATTCCTACTTATTGATTCTTATCTAAACCTTCAATAAACTTCAATACTATGTTCAAATGACCTTCAAAAAATTAAGATTTGTTTAGAGTTTAATTTCAATGTGTAACTTTAAATGAAACTTGATCTAAATTCAAAATCATCACAAACATTGTTTATATTTGAAATTTCTTATATCTTTATTTTCATAGAATATAAAATGTAATATTTCAACAAGATAGTCTATTATCTAAATCTCAAGGTTGGATTTAGCTACATAGCTTTCAAATATATCAATAACCATTAGTGGTTGTTCAATTCTATACTTAATACAAAGGAGTTGAGAAAGATAAATGGTTTCTTTCATTTTAAAATACAAAAATCATTTCATTGAATATATCATGAATTATTCTCTTAATACTTCAGAAAAAGAATTAAAGAAAAAAATCAATTTACTAACTAAACCATAGAATAGACTGATATATATTTTTTTGCCTCTTGTATTGGAGTTACTTTTAGAAAAGACTTCATGACATTACTTCAAAGAAACATTTCAAGGTCCGATTTGATGATAACAAAATAGAGCTCTATATTAAATCATGATTTCTTTTTTAAATGGTATGACATTTGGTCCAAACCTCATGCCCACAAAGAAACAATGTTTATTTGGATTTTACAGAACAAAAGAATTGTTGTCAACACATAAAGAGGATATGTTAGTTTATACATTAACATTAGTTGTATTATATACCTTCTCCATAAATAAAAAAACCATCATATATAGATTTTAGGAATGCCACCAAGCTTGTAGAAATTAGAATTGGACTACCTCCATTCTATGTAAATTGACATTCAATGCTTAGAAATGAACACCTTAGAAACTTTTTACATTGTAGCAAGTTATTTTTGTAAAAAAATCCTTTGTCAATTTAAATGTTTTTTTTAAAGATTTGAACAAGTAGAACAAATCTTGGATGATTGAACACTTAAATTTCTTTCAACTAGGTAATTGAATGGAACTTAAGAACACCACAATGTGTTAATAGTAGAGCAAATACTTCCATACACAACCTTGTTGTTGGGTGCAAAATATCAACCAGTATCAATTTCATAACATCTAAGATCAACATTCTATGCACTGAAGCTAAAGTGTGTTTCAGAGTACATCATCATTACTGTTTTCAAAAATTAAAATACTCATCCATCATTGGGATGGCAAATATATGCCATTAGGGCTGAAAATTACACCAAGTCCAAGCAGAAAATATTACGTGCATAATGTACCCATATTAAAGCTTCTAACCGCCTCCTGCTCGACTCCCTCCTGGCCTTCCAAGACATAACATTTAAACACATACACAAGCATGCGAAGTGCTATATACTAAGTGGATCATGCCCACTGAAAAGAAACTCTTCACTGGATGGTAGCATGCTTCACAGTCCAATCCCCATCTCCAGTGCGGCTTACTTCTGCCTTGAAAACCTGCTCCTTAGCACCCAGCTTCGTCTTCAGAAGTAAATCAAACTGAGCAGTCTCGTCATTAAGCTGTAACACATGAATAAATAAATAAACAAAACAGTACATACTTATCAGTAAGCTCATGCAACTGAAGACTGGCATGAATACACAACTTGTGTCTGTAGTGAATCAGCTAGTGGGCAAATTAGATCCTATTCTAAGTGCAAAACGGTGTACTTGTTCAAGGAATAGACTCACTCCTTCCTTGACTCAAAACTGTTGTTGGTTTTCTTTTCTTTTTTTGTTTTTGATACGAGAGCTTGCAAGTTACTAGAGTTTGAAATGCAAAAGTAAAGGTGATACGAAACGGACCTCTGCTTCTGCAGACAGGATCTCGTTGAGCTCATACGTTGAGAGAGAGTTTGAGCCCATCTGCAACGTTTTGATCACATGCTCAGCTGCTTCCTGCACGACTGGGTCGTCTGTTGGGACACTCTGCTTGTCCGTGGGAGGAGCGCTGTTACCCCCGAGGACCATAAAGGGACCTCCTACATGGTGACCAAACCCCGGAGATGGCTCAGAAGTAGTCTCCAATACACTTCACAATTCCACAACCCTAATCCACCTCTCTC
The DNA here is from genome assembly GCF_059467195.1 of Physcomitrium patens. Taxonomy (NCBI): domain Eukaryota; kingdom Viridiplantae; phylum Streptophyta; class Bryopsida; order Funariales; family Funariaceae; genus Physcomitrium; species Physcomitrium patens. Next base: position 15,868,678 of record NC_143424.1, on the reverse strand, counting down.
AAAACTAGAGTAATATGCGCGACATGCGTCCTTTCCTTTGACTAATGAAGGGAAGAACGTTCGGCTGTTTGTTGTTAAAGAGCTCGACAGTGAAACGCATAGAAATATGAGTCAAAAAGTAGGGAGCGAGGGCACATCGTATCAACCTGGTCTGACACCCAAGTCAGCAGAAGTAAACACTTCTTGCTCTTTGGGCTTGAAGTCCTCCAACTTCTTGAAATTCTCCCATGGCTTCACCCACACCTTGGCCTCGTACTGGCTAAGCTTGCCGCTCTCCTCCACCTCGATGACCAGGTGGTACATGGTGCCCTGCACCACCTGCTTGCGACACGATACCACCTTGGAGAATGTCATCCCTTCCAAACTGTTCTGTAGAAATTTCATCAAAATTGTGCAGTCAGCAAGATGATTCCAGGTTTCCAACATGTCAGATAGATCACACTGCTCTGAGATATGCGGCGATGTGCATATCCAACACCAGCAGCGTCGTGTACAATCTCATGTACGCGACTGCAGTGTGCAACATCGAAGCATCATATTTATTCACTGCATCAGCCACAGTTTCTACGCGACGACCATCCTCGCACTGCTCTTCAGAGAAATTCACAGAATTTTCATCAAAGAAACCAAACACCACGATGCGAGCTACAACTGCAGCTGCTATCTACCTGTAGCCAAATGTATGCCCAACCAAAAACTCGTCTCAACGATTCACAGTGCAACAAGTTCAAACCCCAAGAGACCCGCCCGAGAACCACGAAAATATGAAGAAGGGCAACAACAAAAACATCTCCGAAAATTCCTGCAACCGCATTTGCAATCAGAACCCAGCACAACCCACGCAACCCCAGGTACCCCAAACACCCCGATCCACGAACCTGGCTTTTCAAATGCTCCGCAACGGCGAAATTCGCCAACTCATCGATCTCCAAGCTGTTCGTGTCCTGGACATCAACCTCCTTCTTTCCTCCCAACATTGTTACCGACGTCGAATTCTCGAAACAACGACACACTGCGCCGCTAACTCTCCAAAAGCTCCAAGTCCAGCGACGCTCGCTACAAACCGATGCACAAAACTCTGGAAATGGGCTCTTCGCACGATGATGGCTCTTTGCACAAGACTGGGAATCTGTGTTGGACCCAAATTGCTGGTGGGCAGATATGAAGCCCCGCAGTCCAGATCACGATTGTCGCATTTCCGAGGGCGATGATTCCCCTTGGGTGGTTGCATCGAGGCTCTCTCATCGAGCCACCGAATTGCCCCCCTTCGATTTCCCCGCTCAGTGTGAACGGAGACTTTCTGTTTGAGGTAATTGGATAAGTGGGACGAGTGTTCCGTGTGCCACGTGGGAAAATACTTTGCGGTTCAGACGAGGAGATGAATGTCCGAGTTTGACTCAGATATTTCATCCATTTTGGATGATAAATTCCAACCCAACCTTTGATGAATGTGGCTGGATACATTTGAGTTATGTAGGAAACTGTTGGAAACAAAATCGTATCTTCATACAGATATTTGTATATACAGAGATATAAAACGGTAGGTGTTAGTTTAGAAAAAAACCCAAAAAGAAGAGAAATGGAAACAAGAAAGCTCACTATGAATGTAAATAGGAGAGTGTTGTTGATTAGGTTCTGTGTACTGATGAAGTTCGTTGTGAAGTGCATATTTATTAAAGTAATTAAGTATGAAAAGAAACAAAATACAGCGTAAGATTAGTGTACAATTTGACCATCTGCACATTCAATTTCTCAAGACTTGGGAACATTGGCTACAGCAAATCTGAGAAAATTAGAATGGAGGGCCAAGTCAAGTTCGCAAGTTCCCCACGAGGAGAACCAAAGTACCCAATCAGATTGGGAAAATCCACTGAATAATATCTTCTGCATTGGAACTTTCGACTTTCGTCGGAACAGTTGAAAAGAAAAAAAGGATTGGTGTTCATGAGAGCGAATCAACCGTGGCACTCCAGCGACACGTTAACACGGGCGCAGCAAGTTGAAGCCCTGGTTGTTGTGCTTTGCTTGCATCGTTGTTGCGTTGCGTCCTCCGGCAGAAACCTACTCCGCACCGCCTGAATTGCCTACTGGATTCACGATTGGTTGGTCTCGAAGCTTGCTCTTGACGTCTTCTAGCTGGAGCATCCCCAACACGAGGTAAGGTCCACTGAGAATGGCGGAATCAATATTGGCCGATGCATCGACAGGGTCCGCACAGCTTAACTTGGCACTGCGCCGCAATATTGAGTCGCTCGAAAAGTCCATTCAGGGATCAGGAGCCTTGTCGTCCTCGTCATGGCGATTAGAGCCATTAAAAAGGAGGTATAGGAGGTTCTCTTGTATTTTACAAAGCTCTCCATTTGGGGTGAACGTACAAATTGTTCTGCTAATTCCACGTAATGTCATACGACTACAAGTGTCAAGGTCCTTCACTTTCAAAATTATTGCAAATGTGGCATTGAAACTCACTGGGCACACGCAGTCAAATCTATTTGTTGATCATCAATCGAGAGGGATGGAATGTATAGATAATCCCTGAGGCTTAATTAGGATCTCACTTTAGACCATCCCAGAAGCCCTAGATGTTAAACATGCCTCTTTAAAATGTGACTGGCGGTTTGTTTTTTGTTGTAATATCAGGAGGAACATTATTGAGTATCAAAGAGTGAACATCTGTCTTCATTTGATTGAGGAAAACACAACTACGAAACCGTCGACAGGGATTAGACAGTTCAGTCAGACAAGTCGGTATGATTTTTGTGCTGAAGCTATTCCTAACTTAATACGTATGTCTATTGTGGCAGTTCTTCTAGGCAGTTAAAAGAATAATATACAAAATTTTTTAAAAAAAATAACTTAGATGTGCTATCTGCCCTGTAGAAGTATCTCAGAAAGTCCGTTTTCGCTCGATTGTGGCACGCTTCAAAGACCACGCTCCATATCCAGAGCTTCTGACTTGAACCAATCTTTCTTGGAGCCCTTGCTTTGGCTCCAGAAAAAAATTCTAAGACAGAAGACACATCCTTGAATTAAAAATATTCCACTCACCATACAGTTCTGAGACTGAAACTGCCAGAAAATCTTGATAATGTGAGGGTTATATAAAACGATTATCAAGAGTAAAAGTGTGGCGAATGTTGTAAATGAAGTGCATCATGAAATCAGTGATTTCATAATGGAACAGAGCTTAAATATTGAATGCAAAACGACAATATTAGCAATCACGTCAACCAGAGAAGGTCTTCAATGTCATCGAACCAGCTTCGATTCAGGGCACGGCAGTGCAGAATAGGACCCAGAAACGATCCACCACACAATCCGATGACCTCAAGCTCTGATGCAGACAACTAAACCTCCTCGACAATCAACAACGGATTCGAGGCCAGATGTTGAAGGGTCTTCCCAAGCGTGAGCTCGCCTATTTGATGAAAAGAGCGAACAGCAAAGCGAGAAGGCCGAAGACCACGTCATGCATCATCATGAATCTTCACATTCACCTCGGGTATTTGGAAGGAAAGTTAACTTACCATCTCTGGGGTTTAAACTCCACCAACTTCATGGAAAAGTCCCCGGGCTTCACGAACACCTAGGCCCCGTGCTGCTTGGGATGGATGCGCTCCTCCACCTCGCTCTGCATGTGACACATGAGGCTCGACACCACCTGCTTGTGGTATGACAAAAGCTTAGAGAAATTCATCAACTACAAACTATTCTTTGGAAACATAAAGCAAATGAAAAACATCAAGAGAAATCGCCAATTTATCGACTACTACACCGGAAGTAAAACCCCAGAGAAGAAACCCCAGAGGAGAATCATGGCAAAAAACATCTTCTAGGAAACAAAAAATTGCAACTCACTCTTGACCAAAACTCACACACACACAATACAAATTCAAACTGCGAATTCAGGAAAGCCGCGCCATGCTGGAGGTTGCGCGATGGCCTTCGATCTGCGGTGGCGGTGTGAAAAGAGGTTTGCAAGACACGTCGGACACAATATCGGTGACACGTGCATCCCACTCAGCACCGCAGGTGTCTTAATGGAGGTCACGAAGGGCAGTGTGATGTGAATATATTCTGATGCGAGCTCGAATCGAATTCGCAAAATCCGATTGCAGACTTTAAAGGTACTTTTTGGAGTTTTGTGCGTCGGGGTATAATTTATTTGTCTCCTTCGTGGCCTTAGTTATTGTGCTGTTGGGTGCCCCTCCCCCCCCCCCCCCCCAATCAAGTGCTACCACAGCCATAGTATGGCTACCTTGACAGTATCTTTTTTAATTTTTAATTTTATTTGGAAACTTAGCTATATAATGAAACATGATTATGTGTATGTGCACGTGTGTGTATGTTTCCATGCTCCCTCATTATCGTGTTCACTAGTTTCTTTGTTCTTTGGTTTCCTTGTTCTCATATTTCTTAATTCCCATGTTTTCCTAGTTCCCTTCTCAATAGCCAATCAAAATGCTTCTTTGTCTCTTTATTTTACATCCAAACTGCCTTTTATATATATATATATGAATAAGGAAATGTTAAAGAGATAGTGTTTGTAAACCAATACAAATTAGTTCCACAATGATGAGTAATGTCCATATAGAATGACCCGAAAGGAGAAAAAATAATACAATAAAAGAATGGAGGGAGGAGCACAAATTGTAACAAAGAGAAATTAAAACATGTAAGATTATTAATGAGCATTACATGTTCCAAATAAAACAAAACAAAATGAATACTTAAAATTGGGATCTTTTTATAAGGTAGATTTGAGTGTTTAGTATTCAAAGTTACAATGGGATGAGGTTGATTTTTTGAATTCAAATTCAACTCTATCTCTACCAATTCTTAGTCTTAAAAATCTTTGGCCAACCTTTTTATCTTTGATGTGTACATTTGTAATTAAAGCATTCACAAAGTTGTGAGGGTGATTCAATTGATATTCAAAGAATTACTATTGTTTAAAAAAAAATCTCTGAAAAACTGAATAATTTAAAAGTGAATGATTTGTTTTCTATTCTTATGATGCATGCCTTCAACTCATTCTTAATAGGGTTTATAAAAAAAATAAAAAAAAATTAAAATCAAACCAGAGCATTCAAAAACTTTTTGAGCAAAAGATTTACAAAAGTACAAATTTTCAAATGCTTTTCATCGATTATAATAAAAGAAGTTTAGATAACATATCTAAATTATATGTATAACATAGTATTAATGTATAATATTATATGTATAACATGTTATTAATGTATGTTAAACACATACATTGTTTGCCATATTGATATCTTTTCTTTGAAATGCATAAATAACTAGCTTGAACTTTACACTTTTTAGTCTCAAATATTATTTTTGATATTTATAACCATTAGGATTTTATTTATATTTATTCTTAAATAGGACATTCTTTTAAAATAATGGTACACACAAAAAAAAATTACTATACAAAAATCTAATCAATATTTTGATAACAAACTTGAAAGAAAGAAAACTGATTTTTTCATTTTCCAAGAAACTATTTATCCAGAAAATTTTAATTTTATAATATTCAATACATTTATTAATGATTGTGTTTAAAAAAACATTAAATTTATATCCCTTATATCTCCTCGAATCAAAACTTAATTGAATATTAATGTTTACAATTAACTTTCAAGGTCAATTTATTTTAAAAGAAAGATGTTTCAACTTCACTTTTTTATTCAAAACATACAAGATGTTTTTCATTTCATGAAGTCTTAAGCTACCACATGCAATATGGTCGCAATAGCACATTTTATTCTCAAATTTAATCTTTAAACTTTGAAATTCTTCTTCAAAACCAATTCATGTAAGCATTATCTTCAATTGGCATTTTTAATAATTGTGCAAAAATGATGCATTGTTAAGAAGAAAAAAATTGCGACCATGTTTGCTACTGATTGCACATGATGCTTTGTACAAAACTTACATTGCAGTGGTTATGTCTTGCCAACGTATTGTTAGAATGATTAGAACTGATGCTGCAAAATATCATCATCCATATTTGGTTTGTTTTGTTTTGTTCTGTTTGTTCTAAAGAAAAGAAATAGTAAAACAAGAAAATGTACAGTAAGATATTTTCATATAAAAATTATAAGGTTTTGGCCAAATCATGTAATGTATCAACAAGCGCTACAATGATATTACCTGTATTAACTTGCACTATGCAAAATTTGCAAATTAAGTGTTACAGTATGAAATATATTTCATTTTTTTTCAATAATAACATTAATAACGGTGAAATAGAATATTCTTATTTTTGATGTGGCTCATGCACTCTTTGATTTCTGTAAAGAACAATGTTTCATATTTTTTAACATTATACAAGTATTGACTTAACGTTTTTCGATTACTTTCTTGGTACCTCCATTCTGTTTGCAAAAAATAAATATTAAACGATCAACGTTGAATTTTTACAACACGATTCGGTGTTGAACTGACATGAGAAATTTTAACGTTAACTTCCGAAAACCTGTTTCATGTCCTTGCCTGACTACGATATGCACACAAACAGCAATACTGTGCATGATAATTCCTTGTCGCACAAAGCGTGATGAACATACCAATTTCCTCCATAGATTCTGCACAATGACGCATGAAGGCTCTGCACCGTGTTCGCAAGTTGTGCATGACGGTTAGATAAGAAATCGTCTGCAAATACCACTGCAAAGTCAACAAAGTTCTTAACAAAGGCTTGTAAGAACCTTAACGGAGTTGTTAGTCAGGTAGGCAAGTGGAAAATTAGAAACAAGAAGGAGCTTCTGAAAATTCTGTCTTCATTATGTATAAAAGCGAAACCCTGAAGTACAGCAGAGTAATACCTTTGATAAAAGTAACTTGTGGACAGGCGTATCTTGCTTCGTCGCAAGCTCCATCCCATGCCAACCATCTTGCGAGGAAGAGGAAAGCCTGACAAACGACATCTACCAATCCAGAATTGATTCAATTTATTTTATTCAAAGCAGATAGTGCAGTTGAATCTCAATGGATGTGATGAGTTCGAGGTTGGCAAACAGATTCTCGAAAAGATTAAAAAGATGGGGACTCAGAAAGCTCCAAAACACGTCAATTGCTGACTGACTTCCCGGTTTGGTTCCTGTGAAAGAATCGCACAACCAATCGAAATGACGCCTTAAGATGATCCGTGCAAGGAGACGACGAAAACGGGCAACGTCGAATCCTAAAACCACTTCTTCCGCAATTTCTCGGCAAGAAAATGCTCTGTTCTAGAATACAGCGGTCGGAAATGCTCTCCTCCAGCGACGAGGAATAATAATTCCCTGAGAGCGCACAAGACTAGAAACCGAAACAAATAAGCATTGTAAATGCGACTCTGCGTGACGCAATCTTAACAAGAAACCGAAATTCAATCCTCGGAATGTAATTCGCAACGTCGACCACGAATTCAAACTCTCATGCTGTATGTAGTGACTGGAAACATGACCTGAATGCAATGACCCGGTGGCAACAAACATTGTCTCGATCATTGAGCACAGGGCTCAAATCATTGCTTGATCGATCGGCAGCGGCTCGGATCGTGGATGGTTTCGAGAAAGCTCCCGCCGGCAGATCGCTCGCCATAGTCGCTGCGATCGCCGCAAGCTCTACATTCCGCAACAAATGCACAAGTTCATAATGGATCCACACAAACTTTGAATTCTCACACACACGAGGGAATATATGCGTGTAGATTTTTTATTTTTTGGAATGCTTGAATTTCATTTTAGTGAAAAGTTTAAACCAAAGATCGAAATAAGAAAAAATGTTAATACCATTTCTATATGCAAGTTGGAGTTCTGTTTTTTAAGGTAAACATTGGTTTCTTATTGCTTCTTAGAAATCTCATTGTGAACGCAGGTGCACAAGGCGCAGAATTGATAACATGTTCATCTTTTTATGTTCCATGATCGCATGCATTTAGTCCTAGTTTTACTCCTGCGAGATGATTTAATAAAAAACCCTTATTTATAGGAATATTGTATTCACAAAAAACACTTCGAAAAAAGATTTAATTTCCAAGATGTAACTGTACAAATAACTTACGGTCATTGGTGCAATGTTTTTTTTGTTTTCTTTTATTTTATTAATAAAATCTCCAGTTAGAAAATAAAGTGTATGTATACATATAATCATTGCTTGATAAAAATAGTTTAATTATTACATGTGGTTGTTTGTATTACTATTTGGATGATAGAATTAAAAATGGATGTATGAAACTATTTAAGAGTAGTTAGGATTTAGAAGAGGGCTAATTAATTCTTTCTCGGGGATTTGGTCAATCCTTTTTGCACTTAACACTTTGTTAGAAAGATCTACAACTTTTGTGTACTCAAGATTTTACTCATCGTTCTCGATGTAGGTATTTATAAACATAAGCTTGTAACAGATTAAATTCGAAATTTCTTTATTTCCAGTAAAGTAAATATTTGCATCTCTCACCGTTTGTTTTAACTTTCACAGTGGCAGCCACTAACAAAAATATCTGATACCTCTTCAAAAAATCTAAAATGAAATATTTGTAACAAAACATCTTCTGAAGAAAATAGTATCCACTTCATATAGCTTTTATGCCTTCTTGACACCAAGAGATAGTTGCACGTTGAGATCAATGAATCCTTCAAATATTTCTTTTTAGTGATCTAGTTGCTTGAATCAACTTGAAAGTTTCAAATGAAAAAATCAAGCTTCTACCAAGAATCTCAGCTCTTTACCCTGAAGTGGCATCCCAAACCCTAATACCTGACTCTCAATTTAATATTCAGAAAATGAGGCCTGAGCTTGAGGCTGGATTGTGGGTTGCAAAAGCTCAGAGTTAAGGAATCACGCCCACACAAGAAAAACAGGCAAACTCTCCATCCAGTAACACAGGGCCTCTCCATAGCCATGAAATCCATACAAAACCCTCTTGTGCCCCAGTACCCTTTTATTTCTTCGTATTAACATTCGGAAAATGGGGTACAACAAACAAGTAGAGCCATCGAACGTCAGCCAGGTGCCCCATCCACACGCTGCCCCGAAGGAGGACCCCACCACCAATAGTGGCCCTTGCTTCAAAGTTCCCAAGACTTTCTGTCCTTCCTTCCTTCCCCATTTCGGGTAACTAACAAGCCCCTCCATACGCACTCACTCACTCATTCCGGTAGGTAGGAAACAAGGTAGGTAGATAGGTAGGTAGGTGTACATGGAATGCCATTGTGAAAAGGGCATTGTGGAACTTGGCTCTGGGCCGTCGTGTATGGGAACGAACGCTCCTTTCGGCAGCCAGCCAATGCAAATGCAAAGATAGGGTTTCGCAAGCTTCATGGTCGATTGGAGAGTGCGGTAACATATATATGTATGTATGTATATATATATATATATATATAGATGTGACAGAATAAAATAACCAATATGGTTGGACACTGCAGGGAAGAAGGATGTTATCCTCCTTTGTGGAGAGATGGACAGAGTCAGTCAGTCAGTCAGTCAGCCCTACTACACTGTGGGTACGCTAATGGGGTGCGCGATCACACGGGAATAGGGTGAGGTGAGGGCTCCAGTGACCGATGGGAGGTGGAGGGGGGCCGGTGACCGACCAACCAACCAACCAACCAACCAACCAATCCCATGAGTTTCGGGTACTTTGGGTAATACTTATTATTATTATTATAGTAGGGGCAAGATTCTTTCATGATCATATAAAGAGTATTCCATTTTCTTGACACATTCTCTTCTGCCTCCCCCCCCCCCCGTTCATGTAATAATAATAATCAAGGTGGTAGGGAAAATGATTTGCCCCCATGAGCACGAAAAAACTGATGGGTGATATCCATGGATATAATGGTTGGATGGATGAGTGGTGGATGAGTGGGTGGAATAGTTGGTTGGATGGATGGATGTGATCTTAGATTAGGAACTTGTCAGTTGTCTTTTAACAATCTCAAGATATTTAAACATTGAATGCCTCTATGTAATGGTTATTGTTGTTTGAAGATCATTCAAACAATCTTAGCTCACTAAGATTTTGAAGATTTTTAAATGTAGTTGGTACAAAGGTAGTTGGTATAAATGTATTTATTTTTAAATGTCGTTGGTACAAAGGTATTTTTTTGTGTTTTAGAAAAGATTATGAATTTTGAAGTTTTACTTGTTTTACATAGTTTTAAATCTCTCAATGTAAGATACCGTCCAAGCTTTGGTGGCATGGACAAAGTGTTTTTGAAGATTGTAATAATTAATCTACATGTTTCATTTGATTGGCACTTTGTTTTTGTACCACATAGAGGACAACAATAATAGTGTTGAATGTAAATGAGTTATTTTATTGTTTGATATATATAGATAGATATATAAACATTGATGCTATCATATCATTGTTCCTTTAATTCTAATCTTTGTTTCTCATTACTAAAAATTAAATTATATTAGTTAAATTATCACAATTTTTTTAATATAATGGATATTTGTGGGGATTCATCCAAATTTAATACAATGTTGTACACAGGCATTATTACAATTAAAGCAATGTTAAATGAAAATATACACCCCAAAATTGTATTCTTTATATCTTATGTCTTAAGAACCGAAATCCAGAAATTTAGTTGCTTAAAAAAGTAAAATATTAAAGAAACTGTTTGGATATGCTTGAGTTTTATTCAAACTCTAAATTTTAAAAAACAACTATTCACTTTAATTTTGCTTTGTATTAAATTTGTCTATGAACAATATGTTCTGTTATTTTTGTCAATGTAATATTTTAACTGTAGTATAAAATGTTGGTATTACTCATTTGATCTGTTAGTCAATCATAAATTTAAGTAGTGAATTTTCACATTATTTTTAAAATTATTGTTAAAGTTAATTTGGTTATACAAACACATATATACAAGATTAAATTAAAACTTATGGTAAAAAAATTGTTTATAATTGCATACATGACATGTTTAGTATTGAATAATCTAGAAATTATTCCTCATTTAAATAAAAAAATTGTAATGCATGTTTGCAACAACATATGTTACCTTAACCAAGCAAGATTCCAAATCTTAAATTTTAAATAACAGATATATTATATTAATACTTTTAGTCAATAACATTCTTGTAGTAGGTTGGTGTCTCCAATTAATAAGTTTTTGTTTTGGTATTTGTTTCTTTGTTTTGTTTTGTTTTGTTTTGTTTTTTTTTTTTTGAACAATTTCCAAACAATAAATATAAAAAAATTCCAACATTGGGTTTAGTAGATCATCTCAATGTTGATCATAGCATTGACACCAATTTGGAAGTTTTTAATATCTCAAACAGATTAATAGAGAAAAATCCAAACATCAATAATTGCAGTGCAATTTCAAGTAATTTTCTCCTATTCTTTTAACTTAACTTCACATCATATATATGTGTGTGTGTGTGTGTATGTATATACACATCTTCTCACTTTATATAAAACCTACTAAAGTTTTAAGAGAGAAAAAATATCTCGCTTTAAGAGATAAATATATATATATATATATATATATATATGCATTAATTCTCACATCAAGGCTTCACAATGTGTAAAACCTAGTACCAACCAACTTTACTTGTTAAATCTAAGTGCCACATAACTTACTAGTAGGGACATTATATATACTTTATTTATGACTTTTATGTGCATTGTATTGTAATATCTATCTTGTGCTTGATCCAAAAGTTTATTTTTATTTTAAAAACATTATTTTTATTTATTTATTATTTTAAGTAAATTTTTTTGTGTTTAATTCTCCTTCATTTATTAAACTTGGTCTATTTTCCCAACAACACATTTTGTGTAACAAGGATTATTGCATTTAAGTTGATAACAACTAAAAAACATATAATATATATATACATATATATATATATATATATATATCCCAATTGTAAATTTTTTTTTATGCTTTTGTATTATTTTTTTAATCTGAGAAGGTTATGAATTCAATTTTTTATCCAGACTTTCTTGTTCTGCTTAGTGAAGATGAAAGCACCATGAGACTATTACAATATCTTAAATAGCTTTCTTATCTAATTTATCCAATAATGATATTTTCATATTTTATTTACAATTTTGGTAAAAAAAACGTAATGTTCCATAATATACATATATTTTAAAAAATTGAATTCCCAAAATTTATTTGCAAGTAACATAACTTTAGCATACTCTTTTTTCCTTTGGTCCTCTAAGCACTCTTTAGAAGTCATTCCTGGATTTTTATAGGTGTTATTTAAGATACTTTCCAAATTATATTAGCACTTCAAAAATGTTGTTAACCTATTCTAACGTCTCTACACAAACTCATTCAAAATCATGATTTCAGAGCAGAAAGGATTGCACTTAAAATTTACAAAATACAACATTGCATATTGTAATGAGCGTGGGTTTTGTAAGCTTTTTCTAAGCAAAAACAACATCTTCAGAGGCCATCTTCAATCTCAACAAGTCATTACCACCTTCTTGGATGATAAGTTGTCAGCAAAGCTCCAAAAAACATTATTTCAAAGGTTATTTCTATTTCAATTGATAAATTAGCAGAATTTATGCCTGTTATTATTCTGTGAAATTTTGTATAACGTGAGCATTGCTGTGTGTGTCTGGGTATATATATATATATATATATATACATATATACATGTATTTTTTCAATATATACTTTTTACCATATTCAAAATCACGAGTTAAAAAGAAAACATTTATGTAAATGAATAGAAAAAACAACATAAGTTGTAGTGTGTGACTTTGTTCTATCCATTTAAGGTATGTGCTTTAATGTCCACTGTATAGTATATTTGAAGATTTCTTTTGAACATTGGTTCAACAATTATTATTTTTGTGTATTGTGTAGATTATTGGTGATGTTTTATACATGTATATATTAATAATGACCTTGCTCATTGGATTTTTATTTGATTGAATCACCAGCTTTAAAAAAATAGTTTAGCTTTTTAGATAGCACTTTAAGATTTATTTCTTTGTTTATCTTGCCACTGATATGTCACTTATAACAAACACAATAACATGAATAAATTTACTTTTTTAATTGGATTGACTCAATATGATTGATATCAATTGTATTTTTGTGTCTGTGTGTGATTATATTTAATCCATATGCTTTGATTTTGATGCTTTATATTTTTTTAGTTATTTAATTTAAATATATTTAACTTAACCATAGATTACTTTCATTTCAAAATAATTGGTACTGATAAAATTTATAAAATCACAAATTGTAAATTTGAACAGTTCAGGATTCTTTTGAAGGACAGTATTATTTACTGTAAGCAAAGGAATAAAACCGCTATATCACAAAATAGACTCAACGAAGTACAGTATTTTGCAACTGTATAAATCCGAATTATTTCTAAGCAAATCAGACCAGATGTTCAAACATCCAAAAACATCAATCCATTATTACACAGTCCTTCCTCCACTTCCCTCAAGTCTCCAAGAATTATTCTCTTCAATCAACTATTTGAATTTTTCATTACCCACCACAAAACTTGTCATCCCCTCAACCTAGAAAGAGAGAAAAAAAACACACAAAACAAACAACAAACAACAAAAAACAAAATAAAAAGGTAAACAACTTTAAAGGCAAATAAATAACACCACGGGGAACCACGTTCCCACGCATGATGGGTACGTTTGCACGTACCATATCACAACATGGCTTAGGTTTTGACTTTAGGGTTGAGAGAAAAACAGAGAGAGAGACCAGAAATCAGCTTTTCCCCAGTAACCAGGTCCCGAGCGAGGGGCCAGTATCACGACCCCTCGATTCACCCGTGTGAACACAGCCCTCGCACTCCTCATATTCTGGCGGTCTGTCTGAATGCGACTGTGGTTGGGATCGTATTCACACTGGACCCGAAGTAAGGGCTCATTCACACCGGCGCCAGGGGATGCGCCGCAGGAGGAGGTGATGGAAGTGGAAATTTGAGTTTCGATGGAGAAGAGGGCGACGCCGAAGAGGAGGACGACGACGGCGAGGGACGAGGAGGAGCGAGAGCTCATGGAACATCAACAATAGCGAGGTTTGCAGTGGCGGTGGCTCTGCTGCTGCAGCAGTAGTGAGTAGAGAGAATAGAAAGGGGGGCAGCGAACCCCGCTTGCCGTGCTCGAACACGGCGATGATTGCGTGCTGACGGCGGCCGCTCTCTGGCTCCACGGGATTGTGCGATGGTATCATGGCCGTAGGCATGAAGAAGAGAGGTTAGTACTACTACAAGCCGGCTCTCGCGAACTCGATCGATCGCGTCCATGGCGTCTCGGAGTTTCGGAGACTCTGTGGCTGGGGTTAGAGATGAAGAATTGACGTATTATTTTAATTTTTTGTGTATGTATATTCTTTTATTTTTTTGATTTTTTGTCGCTTGTTTTATTTTAAAATTGTTTTTTCACGTTGTATATTTTATTCTCTTTCAGGAGCATTGTGTTACTTCTTTCGTAGCGTTGGCTTGTGAGTTATGTATGGGGATGGTTGTGTGGTGGCAGTGGAAATGTGATGCGCGAGCGGATGTGTTCCGTGGAGTGGAGTGAAGTGATGCGGTGGTGGCGCGGCGCTTGTTTTTGTCTTTGAGGCGGAGTGGGGAGGGGGGGGGATGTGTTGTATCAGATAGTGCTTTGCGTTAGTTTGGATACTTGTTTATTCTGTGTGGTGAAGTGGCGCGGTAGAGAGGGGAGGGAGGAGGAGGAGGAGGATAAGTTAGACTCTTGGCGCTCAATTTCCTTCTGCCTGAAGGTCTAATACGAGTACAGATGCCGGGGGTGATGGCGTGTGTTTGTTTTTGATTCGAGGAACGGTTGTTGTAATCCGAGGATGCTATGTCGTGAGATTAAGGTTTGGTTACTTAGGTGTTGTAGCGGTCTGGGGAGAAGGACGTTTTCAAGAGTTGAGAGGCAATGCCATGGCTCAGAGAAGACTGAATGGAGAAGGTTCAGCGGAAGCTCTTGAATTATTGATCGCATGTTTGTCACTTTCACAATCACGTCAGGAATGCTGGCAGGACGTAGTACAATATAGACGTGCTGGTTACAATATCTGGGCGTGGGAAATGCCACTGCGTACGATCGATTTCTGCCGCAAGACTTGATTCTGCCTTGGCATAGATAGGGCTTGCTTCATTGAACTCCTGCCGCTACCACACGGCGTACACTGTCTGCAAATAAGAAAGCTGCATGCTCTTTGACTGGAGAGTTTCTGGTGATTCTGGAGCGATTTCGGTGGAGGTGACCGACGCATTGAATCATGGATTTGTCCTCTGATATTGGTCAGGATGGGGGTTCTCTTAAAAAAGGTCCATGGACATCTGCTGAAGACTCGATTTTGATTTCATATGTGACCAAGCATGGGGAGGGTAACTGGAATTCCGTGCAAAAACACTCTGGTCTGTTCCGCTGTGGAAAAAGCTGCCGACTACGTTGGGCCAATCATCTGCGTCCTAACCTCAAGAAAGGCGCCTTCACTCCGGAGGAAGAGCGCACTATCGTCGAGCTACATGCCAAGCTTGGCAACAAGTGGGCGCGCATGGCTGCCCAAGTATTTTCCTCAAAACATTTCACCTTCATTTCCGAAATTACTCCTCGCATGACGTTTTTCTCTGTCGGACAGCTATTTTGAATGTTTGGGTTAGTATTTCGTGCTCTAGGGTCACGGTTTCCAGTATCTCCATGTCAGTCTTTTGGAAGAATGTAAGGTTGAACTTGGCATGTGGCAAGGATCTTGATTCTGTTTTAAAGAGTAAGTCAGAATGTCGAGTTCCTTCCAGCAGCATGCCTTATCGTCCTCGATTCTGTTATGAGTTAAATTTTACAGTGAGTCTGGTTGAGTATGAAGCGCTCAAGGCTTTCAAGCGAGTGTTTCTGAAGTCACTTCTTCACTGCTAACGGCGGTTGCTCAATGAGTGTATTTATAGAATTTGGCAATGAAGGCAGTAGTTCCTCTGTTGTTACTTCTCAGCAACAACGTTGTCTGGTGTAGTGTTAACGATGGCGCACGTGTGTAGGTGAAGCGTATTGCTTTAATCGACTTCACATCTATTGTTGAAGCTGGGAGGATAAAACTTAAATGTATACGCCACTTGTCAAACTAGTCGCCTAACTGATCAGGATTTTCACTAAATGGAAAAAAATGCGAAATTGAGCAACTATATTCGTAAATCTAGCTTTAGCATGTAACCTTCTGGGTATTATGTCGTACGGAAGGGTTCTGTATGTACAGGACTAGCTATCTGAATGTATGTAGCAGTGTGTCTTAAGTTCAGACTCCAACTTAATCCTTCATGTTTTTCATGATTATTTATGGACAATTTTCTGAAGGTTTTTATTTTTATTTTTGCGTGCAACAGCTTCCCGGACGAACTGACAATGAGATTAAAAACTACTGGAATACCCGGATAAAACGAAGGATGCGAGCAGGATTGCCAGTATACCCTGCGGAGAAGGCAAAATCCAGCCCTACTCAGTATTATGGAAAGCCGTCAGATGGAAGGAGCTTCATATCTGGGGAGGACGCAGATTGTGATTTCATTTCAAGCTTCCCTCAGCCAGGTATTCAGAACTATGAGATGTACTCAGTTTTCTTCTTTTGTCTTGATGGTTTGAATGCTTTCCAAGAACAGCAATTAATACCAAGCTGGTCTTTTCGGCAGGTGATCATTTGCACAACCTTCACGCAATCAATGAATGTGACCATAGCTTGACAAGAAATTGTTTGTCTATGATCCCCATGGGCGCCCTTGCACCAAGTACCACAAATCAAGGGACCAACCAAGTGTTGAACAAGACCATTGGTAATCCCTTTGAACAAATAGAAGTCTTCAGGAACAGCCACCACGGGAGGAGTGGTATAGGCAATGGAAATGTGTCTTTCGCACAGCTCGCCGACGGAGGCAACTTGAATTTTCAAACTGATTTCAATTCATCCAGCCAAGGTTGCGATCGAGGCACTACTACAAGGGATGTGTTACCAGGATTTGGGAATGAACCCGAACGAAACATGATGCTTTATGATCGGATGTCTGCCTATGGAAATCTAAATTTACTTTTTAAACCTCCAGTGTCGAATGCCAGCTTGAAACTGGAGCTCCCTTCATGCCAATCAGCGGAGTCTGCCGACAGCGCAGGCACGCAGCGGTCTTCGATTACCAATCCTAGTCCGCTCATACCTTCTACCAATATTTTATCAGAATCTGAGAGCTATGGCTCAAATGCCAGCAACTTTCTTGAGACCTTAATGCAGGTGACAATTTGATAATTGATGTGTGTTCTGATGTGTATTGTTTATTTTTGTTGAACTGTACCTCCTATTATCTGTGTATTTTCAAGGAGCACGAATTAAATTCCACTATCCAGTGTCATACTTTTTTTATGCAGCTTTTGGTGACTGGTAATTTTCAGTGACTTTCAAGGATGTTTTTACCTTAAGTATTGGATAGCTTCATGTATCGGGATGCTTTGTTGTACTGGTATGGTTCTGAAAAACTTTGTCCATCTGGTTGTGAACTACACTTGTGCCCATTCATCAGTGCTGATTCAAATTCCTGTTTGCAGGATGCGCATCCGACAGAAGGGCTTGGGCAGGTTCGCTTTAGCATGGATATTATTGACCAGCTGATGGCTCTCACATCTGGAAACACGAACCCAGAGGTTGCAGCCCTTGTTTTGAGTCCTCAAAAGGGTAGGTGGGGTGAGAATAGCGATCCCACTACACCGCTGGCGGGTCGGACCTTTTCTGATCATAGTGAAGAAGTGTCACCGATGTGTCCAACTGGTAATTTGGACGATCCTGAAGCTAGCACAATGCCCTTGTTGAGTCAGTATTTGTATTTGCCTTATTATGGGTACAAGTCACAGACTTGTCCAGCAAAAGATCGCAAAAAGCTTCGGTTACCAATTTTGATCTAATGGGGGACAAACACGTTTTTGCCTGATGGCCATCTAATGTCCTGATGGTCTCCAATTCAGTTACTGAGTCCCTATTCTATGTCTTGCTGTTAAGTAGAACATGTTTGCCCCACCTCCAAACGTACTTGTACTGAAGTTGGAGGTGTGTTGGATGATGCAGTCCTTGTCTTTTAGGTACTTCAGTGCTATTTATGCAACTGTTCAGAAAAAAGTTGTACATAAGCGCTCTTGATGTTCCTGGTTCTCTCTTTGTTTGTTTTTATTTTTTTTACTTGAATTTTTAATTTTTATGGCTGATAACTATTATTTGGTTTTGCAGTACCTCAACTTGTAGCACCAAAAAACGAAGACAGCGTAAGAGAGATGCCGCGCGAAGGGATACAACAGGTCTGCACTGATGAGGACTTCCTGACGCTGTTAGACTTGGCAAATCCTGATTCAGTTCATGGATGGTACGGGTCTTCGGAATATTATTCTGCTGGAGGTGTTCCATGTGCCCCGCTTCTTGATATCATGGTTCCTGTACCAGAGCATCTACAGATGGCCGGGGGGTTGAACAGCCAAACCACCAATACTCAGAGCGCCCCTAATAACGTTTGGGAGCTTGATGTGGGCACTTGGAATACTGCATCAGTTGGTCGTCACCTAGGAGAATTCTCCTCTGTTGAGTACAGGCCACAGGCCTCGGTTGGGGATCAGAAGGTTGATCGCCGTGCCACATGCTGAAGGGATATCTTTTTCATCGGAGTCTCTTGTTGCATGTTCAAGGCTGACTTAGTTTTGGTCTGCTAGCAGCTGTTGCTTGTTAGCCATGCTAGTTGTGCCTTGCATCAGCACCGGACAGCTGAGATCGTGCTGATCAGGAAGTCGATGGTCTGTCCTTGCAACCCGTTTGTCGCGTTGCATAGTATGAACGAGTTATAGCGGAGGATTAATTCCCAAACCCAAGTGCTGAAGAGCCTGCTTTATGATATATGTCCATCGTTCTTTTTATCTTTGTTTACATCTATTTTATGTGTTTTATTTATTTATTTTTTGTTGCTTCACTAGCCCAGTCTTCACTCTATTATTGCAGTCGATTCCCTTGAAGGTATCTCGTGACTTATGGTACTATTGATTCAGGAAGTCGGAATAAGTCCACTGGCTTCTTGTTACATTTTGAATAAAAAACTATCTATTCCGAAGCACAGAGATCTTGAATGATTGTGTGTGTTGACATGAGTAAATGCTGTGGCAAGTTCTGAATATTATATGACCGGTCCAATTTTGTTTCTTTCTGAAATAGGGTACAAAATACTCTTGCTATTTTGATTACGAACTTGTTTTCTAGTAGTGGTACTGCTTATTATTGACACCACGGTGTGCTTATTCTGAAGTTAAATAAGCAGACATCAACAGAGACAACCAATATGGAAGGTTGCGGAACTGTGCCAAAAAAAGATAATATATCGATAGTAAATACTTATAATTCACATTACAACTGTACAACACCTACAAGCTTCCGGTTTTGGCGCATTCGTACTCTAGCGCAGTCCTTATTTTAAGTTATGGCTTGCTCTCACGTACGAACTGACGCTTCTCATAGGGCTGCAAATTTAGGCAATGCCATGTTGCGCGAGAAGGGGTTGGTGAGTCTCCTTCGCATTCTTGCCTGCGCAAGTTCCAGCAAATTAATATCACTCAAGTGAGCCATAGAGCATAAATACAGAACACACAGTAACCCATGTAAATCAATAGTTGAACTGAATAAGATCACAAAGGATGAGAGATTGTACCTAGACGAGCCATGAAGGCGATGAGGAGAAGGGAAAGAGCGGTGAAAATCAGGTCACCACCGATGAAGACACCGAGAAACTTCAGGGATTCGCTAAACAGCCATGAGCTCAGAGACAATAGAACAAACGCAAGGATGATCGATACAAGGCCGCTGGTAAGCACTGCAGGCCAGGTCGCCAGGGATCGCACTTGGCAAGCCATTAACAGCTTGATAATTCCCTGCGGAGTTCGACATAGCCATAAACAAATCATGTCAACAACGTTGACTGCCATGATTTATCCCCAAAACTCTCTTCATTGTTTTTGCTTGTTTTATGTTTTAATAAGTGTTAATGTTTGAGGGGCATGAAGCCATGAGAGAATTAGCAAGAATTCTTACGTGGACGAGGAACCAGCCGCACACGATGAAGACCAGCATAGTGGGATTGGGGACGCGCTGGAGCAGCATCCCGACACCAACGCCCAAGTGCAGGGCTCCAAGGAGTAGGAAGGAAGTTGTGCCAGGTGCGCCGCAAACCAAAATGAATTGAAGAAGAGTGACGGCTCCGCCGACAACTAGCAACCACGCAACTAGCTGATCCAGGGGCAAGTTTTTGAAGAAGAACGGCACCAAAATGGCGACCAAGCCCACAATGCCGAACACCACGCCATAGATGGTGTAGTACAGGGACAGCCTCTCCAAATGCTCATCGGCCACCTGCACAGCACACACTTGTTCGTCATTTATCTAACACAAAAAGATATTTTTCACAGAGCAGGGAGGTTTCCAGCGATTTCCGTATTGTTCTTTGAGAGATGTTCAAACCATCTGAATCCAGTTGCTCTAAATGTTGATGATAGCTGGAAAGCCATAGAACAAGGAGAGTCAAGGAGGTTGGGATTCAAGTGGTTACTTGGCCAGTGAGAGGATGGATAGGAATATTAATGTAATACGTATGCCGATCCGGGATCACAACTTCACTCCCATCGGGAGTTTGAGTTGTTTGAGTGTATGCTCCGTCCGCCATTTTTACCGCTTGATTTATCCTTCACACACTGATGAAACGTGCTCTGCTCTCCAGCAACCACATTCACCACCAGCAAGATGAGTTTCCAACGTACCCAAATGATTAAAACCCGAGACCCAAATAATTACAAAAATTTACAAAAAGAACGTCCTAAAACTCCCCACAAATATAGTATAAAAGTACGACGCCGTCCCTGCTCCTGCCACAGAGGCTGCTTCCTCGCATCACCTCAAATTCACAGCAAGTTTATCTAGAAGTACGTCAAAACAGCCCTCCAAAACAACAGGACCGTTCATTAATTTCGAAGCACAATCCCGTCTGCCGACACTCAAATCCACGAAAAAACCCAACTACAGTACACGATCCGTCCCTCCCAATCAAAACCCTCTTTACATTCGCGCACAGGATTCACAAAAAACCCTCTTTACATTCGCGCACAGGATTCACAAAGGCTGGCACTGTTGCTGCTATGAACCCAAGCTACCTTTTCCGCGAACGTCACACACACGAACAAATGACTAAAATCGATGGCATGATAGTACTGGGATTTATGGGCTTACTTACCAAGGCAAAGTAGTCGCAACGATCAGTACGAGATCGGGGGGCGCCCGGGCAGGCGGTGGCGCAGGTCGAAAGATCGAAGGGGGCCGCAGATGCTGTTTCTACAGCTCGAAAGCGGCCGAGGCCGAGCTGAAGTAAAAATGGGGAAGCTAGGAGCAGGGCGAGACAACTGGCACCTTGGGGGTCCAGCCAATCGCCTCATGCAGCCACCACGTGGACGCCGCCACGTGTGATTGGGGGCGATCCTGTGTCAGCTCTGGAATTGTCGCCCATCCTTCCAGCGTGGCACTTTCAGGACCCGAACTGTGACAGCTGGATGGGTCCAGTGGGACTCCGCTCGCTGAGGATCAGGAGTACAGGCCTCAGCAGTGTTCCTCATATCACTTATATAATAATAAACATCCCAATTGTGCACCATTTGTGGGTAATATTCCCTGGTTTTGCATGGAAAATAGACGGTAAATAGGGTTTTATTTTGTTATATTCCTTGGATTATTCCTTCATTATGTGGGGAGGTCTGCTGACGTGGCTTGGATGAACAATTGGATGATAGTTCTGGTGGAGTAAAGGTGGAATCTGAATTTCTTCATTTGACCTTGATTTGATGCTGACAAACATCAAAGATACAAAAAAAAAAAAAAAAAAGCAAAAAAAAAAGTAAAAAAGTAAAAGATTTTAAAAAAAGAAAGAAAGAAAGTATGGAATGAGGAATTAAAAGCACTTTTGTTTGCAACTTTTTTGCTTTTGAAACCATGTAGAGTTTGGTTAAAGTCCGCAATGATATGTGAAGTGGTGGCAAGTTGAGCTTCAATGGAATATCATATGCAACCAGGATGTGATATGGGTACAGAAAAGGGACAACCACATTGGTATATATTAAAAAATATGTATTTTAAACAATGTGAGATGTGACTTGAATTTGTGACCACAAACTTTTTGTTGTCTTTGTGGGCTTGTTGGAATGGAAACAAACATGTATGCCAGGTTATACTTACTTTGGGTATTTTCATGTTAACTTGTATGTTTTGAATAATTCCATGTGAAGACTGTGTTTATTGATTCACATGGAAGCAATGTTAATACTGAACTATAAATATAAATAAGTTCCAGTATTTGTAGTGAAACATTTATGTCACAATAAATAAATACATGTAGTGAGTGAGGCTACTACATTGGGCACAAAGGTGGTTCATTCTGATGTACATGTTCACATTACACTAATTCCTGGAATGAGATAAATCAATGTTGGGCCTTTCTCATTGTGATTTTCAATTATTTGGAGTACAAAAATTCAACAGCATCAATTTTCTTTGAAATCTGTCAGTTCAAATATGCACCAATTTGAAGCAAAATTTGATGTAAAATATCATGAAAATAAATAATGAATGGAAAAATCACATTATACATATAATATTCTTTTAGGCATAATTGATAATATATTCAAATCACTTAAAATGAAGAAAAATCCAAAAGACAAACAAATTGTGCAAGTTTTGATGCTCAGTATGGCATATTTTCATGCTCAAACTGCTTCAGGATAATCATTGTCATCATGCCTTGATGAATTACGACTTATAGAATAAGAATCAGAATGTAAATTCACTTGTAGAAGTGAATAACACTTTTCAAAAATCAAATTCCGTTAAAAATAGTTGTTCCAAATCACTTTCAAATAAGATTTTCTCATTATAGTTTCAACATGTAATTCCCAATTTTCCCATATCATCTTGATTTCTTCAAGAACATTTATAATAATAAAAGAAGACACAAAGGTTCATTTTCAAAATTTAAAGCTCAACTTTGTGATTTAATATTTTTTTCATTAAAATATTACATATCCAATTATGTGTGTGTATACATACACACACACACACACACACACACATATATATATATATATATATATATATATCTTAAACTGATTTGAAATAATGATTTTGTGGGTGGAATATGAGCAAATTAGTTGCTAATACAACATCAGTTACGATTGCTTAATTTTCTCAAAAAAACGTTCTAAAAATAGCTGTAAGCTTCATCAATTAAAATAATATTCGTTTGTCACAAAGTCGCAAAAATTTGACGATTTTTCCAACACTTGAGATATGCAAATTTACCTGGTGATTGTTGTAGTGAAATAATTATAATTTTTATAATTTTTACTTTAATAAATAATTCTTTTAATAGTAATTTTCTACATCATGAAAACAAAGTTGCAATGAGGAAGCTCCCCATCAAAATACATTTATTGTATACTGAATCTGGTGATTATGAATTTGTGGAAAGAAAACATGCTGTATTTTTGTTTGTTTATTTATTTTATAAATAACCATTCTCAGAATACATTATTTTGAATTGTCTTCACTGTTTTCAGATGCCAGAATACAAGACAATATCTTGCTGCTAATTTTTTTGTTCACCCACTTATTTGAATGTTGATCTTTTGGAGAAAAATATCAAATTACTTTGTGATCAAACAAATCTTATTTAAGGCATCATTAAAACAAAAAAATTAGTAAGGTGGGTCATAAAAGGCAAAACTACATGAAAAATTAGATCACTAGAGAATGCTGTTGAAGGGTCATCATAAAACAACAACAAAGGCTAAGGAATCTAATATTCATATGCATCCAGAGCCCTAGAATGGAAAAATTGCAGCTCCCAGCTCAATAAAGCTTCGTAGCTAGCAGCTGCATTTGCCAAATTTCTGATAAATCCTCCCCAAAACTCAATCAATTTGGACTGAAAAATTACATTTAAAAAAAAAAAAAAAATAGTAAACAGGAATGCAATAGAAAAGAACAACTACTAGTGACATTCTCAGCCAAATGCTTCTCCCAGAATTAAGAACCTATGGAGACTTCACATTAGTTGGAGCCCATCTACCCACTGGGAACACCAATCACATTAGCCACTTGCATACATTTTCTAACTTGTTCAGATTTATAGCAAGATAACAACATTTAAAAGAAACACACAATATTTGTATTGTACACATAAAGCGAGAGAGAGAGAGAGAGAGAGAGAGAGACTAATTCCACTTACAGAGGAGTGCCCTTGGAAATTAGGGTTAACCCATTCACTCACATCCATGACTGAGCTCCACCTGCCTTAACTGCTGTGCTAGAGCAAACCCTAATTCCAGGGAGAGCCCCTTTGTGGAGCTGGGAGGGGGGGAGGGAGGTTGCAAAGCCCTGTTGTGATGGATGAGTGGGTGCCAAAGCCAACTCATCATCATGGAGCTCTCACTCACTCATGGCAACAACTCAAAGCCTGGTAGGGAAATGTAGCAAAGGATGAACGAACTGGATCATTTATCCCCCCCCCCCCCACCAAGGAAATTGGGGCTGTGAAAGGGATGGAATTTGTGCTGCATGTTCATCATGTCATGGGGGAAGGAAGCAAACAAACTGTGGTGGTGAGTGAGTGTTTCTTCTTTGTTGTCAGTGATGGATGGCAAATTAACAGTGATGGATTTAGGGTTTTGAGAGGGGGGGGTTTCTCAACTGTTTTGTTTTTGTTTTCTTTTGCTGCAAAGGGGGAAGGGGGGTGCATCATATGCTCTGCTTAAGTACAACACACACACTCAGTATCAAGAGTACCCTCTCTGCCTGCTCTAAGAATGAAATGGCATTATCACACATGTTGCTGATGATCATTGAAAGGTATTGGGCTCAGGGGCAACATGATGCACAGCCTACCCTTTGCTACTACCATAGTGGAACAAAATAAATGTCAAGTAATAAGTTATATAATTTTAACAGTTTTTTTTTTGCTGAAGTAAAACTTGAAAAATCCCCACAAAAACTGTGTTAATTCTCTGCTGAGAAAAACCAGCATGGAAAACCCTTTTTTTTTGCATTGGCAAGAGTAGGGTAGGGAGGGTGGGAACGAGCGGGGAACGGGCAGGAGAACGGGGACGGGAACCGAGAGGGAACGTTCCACCGGGTCGGAATGCCTAACGGCTTTACAACTGCCCTGCGGGCATTCCCTAGGCCTTGCGACGCGATCACGGGTGTTATTGTTATTGTTTTTGCGATCTGCCCGTTGCCCACAGCCCGCCGTCCCGAAGGATCCAGTTTCTTGATGACCTTGGCGTTGCGAGTCTCCATCGTCGTCCGCGAGGCCACCTCGCGCTCTGCTGCAGCTTCCCTTCTTTGCACGCTCCCTCAAGGAAAATCCCTGGTCGATACTCTCTCCCCTTTTCGTGTCTTGGTGCGGTTTTTGCACCCATTTTCCAGGGGACCCACTTCTTGGTTTGCCGTTTGTGAGCCTGTTTTGTGTGTGCATTGGATTTGGTAGCTGCGTCCCCATCCACCTACAGTAGAAGCAGCAGGAGGAGGAGGAGGAGGAGGAGGAGGAGGAGGATTCGAGAGTGCATTGGCAGGAGTAGGCTTGAGGCTTCGTGGCTGGGTGGCGTGTTTCCTTCCATGGAATTGGTTGTGATCTTGACGAGGATTTCATCTCTGGAGCAGGCTTCTTGTTGATGGAGCTGTGTGGGGGAGAAGCTGGGCTCTACTGGTTCTCAAACGCGGCATTGAGCCTGCAGTGATTTCTTGATCATAATCGACCGGCCTTCTTCCATGTCAGTGCTTTTCGTGATCTGCTCGTGCACTGGTGCTGGTTAGTCGGTTGTGTTTGTGTGTATCAGAAGAAGGAAAAACGCTCGGAGTCTGCAGGTTTTGACAAGTGCTTTTGGCAACCAAGTGATGAGCGTCATGCGTAATGGAAACAGTGTGGGGACTGATTATGGGGTCATGTGTCTGAGTTTTTTTTTTTTTTTTTTTTTTTTTTTTTTTGGAGGACACGGGGCTTTTTGTAGATGATTGTTGAAAGTCACAATGTTGGGCGTCGTCAATGTCTCGCTTTGGTTTAAAAACTAGTCTTTATCGGCTTTACTTCAATTTTTGTTCCTTGTTTGTCATTTCAATTTCAAGAATCTTGATTACATAATGTAAAAATTAATCGAACTCCAGGTTCTATCTGGTTTAAGATCACGTTAATCTCGTGTCCTCGAAGTTGGTTGGGTTTAAAAATCGTTTAGTATAGTCTTTTAAATAGACAATGTCTCTCACATCTGTATCACGCCAACAATGAAAGTTGGCATGCTAATCAGTACAGTAGTGCTTTTGTCTTTAAAACAATTTGGTCACCATTTGGTTGCAAGCCGGGCCATTCACTGAGTTGTGACAACAACCGTCAGAAGTCCTTTGAGGATTCATATTCACTCAACCACAAAGAGGCTGGAGAATTGTATTGGAGTCATCGCTACACGAATTAAAAATGGAATAACACAACAAGGATGTCAGCCACAGCCTTGGGTATATGATTGATGAGAATCTCGATGAGCTGTTCTAAGAATCTCCTTCAGAATTCATGACCGGGACAATCCCATGAGATTGACTTTGATGCAGCTTGCCGCTTGTGGGCTTGGATTCACAGGAAGGAGACGCAGCAACCAGTTTTGACGCTGTTTCAGGCTTCATATGAACAAAACCCAAAGTTATTATGCATTAAATACCAAGAATTAGCGAGGGAATTAATAAGAAAACTTGAACTGGCGAAAATACAAACGACGAGGAAGGGAGATATGGGGTCGGCAGCTTATGAGCCAGCATTGAAAAAGGCCAGAATTTTTTCAGTGACTCCTCTCTCAGTAGATGAGAACGGATTTGGTAACAGTAGTGGAGTCAGTGGGCAAGATCAGGTCAATGGCGATCTCGACTGCCGTCGATTTGGAACACCTGAGGGATGTCCTTACGGAACCAAATGCAGGTTCAAGCATGGCCCAGCAGGTACACATACTATCTCTTCAAAATACTCCATCATAAGACAAATTCTTTCGAAACAATGACTCTTGCACAGTCTGTGGATTAATATTACTTTGTACGTGAGCGGGCTAAAAATCTCAAATTCTGATTTGCTTTTTGCATAGCTCCATACCCGACATCAATTACCGTTAGGAATCACAGTTTTGAATGCTGCATCGGGATTACAAGAGGCACGCGTGATCACAAAAAGATGAAAATAAAATGGGTTGACTCGTTGCCATGATTTAATTATAAAAATGAACATTGACATGTGTCTGTTAAAAAGATCGACATTAACTGAAAGGTATTTCGATTAGAATTCTTGTTTATCTTGCAGCAAGAGCTGTAATACTTCTGACAGTGTCACACCGAATGCGAGGTGAAACTTGACATGTGGAACTGAATTGCGAGCAAGATGTTCACTTTTCGGGATGACGAGAAATTGACATAACCATTGAATCAGTGGACGACCGCACTGGCAGTCGATAAGTATCGCGTACGAATCATAGATTACAGTAGGCGGCACTAGCCTGAAATCGTAGCGACTTTTCATATTCTAGCTTCAAGGTTTGGCGTGAGGTTCAAGTTCGTCGGAGGATACTTTCGTTAATGTCACACCTTTTTAGGCTATGAACAAGCTGTACTTAATTCTTCCAGCTAGAGTCAGGTTGCTGCAATTGATTAAAAAGTGGCAACATAAAACATCTGATTTTTACAAACACTCACTGCAGGGCCATTGGGTATATATTTCAAACAGCGAGTGGCTGGAAGAGCCCAAGATATCCTCTTATAACATGTCAACTTTGCGTAATCGTGTGCAGATGAAAGACAAATTGAGCAGCCAGTGTCCGCTCTGGGGAGCAAGACCAAGCCTTGCACTAAATTCTTCAGGTTGGACTCTTTCTGACACATCTGTTCGTTCATGCCAAGTCTTCATTTAGTCAAGCCTTGCCATACTTGGTTACTTGATTTTCCGCTAATGTCTTTCGATTGTTCTTTATGTTACAAATGATTGTCATCGAGTAGTTCCCAGACCCGATTTCAGTTGCACCATCGACACACAGTTTTAAAATTTTATTTAAATTCATCTTAACTTTTCTTCGTTTTCCTTTTTTTCTGTGGGCGACATTGCAGCACATCTGGGTGCCCATATGGAGAAGGGTGCCATTTCCTACACTGTGTACCAGGAGGAATAGCTGCCTTAGGCCTCATGCCTTTAGGAGTTGCTGTGGGCACTCCAACTGCGCTAACGCCCACATCTGGGATGCGCACCGTGATGGGTGGATTTGGCCCAAATTCCAGTACCCCTCTGCCTGGAGGCTCCCCAGACCCAAGTGTGACAGTTGGGGGCTACAAAACGAGGTTGTGCAACAAGTTCAGCACTCCCGAAGGATGCCGATTTGGGGACAAGTGCCACTTCGCTCACGGAGAAAGTGATTTGCGACCTTCTAATGTCCGCTCCAACGGCGTCGATCACTTGGTATTGCTCAATTTTATTTTAAAATAAATTACATTTTTTAGGATTTCACAACATAGCATTGATATGCCTTTCAAATCATGTGTGCAGGCATTTGATTTGTTTTTAGGAGAGGTCTAATAATTACCTGTTGGAATTGTTTGGCAGGGAAATTGCAGTTACCAGAACTGGTTATCGTATATGCAAGAGGTACTATTAGATGGAAGTCCTATAATTCCCAGACCCTGAAATTCTCTATCGCGTGTTTTGTTTTCTGCTAGTCAATGTTTATGTGTAAATGTGTTACGATAACTTCATTCACAGCCTGAGCATGAGACAGCCAGTTCATGTCGGTTCATGTTGGTGTCATTGGCAAATGAGTCCAAATTTGTGATAGGACTTGGAATCCTCCTACGTCTGGATTAAGATACACAACCTAAGCTTTTTAAGTATTTTAGTTTTATATTTTTCTTTGTTTCGAAAGATCTTGTGCTTCTTCAAACCTTTCAGGTTCGATTCATGCCCTCTTTTAAGGTCCCCCCTATGACTGACTTTAATTTCTGTACCTGAGAGTAAGATGATGGCTCACAGTTCTAACGTCAAGGCTGAAGTTGTCATTGCATAAGCTGCAGGCCGCGTACGCAAATGGAGGCACCCATCTTCTTCCACCCGTTGCGACTGCCATCTACTATGGAGAACCAACACCTCCAGGAGTCATGCCAGCCACCGCAGCAGGATTTGGACTTAATAGTGGGAATTTAAAGATGAGTATAGAGGCAGTCTTAGCGGGTGCCATAATAGGGAAAGCTGGTGCAAATGTCAAACAAATCAGCCGCTTGACAGGTGACACACACCTTTACCTTATGTTTCCCTTCGGAATTGAAATCAAAATGTCAGTAGAGGTAAATAAGTTCATTAATTGTGTCAATTTCTTATTGAACTCTGGGTTCTTCGTAAGTTCAGATACCAACAGCTATGTCATTACTTTACAATTGCTGAAATTAATGGTGCTTTCTGGAGCATTACTATCAGGTTGTAAGCTGACAATACGAGACCACGAATCAAACGCGAGCATGCGCAACGTAGAGATGGAAGGCACATACGAGCAGATTGAGCGTGCCAGCGAGATGGTGAGGCAGTTTTTGTCCCACAAAGAGGTGGTGCCTCAGCGTGTTGCAGCCATTGCCTCACACAACTTCAAAACCAAGTTGTGTGAAAATTTTAGTCAAGGGACGTGCACCTTTGCTGACCGTTGCCATTTTGCACATGGTACCTCTGAGCTACGACCTTTGACGAGGTCATAATGCTCATCGTGGAGCCACTCTCTATCTTGATGTAGATTATTTTGCACTTTCTTACAATATCGTGACATTACATCCACCTCGTGTATGCAAACTTGACATTATTCAGTTCTACACCCACTATTGAATAAATCATGCTGTTCTTTGGTATTTCTACAACTCGGCAGCACATGCATTCTTATGCTACGATGTTATCTACACTGGTGTCATTCCTGGGTGATTAAGTTACTCCACTGCAATTTTGCCTGCACTGCTCAGCGCAGCTGGTATCCAATTCAATTCTAACCTGCAAGGGCTCCCGAATTTTTCCATGGTCCTAAGTTGCAGGCGAATGACATGGTTAGCAGTCGATGTCCTAGATGAAATTCTTTGCAGGGTTAAATTGATCATTGATGACTATTATTGTGTGCAAAACTACTCTCCAAGTCTTTGCAGACACAAATGAAACTCTCATTCCATTGATGATTATGGGTGCCAACTTTTGAATGAGTTCTGGAAGGAAGGTTAACCTTGGTCTTCACTTGTAACCCTTATGAATGTGTGTGGATTTCGAAGGAAATGGAAAATCACATTAGATTTCAATGCATTTGTCAGCATCGAAGTTGCCGAACTATGTAGAATTGGAAAAACTAAAACCATGAGATATCACGGCAGAAACAGTTCTGGACCATCTCTTTCAGAGCTTGAAAATCTCCCCAAAATCTCCCCATTTCGCTTCAGATTACTTTTCATTGTTTCCCATGCTTAGAAACATAGCCTATGCTGAAGACAATATCCATATCGTACACAATTTGTGATGCAGAAAGAATGCCGAAGTAGCAAGGGTTGGGCGGTTGCCAGCATCTCCATGTTCACCACTGATGAATTTCTACTTCCTTCTCTCTCTTCATTTCCTTTCGATTCGTTTGTTTTAGTCTCTGTTCATGTTTTTCCCTGAATAAAAATAAAATCTTAGCTTGTAAAGTGAGTATCTTAACACACACAGATGCAACGGAAATAAACATGTGGAGATATTTGACGTGTTTTTATTAAATTTTAAAGAGCTCAGAAATAGCTGAGAAAATTAAAAGAAATCATTTCGGAAATTTAATTATTTGAAAGATATTAATCACATTGTTTTATATAAAGTTCTATATTTTAAATTATTATAGCTCAAATTTTATGTTAGGAGTATCTGTGGAGAAATATACTAGTTTTGATGCTTTCGAGTGGTTGTCAGACTTTTTGACTAGCATCCAAACAAGTTGTCCATGAAAGTTCTGCAAACTCAAATTAGCTAACTGTAAAGAAAAAGGATTTATGATTCAAGCTAAAGAAAAGAGCTTGGAAAAATACATTGACTATTTAGTATCTGTGTAATACTATAAATTCTAAGAGCATTGATTGAAAATGTCATTCACAAAAAAACAACAAATAAATAAATAAATAAATAAATAAATAAAAATCAATCTTTTGAAGCATCAAAATATTTCAAAAAGAATATTTTAGAGGTATCCTGATTTATTTTGTTTCTCAAAATTTTAAATTAATTAACAAGATCTTTAGACAATTAAAATTAGAAAGTTCTTCAATTTAGGCTAATAGACTATGGCAAAGCATGTTTGAGGAAAATTACAAAATTAAACAAGAAAAAGCCATAAACTAAACCAAACCCTTTTAATTATTTTTTTTTACCAAACTTGGATTAAATTTTTTTTTTAAAAAAATAGCATTCACTAATGTAGAATCAATAATTAATTGTAACTAAATCCCACTACCTAAAGTAAACACTCAACCAACTCGTTTTTGAAATAGGAACACTTTTGTACTCATGATATTAAACTTAATTCAAGAAAGGGATTCATTCACTTATGTTTCAAATAAATGTAAACAAACATATAGAATAATATTAAATAGACCCATGCTTTTACTAAAATCCACCCACCCTTGGTAAAGAATATGGTAATCATGATGAATGTGTTTGATTTTTATTGGTTGTAGATCCAATAATAAGGAAATGAATCTAGAAATCATTTTTTTTAATGATGATTAGGATTGGTGGATTCATTAAACTTGGGTTTATTTAACATTCCCCTATAAGTATTTATATATATATATATATATATAAGGAATGTTAAATAGATTATCATGATCTTATTTGTGACTAGATTATTTCAACAGTGCATTCTAGAATCACACCTTTATTGCTTGACTTGGATAACAGAAGTGCTTATTGATGCTCCAAAAGAATTTTGGAAAGATCCATAAAAGAAATCTAATACAACGAGATAACAAAGAGTTACCCCTCACAAGCTCTATGATTATTAAAGTGTTACCCTGTAAAACCCTAACCCTAAATACATACCCACAAACAAACAAAACAAAACAAAACTCCGTCAGTATCGTCGCCACGCGGTCACGCAAGCCGAGACTCATCATCTCATCATCAAGCTAATCACTCTTCCCATGACAACGGCGTGAAAAAATGCTCTGACCCAGCAAAGCCAAACGAATGGCTCCAGTTCATGAGGCCTGTTGTTGTTGTTTGTTGCCATTGTTGTTGTGGTAGTAGTGTTTTTAGGGCAACAGAGAATTGTTTTCTAGCAGCATGGGGCACAAGCTCGATGAACAATTCCAGGGGCGACGAGATGAGGAGATGAGTTGATGGGTCCTTGGATGAGTGAGTGAGCAGGCGGGGTGGTGACCTCGAAGCTTGCCGTGGGGGCCCCAATTTGCCAGAAGTTTGGGATGGGGAGCAGCGCCGGCGTCTGCAAAATATATTCTCAACCCCACTGGTCGTCAAGAGACACAACCCGAGCTCTGTCACCCTTTGCTTACAATAGGAAAAGGACAATCTCGCAAATTATATCATAACCATCGGCTCGTTCTATTAGTCCCCTGGTTCTGGTGAAAGCCGGTCGCGCGCCCTATTGCGCCCGTACAAATGGTCAGCAGAGATTGCAGCCTCGCCCACATGATTGGATAGAATCACTCTCCAGGTTCTCGCGTTAGTCCATGACCAGATTCACGAACCAGAGTGAGCCCCGGTGCTATTTTTGTGCTCCACCTTCCCCCCGCTGCGCTACGCTTGGACACACCTGGTGATGGAATTTTAGTTTGTGTGGCCCACTCTCGAAGATGCGGCTGCTTGGACTTGTCGACGTGAGCAGACGAGAGATGATGTCAATCTCGTCGCCTTCTGACCCACACTGTCTGGTCTGGCTTCGTTGATTCTAACTTTTTCTGATACCCCTTCTCCAAGGGCCGCATCACGCCGCGCCCCATCTTCTTCAAAACCTCGCTACAGTGCGCACAGTGTCTGCTCTGGATTGTGTACAGGAATCAGGAATATTGTGTAATATTGTAACATGGTTGCGAATCTTCGATCAACAACACAACTGAGGAATGCAACATAAATTTGGGTTATTTTTAATATACGTTTAAATGAAAACAGACACTGTTTGGCATCCATTCCATTGTATCTTTCTTCTACAACTTTTATTTTCCGATGCCTCAGGAGTCGCAATGTTAAATTGTACTGGAACACGTAGCCACATGGAATTTGTTTAATTTTCCTGTATCCTCACCCTGAAACTCTCGCAAATTAAGCTTTCATGTATTGCAACAAGAAACGATTGAGTTCTATTAAGTACTCATTAATTTATAAACAGTAACTTAAACTGAGTAAGACAAGAAACAAATGCAATAAAAATAATGTGTATTAGTCCAAACAATGACAGTTGAGACAAATGAATGACCAGAAGAACGCAATGTCCCAGAGAATTGAGGGAGAGCTGCCATGCACGAGTAGATGCTAAATAAAAAAAACATACTTACACTTTGGGAGAACTTTACTCGGGCTAACATTACATGCATCAATGAGTAGTCACTCAGAAAACATCATCGTTGCTCGGCCGTCAAAGACCAAAGATAGATCGATAATGTGACCGGGAGTCAACCTAAAGTTGGCCGTCGGGTGCACACACCTAAGCTCATATTTACAACTAAGTAGAAGAAGAATCAATCATCGTCACTATGGTAACGTCAAAACAAGAATTTTAATAGAATTTCGTCATTACTATTGTTATTCGCAACCGTGATTCCAGTGCTGGTGCTTTAAAAATGACCGCACCAGGAAGAGCTGTGGCAGTTGAATGGCTGCCAACATGGCCCGCTCTTCTATGGCAAATAAAAAAACTATCTCGCTACATTGGAATTCCCCTCGTCAGGAGAAAGTCGAAGCTTTGGCAGCGGAAAATTCTGTTCGGAGGTCCACCACGATGATGGTCACGTCATCATGGAACTTCCTCCTGCGCCCTATCGGTATCGCCTTCAGCTGATCCACCGGAATCCCTGCGGGAGCAAAGAAAAAATTATCAAGGAAAGAAAACAAAATGAGAAATCCCTTCCAATCAACGAGAATTGTTAGAAACCCATCACAAACATTCCTCTGAATTGGACACACACAAGTAGATCGGTGATGAGCTCCAAGTGAGCTTCAACAAAATCATATCTTGGGAGTAAACTCATGCGGAGAATAGAAATTGATCGTATCCCCTCGAAATCTAATCTTCAAGGAATTCAGTTTGTGGTTAATGTAAATATGATAGTTCTTTGAAAGGATTCATTTCCGCACCAGCATTGTTAGCAGCGCGAAGCAGTAGCTGGTCCACCATGTACTTGGCAGGATCACCCGTGGGATGCTCAATCAAAAAGCGGTTGATATGATCCACCACCTCCTCATTCGTGAAGAAATCAAACAAGCCATCGCTCCCAATCACCACAAACTTATCCCCGGGCTGGACCTCTAGCCTGCTCACCGCAGGTGTGACTGTCAAGTAAGGCGGGCTGCTCAAGTCCTTGACGCGCAATATGCCCATCAATGCATTGTTCATAGAAGCCTGCAATCGATCAGTTCACACAACGGATTTAGCGCAAACCAATCAAAATCTAGAGTCGTCTTGCAAAACCCTTGCGAAATTGAAGCAAAGCCAGGCCCCTCACCTTCTTCAGGTATCCAGCACCGAAGGCGCGAGTGACGCGCAGCTTGCCTTTGAGGCGGCCGTTGCAAATGGCGCGGGGATCATCGGGGTGCTCGCTTATCACACGCTCCCGTTCGCGCGCATCTTCAACGACATGGCGCTGTGTCAGCTCGACGGCGTACAAAGGGCCGGGTCTCCTCACAGCGTTGTTGGCAGGAGCTTTAGCGGTGGCGAGAACAGCCCGACTGTCGCCTAAATTCAAAGTGTACAAGCTGCGCCCATACATAAGCACTACGAGAACACATGAACCCACCATAACGAGATCAGGCCGCTCATGCATCTCCTGCTCGACTTTCTCCAGAAAATCGCTCTCCGTTTGCATCAGCGCTTGACGTAGCCCGTCAAGGACGCCTTGCCGGAACTGTGGCAAGTCTGAGCTTTCTATGTGTGACGAAACGCCATCGTAAGTTAGCACCCCGAAGTCGTCCATGTTGGTGTCCATGTCGCTGTCTGCGGAGTTGCTGGCGCTCGTTGCTTGCTGTGCACCAATTAGGTCATCATCTATCATCGCGACGTCCTCGTCCCCGGAGTTCTGGCTGTCGTCGGCGTCGAGGAGCGCTTGCCGCTTCTGCGCCTTGTGCTCTAACAAGCGCAAGTGCAAGCCAATATTCTCGTACAGAGTTCCTGCTAAAAAGTCTGCCGCATCACGACCGTTGAATCCATCGTAGATCCCACAGAACAACCATCCTTTATCCTCCGAGCACACAGCCTGCACACGATCCTCCCCCGCTGCGCCTCCCGCCATCTGCACATCCTTGGCATTCAGAAAGCTGCTCCGGTTCGCATTTTCGAAGGTCGTTGCGTATGAAGACAAGTCTCCAAGCTCAGCGGGGACGGATTGGCTGCCGATGCTGGTCCGAGTGTTGTTCAGGATCGTCAGGGAAGACAAGTCGCTCTTCAGCGAGGAGGTTCGGTACAGGGAGTCCATCTTCCTGAAAGTTTTGGGAGAATCCAAGCCGGGAAGAATTTCCTCCCCGAGCTTGCCATTGCATATGCTGCTGTTAGCCAGCGTTGCGTTTGCGCCCAACGCAGCACCTGACAACGACGAGAATGAACTGTTTCTCCGGGCGTTGCGAAATCCGTTGAGTAGAGTGACGGAGACTGAGTCCTCGGAGCTTACCGGGGAGACAGCCTTGGAGGGTGAGGGCAATTTCTGGTGACCTCCCGAGGATCCATGGTTTGACTGACACTGATATCCGAAATGCACACTCAGCTCCTCGGTAGACTCCCCTTCTTTCCGAACCTCGACAATCTCGTCGTGCATCGAATTTTGCTTCGACGTTGTCCCGCTTCCATCGTTTGTTGACATAGAATCCTCTATCCAGCCATCGCGGTCGGTCGACACCTTAGCCCCCATTTCAGCTCTACGTCCTCACACAAGCTTCCTTGACAACTACCTAAAGACATAAAGTTGTCGGCAATCTGATGTGCTGCATCATCTTCCTGGCACGTCTGCTTGTGCCGTCGCATGGATACACCACGATTCAATCTCCTTCAGGAGAACCTTTCGCGTGTTCTATCTAGGATCAACTGTCGTTGCAGTTACACCACCCATATTGCGCAATGCCAAGGACTCCTCTACAAAGACCGATCTCTCCTCCACTCGATGGGTCGCCGGCTCCCTGTAAAATCCACAACAATACAACATGAGATTTCAGTGGTTTTGGTAGTTTATTCTAAGTTGCAAGAAATTGAGAGCATTTGCAAGGTCGTGATGTTCCTCTAGACAGAACGAAGCGCCGCATTCGCGCTTAATCCCACCCCACCCCGGACATGTCTGACGCAGAATCTTGACAGGAGCTTATTGGCCACGTGACATCGACTCAGGTCGTCATCCGAAACACTCCGACAAACTGCCCAAGTGAATTCATAATGCAAATTCCGCCAAGACACTTGACAAGAGAAAGAAGGCGACAAGCTCAACAAAGCCCCTACTTCGCTCACTAGTCCCAAGCTTCACTGGCTGCTTGTAAACTGAGCAGTATGTCACTGTTACCGCACAAGCGCAAACGAGGCATTGATTACTCCATCCTTTGCCCCATCAGCTACCATATTCACACGAATTAACGATGAAACACAATGCTCTTCACCGCGGAAACTCAGGAAAGAAAAAATGCATTCCAAGATCCATCATACCAGGAACCCAACTTAAGCTACAGCGTCCTGTGATAGCGAACGAGGATCCGTAACCGAGTTTCCTTGGATTTGAGGAGTAGTTCTCGAGGACTGATCAGAAGATTTCGCGTCACCTATGCCTGACCTTCTTAAAACTTCAGCCGCAAAGTTTCTCCTATGTGTATAGATATGTACATACATAAATATATATATGAAAGTTAAACCTACTCATCCAACACACTTGTGTAAAGCTGACAAACACAAACCAACGTCGAAACGACCTTCTACTCAGGAAAGCTGCAAGAGAAGAACAACGCAGCAGAATCACTCCCAGCACCGGCAACAAACCAGAATTTATCACTCCCACCAGACGATACGAGACCCACAACCACACACACAGACCACAACATCAAAATTGCATAACCCTCGGGTCAACTCATCTCCCACCTCTCACTCAATGTTGTCAAACCCCACTGAACTATTCACTCCACAACGCAAAACTAAAATGATCTCCTACACGCAAACTCCACAAGAATCCCAACGCATCCACACCTCACAACTCACTTGCAAAGATTCCACCCTCTCTAACTCCCTCCTTGTACTCTCCAACTCGTCACCGACCAACAATGCAAAACACCACAGGGAATAAACCAACAAATCGAGGGCAGCCCACCTCCAGATGTCTGCTGCTAAGTCTCCAGATGTTGTGCGCACGCTCGCTCGCTCTCACTCAATCACTCACTCTCTCACTCTTTGTAGGATGCGATGCTTCCTTTGCTAAAAAAACAACAGAGGGGAGTGTGGAAGACGAGTGGATTTGAGTCAGCTCCGGGGGGGGGGGGGGGGGGAGTGTGGCACCAGGAGCTAGAAAAGGGGGGCGGAGCTGGGATATGCGGGGCGGAATGGAATGTGTTTGTGAAGAATAGTGAGTGAGGATGTGTGTGACGACGAGACTCGGGGAAGCAAAAACCGTGGAACGGAACTGAATAGGAACAGGCGAGCAGCAGATGATTCAGAGCGCGAGGATTAGCCTTCCTTGATGCCAGAACGACAGAAACAGAGGCGAGACGCAGCACGCACGGTACAGACGCTCCCAGCAGCACCCAATTGCTTGCTTCCCCATTCAAGGGCTTTTGTTTGTCCCTTGCGAGGTGTGGAGAGCCCGACGTGCGTGGCCCCCGCCACCATTGTCAGAAAAGACCTGCTCTCCCTCTCACACACACAGCGAGGAAAGTGAAAACAAAAACACAAAATAAAAAACCCACCTTGATTACCTTCTTCTCCTTCTGCTTCTCCTTCTTACTTTCTTCGGCGATGCCCTCCTTTAGCACGGCATCCTCTTCCAAATTCAAACCTTGCTGTGCTTCCACGAGTTTCCGCACACCGCTTCTCCCAGCAACGCCCTCCCTCCAAGCATCGCTGCCGAGGCATCTCCCGGATATATATAATATACTCTCGATACGAATTTACTGTTACTCCCAAACAAGTTTTCGATGCTGTGTAATGAAAAATCCTATTCTCCGCTCCGTTTCACCATCGTTTTATTGCACTCTTTGATTCTCTCATTTTTTTTTTCTTTATTCTGAGTTCTATACTTAGGTGGTACTGTGCTGCAACTAGTTCCAAATAGATACTGAGAACAGATTTTGATGCATTTTTAAGCGTATACACACACACACACACACACCAGTATGGAACACAGTTTAATATCTACCATTTTCTTTTATTTTCTTCTCATTGTTTTCTATTATTTGTATCTTATTGTTACTGTATTTTATTAGTTTTGTAAACCTACATCGTCATCATGTTGAAATCATATATACAAGAGTGAATTTCCATCCACCCAGGCTAGTGGGGATGTTGCCAAAAGCAGACTCCTAACATGCACGCTGACTACGCAGATGAGCTCTCTCTATTCCAATTGAGTAATAAGCAAAACCCGGTGAAAAGGAGACTGGACACAGTGGGTTTTTTTTTTTTTTTTTTTTTTTTTCCTTCTTCGTTTCAGTCATCCTCAGCCTGGGAATCAATAGAAGAAGAAGAAGAAAAGGGGGGATGTGGGTGGGTCAGCAAAAGTGGGGGGGGTTTGCTTGCAGTTTTTTTTATCACCCAGATGCAGAAAGAATCATTGGGGCTTGGATTCCTTGTTTTCCCAAGGAACCCATCCCATCATACCCGAGTAGCCACATTCGCTTCCTGATTTGCCTATTCTCTATTTCCTTACATCAGCATCTAACCCTAATTTACCCCCCCCCCCTTTACTGTCACTGCTCCTGTGCAGAGAGCCATGCCCCATTTGGGTCCCCAACAGTTTCCAGAGACTCACTGTACGCTACAACTGTGTGGAGAGATCTCCATGTGTGTGTTTTATTCTCTCTGTTTTATTCTCTGTTTTTTTTCTGCTTTTTGGTCCTAGATAATTGTGACTCTCGAGGCCCAGAGATGACAGCACATTGAGTTACTCCTCCTCATCCGATGTTAAAGAAAGTGGGGGAAACAGAGCAATGAATCATGGATTCCAAGGTGCTGAGAATCTTATTGTTGAATGCTACATGAGTTTTTCTAAGATACCGACGACCAACCAACCAAAGGGTGTGTGTTCCTTGCAAACTCCCAAGAGCCAAGACATCAAACTCTTTCCTCTCCATCACACTGACTGTGTATTCTTCTTCTGACATGGGGTGAGAGGCACCTTTTTTATAAGACCCATATAACCAATTCACACTCCAGTCTCTTGTGGTGTGGGGGGGAAATTCGGTCATTGATCCAATTCCAAGCTTAATGCGCCCAGTGCCCCATAAAATGACCCTCACTGTACAAATGATGTTTGTGAACTTTATGCCTTCTTAGGGTTTTTTTACAACTTTAGGGTTTTGGCATTCATCTTCGAGCATACAATTAAAAGTATGTTCTCAATTGAATGTAGTTATGATTCT
Organism: Physcomitrium patens; assembly: GCF_059467195.1. Lineage (NCBI taxonomy): Eukaryota > Viridiplantae > Streptophyta > Bryopsida > Funariales > Funariaceae > Physcomitrium > Physcomitrium patens. Next base: position 15,828,796 of record NC_143424.1, on the reverse strand, counting down.
TGTCCAAAGAGGTTCAAACTGGGTCTCTTTTTTTGGGATGTAGAATTTCTTTTATCGTCAAGAGAGCCACTTATGTTTGTTGTATGAACAAGTATGTTGTACATTGTTTTGTAATAGACTTATATTTTAACATTTGGGTACCACCCAGGCTTGCGTAGAAGCATTTGTTTGTGGTTGAAACAAGTATTCAAGTAGGTATAACAACTTCCATGCAAGAATTGTCACTTGCTTGTGGCTCCTCTTGGATATCTGGAAATGGGGGTAGGTGGATGTGATGTAGCTTATTTTAGAAAATTCCAAAAGGGGCGATTGAATGGCAAGAAAAAATAGGAATCCTATTCTTTAGAAGTCAATTTGGTAGCTTATATTTTGGGACGGTTGAAGGAGGTACTTGGAAAGTGAGAGAAGTAAATCACTTTGTAGTATCAAAGGGTGCTAGTCCCATTTAAAGACTTTGGTGAGACATAAAATATAATCACGTAGAAATACTTTTTTGGGAGGACATTTCTTTTTGGGTACAAAGGATGTGGAACAAGTTAAAATTAGTGTGGAACAAACATAGATTGTATATAAACTATATATTTTGGTCCATAAGACTTAGGAAAAAAAGAAAGAAAAGGAAGGTTTCCCATATGTTAGTAGAGTTTTTAAATGTGGTGCTTTAGGAACTTGATACAAGTATTGGTGAAAGATCAACAAACAAATATTTTTTTAATGACTTTGTTCATGTCCTCTTTGCTTGGTATTACATACCAAATACCTTTTATTATTCTAATTAATTTGATTTTCTACTAAGAGACTGATGATTTTGTTAATGTGCATATTCCTAATATCTTAATATTTTTAATTATGGAAAAAGTGCATGAATTAAACATAACGGCAACTCTTTTAAAATCAAGGAGAAAACATTTTCTGCTAATCTAGATAAGAATGAGGTCTTTATGATAGGATTTAAGTATCTATAGCATATTAAAGGTAGAGCAAGAAGCAAAATCCAAAAAAAAAAAAAAAAAAAAAAAAAAAAAACACCACTCCACAGGATTAGAAGTTTCCTACAACAAAAAACAAAAAAAAAAGAAAAAAAAAAGGAATCTTCTTAAAATTTGATAACTATTATAGAAAATTTAGAAAGATTTAATAAATGATTTGGATTTTATTTTTATTAAAATAATTAGTAATTAATTGAGAGAAAAGTTGCAATAAGTGTTTTAAATTTTCAGAGGATAAAATAGATTTATTAGAAATATATAAGCACATCAAGATTCAATAAATGTTGTGAAGTGCAAATTTTAACCATTGACTTTGTTATAAGGAAGTGTTAGTACAAGTTAGAAGGTTCTTAGTATTTTCTAATTAATAAGCAGAGTAGAAGTCAATTGAGATAATCATTTGATGAGAAAAATTTATATGATGTGGTGTAATATTGAATGCATTTAAACCCACTACATTTATAAGAAGATCATATTTTTTTGATATAAAACAAATCGTTTTGAATAATTTCAATAAAAAAAAAAAAAAAAAAAAAAAAAAACAGGAACTTTCATTGTTATCTTTAAAATATTATAATACGTATACAAAAGATACAGAATAAAAATAAACCTTTACAGAATAGAACAAGAAAATGCTTCAACAGAAAATAAACAAATCACATAATCATAATTCTAATTCTTGTATTCATGAAGGCTATATACTATAAGGATGTAAATAAATTAATGAACATACCTTGTGCCATATACAACACTTTATGACAAAGTATGAGAAGAAGGTGGAAGTTTATAAAATTGAATCTAAGGCAAATAAAAGGTAAACAAGAAAGTCAAACCATGTACATTTATATGTCTAAATTCTAAATTCTAAAAACAAAAATAATATGGCTATTAAAAGATATTTTCATATGGTTTCTAAGCTATGCAATAATATAAAGAATCCTAATAATAATCACTATAGATTTTAAAACAGAGATACAATTGTTTAGATGGAATATAAAAGAAGTTGAAGGATAAAAGAATAGTTAGAGCAAGACATAACAGGAGACGAATGCTTGTTATGAGACTTTTACAAGTTATTACTATATAACTTAACTCAGACAGAAATAAGATCCATATCGCTTTGCATAAGCATTGAATTTATTGACTTAGATTCTTCAAAGTGTAATTGTCAAGCTACATTTAGAAGGTAGAAGACAGCCTAAGAAAGGCCAATTTTAGGAGCAGATATAATGAATTGGCAATTATTTGTGTAGTTATCAAAAGAAAACACTCCCTCAATTTGCACATAAAATATTATTATATATTAATTTAAAAATAACAAATAATAATAAAAAATAATAAACATTAGTTTCTTTGATGCAAAATAAAATAAATAATAAAATAATGATCATTATGGAGACTACATTATTTAACATTATTTTAAATTAAAAAATAAATGAAAAGAAATTTAAAGTCGATTATACATTTCTTAATGGTTTATAAAGAATATATGATAGTAGCTAAAAAATATCTCATCCAAACTAAGCAATGTAAGTTTAAGAAAGGTAAGAAAAATTAATACAAGCATCCATATTTTAAAGTGGAAAATGATGTAGCAACTTCTATAAAAGAATTGACATTTGCTTATGATTTGTTTTAAATTGAAGTCTTAGAGGGTCACAAAGATAATGGTCGTTGAGACTTTGTCTTCTACAAGGAAGCAAGTTTTTGAAGGGTTGGGGGTAAAACCTGAGATTGTGAATAAACAGCCAGTAACAAGTACTTAGCCAAAGCTGAAAGATCTCTGCCATTGATACATGATGTGCTATTATTAGTGTAATTTTCCTGGCCCAATTTTAGGGCGGAAAGAATTGTTGTCCCTTTGGCCTTGTGGCAAAGCAGCCCTCGTGAAATAACAACCTCACACAACTGTATTAAAAATAAAATAAAATAAAAACAAAAAAGAAAGGGGATTCTGGAATCAAAGTGAATACGAATCCCAGAAGAATGTACCTTGAGTGTTTTTGTTGTTGTGATTTTGAGATCCGTGTCCGCCTGAAGACCTCGGATGTTCGATGGGAGGGACGAATGCAATGAATGCAGCAGGGTTCTCTCGTTCGCAGCACCGTGGGAAGGGTGACCGTAAGGAATCTGATTTCAACCCCATTCTGACACATTAAAATCGACGTCATAAAACCTGAGTTGGTGGACTTAGTTGCACACGAATCTAAGCCGAAGGAAGAGATCGATCCAACAGATGGGAACCATTCCCTTCGATTCTGGATGGGTCGTGCAGTATTTTTAGCATAGGAGCACCTGGCAGTGACAAGCATGGCACAGGATGTGGCTGACTTGTGCAGCAGGACAGAAATCCATTCCTGCATTCAAGTTTTAGTTTTCACCAGCATCAGCAAGCGTTTCATTTCTGGTCTGGCTGGAAACACTGACTCTGCCAACGTCGCTTCTCACTGACTGACCGCTAATAGCCATAGCCAGTGAACTGAAGGCTGTGAGCTCCAGCCAGTGAGGTCGTATTCCTGTGTCTCGTCAGTGATACGAGGTTATGTCGGGTTCAAGGTTCAAATCCCTTGATCTTTCCAGTGTGGAATGCTGAAAGAAGTTGTGGGCGTGCTGATGATCGGGGATCGGGTTCTCCATTCCGCTGCGATGGATTGCGCTGCTAATTGTCACTTATTGTGGTTAACTGTGTCATAACTACGTTCGATTATTCTGCGTTTCGGAATTACGTTAGATCAGGAACGCTAGATCATGATACAAGTAAAAGCTTTTCAAAAAAAAAAATCCGATGGCAATAGTATACAAAAATAAGTTTGTGGACTTCGATAATACTGGAAAGCATTTTGTACGTTTGTACGTTACCACCACGAACTTCTTTTCATTTAAAACCTGAGGTTCAACTCATTCGATTACCGGCTTTGTGTGGAGAACTTCGACGAGCAAAGTTGAACGGAGAAACCCCGTAAAGCAGAACATCTGAACAATAAGCACTAGATCTAGTCGGAGTATTGTCGAGCTTGTTTGTAGCAGCCCTTCAGCAATAAAAAGTGATAATCACAAGAAGTCGTGCTCAAAAACACCATGGCACACCTTTATAATAACGTGCTGTACATCTGTTGCCTAGTGTTTTCTTGCTGTCCCACTCAACTACATCCAAAGAATAGTCAAATTGATTTGCTCCCAGATCTTGAAGAAAATCAACTTACTCTCAGGATGCTTCTTATGGGCACTTTCTCTGAACATATGTGGGACCATGCTCTTCATACCTGTCAGCCAGACGCATAGCAAGGGTGAGGTAATGAAGTGATCATAAAAATTACATCACATATGCCCATTTAACATAAACGAATACACACAAGAAAAAAGATGTTCAGGAACCAACTATTTACATAATAAACGAGCATGTTTACGGAAATGAACTTCAATACCCTGCATACAGAAAAGTAGTTCTTACTCTGCTTTGGAGAACCACATTTGCTGAAAAGAGCCCAATGAAGCCAAAATACTTCCACCAATCCATACACTGCAGCGAATACAGGCACCAATGATAAAACTTAATATAGGAAAACACAGCTCGAGGCTAGTTAAAAAAAGGGATATGTAACGAAAGAGCTTGAAGCTGTTGGGACAAGGCTAGTATATAGACCTGAATCGACGCTCCAAGACGTTACCGCTGGCCAACACTTTCACACGTGCAGCTTGTGGTGCCTCCTGCCGATCAGGTCAGAACAAACACAGGCAGCTAGAGATGTGGCTTACAGTGAAACTTGGAAAAAAATAAAAATAAAAGAAAAAAAGAAAAAGGAAAATAATATTTCAAATGATAGCCCGACAAGAGTTACTAAGCAATGGTCTCTCCACACAAATTACTTACTTCCATGAGATCCTTTTCTAGCCTCTCCTTCATCTGATGCATAGAAGCAGTCCCACCGGCAAGCTGGTTCACAAGAGATCAAGAAATTGTTACTGAATTTTACTTTCCATTAATAATATCAGAATCTCCAGCAAGCAGCTGGAGTTTGAAACCGATCCATTTCTTCAACTGATTATTGAAAGATATATCACACAAGTGATTTTATGATATAAGGAAATCAAGCACCAATAGCAGGTTCCTAGTAATGAAGAAAATCGAGTAGAACATGAGAAACGTATTGGAAATAGAATGAAAAAACGAGGTCCTATATACATGCATACAACGAGAGCATTTGAATCAACAATGAAATGAAGCATGATTATTCATTGGTGACGACAATTCAGATAAGAACACACCATCACACTGTTGAAGAGCTCTCTCCGTATATCAACATCACATTTGTTGATGCTCTCAATCACCTGCCATACAAAGAATAGACCCATAAGAATACTTGATTCAGAGCACAAACAATTTCCTACTGCTTTGATGTACTTGATAGATTCAAAAAAAGTATTTCGAGTGACAGTGACAATCTTTTCTAACCATTTGAGGAAGTCCGTTAAAAGGTATTCCAGCTTCAGTGCCGAATTTCTCCATGCCAGGAATTGTCTGTTCACAAAGCAGCGGTACAAACTTCAGCATGCGGCTCTTCTGATTTAAATCCTTCGAACCATCAAGAACCCAAAGCTAAATGATATTCACAAAGACGTAGTGACGATAGAAGTAACGGATAAGAACAACAGTTACGCGTAGGCTAAAACTACTGCAACATCCTAAATAGTTGACATAAGAACAAAACACTGATATTAGAATCATCAGAAAGCTTGAAGCATCGCAACCTTACAAAATGGACGGTGTAGCAAATGCAGAGCAAATAGTCAAGAAAACACAGCATAACCTGAATAAGAGTAGGATTGAACAAAATGTCTGAAATCTTGAAACGATCAGCTCCAATTTCAATTATCCTGTAAAATACAGAGTGTATGTATATGTATATCAAAAACAAAAGTATAAAAATTTGATCGAAGAGAACATTATGGCAACAAATACACATAATGATCTAGGACAATTTGACGTATCAACGAACACTCACTGGCCGTCTGGAAGCTCATAAGGTGTTGTTGGGATATTAGCATATGAAGTTTCTGTGATCAAACACCCATCAAAACCATCAGAGTGAATTCTAGAGACTGCCTGACACATCCTTTGTTGAAACACATTGACCAAAGCTACATAAACCTCTAGCTGACTTTGGAAACATCCAGGCATCACACAGCAAGTTCAACCTCGCAGGCCTCCATGTTTCCCGTTTTGAACAGGAAGAACCAGGACGAGGAGATGTTACCATCAAAAGCTGAATCTGGTACACGGCAAATGGATTCTTTAATATCAGCCACAATAGCTCTCTGCGCATAAGCGTAGTAGCTGTCTGTCGTGTTTGGAAGATCGAGTGGGATCAACTGCCACAATAAGAAGTCGTTACTGAAGGTAACCAATGAATACGGCCAAGGACATCTGCTATAATAAAGAAATAAAGGTAAAAGATTCACGCTGACTGGAACTAAACCATCACACAAATTGATATTTAGTCACAAACCTCGTATTCCCCCTGACGTATCTCTTTGCGCTTAAATGAGAAACGTGGTTTGATCTGCAAGCAAACTACAAATATTAAAGACGAGTACTTGGTGCATTGAGCCACGTTTACTGATGCATGATGTGCTATGCATTGCAAATATGCCTAACATAAACGTCGAGGCGAAATAAATCTGACGCTACGTACAACAGAAGCAAGATCATCAACTTGGTATAGCTACACAAACTCTAGTGCCTACAGTTAGCATCAAAAGATCGGTTTATTGGGTACCAGAAGATGGTTTGTTTAGAAATAGGAACTCGCCTTAATGCCTTTGGCTTCCAATGTTCGTTGGAGGCAATCTGTGAGAACTTCCCCTCCAATTGCCGATCGAACTATAGCCTGTCCTCAATAATACAATCAATTCCATTCCCTATGCCACTTGTTTCATACAAGGCATCATGAAAAACAATCTAAGCCCAAGTTACCGGAGGCTGATATTCATGATGCAAGTGACAACAATCTCAGCTATGACAACAAAAATTAAATGCAGAACATCATGAGGGCAATTCCAACAATGCACAATACCTTCTGAAGGACATAACCGTCATGCACTGCAGCCACGGTGGTTGAGCCTCCCCCGCTGTCATCACCAACCAGCAATTTATAAAATAAGATTATATGATGTTCGTTACCAGCAATCATCAACGTTTCAATGAGATGGCTAAGACATTTAATTCGGTAACATTAGAAAGCATCGCGTAAGCTTGAGGATAAACATAGCATGGTATTTATTAAAACAGGTATGGTGCGGTAACTGACCAGTCCACAACGAGCGATGTTGCTCGGCCTGATGCAAAGGATGTCAAAACCTGCACAATCGCATTTATATTTTAGTCCTTAAACAAATAGTAGCTCCCTAGGATGCGAAGGTCGATATTTATGAGATGAACTGGGTACAGACTGACAACCGTAAATGAAATTTGACTGCAGCAAGTATACATGATGTGAAACACTCTGTCTATTGATAACTGATAAACAAATAAGCAATACAAACTAGTGATAGGAGCTGAGTTTGTTGATGAAATCAGGCAAGAATATCCAGGACGATATGCACACCGCATTCTTGGCGAGAAAAAGGGCTGGTACGTCGTACTTCTCGAACATAAGTTCAACCATTCTGTTAGACATTCAAGAAATTAACCACAAAATCCAGTGCGGATGACTCTCGCGAAGCTCGTGCTGGTGAGACCTTTTAAATAAAATAATCTTATCCAAAAAAAGAAGTGGAAAAAGGGGGGGTGTGTGAAAAGGGTTTAGGGTTTAGAGTCGGATGAACTATAGTAGATAAAAACAAATCGTATTAACCATAAGACTTTCTATCGTGAGGATGAAAAAGATCCATCGCAGCACTAACCAGATTAAATGATAATTTTAAAATTTAAAATTAAAAGAGAAGAAGAACGAGAAGGCAAAATATAGGTGAAGAAAGAAAGGATGAAAGAAAAAAATAGAAAAGAAACGGAGTAAAGTGGGAAGTACTTTTCGCGATGTTGTTGTGTGTTGAATGAGGGCTCTGCGAGAAGCATTGGATGCTCCTTTGGGTCTATCATTAAACGATCCCTGTTCAGCACAGAGACCATACTCAGAGCCATGAACAAAGCAGGTATACCCAACAATAAAACCCTACATTTGAGTCCTGAGAACTACAAATGAATGCAATAGCTTCAACAGCAGCAAATACTTTAAGCATACCTTAGAGCGTGATCCCAAAGACTTTCTACAACATCCCAATCTGCAACGAGGCCATCCTTCATAGCCGGTACAACCTGCCATACGACGAGGGAAAAGATGAAAACTTCGCCTGAATGCTGTTCCCATAGTTTCCTAACCGAAATATTGGAAACTTATACAGACAATCCCAAGTATTTCACAACTCCGAAAGCTATGGATAGAGTCGACGATGTGGAATACTAATCCACAGTCCCACATATTACAATGCAATATTTTCCTAAAAATCGTGTGTCGTCCTGTATCATAATTAAAATTAGCGAGCAATGAGGACCTGCACAAGTTGAAACACAATTAAGAAAGCCAAAGAACATATACCTCCATGTAATCTCTGCGATAACCCAGAGCTTGCACACCAGCATACAGTTTCCTCGACTTAGCCTTTTCGGCTTCTCCAGACTTCTTAGCCTCCATGTCTGTGTCTCCTCCCCCATCGACCACCGCTCCTGGGGTCTCCACTGAGCCTACTACCTAAAACATGCGAAAGACATTGGTAAAATCCTAAAAAGGGAACAACATAATTGTCTGATTGTAATAATTATTGAATAGGCAGAAGAGGCTTCACACTTTCTATAGCCCTTTGAGAAATACTTGCCTTTAGGCTGGCAAATATTATCATGCAAACATCAGTGTGTCCCAATATTATAAACAGGCAGTTTGAAAGGTAGGAAAGTACTATCGCAGTAATAAATAGTCACGATGAATCAGGGTAATATTTGTATTTTCTCGTACCCTAAAAATGCAATCCAATAATAAGCTCCAAGGTCGAAGAATGACATCGAAGACTTACAGATGGGAATACAGACTTGGGTTGATCTTCACCTGCATAACCTGCTTTGCAGGAGTGTGAACCAAGGTCCAGCACTATCGCCGAAACCTCATCTAAACAACCAAATTCATGAGTATTGTTACAAGCTCCATTTTACAAAATCGCCAGAACTAATGATTACACAGTACACATTTAGCAGAGAGCCGAAAGCACAATTCCTGAAACACATGTACAATGGCAGCACGTATCGTACTTACACAGCACAAAAATAGGGCATTCGCAACAATGCAGTGAGAACCGATAGGTATTTTGGTACAGCAGCACTTGTAGACCTTCCAACCTACTCCCCAGTATCGGATCCTTCTGATTCATGTTGTATAATTTTACTAAGACTAAAACTAAGATTAAGGTTTTACTCCAATTAGGAAACGGATCTATGTTCCTCGTTGAGAACACAAAGTAAACCTCATGTACTGCAATGCAGCTATAATCTATTGACTCTTCTTAAAAAGAGATATTAAATCCCAAGCTTATTTCCAAAAACAAAGACCACGGGGGATTCGCTCAATGAAAATAAGAGCATGCGAACGAACTCACCTCCCCCGTACATTGCAGCCAGCTGAACAGGTCCTCCAGTCCAGCTTCAGTCTTTTAAGCTCCCGGACCAACCAAGTGCGCAAGAACCCACAACTCACGCAATCTGAAATAATCCCTATCACAAAACAAAGAATGGAAACAAACTCCGGAGATCAATACATGCTGATTCCGCTTCCTCGAGCTAACCTGCACCCACAACCTGTGCAATCGCGAAGCCTGTATTTTCCATTAAAACCTAAAAATATATATAAATACAGCAAAAAATCCTCGCAAAATAAATAACGCTGAAAACAGAAACGACAAGAGAAGAAACACACCGACAGCAGCAGATTTCGTCGCAACAGAGTAGCGATGGAGGGGGCGCGAATTTCCTTCGCACCTCTGCAAACCCTCGTTTTCGACAAAAAAAAATAAATAAATAAAATTTAAGCGAGCGAGAACATTTGAGTCGAGATGAATGGATGCTCTTGTCCATCCACCTTCTTTTGATTTCATCCGTCGTATGATGAATGTCTTCGTTCGTTTATGTGACCTTCATTCATCCTCTTCTTAGATGATTTTCGACGTTACCGATTATATCAATCTCTAATGCTAAAACTCATGTGCTAGAAAACTTAAAATTCATTAGATAGCCAAAATGACACATAATAACGAATTAATACAACACATCAAAAATCAAAGTTTGGGAATAATATATATAGTCATATGTAATTATTCTTTTACTTTGATACTGTTGAAACCTAAAGAAAAAATAAATGTATCAATATATTTTTTATGATTTCAAACTTATTTTAGATTGTGCTGGTTCTGTGTGCATTTACCATTTTAAAATGTGCTTGCTTGCAATTTCATCATAAACAGCAAATGCGTTACAGCTTGTAGTAAAATCGCGATATTGGATCATTAATTCTCATGTGTAATCAAAGGCACCAATGTTTGTTATCAACAAATATATTTTATAAACCATCAAATATTAAAAGCATGTTATGCATAACAAATAATTGAAATCATACTTTTACATTGATGGTTCACAGTATTTAAACCTCTGTAGTGCTTTCAAGAAAAAGGAAACACCCTGATATTTATTACCAAGAAGTAATTGGTTCAATATTGTATAAATCAATTCTTTCAAAATGTTCTAAAGACATCTTGATGCTTTTCCACATCATTCTCATGTGTTAAATGAAGAAAAGTTTGAAAGGAATGGAGAAAATCCATACTCGAAAATTGGAAAATATTTTCGTGATTGTGTCAATATAGAAGGAAATTGGCAAGATAAAAAATAGGGTGAATATTTAATTGACCTCAGTATTGTGCCTACTTATAATTGGTATGGCCTCTTTGCGAGTATTTGGGTTGAAATTTGCCAAAGTTGCCACTCATGCCAATGAACTCACTTTGCCCCTTCTTATGAAATCTGACAACTGTGATGAACTTCAAGTCAGACCACTGAACTCGTTATTCAACATTCACCTGTTCGTTGTCTGTATATCAATCTGCCCTACCGTTGGTCAGAGACTACGGCCTCCAGACTTTAGGAAAATCCGAAGGACGAAAAACCTGAACCCTAGCTTTAAGCCCTAGAATGGTGCTTTTCGTTTTCCTCAGTAAGTGTGAGTGCTCCTCCGCATCTGATGTGTAGTGAGGAAGTCGAATCGGGCGATTGAATTGGTTTCGTGACCGGTGCGGCAATGGCGAGTTCAGATTGTTCTCAGAAAGCTGCAGATCTAGTAGGAATTTTTTGTTCGAAACTGGGAAAGAATGCAGGAGCTGTTGATGGTGTAAGTGGAATTGGAGGTGTGTGCAGAGCCGTTGCAACCTCCGCGGGTGCAGTGAAGCTTCTCGGGACGACGGAGGATGTGAAATCCGAAGTCGAAAAATGGCTCGAGCTTGCAGACGAGGTGTGCAAAGCGACGGATGTGAATGCGAAGCTGCAGGAGTTGAATGCGCATCTGGAGACGCGGTCGGTATTTGCAGGCAGGGGTATGGCCATCACTGTAGCAGACTTATCAATGTTTGCTGCTGTTCACGAGATTCTAGACGAGAAGAAATATGGAGATTTAGAGAAGGTGCCACATCTTTTGAGGTGGATTGACTACATCCAGGGTAAGCAGGCAGTGTATCCGCAAGTACCTGTAAGTTTACCAGCTTTTAATCCTCCGAAACCAGCTCCGCGAGCTGCCAAGCCTGTGAAGGAGGACGGTGCTGGTGGTGCCAAATCTGGTAACGCAGCGGCAGATGGCAAAATCAAGGAAGAGAAGAAGAAGAAAGAGAAAGCCCCGGCGGTGAAGAAAGAGAGCGACACCTCCTTCAGCGTGTTAGATATCAGAGTAGGCGTCATCAACAAGGTCTGGAAACACCCGGGAGCCGACGCATTGTATGTGGAAGAGATTGACATTGGTGAAGCTAACCCGAGACAAATTGTTAGTGGCTTAGCAAAGTTTCTTACGGAAGAGCAAATGTTGAATCGGAAGGTGATTGTTCTTACCAATGTGAAGGCTGGCAAAGTTCGAGACGTCCTTTCTTCAGGTCTCGTATTGTGTGCGTCCAATAGTGATCATACACAATGCGAGCCGGTTGTGCCTCCATCGGACGCCAAAATTGGTGAGAAGGTGACTGTGGCAGGGTTTGAAGGTGCCCCTGAGGAGGTTCTCAATCCTAAGAAGAAGCAATTCGAGAAGATCCAACCGGATTTGAAAACTGACGCTACTGGTGTAGCGTGTTATCAAGGAGTTCCCTTCATGCTTTCAGGAAAGCCTTGCACTTCAAGTATAGTGAATGCAATAGTCAAGTAATTATACAGCGTTTTCTTCTTCTTCTTTTTGTCACGGAAACACAATTGAACATTGGTATTGATTTGCTATTCTCCATCCTTGACTTTATTTCACTGATAACCTTCCACTATATCTGCGCTTGCTTTTTGTGCTGCTCAGTGGTTGTGACTAGGTCACAATCGTTGCATTTCTGCGACGAGGAAAATCTACTGGTGTGTAGAAACTTAGATGGTGTTTCCTAAAGGTGATTTAAGTTTGAAGGAGCTTTGTTGACAATAGTGCATCTTCATTTCGTTGCAAATTCTGTTCCTTCCATGCTTCTGGTGTTGTGCGAACTGAAGTTCAGTTATGTCAACAAACAGCTTGTCGTATGATCCACAGTTTTCATTATCAACAGGGGCACCTAGGATTGCAATGTGTACACTCGTAAATACTCACTCATTCTGCATTATGCGTTCAAATCAGTATGAGACTAACATTTTCTTAGAGCTTCAGCAGCAGCTCACTCACACAACCCTTTGAATTCGGGTATTTGTTGCCTTTTCTTGACGGGCAAGGTACTTGCTACAATTTTCTCAGAGCTTCGGTAGCATGACAGAATTCTTGGTTCCGACCGCTAGATACATTTTTTTTTCTTTATTTATTTATTTTTATTTTATAAGATAAGGTGAAATTCTCCTAAGTTTTCCCCAGGGGATCAATTTCTCCGTTAACACACATCGTTTGGTAAGCACTGGATTATGTTGGTTCGTTCATCTTATCTTAAAGTACGTCTGCGTGAGTGCATTTCCTCTCATGGATTGGTCAATTGTGCAGAGCTTTCATTTCACGTTTCTCTATCAGATGCTGGTGTGAATAGAACATGATTTAACAATGAGACTCGTAATGCAACTACCGGATGAGATCACCAGATTCATGGCAACACCAGCTTTAGCCTCTGCTAAACACCCCCTTCATGTTTCAAGAGCAGTCACAGTGAGTGGAGACAAGGACCTTCTCCAGGTACAGTGACTTCGAGTGGGATCAACCTTCTCAAGCCATGCGCAATCAACCTTCTCAATCCCACTCGAAGCCTCTGTACCTGAAGATGCGACCAAGCGAGATAGTTGTTCAAGCGCACTTTTCGTGAACTGCAGCTCCTTGTAGACGGCGTCCTTGGCTTGCCTCTACAACACCCAATTTCATCGATGCCTGCAGTACTCCAGATGAAAATGCACCAAGATATCTAACTAAACCCTAAACCGCTACTAAGTCTATGCCCAAAGCTTCCAGCATGAGACATCTTCAGGTGAATTCTAACAACTTAAGTAAAGGTCTATGCTTGAAGAACAATCAGGATTGTTTCTCTATTACAAAAACAAGGAAAGAAACTGAGGATTTACACAACTATGACTGGAAGTGAATCAGAACGTTCGAAACTAAACCTGAAGCAGGAAGTATCAACAAGCATTTGTGAGCCATGACTGTACAAGTTGCGGCACAAAGGGCTGTGAGCTCTACAGCCCGAGGATTCATTCATCCTTGGCAAGAGTTGCACCAAACCGGAAAATCGGTTCCCCGAAGGCGTCAGAAAAGGCAATGGCAATCACTGGCTGAGGACCATCGTCCTGGAATTGGCTCCACATCTGAACAATCGAAACCTAAGACAGCTTGAGCCTCTACTGCAACCACGATTGCTACCATCCTACTCCTCCATCCTGTCAGCAATTCCAAAGGTCAGTATCCGTGCCAAGATCTTTTTTCAAATCATGCAATTTACTACGTTATTTCTGAATGATTGGGTATCCTTCATCTACTCCTCATATTTCTGAACTGAACTCTGTAACTAGAACCCGATCCTTGGCTGCATGAAATCTATGTTTTAATAGCAAGGTTTAATCCAATTCTCTCGGTACACGGATGCGTCCTAAGAGTATGACGAGGTTTGGCACACAGATTTTGACACCGACTCTCTCAATAAAGTCACTTACACACCCTGGAGACCAGAACAGCCAATTTGTTGGTATATATAAAATTACAAGCTGGAGCAGGTGAGACAAGCAGGCAATTGGAATGGATGTCGCAGGTGAACAGGGAGGGTTAATCTGAGTACTTGCGAATGCTGGTCCAGCAAGTACTTACAAGCAAACTGGAGCCGGGATCCTATTATTAGGTTTTTATCGTCGGTTAGATGCAGTCGCGTAGGGGCCATGGGATATTCGTGGGTCCTTTTTTAGACCCAGGTATGACCCCACCCGCCGAGGACACTGAAAATTCTGACAGATGGTATATAAGGACGAAGAGAGGAGGGGCGGAACGGAATCTTCACAATCCCGCTCTCGTCAAGGTTTAGGGTTTAACAGCAGGCTCTCAAATTCCATTCTCTCTTTCCTTTCTCTGCGCCTTTGCTTTGCGCTTCTACTTGCTGGACCAGGGACCATGGCTATGGCAGCTGCCGCAGCTGTGGCCTCCCAGGGCCTGGTTGCAGCATCAACCCAGCAGCAGAAGAAGACGTCCGCCAAGTTGAGCTGCAATGCTGCTCCTGTGTTTTCGGGGAAGAGCTTTCTCAGGGTGAAGAGCGGTAGCAACGGCGCAGTGAGAGTGCGCAATGTTGGGGTGCGGTGCGAGGCGCAGGCTATTGAGAGAGAGTCTGTGAAGGCGGACACGGGCTCTGGTCGCGAGGAGGACGCATTCAGTGGGCTGAAGCAGGTGTGCGCTGTATTGGGTACGCAGTGGGGCGACGAAGGAAAGGGAAAACTTGTGGACATCTTAGCCCAGCGCTTCGATGTTGTTGCTCGTTGTCAGGTGATGCAATCCTTCATATTTCTACGTGATTTCGTTTCTGTATTCGTGTTCTTTTATTCATGGGTCGTCTTTCCATCTTTGAAGACGCTAAGGTTGCGGTGTCCTTTGTGTTCCAAGCGCTGGTCAATTTCACTCTGTCCCTTTTTGGCGAAGTTCCCGTCTTTGCCATGTTTTATGTCGTTCTTTTGTGATTTTGCAATCTTTACTGTGGTTTTGCTCCCTGCCGATACTCGAGATGTGTAATGCGACTTCTATACCTGCCGTTAAATCCTTTATTCGTCTTCGTGTAATTGCTGCGTGATTATGCCTGAGTTTATAGTCCGTCTTCTGTCATTGTAGCGCGTGAAGATACACATAACTCTATGATTCACCTGAATCATGCCTGTGGGCATTCATGAGTGACACTTCTTCACCTGATGTTACTTAAGTTCTCTGTTCTTCTTTCTGAAAGTTATATTTCGTCTTCTGTGGAGTTGTCTAGTTGTAGCGCATGATGATACACACAATTCGATGATTCACCTGAATCATGCCTCAGAGCATGCGGGAATGACACTTCTGCGCCTGATGCTACACTAGTTTCTAATTCTTGTCAAGTATTCTGTGAATTGGTTTGGACGTAGCGCGTGGTGATAGACACAAATCGATGATTCACCTGAACCATGCTTGGGGCATGCGTGAGTGACACTTCTGCACCTGATGCTACATAAGTTCTTAGTTCTTGATTGTGTAAATTGTTTTGTATCCTCTGTGAAGTGGTTTGATTTTAGCGCATGATGATACATACAACTCGATGATTCACCTGAACTATGCCCTTTTGGCATGTATGAGTGACAGTTCTGTACCTGATGCTACTGCCATATTATTGATTCTTGTAAATTCTTGGATAATCTACTTCCAGTTGATTTTGTGGCGCTTGATGTTCATCTCTCAATGATTCACCAAACTGTTGGCATTCGTAAGGCTCCCTTGCGTGAGTGCACTTGACGACTCTCTCATTCATCATCTTCTCCTTAAAAGATACACCCTTTGTAGCATCCCAGATGAGTTGTAGATTTAGCGCATGATGATACGCAAAATTCGATGATTCACCTGAGCCATGTCCTTCATTGGTCATGAATGAGTGACACCTTTGCATCTGATGCTTCATATGATTTTCTTTCTCAATTTGACCTAGTGTTTCGTCCGCTGCTAATTGGGGCCGTCATAGTGCATGATAGCACACAAATCTTGATGATTCACCTGCACTGTGTTCTGTCAGGAACATGTGAGTGACACGTCGGTATGTTGTCTATTCTTAATTCATGTTCTCAACTCTATGGTTCATGCCTCTTCTTCTGCTAATTGTCGTGGTTGTAGTGGATGATGTTCTACTCAACTCGATATATCACCTGAGTCGTGTCTTTATGTGGTCATGTGTGAGTGACACTTCTGTGCCTGAAGCTACACATCTATTGCTAGAAATTCCCAATAACTGTGTGAGTTCCTGGAGCGAAGCTTTTTATTTCCCTTCTACAGGTTTAACGTAGGTGTCCTTCCCGTTCTATTTATTAAAGTAACTTAAGAGGTTTTATTCTTTGTCCTCATTTTTACACTTGTTATTATGTTTGTCTGGTTACTCAGGGGGGTGCAAATGCTGGTCACACGATCTACAACGACAAGGGCGAGAAGTTTGCACTTCACTTGGTACCTTCAGGGATCCTTAATGAGAAAACGACGTGCGTAGTTGGCAATGGAGTAGTGATTCATCTTCCAGGTAGTCTATCATCCGTGAGTTACTACATGTTAGCCATGCTTTCTCTGTGTTCAAGATTTAGGAATGAAATTCGTGTAACAAGAGGCCGAAAACAAAATGGTATCTCGTATTGACTTACTTTTCCTTACACCATTATTCGTCCTGTGCAGGATTCTTCAAGGAGATCGATAACCTAGAGTCTAAGGGTGTCAATACCTCCGGCCGACTGCTTGTGTCTGACCGTGCGCATCTGCTCTTCAACCTGCACCAAGAAGTCGATGGTCTACGTGAAGCCGAGCTAGCAGGCCAAATGATTGGGACCACTAAGCGTGGAATTGGTCCCTGCTATGCTAGTAAGGCCATCCGCAATGGTATCAGAGTAGGTGATCTTCGCCACCTCGATACATTCCGGGAAAAGCTGGACATTCTTTTCCGTGATGCTGCTGCTCGGTTCAAGGGGTTTGAGTACTCTGCCGCAGCAGTGGATGCCGAGATGGAGATGTATGTCAAGTATGCTGAGAGGCTGGAACACTACATTGTTGACACTGTGGATTATGTCAACACTGCTTATGCTGAAGGCAAGCGCATCTTGATTGAGGGAGGCCAGGCTACCATGCTCGATATTGATTTTGGAACATATCCTTTCGTCACATCCTCAAATCCTTCTGTTGGAGGAATTTGCACTGGTTTGGGAATGGCACCCAACCGCCTTGGTGACATTGTCGGTGTGGTACGACGCTTATCTTCCTTGTGGTTTTCTTTTCTTTTGCAAGTCCCTTCACGGCCTGGCTAATTGGTCTGGCGACCAGGGCTGCTTGGAATCCTCTATCATTTATGTTCACCAAATTCTACATTTTCCCCTGTGCAGGCGAAGGCGTACACAACCCGTGTGGGCTCGGGGCCTTATCCTACAGAGCTCTTTGGGGAGGAAGGAGAGGAGCTCCGCAAGGCTGGGTTTGAGTGGGGAACCACCACTGGCAGGCCTCGTCGCTGTGGCTGGCTGGACATAGTCGCCCTAAACTTTGCCTGTACCATAAATGGCTTTACTGCCATCAATCTCACGAAGCTTGACGTTCTATCTGGGCTGCCTGAGGTAAAGTTGGGAGTTGCCTACAGAACTCAATCTGGCGAGAAGCTGAGGTCGTTCCCAGCTGATCTATCTATCTTGGAGCAAGTCGAGGTTAGTTCTGCTCCTAAAATTTCTACACTATCAACATGTTCATTGATTAGGCGTCTTAAATTTTTTTAAAGCACTCTGCCTTCACTTAGCATTAACGAATGTGTTCATTCTGTATTCAAGTACTAATTCTACTTCTAGGAGTTTCCCATTCGCTTATTCTTTGGTCATGGATGTGTGTATGAGTAGGTTGAGTACGAAACCTTGGAAGCTTGGAAAGAGGACATCACGAAAGTGAGATCATATGCCGAGCTGCCAGTTGCTGCTCAGAAATATGTGGAGAGGATAGAAGAACTTATTGGATTACCATGCCAGTATATTGGTGTGGGTCCTGGGCGAGATGCATTGATTGTGAAGCAGTAGTTGCTGCCTTAGCCGTAGAGAGTTTCCAGCTGCTGGATATGTGTAGTGCTGGGGCTTCCAAGATTGTTTGATCTCTTTACTAGCCACATCATTTTGATGTGCCACTTGTCACTCATTTTGGTATTGCTCTTTAATAAACTAGTCTTTCCTTTTCCCTTTTACTATGACCTTCAGCCCTCAGGAAGTTTTGTTTTAAAATCGATGTAGCTATTTTGTATTCAACATAGATTTTTGGGGTGCCGTGTAACAACTGTTTCAAACTTCTGCAGTGATTACTTGAAATAGCTGTAACTTGGTTCCTTAGAAGCATGTTTTCTTAACAATATTTTCTTGATAGAACTACAGCATGTTTTCTGAGGTATACAATACAAGGTTAAATGAACTTGTAAAAATTTGCTCAACTACTATATTTCCTCTTCTTATATCTACAATGAATATTGGAAATTATATAGTAGTAAGTATTTTTCAAGCTTGAGAGATATATGTTTATATATTTATATATATTCTTTGTTACATCATTTTTCAGGAGTTAATGATGTAACAATCATTGATGCCATTGTAGACATCTCCAAATTTATTTGTTCATCAATGCATTGAGCCCAAATTTTCATTTGAATGAATTGTTTATTTGAGAATAAAAGTTAGCACTACTTTACAAGTAAAAATAATTCTCGTTGCAATAATTAAAACGTTACGGCTTAGAATGTAGTTTCTAATCAGTAATTGATAACATATCTTGTGTCAAACTACATACATAGAGGAGCAGTGGCAAATAACTGAGCAAAATAGTGATTAAAGGTTAGCTAGTCAGTTATACTAATGAATAGAGAAGTTCATCAGTTGAAGTCCAGGTAGACTTTGAACTGAGAAGAGAGAGAGACCATTTTAGCACCAACTCTCTATATCAGGCTTTGTCTTACTCATGCACTAATGCAATGTCTCTATTTGGTGGATTCTAGTGTTTTCAGCAAGTCACATGTGGAGAGTGGTGAACAATGCCATGAGGATAGTGTTGAACAAATCCTTGCTGCAGGATAAAGTAGAAGAAGTGCAAAACAAGAAACTTGAAGAAGAGTTGCTGTAGAGGAGAAGCTAAATGCAAGTTTGAGTCACAGCTTTGTCAAAGATCTGGTGCTCCATTCAAATTCAGTAAAAGTTAAGAACTGTTGATATGAAGTAGCTTGTTAGAATGGAATAGCTTAATAAAGGTTGAAGTATGGGAGAATTTCTTTAAAGAATTAGGTGGTAGGATAATAGATTCAATAAGCATAACCCTAAAGCTTTAGCTTTGTCTCATAAAATTACAAGAAAGGATTTGTGGATACCTACAAAGTCTATTCCACAATGGATAAAAAAAAGATTGTTGAGCTTATGATGGGCATTTATATGATGCCTAATTACTCTCTTAATTCACCTAGTTTGAGAAACTCTAGAGGTTTGGTTAAGATATTTGCTATTATATCATGCATTGAAATACACTAATCATCAATGTGTCCTTGTGCATGTAATTTTTGAACAAAGTAATAATAAAGATCAATATGCTTTGTATTTTTGTATACATGACTAATTGTTATAAAAAAAACTTTACAGGTTGATTGGTTGATATGTCCAATTCTTGTACCATTTTTTGCAAGTACTCAATATGCTTTGTATTTTTGTATACATGACTAATTGTTAAAAAAAATCTTTATAGGTTGATTAGTTGATATGTCCAATTCTTGTACCATTTTTTGCAAGTACTTAACATTGCTTGCAATATCAAAGGTGATTCTATATTCAACCTTGGCAATACATTGTGATACAATAGATTACTATTTGTTAAAAGCACTAATAGTAGAAATTCCAATTTTATACACAATATTGGTTACTAAGTGTCTAATATCTTTATTCCTTTCATAATTTGTATCTATCAAAGTAGTGAACTCTAAAATGTTATGTTTAAAATACAAAATGTTATAATTTAGCATCTCTTTTAAGTAGCACAAAATATATTTTGTTATGTCTAAATATAAATGTTGAGGAGTAGTAGCAAATTTGAAACAAAAACCAACTACAAATTCGATGCCATAATTTATTGTAATCAAGCAAAGGCTTTTGACTAAAGTCTATTACTCATAATGATCACACTCATGTAATTAAAAGTACCATCTTTGGATTCATAAAAATATTTGAAGATTTGCAATTATTCATGCCAAATCTTTCTAATATTTGAATAATATATATTTGTTGATGCATCCATATGCTATCTTTGATTCTAAAGATTTTTCCTCTTAGATAGAGCTCTACATCTCCTAAATCCAACATTTTAAATTTACCTATGGATTCAAGCCTAATCCGGTGGACTTTTGTATCATCATCACCAATAAGTAGATCATAAATATAAAATAGAAGCATAACAAATTTGATATTTTTTTAATATATATATATATATATATATATATATATATGTTCTAATTTGTTGTATTTTTAACCTATTTCAAAATAACTAATATCTCATCTAGCTATATTAGGATTGCAAAATTTGTTTTAGTATGTATAAGACTTTTTAGAAAAGATACATCATGCAATGATTATTAAGAGATAAAAAAAACCAAGTAAAATCATTATATAAATTGCTAGGTCAAGATTTTTGTTTAAAAAAGATGTCTTCACATCAAGGTAATAAATCTTTTAGTTTATTGAAGGTTCAAGTGTAATTTTTTTTTTTTTTATAATTTTCTATTATATAAGTGGTGCATAAATAGCAAAATAATCAACATCTTCTTGTTGTTTCTTTTCTTGAACAACCAATTTTACTTTGTTCTTTTATTTCTAATCATTACCATTAAATTTAGTTTTGAAAATCTATTTGTCAAAGATGAGATATCTTACTCCATACTCTCTTTGTAAACAACCTTACTGATGCTATGTATTGTGACTTCAAAGTTATTTTTCAATATACACAGAAGTAAGAGTGATGCCTTCCTTACTCTTATCAACTTCTTTTTTGCTTCTAGTTTGGTTTCAAGAATCTCCAATTTTTTCATCTTTTGGCAATAATCATTTCAATTTCTTTTTAAATATACATATTTACTTATTTCTTTTTTGTATTATTTCTTTGATAATTGTATCACTTTTTTATTTATATTCCTTAAGTTCTTATCTTTGACATATGTCCTTAGTTGTGTGTCAATTGTATTAATATAATTGACATAATAGTCTTTATAAAAAATTAAAGTTTTAAGTTTTTCTTGGATATTAAGTTGTAAGAACTGGATAGAATTTAGTTTCTATTAAGAATGATTCAAAGATAAACAAGGATATAATCTCAAATATAGTCTACATGTATTTTAAAGGAAATATTTATTTAGAGCACATGGTACACAAGTGACCGCTTGACAATCTTAAAGTGACTTTGTTGCAATATGTGTAGAATTGCTTTCATGTATTTTTTTCACTCTACTTGCTTCTGATTCTACAATAACTTCTTTTACTTTACTTGTAAATATCAAAGTTAAATTAATGTGGGCATAAGATAAAACAAATATTATCTTTTAAAATAGAAATACTAAGCTCTTGGAAGCAATTCCAAAATTCTTTAAGGCCACAACTATTATAGCCTAAAAATAAATTTATTAAAAGTAATGTCATGACTTATAACAATTTTCTTTGAGGTAAATAGATAGGTTATGTATGCTTTGGATAATTCATTATATCTTATAAACATGCCTTTTATAGTCTTGTTTGTAAGTCTTTTTTTCTTTTTTTTTTATAAACATGAAAATATGCCATACATCTTTAAATTCTTATATGAACAACTTTTAGAATTAATTTGGAATATTGAATTTTTGGTGTGACTTCTAAATTTATACAAGTAGGATATCTATTAATTAGATAATTTACAATGTTTGCACCCTCAAACCATAAGAACCAAAGGGCTTCACTTTCATGCATCAAGTAGCAAGTCTTTTCAATTACGGATTGATTGTGTTGTTTAGTTGCTCTATTTTACTATGGAATCTTAACCCACAATAATTTTCTTCCAATTCCATATTAATTGCGATAATCTAAGAATGCTTTAGAAGTAAATTCACTTGTGAAAGTTAGCAACTACCTCTCACTTATTAACTTCACCAACCTAAATATTTCTACTCTCAAACTATTTAGCCATTTCCAAATCTATACTTCTTTTCAACCTTCTATAATGTAGAAATTCCAAACTAGATTTTTATTGTAGACATCTAAGTAATCAATAATTATAACTCACTTAATTGTATTCTTCTAAACACATAAAGAAGCGATTATTTACCTATGACTTGCTAGATCTAATATTAACATGTAGACATCAATATAAGAGGAGAGAAAAATCATTTAAGCACCAACATAGAAGGCAAAACTATTCTTAAAGTGATTATTTAGATATATTAAATATATGTAGTAAATATTTGTTTTAACCATACAATTGGTTATCATTCATTAATATAGAAAAACCAATTGAGTTTCAATTGATAAAAGGACTTATATTGATAATATAAATAAACATGTTGTAGCAATGTTTTGTTGATAAAACTTTTTAGAATACTTGTTTGTTGTAGTAGTTCAAAGATAATAAAGACAATTAAATAATAGTAAAATCAAACTAGTGACAATAAAAATTAACTAAAGATACACTACTTCAAAATAATTGCACTAAATGAATAGAGAAAAATACAACTTATTTGAATGCATGAGGGTTTGAATCTAGAACCTTGGAATTTTCAAAACCTCACTTATCAATGATACTAGAATCTCTAGCTAATGCTTTCAACTATTACATCTAACAAAACACAACCAAATTTTTTTTTGTTTGGTGGACACAACCCTGCACTCAAATGTGCCACCTTGTGGATGATAAAATTCATGGATAATTAGCCACAAGGTCAAGTCGAAGGATGAATTTCTATCAAAGCTCTTCAAGCTGGAGCTTGAAATTATTATGTGCGGGTGAGAAAATGCTGTGGGCAGAAGACTCATTTAGTCTGGTTTTAAGCAACAGCACTTTTTAAAAGCAGACCCCCACATTGCCACCACGAAAGCAGGGGAAAAATATCGAACAAGAAAAAGAAAAAACAAAAGAAAAGAGAAAAGGTTGCATAACGATGAATCTGTAAAAGAAACAACAGGATCTCTCCGGAGAGCGAGGGAGGTCGCAATGAGGCCCCAAACGGTCGCTGGTTCTGTTACTTCGTCAAGACGCCGGTGGACGAATCTGGCACTGGATTGGGTTTGCCCCCCTTGGACGCGGTGGCGATGGCGATGGCCCTTTGCACACAGCAGCAACACCGCGAAGAGGGCAAAGAGTGATGGGATCAACCCCAACGCAACCCGAGAATCATCGCAACCAGAGCATACCCTAAAACGTAGGAATGGAAAAAAGGGCACCTTTGGAACACTGACAAAGAGGAGGCCAAGCAACAACGATGCCCGGGGCACCGATGCCCTCGTCCGGTGGGCAGGATCCCCCATCCACAGTGTCAGCCGTGAAGCGGCGACCCCCTGGCCCTGCCCCCCACCCGCCATACCCGACCCGTTAACTTCAAAGCTGCGCTGATTCTCTCTCCCACACAGGCCTATCACATTGTTTTGCCCATTTGGCATCAAGACATTGCGATATCTTCCACGCTGGTGCTTCTTCTCAATCCTTTTCTCTCGCTTACCCACCTTGTGTATTGCTCGCATTCTGACTCTACGGTGAGGTTCTTGGTGGGTTTTTGTTCTACTGTCAGTTTTTTGAGATTTGTCCTATCGTTTTGGAGGTGTGGATTCTCTTTATTTGGAGAGTGGGCGGTGTTTGGTTTGCGTTGTTGTGGTGTGTACGTTTTGTTGCATTTTGGGTGTGTGGTGGGCATATTAGCGTTGTTGGTGTAGAAGGTTGGTAGGGCTTAGATTTGCATTGTTTGACTGGGAATGGAGGTGTTTTCTGTTGTGGGTTTTGATGGAGGTTTTTGTGGTGTGGCAGAGTTTTTCTGTGGGTTCTCGAGAAGGATTTGAGCAATGGCGGAAGCAGTTGCTGCCGGAGTGGGGGTGTCGAGAATCGGTCTGGCTGGTTTGGCCGTCATGGGCCAGAACCTAGCCCTGAACATTGCGGAGAAGGGGTTCCCAATATCCGTGTACAATCGGACGGACTCTAAGGTTGATGAGACTGTGGAGCGGGCGAAGGAAGAGGGCGATTTGCCTCTGGTTGGATTCAAGGATCCCAAGGAGTTTGTGTTGTCCATCCAGAAACCCCGCTCCATCATCATTCTGGTGAAAGCTGGCGCGCCTGTTGACCAGACCATCCAGACTCTGTCGCAGTACATGGAGCCTGGCGATTGTATCATTGACGGAGGGAATGAGTGGTACGAGAATACCGAGAGGAGGGCGAAGCAGGTTGCTGAGAAAGGGCTGTTGTACTTGGGAATGGGAGTCTCGGGTGGAGAGGAAGGAGCCCGTAATGGACCTTCTATGATGCCCGGTGGCACAGAGGAGGCCTACCATTATATCGAAGATGTGGTCTCGAAGGTCGCCGCCCAAGTTGACGATGGGCCGTGTGTGACATATGTAGGCCAAGGCGGGGCCGGAAACTACGTTAAAATGATTCACAATGGAATCGAATATGGTGACATGCAGCTGATCTCGGAGGCTTACGATGTGTTGAAGTCAGTCGGAGGATTGACAAATGAAGAATTGCATGAGACTTTCGCTGAGTGGAATGAAGGAGAACTGGAGAGTTTCCTGGTTGAAATCACTCGTGACATTTTCTCCGTCAAGGATGACAAGGCTGAGGGATTCCTTGTCGACAAAATCCTCGACAAGACGGGCATGAAAGGAACTGGGAAGTGGACCGTGCAGCAGGCCGCGGAGCTTTCCATTGCGGCTCCCACCATTGCTGCTTCACTTGATTCTCGTTTCCTTTCAGGGTTGAAGGAGGAGCGCCTGGAAGCGGCACGTATATTCAAGGAAGCCGGAGTTGATGATATCATAGCTGTGAAGAACCTTGACAAGAAAGTGCTCGTCGATGACGTTAGAAAGGCTCTATATGCCTCCAAAATCTGTAGCTATGCGCAAGGCATGAACCTCATCCGTGCCAAGAGCATTGAGCAAGGCTGGAACCTTAACCTCGGTGAGCTCGCCCGCATCTGGAAGGGAGGCTGCATCATCAGGGCCAAATTTCTCGACCGCATCAAAAAGGCTTACGACCGCAACCCTGAGCTCGCATCTCTTCTGATAGATCCCGAATTCACCAAGGAGATGGTGGAAAGACAATCTGCATGGCGCCGAGTGGTGTCTCTGGCTATTGAGGTCGGTGTGTCTACTCCCGGTATGACTGCCAGTCTTGCATACTTCGACACGTATCGGAGAGGTCGCCTTCCAGCCAACCTCGTCCAAGCTCAACGGGACTACTTTGGTGCCCACACATACGAGCGTATTGATATGCCCGGATCTTACCACACGGAGTGGTTTAAGATTGCCAAGCAATTCGTGAACTCCAAGACCCCTGTGAAGGCCTCGGCTTAGATAAACTCCCAAGATATGAGTCAATTCTCAAGTATCCTCTGGTACTCCCTTCGAAGAGGTCCATAAATTAGGTGAGCTATTCGCATCTGTACAATTAGAGGTGGTGGACCTGGTCTGGTCTTTAGCAATTGGTTCTAGACATCAATCAAATTTTGTACCTTTTGTCTGGGCAAGTTATTAGTTAGGTGCTAGCTTTATGTGGTGTTGTGATGAGAATCTGATAAGGGAATGAGAATGGTTCGCTCTACCATCATTCGCATTCAGCGTGCTGCGCACTCCATCATGACGTTTCATTCATGATGGATCCTCAAGTGCATAGGTACTCTGGTATGTAGCATTTGAACATTGTATTGAATTCTCAATTGTAACCGAGCTTGTAACCGAACCTATTGAAACACGTTTTGAAATTTTACTGTTTTCTTTTCATTGCATCGTCGCTTATGAGGCTTGTTGTGATATCCTGTTAGCCCTCTCTTCATGCTGGAAGCAAATTTGGTTTGTGGTTTCCTTTTTCGGCCACCCTGAGCCGCCTCAGTTCTGTAAAGCTTTTCCCTAGGTCTATCTCAATCATGTTCATGGGGATTTTCGTTGATGGCATTGCGCTGGTAACGAATTACATTACGATCTTCCTTGTCCTGTCTTACCCATAGAGGTTGTTTCAACTCAATTGACTCCTCGTCATTGTAACTAAACAAATTTCCCGGTCTACGAGTCTTAGATGTTGAGAAAGTAGGTTCATCTGGAAGATAGTTGCCGCAACAAATCTCACCACCTGCGAAAGAACTTTCCAAAAGAGAACTAAGAGTATTCACGGAGGAAAGAGACAGTGGTCGCAGAGTGTGGAATGTGGGTCCAGAGCATCGTTGGCAGGCACTAAGTATATAACATTTCCACTCAGTAAATCGCTGCATGACACTAATTTATGTTATCAACCAGATCACCAAGGACCTCTAATATAAAAGACAGAGCCTCACGGCCACTACAAGAAATTCAAGCGCATTGCAGTTGTAAGCGTATTGTCGACAGTGTTGAAAAATGTATCAAATACTGAAATAGAGCTTGAGCCTAGCTGCGCACGCCTTCACAACAACAATAGAAATAGTTCAAATACGTGAAAGATTGTGTCTAAAACTTTGAGTCATAGTGAGGAAGTGATTCAAACCCCCCTACAATGAAACTGGGAAGAACTTCTCAGTTCTCAGGTGCAGGTGTCATCACTTTAGTTCTGACAGAGGTTAGACTTTAATAAATTTCTTGTATTTCTCAAAGATTTGTAGACATTTTTACAAAATGTAAGAATGGAATACAGGATTTTGGGCTAAACAAATGCTTTCTTGATTGTTGCACTAGACACATATCTTGAATTGTTCTAATGGTTGCCTTGGCAAGGTCAGAATGAATTTTTGCTTTCTTACATTTGAGTGGAACCTTAATAATAGGATATGAAGCTTCATAACCAATTCAAATAGAAAACTTCTTTAATTGTTTTCAAGAACACCTTGTAACACATGGTGTTATTACAAACTGTAGATTGTCATTTACTTAACCATGCAATTTGACTTAATGTAAGGCAAAATATACTATATTCTATTAAAAGAAAATCTCTAAAGAATTCAAGTAGTTTGGATAGTTGAATCAATCTAAAATAATATTTGATGTATATTTATAGTAAATTATATATATATATATATATATATATATAGTATAAGATGTATTTCAGAACATCACGGTGTTGTTGATGCCAAGACACAAAAAATTTAATAATTTCAACAGAGTAAGATAGGTATACATATGTATTAGTGAAAAATAAAAGCTTGTCCATAATTTGATAGTATTCTATTGTGTCAATAAATAGAATATTAGGTTTTAATTAAATGGTGAAATATTTTAGAAATAGAATGTATATAATATAACTCATGTACATGCCAAAACTAATAAACATTTGTTTACAATAAGTCTTGTGATGCAAAAACATTAAATTTCTATCTTTAAAAATTCAACTACCAAGTAATTTTTAATCTCTCCTAAGTCCATTTCATACTTGGCCTTGAGTTCTTACTTCTTAGTAACAATCTTTGGTTGGTAATTTTTTGTAACAAATAAGTCATCAACATATAATAGGAGTAAAACAAGAGTTGAACCATTTTAAAGAAAATATAAATTAAGATTGATCTTATTTCTAGACTATTCTTAAAATCATAAGTGTCAATTTTTTAAACTTAAAAAAAAATTGCATAATTATCATTTTTTTAGTACGACATCAAAAAAGGTAATCATTGCATTAATGTGGTTGATTGGATGACCAACAACAATAACTAAAGTAATTATAATTTTAAGTTTAGACCACCTAACTATTAGTACAAAGGTATTGCTATAATCAATGCCATGTTTTTATTCCAAACTTCTAACTACTAATCTAACCTTTAAACAAATTATAATAGAATTAAGCTTATGAAAAATTGACTTAGTTTTATACATCAACTTGAAGGATACCACATGTCTTCAAAAAGACAATTCAATAAACTCTCAAGTATTGATCATGAGAAGTAACTTCAATTCTTCTAGCATGATTATATTCCATCTAAGATTCTTTGAGATTTCATATAACTAAAATAATATTACTAGTAAAATCTATAATCTCTATTATATAAAAATAGATATTATTTGAAATATATGGCTTGTAATTATAAATATTTATTAAAAAATATCAAATTCAAGATGACTTTTGTATTGGTTAAAAAAATTATCGAAGAATAATACTTGAGTTCGTCATTTTTATTTTAAATTAATTTATTCCAATCTTTTTAACTTGATACAATGGACATACATATTTACTCTAATATTTATTTACGTGATTAAATAGAAGTAGGTAAAAGTAGATTTATTTCATAATATTTTCTAAAGAAGCTTATTAGAAGTTTTATAGATGATGCTTTGACTTTACATGTGTTTGTAGTTGATTGATAGGTTAGAAACTTGGTCAACAAATTACCCACATGTTGGTAGCTTATAAAAAAAAGCTAATTATATAGCGTACATATAAGAAACTTTTCGTGCAAGTTAAGATATGTGTCTTGCAAAGTCAACAAGTTTTGGAGGTCCTATAAGACATTGCCATGTGGCTCCTAGTTAAGAGTATATATGGAGGCAAGAGTGAAGCCTTCTTTACTCTTGTCAATGCCTTTCTAGTCTTTACTCTTGTTTTAAGTCTTTCTAGTCTTCTTATCTTTGAAAATAGCCATTCTAATTTAATACTATATTATCTTTGAGTGACTTTTTAATTCTTTTGATTGACACAAGAGTGTATTGAGGATTTCTTTCTTCGAGCTTCATGTCCTTGACATTTAATTTGCTACTATTTTCTTTTATTTTTTATTAGGATGTTGATTTTGTTTTGATTAAAGCTCTACCTTTGATTTATTATAGTAAGTTGGACTAGCAAGATCAAAGTCTAATAATCCTAAAACAAAACATAGATCATTGAAGACATTAAAAAATTCTTGACTAAAGTATCTTAAGTTTTCAAAAAGATTTTTGGAAGATATTGTATTAAGGCTAATAAGTACAAGCCATCAAAGAAGATCAAAGTAAGAATAGTCTTTAGTATCATCATAATAGATATAGCTCAGAGATGAGGTTATAAAGTTCATATAAAAGATGAATATAAGCAATACATTTTTAAAACCAAAGATGGAATAAATTAGGTTTAATATTATAGAGAGATTAAAAGATAGTAGATAAGTAGAGTATTCTAATAGATTATTAATTTAGAATATAATTTATAATCAAAATTTAGACAAAGAATTTTTTGCTTTTAATTGAGTTGTATTCTTATCCTCAACAACACCAATTTGATAAAGTGTACTTGGTGCCATGAATTATTGCTAAATTCTTTGAACCCAACAAAATATCTTAAAGGATTTAAACTTGTATACACATTCTTCATAAGACCTAAAATAGAAGATGTAAAGATCAAGTTTTTGTTCACAAAAAATTTAAAGTGTTTTAACAATCACAAAGTTTTATTTTTTAAGTTAAAATATTTATCTATATAAATTATGAAAACTTATTTTTGAAATTAAGGATATAGTTGGACTTAGAAGTAGTCTTTAATAAAAATACATAGATTTTTATAAATAAGTTGGAGTAGACAAGAGTTTTTTTCAACAAATGCTTCAAAACTTTTTATTATGGTAATTGGCTATGAGTTAAGTAGAGTATTTTGTTAAATTAAATCTACTTTGGACAATCTTTTACAAAGTAATTTTTGTAGCCATATCATAAGTTTTTCAAAAGTTCAAATGATTCAATTTTTGATACTAAATGTCATTTAGATTTGAAACATAATAGATAATTTTTATTAATGTTAACTTAAAGTTAAAAATGAAAAATAATGGACTTCACTAAAAATTCTTATTATAGAATTTAAAAATAGTTGATAGCAATTGTACTTTTAGAATAATCTATAATAAAGAAGTGATCTTTAAGAGAAGTTTTAAGTTAAGACTATTCTTTGTTGCTTAAGTAGTAATTTATTAAAGAGATAAAAAATTATTCTTGTCAAGTACTAAATAAGATCATAAGTCAAAAAGAAAAAAATATTAAATATAATCAATATTTTCTACAAAGAAAAGAGTGTTCTTAATACCATGTACATATATAATTTTATTTAATATGACCTTATTATCAAGATAAAAAATTTATTTATAAAAAATAATAAAATAATCTCTTTTGGTAGTAGTTATATTATGATTGGTTCTATAAGAACTAAAAAAAAAAAAAAAAAGTTAGATAGAATAGTCCTATTACCAATAATGTGATTACCACCCTCTAAATCTACATAGCAATCTTCCTTTGATTCATCTAATTAAGTCATATTGGTTTAAAAATCCTCTAATCTTAACTCTTCATAGTTATTAAAACTATAATCTAGAAGATTTAAGTATTGAACAAGATGTGCTTAAGCTTAAACTTTTATTTATAATGTCTAACCTTACTAAATTAGTTGTATGAACTTAAATAATAAGCTCTGCTATCCCTCATTTTATTACATTAGAAGAAGTTGCTTCCTTGATATGCCTTTGTTTGTAATAGAATAACTTAACCATGGCTTTGCTTCTAAATATGGTGAAGCTTAGAACAATCATTATTTCTTTAAAAACATCATAGTTTTTATACTATCTTTATTAATTATATGAAGAAGCCTATTAAAAAAAATATGGATACATATTTGATTTTATCAATAGAAACATTTAGATTATGAAGTAGTCCAACTAGATTGTTGTTTTTTTAATGCAATCTTCAATAGCAATTTCTTTAGCCATTATAACATAATTTATCTTTTGATCAAGAATAAGATGACATTGTAGTAGTTCTCTACCAAATTCCTATTGAAAGTTTTTTAAGCTTTGTGTTAGATTCTTTTCAAGGCTATTTATATTTTTGAAGAAACTTATTATTAAAAATAGCTTTGAGAATAAAAATTACCTTAACTTTCTTAAGCTTAAGCTCTTGTGTAGTTAGCATAGGGAGATTTAGATTCCCTATATCTTTTAAAGCAATACTAACATCTATAAGTCTTAGAACATATGTGTCTTTAAATTGAAGTTTATTTTATACTTCAACTTACTTGAATAGAAACTTTATGTGCATGGACTAATTCTTGATCTATTTAGTTTTTAAAAATAAGATGTTGAATTAAATCCATGTTGAGAAAAACTATATATATATATATATATATATATATATAATTTTAAAATTCTATATATAACTTGTAAAAGATAAAAAAATTAAAAATTTGAGAATGTTAAATGCAAATTTTCAACTTTTGTATACATACATAAAATAATTTTTAGAGTGGACTTTAAACAATTATTTATATACTAAATTTTGCAAAGAAAAAAAATTCTTTTTCAATGTTTATTTATATTTTAGGAATTTATTTATTCAAATTGTGGTCTATAAATTCTTGAAATAAAATATAAATAACAAAAGAGAATTTCCACCTAATATTTCACCTCTCAACCAAATCCTTGGCAACTACCTCAAGATCTTTCACCTAAGCAATGCTTGCTACTCTAACATTAAGAGCCATTACAAGCTTTGATACCATGCTGTCAATTCTATATTAGTGATTGAAATATCAACATCTTTAAATTAGTTACATTTAAGAAGACAAGCAAAAGATAAATTATGACTATAAAAATAATACTTAGATTTGATGGTATAGAAATAAATTAGCAAGAAATCTAAATTTAACTAAAAGCCAAGAAACTTATTAAAGATGTATATGTATTATTGAAATAATTAAGATAGTAATAAAGTTGATAGTTTTTTATATAAATAATATTTAAAATATAAATATTAAATATTGATTTCAGTTGATTTTCTTTAATTTTATTTTATTATTTGAAATAATAAATATACTATAAAAATATTCATTAAAAATATTTAAATTAAAAAAAAGAATATCCAAAAAAAACAACACAAAAGATCTAATAGATCTAAAGTTGTAAAAGAATTTTAAAAAAAAAAACAAAAAACGAAAAACAAAACAAACCAAACTAAACCAAACAAAACAAGAATATTGTTATTGATATTTTTTTAATTATTTTGGTAAGTGATGTTATTTCTAAATATAAATTTTGAATAATTATTATACATTATAAACCTTTATACATGAAAT
This sequence comes from Physcomitrium patens, assembly GCF_059467195.1. Lineage (NCBI taxonomy): Eukaryota > Viridiplantae > Streptophyta > Bryopsida > Funariales > Funariaceae > Physcomitrium > Physcomitrium patens. The sequence goes on along the minus strand of NC_143424.1, from coordinate 15,796,134 downwards.
TCTTATGCAAATTTACCATTGAGTTATTACTTTTAATTTTTGTCACAATATGGTTTTTATAAATTTAATTTTTAAAAACAAAAAAACATCTAATTTAAAGCTAAATCCAAATTTTTAATCATATTATAAGTATTTTAACAAAATCATCACATAATATAATCTAGTTATATTTTAAATTTTCTAGAAAAAAATATATTTGAATTTACTAATTTTATTGTTTCAAAAAGTCATATGGCATTTAATCACAATATTACATTGTTGTTAAAGAAAATCTTCTTAATTTTGATTATTTATTCTTGATTATGGAACAAAAATACTTCAAGTTCTTAAGCAAAAAAAAAATTAAAATTTTATTACTAAAAATAGAATTAAATAAAAATCTATCAAAATAAATAAAATAAAATAAAATATCAAAAAAAATATAAAATAATGTTTAATATTTGTAAAATTTCAATATAGATATATATAAAATATAAAATTTATAGTTCTATTAGAATAGAATATTAAACTTATAGAAGAGATAAAAATATTTTATTTTCGGATATAAATGGTGTAATATATATTTATTTCTATAATAAGAAAAAAATAGACATAATTATTTTAAAAGTGCCATATTTTTATATTTGATCATTTTAAATATTTCATCAAAATAAAGAAATAAATATTTAACTAGTATTTACACCACATGAATATGATAGTATTATGATTTTATGTTATTTGGAATAATACAAGATATAATTTGGTCCTAAAGAAGACTAAAATATTTTTGGATAATTAGAATTGGTCTATTAATGAATGCAATGTATCTAAATGCTTTGTAATGGTAACAAACGTTTGTTTATTTTAAAGTAAAATTAGGGTATTTACATTTTATTAAAAAATAGAATAAAGTAGGTTAACACTCTTCTTAACTTTCATATTTTATTCTAGAAATGCTTAAAGAATTGTGTATTAGTTTGGTTGATGTTGTATTTTTACTATTTGTAATTTTACTATATTTTCAAATCTACAATATAGCAAGATTCATATTTAAGTTTGTTTAGCAAGATTATATTTAATGTTGATTAATTGAAAATACCCTAACATTAAATTATTTATAATGTTTAGCAAGATTATATATAATGTGTTTTAGTAGAATAATTTAATGTTAGGATAATTATTTTAAAGTAAAATTAGGGTATTTACATTTCAGCCTAAATAACATTAAATTATTCTACTAAAACAATGTTTTCATTTCATTTTCATCATCTTAATGTGGTTGAATAATAACTAATATAGGTCTTGTGGTTATTAAATCTAATAATTGTAGGGTCATGATATTAAGTACAATTAAATCAATATATAAAGTACTACAATTCTGAGGTCTTAGACTTAAATAGTAATATTTATCTATTCTTATTTCAACTAAAAGATACTATCAGAAATTTCAAATCATAGAATATGTTGGATAAGAAAAGATAAAGCGATTATTAATTAAGCACTAAATTTGTATATGCATGGCATGCATAAGACCAGTAATAAATAAACATTGCTAAAATTTGGCAATAATATTAGCAAGAGTTAAAATAAATAGTATGTTATTTATGTGTAAATATGTATATATATATATATATATATATATAGTATTAACTCCAAATTGGTTGAATATTGATTTCGTGCATGTTTAGCATGTATACAACAAGTAATACATAAAATTATTGATATAATTAAGTATAGAAACTTCTCTTCCACCTAAATATGAAAACATGATGGTATTGGAAGGGCAACATGTGTCATGAGTGTGCATTATGGAAATCTAGTACACACTATTAGGAGGTTTTTAATTTGCTTATCAGACAATGTACTGCAAGCTGACCAGTTGTGTTTATAATTCAGTGACATCTGACATAGTATCTGATTTTGTATCAAGAGTACACTTGTGAACCCTCTTTGCAATAGCTTGACATCTTCAAGTAAATGTAAAACATACAAGACTTATCAACATTGCAATCCTGGTTACTTAAGAAACTTCGGGTGTAGATAATCTGCATTACAACCCACATTATTTAATATATCTTCACTAGATCGATTGCAGTGTGTTGAGGATACAATGATGAAAAAATACACTGCACAGCCTTTAACTTCCGAACTGTCAGTTACGCTACATTGAGGCACTCCACACAGAGGCGTAAGTGAGAAACAAGAGACAATGTACCGAAGAATGTCGGAAAAGGAAGGAAATGCCACATGAATACAAACAATTTCTCCCTGAATAAACACTAAACCACGAAGAGATTGTGCGTTCAAGAGAAGATGTGTCGCATATACTGTCAATCATAGCAGTCATGGTGAAACTGTTTCCGGGTCGTCAGGGAGGCTTCATGCATCGCTTAAATGCACACGAACCAACCTTTCATGTTGAATTACAACGACCCTAATCATAAATTCAGAACTAGTGTAGCGTTGCAGTACAAATATCAAATAGAGCAGCTAAGAACAAATTAATTCTCAACCGTTGTACTTGCCCCAATCCAAAAGAAATTGTGCATAAGCACCTCAAATACTTAATTTATCTCTTCAAAGCACTAAGTTCATCAGGATACGGGGTATATTACAGAATATGTAACTTGAAACAGTAACTAGCAGGCACCCTTCACGAGGGACCATGATCTTTATCAAGACGTTTGATATCAAGAATCAATTAAAGAAAAAAAACGGTACCGCACCGGAACGCCTCCCAGCTTATGATATCTACCACCGGTTCAGAAATGGAAGGATGGGGTATCACCGTCCTTGCATGAGACACATCGCAAACATCACCCTTCCTACAAATCTGTATGATGGGCCAAAACTTTATCTTATTCTTGCACTCAGCTTTTACTTGTTCCATCCGAGGCCTGTACCAGTATCGACTTCGGATCGATATGCTCCACTTTGTCACAGTCGCCAATAAGGTCCTTTGCAGTTGCCGCACCCGATTGTGAACTACTAGATTCCGCAGCGCCACCGAGCTCAGAACCTCTCTTGGGCACTTTTATTTCTAACAATTTCTCCACTGGGGTACGACAAACGGGGCAGCGATTGGTTTGGAATCTCAATACCTTGGCGCATTCACTACACATACACTGTAAGCCATTCCCATCCCAATAACACACCCTTCATTAGTAGGATGCAGATAAGCCCCTGGAAACTTGTGGCATTGTCAATGTTGCAATCGTTGTTCAACTCAAGTATCAATATAATATAAATGGGACTTACACTCACTAAAAAAAGTAAGTAAAAGAAAATGAAGAAGAAGAAGACGAAGAAGAAGAATGTCAAGAAGGCTGCCACACGGAACAAGAAAAAGATGTGCCAGTATCGTTTTTTTTCTAAAATCGAGCAGAACTTTATGGAATTTTTCTTGTAATCAGATTGTTGGCGAGTAGAAACCTTCAAGAGTTACATTTCTTTCCCCGTTAGTTTAGGCAAATTAAGTAAATCCAAACAGGAACAAGCAGTCTCACCATGTGTCGACAAGGCAGAACAGTGGTATCCCGAGGTTCTGACATACACACGACGCATGCTTTCCCAGCAACAGTGCCATCAAAATTACCACCTATTCCACTGTTATCGATTCCATAGATTTCTTGTAGCTCATATCGGAGGCCAGAGATCCAAAGAATTTGCTTCACCACCCGCACCTGGTATGAATCATCGTCCTTCTTCTCAATAGTTGCTTGTGTGATCTGTGCGTGCACCCAGTCTGGTAGGGGAGCTCCAAGAGGCAATGATTCTCGCGGCGGCTCATCAGCTGGGGGCGACTTTGGCAATGTTTCCATTCGGATCACTAATGGAAATACGTAGTGTTCTCCTCCTTTCAACAATTCTTTTTCACCGAACTTAGAAAACTTGACGCCTGTTCCTGGAGCCTGCCTGAACTTTTGTCCCAGACCTTTCTCAAATTCAGATCGCAATGGTGTGTAGGCATCGGGCTTCACTGGTGATAGGCTGCAGTCTGCACCCTCTTCTGCAAGGAAAAAGATACATATGCTGCACAAAGCGTCACGTAAAAAAAATAAGCATGACGAATTAATGACATCTCGGGACCAGAATAAAACTAAGAATGTTTTTGAAGTAATATGTAGTCAATAACAACCAGATGCATGGACAGAAGGACTCAAAACCGAGATCATGACTTTAAGTGCCTTCAACTACCAATTCGTATGCGTTCTCCGCAACTTCCAATTTCACAAAATCATCCGCAATTCGAGTCCGGGAAAGCGTTTGATCGTGTGAAAAGGGCAGATAACTCAGAAAGCTCGTGTATTCCTATAGCCTGAGCAGATATTCACGAGCTTTTCGCAATCCAAGTAATTCTCTTCAGCCTCTAAGAGGAATTAGAACTGCGAATGCAAACTACCTCCCACCGTCCATCGAAAGTCAAGTTCTCAAGAAACTGACCTTCCAGCAGCAGTAGCATCAAAGGAGAAAGACACCAAATAAGAACCGCGATTTTCTTCGTCTTTCTCCAGCCGGAGTGTAGCCTTCTTCAAATTCACAGTATTCTGGATGGTACTAGCTCTCTGATGCTCTACAACTTCCAAGGGTCGTGGAGGCTGAGACACAGGGTGTGAAGGCATTCCACCTGGTTGACTATACAATTGCGGCGGAGGCAGATTTATCATGAATTGCCCATTGCTTTGGATAAAATTTTGTGAGTAAAATTGTGAAGGCGGTATCAGACCATTATAGTGATGATATGAATAGTAACGAACATTAGGTGGATACATTCCAGGACCTGGGGGCGGGGCATGCCCACCAGGGTACCTATGCGGAGCAGGATACATCCGAGGTGGAGGCGGATGGCCAGGGCTTTGGGACAAAATATGGCTGTTGCGCCGACCACTGCTTGACGAATTCCCCATAGCACGGCAGCCACCCCCACACCCCGAAATACAATTCTACTCGCTATGCAAGCTAACAATCCAACTCAATCCTTGGTCATTTCCTACACCCACACTTCCATTCCAACTTTTGGTCAATCCCAATTGCACTCCACTCTCCAAAACTAATCCCCTAATTACAAAAAAAAAAAAAAAAAAAAAAAAAAAAAACTGCTATAAGCCACAAAAGGTCAACATAACCTCACACGCCCTCGCCACTCCATCTAAACGCGGCTCCCACCCAATTCGCCACCCTAAAAACCCTAAGCAATCCCTGATTCACACTCCTGCGTCCCCCACCACTCTCGCTCAATTGATCTTCAATTGCCACGCTCCGTCCCCACGTCCGCAATTCTCAACCTCCCAAGGCCACACCAAACCCCAACTTCTGCACTACCAACAAACCCATCCAAACCCAACAGCGAAACTGCTCAATATTGTAAACCCACAACCTCCACCCGGGGTTTTCTACTGGGTAGCAATTGCCCCCAAGAATCCGACGCGCATCTGCACGCGACGGATCGAGCAATGACCTCGCAAGGAAGCAGGGCACGATCTGCCGCTGTGATTGAGTTCAAGACCAGTTTCCACACACTTCCCCGTGGGACCCGCGCTGGGTGGAGCATAAAAGAATCATTATGACGGAAGGATAACTTTTTATCCTGGCCCCGTTCGTAAAGACGCCGCTTTAGGAACCTCAACTCAACGACGTAGAAACGGCCGCTGCCCGAGATCGATCCCATGATGCATGCGCGCGGGGCGTGTTCACCTTGCCACGCTCGTTCAGGACGTGTACCACCGCCCATATATACGAATACGTATCGTAATTGATAGTCTTCGTCGTATATTATTCCCTCTAATCTTGTTTTATAAATAGATGTTGAACAATCAGTATTACACGGCATTGGATACTGGGAACGAGGGAGGTTATTTTATTCAACTGTTGGTCTTGTTCAAAAATATCTTACTCACATTTCAAAGGTCACTTTGAATGCTTTGATTTTTTTTCTCACTATATATAGACATCCTGTTTTCAATGAGTTGGGATGTAAAAGAATATGGGTAGTTGACATTTCGTGTGAGCCATTTGTAATTTATGTCTATTTTTTAAAAATATAAGTGAACAATGTATGAATAATTAGACAAACTGAGGCTAATTGTTTTAAAGCGTTGGCTGTAATTTAAACAAGTTTCTAGAAGGGTGTGTGAATGCACTGATTAATGAACAAAACACGAAGATATAAATAAGTTTCAGTAAATCATGTGTAACTCCTAAATTAATTTGAACCGATTTTTAAAATAACTTTGATAGCAAAACTTAATATTTTGAAAGTGAGCAATAATTTTCATTATTTTTATTATGTTTGTCAACTTTGGACTATGTGATTCTTATAAATTAGTAATTATACTTTCAAACTATATTGTTACTTAAAATATTTTTAAAACTAATTATAGACTTTTTAACTATTTCTTATTTCAATTGGAGTATATTTAAAAATAATAATATAGATATTATTTCATCTCATGCCCTACACATTACACAATATCCAATATTAGAACTAATAATAACTATGCATTAAATGATCTTATTAGTAATATCTAGTACTAAAAAAATCTTGCTCCAAAATTCAATTAAAAGAAATTGGTTGACAATCCCTATGCTAATGATTTTTGTACATAAAGATTAATTCAAATGCCTAAATAATTTACATGATTCCTTTGAAAAATTTGATACTTAGTATAATTCTTAATTTTTTATTATTTATTAAAATATTTAAAGTTACATAAAATAATCATGTAATCTATTCTTTATAAGCTATTAAAAAGAAATTTTTTTGTAATATATATATATATATATATATATATATATATATATATACTTAAAGTAATCTTCCTGACAATATTTAAAAATAGAGATTCAATCTATAATTACAAACACTAAGTATTTATTCTAAAGGTTTAAACTATTTGTAACAAAATCTTTTGATACTAATTACTATAGTTATTTCAAACAAAGTGGTTGTAGCAAATCATGTGGTTGATGCCTTAAAATCTTAGTTTTCTTATATAATAAAAATATAAAGAAGTAATTTTATATCCATTATTTATTTATTTTTGATCGCTAATAAAATATACACAAAAATTCTTTAATTTTACTAAAATCAATACATCAAATATATAAAAATTTAAAACATCAAAGTAATCAATTATATAACTATTACAAATTTATTTATTATTAGCTTCAATATATATAGGGAGTTGTGAAAGCCATACCCCAATTTTGGTAAAACCACACCACTCTTTCTATCTCATAATCTATTTTGCACATGTTCTTTATCTTCCAATAAAAATAAAAATACACAAATACACAAACAATCTATAAGTCACATAAAAATATTATTCATAAATTTAGTTATTTAAAAAATAAAAAATAATAATAAAGATAATATTTTCTTTAATTTACACTATTTTCAAAATTAAAATTTTATTTTCTAAATTTTCAATGATCAATTGTAAAATAAATTTCTCTCTAGTTAATTATAATTTGAAATTAGAAATTTTTATTTAGAAACTAATAAATCCTCATACTTTGAATACTTTAATTGTATTTAATTACTGTAACCACTCTTACACCATAGAAAATCTACTAAATCCTAATTAAGCCATACTACCATTCTCAAGCATGTGCATGGAGGCAGTGGTAGGGTAGAGATGGAAGTCGTGATAGTAGCTAGGAATAGAGTCGAAGACAAGGGACATGTATCAAGGACAAGAACATGATAAAGACAAATAAAAAAGTGAGACTTCTCTCATAGAAAGATGACAAAATAGAAATAACTTGATATATATATTAAAAAAGAAACTAGAATGGCTATTGTCAAAAGTCAAGAAAACTAGAGACCCTTCAAACTAGATTGGAAGCAAGAAAAGAATTGACAAGAGTGAAGAAGGCTTCATTCTTATCTCTATATATACTATCTAACTAGGGGCTACATGGCGACATTCTATAGGACCTCCAATATATGTTGACTTTGTAGGATACATGCCTTGACTTACAAGGCAAGTTTTTCTACGTGTGGGCCACATAGTTAGCTTGGTCTTCAAGCTAACAACATGTGTGGCACATGGCCAACTTGTTGACGACGTTTCTAATCCCAAAAAGTCAATTAAAGACACCTATAAAGTCAAAGCAGCGTCTATTAAGCTGCTATGAAGCTTCCATACCAAATACTATAGAATTAATTTACTTTTATCTACTTTTATTTACCTCTATCTATTTATACATGTAATTATTGGCTTACATGTATATGTCCGTGATATTACCCCCCCTTCTAGGGACGAGTTTCACGAGGAGCGGTAATCATATGTTGAGGAAAACTATGATGCGACAAATTGTATTTGCTACATATTCTGATCTTTGTTCTCTTCGAAGATGATTGATAGGGCCTCTTAATCATCATTAGTGTCCCATACCAAGGTGGGAAGACCACCCAGTTATTTGATCATTGTTAACGCCTTCATAACTTCCTTCGAATAAAATATTTGGAACACCATCAGAAGTTGTTCCTACCTCTAGTAAAATCACCAAACATCGGGAGTCCCCTCCAAGGTCGTGATACCAAATGAGTTGTATCTCGCCATCTATTCGAGGAAGAACATGTCATTCTTGAAGATCTTCATCTCGATTGTCTCATCTTGAAGGTTCTGACAATCGTAATGTATCGTCTGACAGATCAGCAAACAAAGGCTCTTGAGTCAAATTGGCTAGTTGTTGGTTCTCCATTTCCTAAGCATCACAACTACAAAGAAGCTACAAACAAGGATTGAAAGTAGAATGTTATCTTGCTTAGATCTTGTTTTTTTTATAAGGAAGGTTTTCATCTTGATTTTGATGGATGTCATTGATGAAAAGCCTCCACCGCCTTCGTTGCATTTGCAAGATTCTTTACTGGCTCCCATGTGTGTTCACTAATATCATATCAGCGCTAATGGACAAGATATTCTAATTTATTTCGGCATTGCCTTGAATCTAAGAGTTCTTCCACTTCAAAGTCTTCATTATTGTCTACTTCTATAGGAGAAGGTGGAGCTTGTCTTCTTCTTGGTATGTCCATTGTCTTGTATGGTTCAAGAAGAGATAGGTGAAATATTAGATGAATTTTTACTGACTTCGGTAAATATAAAGGATATGCAACTGCATTGATTTATATAGAAATAGAAAATGGTCGAAGCCTTCAATAGTCCAACTTGTCACAAGGATGAATGGTCTTGATATTACGACGAAGTAACCATACCTTATCACCCATGTAGAATGGTGGTTGTTCATTTCGACATACATCCGCATTGACATTTTGTTATTCTTGAGTTTCTTTTAACTGCGCCTTCATCGTTGCATGTAGCTCTGACAAATGAATTGCCAAATCTTTCGCAGTAGGATTATCAATTTTTGAAAAGTCAAAAGTATCAAGTCATGGATGATAACCATAATTAGCAAAGAAAGGTGTTTGTTTTGTAGAAGAATGAACCATATTATTGTAAGCAAACTTTGTCAATGGCAAAAGAGTTTTCCAATCATCTAGTTGGTAGTTAATGGTACATCTTAAATACTACTCCAAAACTTGATTAACACGCTCCGTTTGTCCATCAATTTGAGGATGGAATGTCAAAGATAGTTTTATATGCACTTTTAGAATCTTGAAAAGAGTCCGCCAAAATCTTGATACAAATTGAGTTCTCCTATGTAATATAATATCCTTGAATAATCCATAATAGAGATAGATATTGTCAAGAAAGAGCTTAGCTGTTTTTCCACATGTGATAGATTTTGTACATAGTAAAAAATGTGCCATCTTGGTAAAACGATCTACTATCATAAATATAGAGTCATAAGAACCTAAGATTAAAAGATCTGTGATGAAATCCATAGAAATAGAAGACCATGGTTGTTCTAGAATGGATAATGGTTGAAAAAATCCATAAGGTCGATGACGAGGAATTTTTGATCTTGAGCAAACATCACAAGATTGTACAAAATCTTTGACTGCTTTCTACATTTGTGGCCACCAAAAGTCTCTAGATATTAGTTCCAAAGTTTTATTATATCCAAAATGTCCTGCTTCTAGAAAGTCATGACGAGCTTGAAGAACATGTAATCGAGCTTCATCTTCTGGAACATATAGGCGTCCCTCAAAATATAGTAGATTCTTCTAGAATTCAAACTTGGAAGTATCATGAGACTTTGAAGGATTTTTTTTCATATCACGAATAAGAGGATCATAAGACATACTTGACTGAACTTGCTTAATAAAAGTTGAATCAACAGTTAATGTTGATTTCATTGCTCGAAGATAAAGATGCTTTGGCTTCAAGAGAATTATTCGTTGTTGATCAAAAGCAACATCTCCTTCCTTTGGTACAAGATAAGATTGTTTAGAAAGTGCATCTGACAAACCTTGTTATTTTCCTGGTCAATAAGTGATCTTGAATTCGAATCTTGACAAAGACATACTCCAATGGGCTTGGCGACGATTCAAAACACATGCTGACATAAAATATTCAAGATTCTTGTGATCCATATACACTGTGACTGAGCTAGAAGCACCTTCTAGATAATGGCACTATTCTTGAAATGAATCCACGATTGCAAGAAGTTCTTTGTTATAAATCTCGTAGTTGATCTTGGCTATTGAAAATTTTCTGGAATGAAAAGCTATTGGATGAAGTTTATCATCTATTTCGATTTATGAAAATACGACACCCAAAGCAAAATCTGATGCGTCTGTTTCCATAAAAAAATGGCTTAAAAAAATCAACGCAATACAAGATTGATGTAGAAATAAAGGTTGTTTTCAAAGCATCAAATATTACTTCTGCTTCTTGATTCCATTGAAGTTTGTCTTTGCAAGTCAAATATGTAAGTGGAGCTGCAACTTGAGAGAAGTCTTTGATGAAGATCCGATAGTAGTTGGCAAATCCCAAAAAACATTGGACATCTCTTACCATTTTTGGGATCTTTCAATCCATAATAGTTTGAACTTTCTTAGGATCCATCATAAGTCCATCATTTGAAATGATGTATCTTAAGAAGTTGACTTGAGTAGTATGAAATACACACTTTTCTATCTTGGCATAGAGTCCTGCATCTCTTAGTTTTTGTAATACTTGGCGAACATGAAGTTCATGTTCTTCAGGGTTCTAAGAATAGATTAAGATGTCGCTTAGGTAATAGATAACAAAATCATCTAAAAACTCTCGAAAGACATTGTTGTTTAGATGTTGGAATGCTATTGGTGCATTTGTAAGTCCAAAAGGCATAACTTTGTATTCAAAATGTCCATACTTTGTTCGAAACGCAGTCTTCCATTCATCTCTTTCTTTGATGCATACCAAATTGTCTGCTCCTCGTAGATCTATTTTTGTATAGAGCTTAGCTTGATTCAATTGATCAAGGAGTCCAGATATCAAAGGTAGTGAGTACTTATTTTTTTATAATGATTTTGTTGAATCCTCGATAATCAAGACACATTCGTAATAATCCATCTTTTTTTTTCACAAATAAAATTGGAGCTCCTGCTAGAGATTTGGAACGGCATATGAAATTCTTGGCCAAATTCTCTTCAATATACTCCTTGAGTTCAACCAACTCATTTTGAGATAAATTGTAGATTGGTCCAAATGGCAGTTGTGCTCCTTCTTAAAGGTCGATTGAGTAGTCATAGAAATGATGTTCTGAAAGAGTATCTGCATTCTTTTTCTCAAATACATCTTAAAAAACTTGATATTGGTTTGGAATGCCACTTCAAGTGTTTCCACCAATAGAAACAAGTGTGGCATAAATCACATAAGGTGATCCTTCTTTTGCAACATACAAGAAAGTACTTGCACCTACAAATATAGGTTTAATTATACTAGACTTATGAATTTCTACTTAATTAACTACACTCTTAGTTATATTTTTAAAAAAATCAAGACTACAAGAAGTTTAATCTATTTTAGGATTATATTTTTTTAGCCATGATAAACCTAAAATGATTGGATTAGAAGGAGATCTAATGATATTAAATATTATAAAGCTACTATGACCATTAGTTGTTATTTTTATAGGAAGGATTTCATGAGTAACATCTCTTGAAGACAACGGACGACCATCTATGACTTCTATATGAACAGGTTTAGTTTTTTTTACTAAAATTATGCTATATCTTTTAGCAAATTTTTCATCTAAGAAACATGCTGAGGCTCTTGAATCTAGCAAGGCAGAGGCTTTGAGATATTTAGGTCGTAGAATAACATTTATTGTAAAACATGGAGAGGGTTCTGAGGAGAGGATAAGACCTTCACTAGGCGTTGTACAAGGTTCCACCCGCACGGTCTCTATTGTAACTTGACAAATTCGTTTTCTGACATGCTATCTTCTTTGATCGTCGTATTCATCATTTTATGGTTGTGTTGCTTCTTTGGACAATGGTGAGCATTATGCTTAAGTTCTCTTTAATATAAGCACAATCCTTCTTGACGACGACAAGTCTTTTCTTGCTTAGTAAGAGGTTTGAAACGTACTACATCAATTTGCATATCCTCTACTTCTGAATGTATGTGTTGAAGAGGCGATTGTCATACTTCACAGCAAAGTCAATTGCTTGACTCAATGTTTGAAGATTAGGTAAGTTGAGCATTAATATTTTTACCTCATATTATAATCTGTAAAGAAATTGGCTAATAAATGCAGTATCATCCCACTTGATATCAGTTACAAGTTGTCAAAATTGTGAAGCATACAACGTTACTGATCGATTGCCTTGTCGTAAAATACAGATCTTATTGGTTGCAATACAAATTTCATCATGTTTTCCATATATAGATCAAAACTCTGTCAGAAAAGCCTCTAGATTATCTAATATTAGATCTCGTCGTTCAAGAAAAGATGAAAACCATGATAATACTGAACCTAAAAGAAGTGTATCAATGAATCTAACTTGCGATCTTGGAATTGGATAGCTTTGGGGTTGAAGTTCAATCACAAGTTGCACTTAATTGATAAATCCTTGAAACTTGGATCTAATGCTATCAAACTTCTCGGATAGAGCAATTCTTGGTTCTCTAATACTGGAAGGGCGTTCCTCCATAGGAGAAGGGACATGTTTTGGTGCAGATGTTGAAGCAGCTCCAATCATTTCTATATCTTCACTTCCTGCCAATTTTATTGCTCCTTTTGGTTGTAAATTGAGTTGATGTATCGTAAGCATTAATTCCCTCAATTGCTCTAGCATTTATGCCATTGCACTCTTCATTCCAGCAAGTTCTGCCATGATAACACTTAGAAAAGAGAAGATGTCTAATATCGCTCAAGACAAATAGAAGCGAGGACTTGAGAACAAAGAAAATACTAAGGACAATATCAGTTTAGAAGAGGATAATCCGCAACTTCTAATATGCTTGTGTCTTATCAAGAAAAAGAGGTAATCCACTCTTAATCAAGATTAGACAAAGCTTTGATATTGAAGGTGTAATTTTGTCAATTTGTCAAGGACAAGAACATGATAAAGACAAATAAACAAGTAAGACTTCTCTCATAGAAAGATGACAAAATAGAAATAATTTAATATATATATTAAGAAAGAAATTGGAATGGCTATTGCCAAAAGCCAAGAAAACTAGAGACCCTTGAAACTAGACTGTAAGCAAGAAAGGAATTGACAAAAGTGAAGAAGGCTTCATTCTTGTCTCTATATATACTATCTAACTAGGAGCTATGTGGCAACGTTCTTTAGGACCTCCAATATGTATTGACTTTGTAGGACACATGTCTTGACTTACAAGGTAAATTTTTCTACGTGTGGACCACATAGTTAGCTTGATCTTCAAGTTAACAATATGTGTGGCACATGGCCAACTTGTTGACAACGTTTCTAATCCCAAAAAGTCAATTAAATACACCTATAAAGTCAAAGTAGCATCTATGAAGCTTCTAAGAAGCTTTCATACCAAATACTGTAGAATTAACTTACTTTTATCTATTTTTATTTACTTCTACCTATTTATACATGTAATTATTAGCTTATATGCATATGTTCGTGGCAACATGTAGAAAATGAATCATGAGGTACAAAAAGAAATATGGTTTTAACATCTCTCTCATTATAGATATATATATATATATATATATATATATATATATATATAGGTGTGTGTGTGTCTGTGTATGTATATGTATAATTCCATTTTCAATTGTATAATCAAATTTGATTTCCTAATACTAAATTTTTATTTATTTACTTTTTCAATAATATAATTTTTTCAATAAGGTATAAAGTATAATTATTAAGTTTTTTTCTTTAACAAATTTCTAAGATTATATGTAATAATAGATTAAAAAAATATCACGATTTACTTGAAGAAAATTGACATAAAATAATATTATATGCTAATTAAAAAATTCATGTATTTTTATAAATAAACAACTTTTGCATCAACAAAGAATTAAATTGAGTTATATATAAATAATAAGTATTCAATTTAATTCTTTGTTGATGCAAAAGTTGTTTATTTATAAAAATACATGAATTTTTTAATTAGCATATAATATTATTTTATGTCAATTTTCTTCAAGTAAATCGTGATATTTTTTTAAAACGTGTCTTAATATCCAATAGATTTATATTAAAACAAAATTGTAGCTAATTCTTATAATAAAATATTTTAACATACAGAAGAACAAACCTTCAACAAATTATATATTATAAGAGTAATAATTAAATTAAAAAATTAAATTCCTATGCTTCCAAAAAATATAATCGCTTTAATCTATATTTATAAATAAATCTTATAATATTAAAAAAGCTTCTTTATCTTTATTGATCTTTAAAAAAAATATCTTTAATCTTACTAATATAACTTAAAATAAACATACTTTGTAAAAAAATCTTTTCAATATCATATACATATTTTTTTATCTTCTATATATAATATCTTTCCTAAAAAAGTTATGTGTATTAACCAATTTATCTAATATATTCAAAATCATAGAAGTTCAAGAGTTTTTAAATTTTAAAAAGATTGAATAATGTCAAAAGAAATATCTAATGTTTTATTTATTATGATTACATCAAACTATTAAAATTATTTAACACTATTTCTAATGCTTTAAATTTATCTATTCATGACTTTAATAAATATTTTAAAAATTAATTTTATAAATATTATATTTTTTATTTAAAATATATGTAATACATATCGAAGTATTATAGTGTTTTAATATTATGGTGTTTAAACACTCTCATAAAATATTCACATAATGCATTTTGATTTTTAAAGATTTTTTTATGATTATTTTTAATTATAAGATATTAAATATTGCAATATTAGAAGGTAGAAAACACATATTTTTAGTGATAAGTTGATAGTATCTAGCCTCATGGTGTCTATTATGATTAAACATTGTTATGTTTAAAGAGGATTTTATTAAAAGTTAAAGTTTCATTTCATAATTTTCTTTTTTCTTGTTACATCAATATTTTGTAATATGTTTTGAATAATTACTGTAAAAATTATGTTTTTATTTTTTTAGTGATTTCTTTGAGCATTAGTAATTTTAACCAAGTTGCATCATTTTGCATTAGATCATCTTATTTTTTTGGTTTTGAGTATTAAATATTTTTATTGGAGAAATATGATGTGTGTGTGTGTGTGTGTGTATATATATATATATATATATATGTGTGTGTGTGTCCTTTTAGATAGTTAAGAAAAATATTTAAAATATATATTTTTCACATTTTCTATTATATTTTATATTTTTATATTAATTTTTTTTTCAGAAATGTTTTAATAATATAGAAGTTTTAGAAGAAAAAAACTGAGTTTGGAACTATGTGAATCTTTTTACTATTACTGATAAGATATTTATAATTCAAAAAGTTCAATCAATTGTATCTATTATAAAAAAATATTAATTTATATTTTTTTTAAATACAAAACGTAGTTAGAACTATCATTTTACATTAAATTAAATTTTCGTTCAAAATATGTCTAAAGTGTTAAGAGACAAATAGTTTTTATTTTTAAATTTCATGAAATATTGCTTTAGTCATAATTTTTTACAAATACTAAAACTGGTACATGCAAGTAAATTTAATTATGATAAGAACACCATGATGTTTAAAGATATCAAATCAAAGGTGGTAATTTTTTGTTTTTTAATGAAAAATATTAATTAAGAATCAAAGTAGTCTAATTGCTACATAATCAAAGAATAAAATTTTCAATTAATGTTAAATAAATGTATATATGTAACAAAAAATTTACAAATGCATAGACAAAAAATAAATGAATAATTAAATAAATAAATATCAATAAGTACAAGAATAAATTATCAAATTACAAACAACATTAAAATGCAAGATAAAAAAAAACTATACAATATTTGGATTGTTCCAAAACATCTTTTAGTAATACCAAACTATGTTTCTGTTATGACTTCTTGTTTATACTATTTCAACTAGGTTCGAAAGGTAATTTATAAAAAATGTCAAACATTATACAATACTTTAAAAGTCTTAAGATTTTTTTATAGAATTTTTCAAAAGGATACAAAGCTATAGATGTGGAGAGCTATTAAAGCTCTTTAAGTATTAAATAATATTTTCAATAGTTCTTACAAATTTCTATAGAAAAGACTTCAAATATATAATAAATTTAATCCTACTTTAAAAAAAATTAAATACATTTGAGGTCATTATTTATTTAATTATCATGATAAAACTCAGATTTTAGTATTTAAATGTATTAAATTTCTTAGCATGCTGTTTATAAAAATGTTATACATATATAAATATAAATATATATTTTATTACATATCTTATATATATATATATATATATATATATATATTTATATACATATATTTAATCCATAAGGATGCAACACATTTAGTAAAAAATCGATCTAACTTATCAAATTCATCCCTCTATAATCATTAATTTATGAATCACAATTTACAACATAAATCCATATAATTGTTTTTAGAATCCAATATTTTAATGCATGACTTAGAGATAAGAAATCAGACAATGAAGCCTTGTTTTACATAAAAATAATTATAATATCTGTTATTGAATACAAAGAAGCTAGAGAGCCTTGAATCAATATTAAAATTTAAAATATGTATAGATGAAACTATAAACCACTTTAGTCCTACATCCATATTCATTGGGTAACAAGAATGTTATGTAGAAGATACTTAAAGGTTTTGAGGTTTGCAAAATAAACACTTAAGTTATAAACACTTTCAAGGTTTTTGCTTTTAATTTTTTTAAAAATATACTAAAAATGAATTAATATAAATATAGAAAATATATTAATTTAATAGACAATTAAATAATAATAAAATAAATAAAAATATTTATTAGATATTTATATATAATATTATTTACTTATATTTACATCCATTTATTTAATTTGTACATATAATTATAGCAATTTCATTGTAAAAATAAAGCATATTTTATTTTAAAAATAAATTTAGCTATTACATTACATTATTAACTAAAATAATATTTAATATTAAAACTATATATACTTCTATTATTTATCAAAAATATTCTACTATGAATCTATTTTTATAAATTTATTATTAAATTTAGAGATATAATATTTAAAACTCATATAAATAATTCATAATATATATATATATATATATATATATGCATATTTAAATGGATTTTTTATATCTAAATATATAATAATATGAAATTTTATGTTATCGAATTTGCAAATAATTCTATATAATAAAAAAATGATTCAATCCAGTACTAAATTATAGTATATAAAAGCCACTTTTTTATACAAAATAAAAATTGAACTAAAAATTATTCAAGTACATTTTTAAGTTTTACAAGGTGGATATTTAATAACTTCAATTAATAGATAAAATTAATTTTATAAAGCTGAAAAGATATTTAATAACTTCAATTAATAAATTAAATTAATTTTATAAAGCTGAAAAGATATTTAATTTTATATATGAAACAAATTAAGATTAATCATATATATATATATATATAACAGACATTTAAATAACAAAAAAAAAAGAAAAAAAAAATGTGTCTTATTGTTGTAGGACATAAGATATGATTGAGAGTATTTATAAAATATGATTTGAGTTGTAAGTATTTTGGTTATATTTAAAAATCAAACTATGATCTAATAAACTTAAATTTTAAGAAATAAATATAAATCGGATGCCTTTGAGTAGAATAGTTACAAATGTGCCTTTTATCTGTAAAAAGGTTAAAATAAAAATTTGCATCTATAATTTTTTTTTATGCAATAATTTTTTTCAATAATATGTTTTAATGATCAACAATTGTAAATATGGTGGTTGAGAGTTACCTGTTTATTCAATTACAATATCTAATCTGTTCTACCATCTAACGCCAAAGTTAAATGAACTTAATGAAGGAGACCTTGTACAGAAATTCCCTGCCAATAGATAAATGCATTTACTGAAAGGAAAGTATGTTAAAAACATAGTTTTGCTAGTGTTAAGATTATAGAATGCCTCTGGGAAGAATAAACCAAAACATAACTTTTTTGTGGTTCATGTTGCAGCAAAGAATATCTTCACATGTTGCAGCAAAGAATATCTTCACATGTTGCAAAGAATCCAGAAAGCAAGATGAATGTCCTCACTTGGGAACTAAATCAGATCTGACACTATATCCAAAACAGGAAAGTCCAAAAAAGTACGTTTTTTTCCATCGAATCAGTAAAATAAGTAGTTTATTTAGAATAATTAACTAATCTGAACTGGAATTCCACATTTCCTTCGTTGGATATGTGCATGGAAAGTCCATCAGAGGCCAGAAGCTGCTCAGTAGGCGTGTTTCTGCGAAGAGGAATATAATAAAAACCAAAGAATGAAAGGCGCTCGTTACAAGGGGAACGTCCACTTTCCCAACCCAGTGCCACGCTGGCACAGATAGAATCCGACGTGGCACACATGGGGTTAATGAGTGTGATTGCTCGGGAACGAAAGAGTGCGTGACCTGGCACGTTCCTGGGTGGAGGCTGCCCGAGCCAGCGGGCAGAGGAGAAGTCAACTTAGGGCACAAGGCTCCGTCACCTCCGACGACGAAAAACGTCACGCGACGTCTGCCGAAAGCCGTCCCGACGTTAGCGAGAACATCGTCGCGCGGGGGGGCGAACTCTTTCCGTCCGTTGGACTCTGAGCCGCACGAGCCACATCCGTCGGATGGTCGTCCCGAATTGGTAGAGCATTTCTGTCTCTCCCCGCGCAGCAAGACCTCGGAAGGACTCCCCTGCGCGTTCAAACGGGGAGCGTGTCCATCCAGGCCGGCATCGTCTTCTCCTTTTGCCTTTCCCCAAGTCCACAGTGCGCGGAATGGAGGTTTTTCAGGCACCCTCGATATTGTGTTAGGGTTTCTGTGAATTGTATCCTGCTGTGTGGTGTGGTGTGGCGTTGGTGTGGAGGGATGATCCGGAGCCATCGGAATTTATCAACTCAGATTGGCTGTGAAGCTAGGCTTTGGATGTTGTGGGGATAGTTGGAATTTTTGCAGACCGTGGAGGTTGATGAGTTTTCGGAATTGATTTGTGGTTTGTAGCAATCCGTGTCTACGTTTGCGCAAGTTTTTGAGGTTAGGTTCGTCCAGGGAGTGGTATTTGTACGTGTTGATATTTGTGTTATATTTTGTTTTTGGTTTTGTTTTTGTGAAGGGGAAGGGGAGAGGTTAGGGTATGTTAGGGTGGTGGGGGTGTTGTGGGTTTGTGCTGTTTTAGGGGTTGTTTATTTGGTGATTTTCTGGCGGATGTAATCCGGATCGCATGGTGAGTAAGCGGGGCGGAGTAGGAAGTGATCGGGACAGTGAGTTTTGAGCGTTTGCAATTGGGTGGTTTGGAGCCAGAGGACTGGATGTAAGTGATCGAGGAGTGTCAGTGTCTTGCGCGTGGAATTGGTACTGTAGAGTAGATTGTATTCTTTTCTTCCTCATTTCTTGAAAATTTTTTTTTGATTTGTTCTACTTTTAATCTAATACATGAAGGTGATGTATCATTCGCAGGAGCTGATCCGGAAGGGAAGTGTCCATCGGCATTATAGAAACAATTGAGATACTCTGAGATTAGTAAGATGCGGAAACGTGAAAGGGAGAATCCGTGTTTTGTATGTGGGCATTACCACAAGTTCGAAGACGGAGAAGTGTGTGGTATCTGTGGCCATCGCCTGCAAGAGGCCACAGAGAAAGGCCCTCAGCAAAGTGCATTTTCCACTGAAATTCTACCACAGTTTTTGTATCTGGGTAGCTACGACAATGCATCGCGTGCAGAACTCTTGAAAGCTCAAAATATCACTCGGATCCTCAATGTACGTGCCCCTCTTCATTTCATCTTTGCAACCGTTGATTCTCAAAAATCGATATCCCCTCGTAGAATAGTATTACCATCCCATGGGATGTTGACGGTTTTTTGCTAACATTTTTTTTTTTTCACTTTCAATATTTTAGAAAGAAATTACTGAATAAGAGGGGTTTTATGAGAAGTATGTTCTGTCTAATTGCTTGAGCACCACTAAAACATTTCTCGCTTGTATCTACAGGCTTGATAATAATGCTTTTATGCCGCTTATCAGTATGAATAATTTGTCTCTCAGTTAGAGTACTCGTACACAGTATCATTAACATGAATTCGATTGTACTCGTGCTTTTTGGGCTGTAATCCAAAGACTGACCAGGGGTTTAATATTCACCACTGAATCGGTTTAGTCTCCTTAGACTGGGCGATTTCAACAAGATACACACTTTGAGCTTGTTGCGTCATCTTCACAGCGAGCCTTCCATCTGATTATCTGTGATGTCTCATTACATGCGCTGTCCAACGAACATGGATGTACAGCACTTGTTTAAATTACCCAATTTGCTTCTTGCAGACTGTTCCAACATGCCAGAATCTTTACAAGAACTCTTTTACGTATCACTCTCTCAAGGAAGAAAAGACCATACCATTTGCGGAATGTTTAGAATTTATTGGTAAGCATCAGAATTCTATTTCAACCAGGAGAGCTGCCGAACTTAGGACTATGTGTCTGGGAAGCCTTTATGGTGCTGCGTATTAAGGTTTGAATTAGCATGCCAATTTCTCACAATGTCGTACCATATGTTCTGCTCATTACAGAACAAGCTAGGGTGGACAAAGCTCGAGTGTTGGTGCATTGCATGTCAGGTCAAAACAGGTACGGTTTTTTGTCTTGCGCTTTTCAGAATAATTGAGGGTTTACAGTTTGCTGTGGATTGCATTTGAAGAGGTAATAAAAGATGCTTTAACCATAGCGTTTTAGCATCGGCCAATTCCCAGCGCTCATTTCTAGGTTTTTTAGCCTACCAATCTACTTCTGATTTTCATTGTGAAAACTATTGAGTTGAGGAAGAAGACGCTAATTATTCACGAATACAAAATAAGGTGGTTCAGTTGACTTGAGTGTCAACTTACCTTATTATCAACTTACCTTAAGTGTCCTTCAAGAGAGGCATCGGAACGTTGATACGTTAAGTGGAACATGTTGAAGTTACCTCCATGAACAAACAGATACGATAGTTTTCGTGTACATTGTGTTGGTGGTGTGGAAATGCAAGGACACCGGATGAATTTATGGGAATACGTGTGTTTATTTTTATTTATGAACAAAAACATAAAAATAACTTCAATGTAATATGTCACGTTCCTGCATCATTTATACTGGAGTTTAACATGAATATTTTAAGTCTAGTTCTACGAGTTGCATTTAGGATACTCATCGGCTTTGAAAAACGTACTAACTGCAATAATAATCTCACAGATCTCCTGCTGTAGTTATCGCTTATCTGATGAAACACAAACAATGGAGATTGCCTCAAGCATATCAGTGGGTGAAGGATCGAAGACCGTCTATAAACCTTAGTGAAGGTATGTTGCTATAATCCAGCTTAGGCGGACTCTATTCTTGTTTTTAAGTTTCTCGTCAAAAAGATAAAGCTGGGTATCTCTATTTGGGTACTTGTTCCTCAAGTTGAAGCGAGCGAATAAACTGACAGTGGTTATGGGAGATAGGAATTTTATCTGCATCCCACTTTGTTAACCTGATATGTTGCTGTGCTGCTTGTGGCCTTTAATGCATTAAGGGTATTCCGTTGGTCCATTTGTCTTTACTAAAAGACCTAATGGATTTCCAAGGATAGTATGTAATATGGTTCAGTCAGCTAAGTTACGAAACCAGAGTTTCATCGCGACACCTCCATTATCGGTACCGCCGTCGGTAAAGTGATCTTTTCCAAACTGATCAGGTTGTGAATGCTTTGTGCAGCTGTGGCGCAACAACTTCAACAATTTGAGATTGAAGTATTTGGGAATAATGTGCCGACCACTCCAATATACAATACACCCGCTGGCGTCACTTTTGGGTTTGGTTACCCAACACCTGTACCAGAACCAATTGTTCCAACTTTTACACCGCAACCAATGGCCAATCCGCTTGGTCAGGCACCAGTGTTTGGTTCCGTCGGCGTGCCCATAATGCCGAGTTCTAATTTTGTGTTCGGAGCAGTCAGACATGAACCAAGAGCGGCAATGGATCAGAGTATGGATGGCTCTTGACGCTATTTTTGCTCGCACACTTGAACGGCCCTTGCCTCGTATAGATTGTATAATTTGAAATAGCACTCATTTGTCTCTGTGCAATTTGTCTCTGTGCACCTCAAAGATTGCATCTTCTTTTTCTTCTCCTCTTCTGAATGAGATTGGCAGGTACCTGATACGTGGTGGATACGATATTATGCTCGAGCCTTGTCTCTTCTCAAGGCACTAGTACAATTGTCTTTCGAAACTGAGAATTCGTGTAACACACTTTCACTTGACTCGAGGAAATGTTACGACGTCTTCTGTTGTATTATGCGAAGAAATTTGTGGTTATATGCCAGTTTCATCTGCTGTCTCTTTTGGAATTGTTGATTTTCTCACTTACTCTCTCCCTAATGTTGTGCGACCCAGTGCAGGCTATGCAGTGACTAGATGATGTATATTAGGTTTGCTCTGTGACTTCTTGCGTGACCAGGGACTTAAAAGGTAGTCTGAGCCATTGTATTTGTGCGGGTGGCACTTTCCCAACCTTACTGAATGACTTGCTGTGCATTAGAATGACACCTAGAGAGCACGCTTTGGCAATGACATGAGAGATGAAAAAGCTTCCTTGTTTCGCCAGAACTGACTTCCCTCAAAAAGACATCCACACTGTTCAACCCCGGCGTGTGCACTCAATGGACTTCATTATTGGAACGGTAGGGGATTATTTCGATATCGATTGTTCTAGATCTGGCCACTCAGCAGTTGTGGCAGGTCTCAGCAATGTGTTGCTCTCACCTCACGACTTCTCATCAAATCCGGAATCTTTGCCCAGTGAGCTTTCCAAGGTGGGAACCGCCCAGAGTTATCCTCGTCCAATTTGAGGCCAACTGCAGATGTTTCACCAAAAACTTCTGTTGCACCCAACTGTAATCTGTACTCCACTGCAGACTTCCTTGATCCGAAGTTGGCTCATCATCTAGAAAATGTCCACGAAGCCCTCCCCATGCATTTAGCAGACTCACATTTGTTCACCACGCTTTAAATCAACTCCCATTTTTAGACTGAAGCTGAATCGAAGGCCAATCACCATAAGGGGGGCAGTGACTACTTTGATGTCGCTGGAATTAAATGAGTCATTTAAAAAAATGTGATCAAATCAATTGCAATTAGTTTCAGGCTGAGTGAATTTAACCCAGTAATGAGATTTTTGCCCCGCTTCTACTGTCAGTGTGGAATATGGCCATGAACACGGGCGATTTATTAAATTTCCACAGAAAGTACACGGTCAACACTGACCCGCGCTCATACACACACACACACAGCATGCATTGTCAAAATCTGTTCATTTCAATCAAGTGAATGAATGAACGTTGGGGAGGAAGAATAAATATCTCCTCCAAACTTGCCTGGTTGGCAATGTACCCTTTTTTTCTTTGAAAACCTACAACCTCACTCACTCACAAACCAGGGGGAATGAAAAAGAACCCAATTCATAGTTGATGAAATATCCACAATATTTCCTTCATGCTCTGGCAAGGTGGGGGTTTGGGCGGGGATGGTCCCAGCCCAGCCTCTTCCTCTTTGCCATGAAATCTGACACAACCTGGCCTCTGTCTCCACATGCATTGGCCAAACTTTCCCCAAAGCTATGGCTTAAGTAAGCTTGATGCTAAAGCCATGGCTAAGCCATGCACACAAAAAAAAATAAGGGACCTAGGCCACATCACACCCTAGTTCCCCTTCCTCTTGTTCATGCACAGTGAGTGAGGATGCTGGAGCTCTCACAAATGTCCAAAAGCCTTCATATGATTCACATTCAAATCAAATCCTGGTTTTGTCTATTAGCACGGCTGCAATATCTGCTGCCACTAACTTAGGAAGAGGCACCTCTTCTGACTTGCATCATAGCCTTGCTATTCTGACTGCCTCCATTATGGACCTCCAGCTGGGCTGGGCTGGGCTGGGCCAGGCACATCATCCCATTCTCCCTTGACACCCATTTTTAAACTCTCATCTTTGATTTCTACATGTTTGTGTAACAACCAAAAACTTTGCCAAATGCTGGTGTGAAATATTATTATTAACTTTGATCCATTATGCCATGGAAATAATGGTAGTGTTTCTCTTACGATGACCCACCTAAGCATGATATGAAATGGAGGCAGGCATGCCATTAAATAATGTTAGATATTGAACATGTGTGTTCATTGTGGATGGGTTTGTGGGGCTGTGGTCATCAGGAATAGAAGATGGGTACCAGCTTGCTCTTTGACTAGGAACTGCATATCAAATGCTTGCTCCTGTTTAATATTAGCTGGTTGAGCTCAGAGAAGTTAAGATCAAGTTTTTGACAAACTTTGTCAGAGTTGTTAAATTTAATGATAGTATTTTTTATTATTAGTAGGGTGGTCAGAAAATTGTTAATTGAGTCAAAATTGTCTTCTTGACTATATGTGTGTGTGTGTCTTTATATATATTCACATATATATTAATCTGATTTCTACATTTTCCTCAATGCTGATTTAGCAATGTGAGTGTATCTTGTACCATGCAGAGAGCATGCATAGTAACACTTGCAAAATAAATTAGATCAATAGTTGTAACAGCATCTACATGTTTGGAGCATAAATAACAGGAAACTTATTATGGTTCTTAATATTCATGGTACCTGTTTTTCAGTAAGTGATGTCAGAGACTTGATTAACAAACTAAAAAACAAATTTCTTTTACTATTGCTAATATTTGAAAACTATGTATGATACAAAGTCATCACATGCATTACACTTGGAGACATAAACAAGAACAAATTTTATATGAAGATATAAACTGTTGAAGTAATGACAACCTAAAATATGCCGATTTTTTACTAAAAAGGTAAAACTTTAAAAGAAACAGACACTGAGTTACACAGAACTTCACAGCCAGTGAAATATTCAAAGGTGGAACTGAATTGTGCAAATGGGGTAAATCATAAAATGTATTGTAAAATGGGTTTAGTGTACAATTACAATACGTTTTATGATTTACAAATCCAAAGTTAATTGAAAAATTATGTTAATGTGATGGAAACCATAACCAAAAATCAATACACACATATTAAAAACACATCTTTGCAAGTCCAGCATTGTTTTCTATTTATGAACATTTGTTAACATTAGAAAAAAAAGAAAAAAAGAAAACAAACAAACAAACAGACACTTACACACTGTTAAAAACATTGCTAATCATGTTCTAAGCAACACAGCTTTCTATAATATATGGTCAAATTTTAATCATATGAACATACACAAACATTTATAACTGTTTTTTGTACTGGAAAGAAACTCAATATATTATATACTTATGGCAATCATATCATCACATACACAAGTCAAATAAAGAATAAGATATTATATCATTATTTTAAATCCATTTGTTTGTATGTATCTGTATACATATCCTGTTGATATCCTACCCAGAATTCAGCAATGTTGCAAAGTACAAAGTATCAAATTACTAACTCAGTTGCTGAATACTAGAGTAAAATAGTTGTTTAATACAATAAATTGATGTGAGAGTATTTTCTTAATAAAATGAAAAAGTATATTGAAAAACACATTTTTATATTTTTAGTATTTTATCGACATGCTAAAAATAGAGGTATTTTTGTTATTATCATTAATTTTTTGATTGGATATACAATGAAATTCTATTGACTTTTGATTTATATATAACCATCAATGGTTGAGATTTACTTTTATATTTATTATTTTGGCAATTATGCCGTGTATAAATACATATGCATGCACATTCTATAGGAGTTATTATTATTATTTTAAAAAAATTCGATTCCTAGTAGCAAAATATTATTGTGAATGTTAAGTATGCATGCCATTTTTATTTTTATTTTCATTGGATTTTTGTGAACACTATACAATAAGATATTTTTTTAAAATTATTTTAAAATGCAGGAATCTAAACTTGGTAAGACACTTCCAAGATTTTGGTTTACAAACTTGGTTCATGCAGCAAGTACTATGAGTGGGCAACTATCACTACCACATGCACTTGAAAAAATAACCACATTGGCATGCATGAAAAAGTATTAGAACAGCTCACAACCTTGAAACATTTGTCCCTCTCATGAATGCACATATATTAAAAATGAGTTTCAATCTCAAACCCAGATCACAAGATACGATTTTGTATTGTTCTTCTACCAAAAATATCTATTATCTATCCAAAAAAGAGTCTCACCCACACAAACATTCAGAATGTCCAGGAAAAGCAACGCTGGACACCACACCCAGAAGGGTCCCATCTTTAGCGTCCTCATCAACACTGTCCACGCTATCTATACCGTGGGGGTATAGAGCATAAGCATTACTCGAGCAGGGTAATAAAACTCTTCAAATCACCCTGTATAATAGGCCTCTATACCTGGGCTCCTCTCTACAGTTTGGTCAGAAGGGTCTTTCACCAAATTTAATATTCCCTCTCCCCCCCCCCCAATTATTTTAAACCACCGCATTAGCACACCACCACTGCTAGCTCCACACGTTGGATAGAGCTGCATGGATGACGGATGAATTTTGGTATGTTAATCCGTGGATTCGTTGGGTACTCTCATCCAGAAGCCGCCTTCTAAACCTATCTGTGTGGAAACACTGAGAGCTCCTTCTGTTCGTGGCTTCGGATGACGATATGTTCTGGCGGTGGTGGATGGATGAAAGTCAATTACATTAGAGTGAAGGGGAGAGTGAGATAGGGAGTCACACTATTAGACCTAAAAAGTGGAGAAAATTAGGAGGAAGCTGCTTAGACTGTTGCCTCGTAGCAGTTTGAGTTGGACACCCCACAACTGGCACAAAGGGATTGCTTGGCAGGCTCATGAAGAAAAACGAAGAGGAAAGTATGGCTCTTCTTTTTGCCTTTTTTCCTGTTTTTTCTTCCTCCTCCTTCTCCTCTGCAAATTTAGTAATATGCTTTCGGGGAGGATGCCTATTCTGGTGCCTGGTGAAGCTCCTTTATATTGTTTGTTTTCTTGTGTGTTGTGTGTCTTCTTGTGGGGATGAAACCCTTCTTCTGGGGTGATGTTGGCTGGAACTTGGTTCAAGGCAATACAGGCCAGTCAAATCTGTACAGGTGGGTGCTGCTCAACACAGGGCATGGTAGTGGAGGAATGCCTTGTTGTAGACTCTTCTTAACTTATTGGCAGCCCTCAAAGCACAGGGTGGCTTGGGTGTGGGGGAAAGCAATTGCTGACCCATCCATCATCCCCCTGCTGCTCCCCCAATAGGAAGGGGGTGATTGCCACCAGTTTTGAAATTTTAGGTCTGACTGGACTGGGGAAGGAAGCCTAGGGCACATTGTGGTGCAGAGTTCAAGAGAAAGGCTAGTGGCACAAGTGCATAATGGAGCACACCACTGGGTGCTCTGAATATTCCAAATCTATTCAACCATCATACAAAAATAGCTTCATATTTGCAGATTCATCATGGTAAGTTACTGCTTGAATGTAGCAAAAAGCTGTGCCTAAGTCCCCTTCTCATTTGTCTTAGACCATTGCTGAGCACTTGCTTCAAGAGTGTCAATTCAAGAAACCCACTGTGTAGTCACAGTATTCACATGCCTTTACTATTTCTTGATGCATCAACAGCAGCCTTGCCACAAATTCACACCAACACACAGTCCTTGTGGCACATGAGCTAGGAGGAATTGGCAGCTAAAGTGGGTTATTGGATGGAGTCTCAAGCTGGGGATTTACTCAGTTGGTGCTTGGGCAAATGCTATGTCTAAACGCTACTAAACTAACCAACAACATGAATAGCAGGATTATGGGTAACCTAGCAAGAAGTGTATGAGTGAGTGTATATAAATATTTATTCATACACATACTTGGGAATAGATGAATGAAGGGGGATAGCAAATTGATTTCTTCTGCTTTGATGAACTGGCATGTCTACTTAATAATGGCTAGAGCCCTTGTTGATGTTTCTTAAGATGAAATACTTGGAAGCAATGCATCAATCTCCATGTAGAAAATCCAGTGGGTGTTTTGATTGGTTGAGTAACCCATTGTTAGGCCCATGATTTTTCACCACTAGGAATAAATTACAGTTGTAAACAAACCATCCTTTGAAACAGCAAAAAGTGGAGGAGGAAGGGGGGGGGGTGATATAAAAAAAGATAGTTAAGGAGGAAGAAGACATGTGACTCTCATTCATTTGCTGATATGTACATTCATGAATTCATTAAATAAATATATAAATATAAATATATATATATATAATCAAGAGGAATTGGATCAAGTGGGGGTAATGAACAGGTGAGCAAAGAGACAACAAGTCACATGTTCCTTCTATCCACACTGGTTAGGACCAAGGGCACACACAAAAGAGAAGAATCAAAGGCCAGGATTTTCAAAGGTCAATAATAATGGAAAAAGGGAGCTTGGCACTGGATTGAATATATGAAGGAAGATAGAAGGTTCTGGTGATATGCAAATTATATCACAGCACTTGGTAGAAGCCTCACCTGCAATGAGTCTCTCAAGTTGGCCAACCACATACACCACCAAAGTCTTGCAGACATGCAACCCTCATGACCAAGTTTCCAGTTAGCCCCCATTTGAGAACCGAACCGAACTAAATAGCGCGCGGGTCTGCGCACGCTTCGCCCACTTGCAACGCGGTTCGCCGCGCGGTATGCCAGTGGTCGCGACAGTGGGCCGTCAGGTCTCGCCCGCTCCACCACACCGTGCCGCTGGCTGCTGCAAGCCCAGGTACCACCACCGCCAGAGCGAACGTTCTTTAATAGCACCAGTTCTCAACGGCGTTCGCGATCAGCTCTTGGGTAACGCGGGTCCTGAGGGGAACAGATGTTCTCTTGAGTCTGCCTATCCTTATCCGTTGCAAAACAACGGGGAACGCGGTAAGGAGCGTGCAAGGGCCACCGGGAATGTGTTGCGCGGGTGGTGTGGCAGTGTTGGCACCGGTCGGCAATGGCATCGGCAGTAAGTTGGTGTGGCGAGGGAGGGAGGCGAACGGGGGTGGGGGGAGGAAGACGGGCTGGGTGGTGGTGCTCCGGGAAGCAATAGGAAGGGGATGGTATGCGAGGGGAGGGGAAGGTAATGGTTGGGTAGCGTGGTCCGGTCCAGTACTCTGCTGCGGAGATGGCCAGGGATGATGCCCGATATGGTCATTTTGATTACTGATTTTTTTTTCTTCGATTTTTCTTCGATTTTTTTTTTTTTTTTTTTTTTTTTTGTAAGTCATGGTGGCTGGCGAAGTTCTGTGGTGAAGCTGTTGATGTTGTTCAGCCTGGTAGGGGAAGCCGCACCACGGAAACTCGCTGCCGCTGAGTCCCTTTCAAGCTTCCGGTTCCGGCCCTAAGGGCCGACTGGGGAGTCTACCGAGACTGGCCTTGGTGCACACACGCAGACGTGCCACACAGACTGACGAGAGTGAGAGAGTGAGAGTGAAAGAGGAGGGTATACAATAGAAACGCAAGGTTGTGTGGTATTCCGTTTTTGTTTATTTTTTTCGTGCTGTGATGTGTAGTTTGGTGTGTTGTATGTGGATATAAGAAGCTATTGCATTGGAGAATAGATCGAGTTAGGGAGGAGGAGGAGAGATAGATCCATCAGGCATAACGGGAGGGTTTGGTGAAGGAGGAGAAGGTAGGTGAAGACAAAGGGGCGAGAGAGGTGTCAAAGTAGTGTGGAAAGATATGATCGGGAAGAAGGAGAAAATACAGAGGCTGGTGGTGTGCATGGGTGAAGGATGCCAGAGCTGCGTAGTGGAGCGCGCCAACCCCGCTCTCCACCCTTGGTGCCGGCAGTAGCTCCGCCCGCTGCATGCCCTGAGTCGGTGCCGTCAAGGCGGGCGACTCCCCGTAGACGTGTAGGTGTTGTTGGTGGAGGCGGTGGTGCAGCAGAGGAAGCTGCGGTGCCCGTCGGAAACCGGGTCAGGACGAGGGCTGCTGTCGCGAAGGAGGCAGCGGTTGTGACGACTAGGGTTGCCGGCCGCGGGAAAGGCGCTGGTGCGGGAACTGGACGGCTCACGAAGCA
The DNA here is from genome assembly GCF_059467195.1 of Physcomitrium patens. Classification (NCBI taxonomy): domain Eukaryota; kingdom Viridiplantae; phylum Streptophyta; class Bryopsida; order Funariales; family Funariaceae; genus Physcomitrium; species Physcomitrium patens. The sequence continues at coordinate 15,765,570 of NC_143424.1, read as the reverse complement.
GACGAGGAATACTAAATCTACTGCGCTGCCGAAAGTTGCCGCTGCACCGAAGGCCAAAGCTGGTGGACGTGGCAAGCAGGTGCCTTCTAGATCTCGGTCACCAGAGCAGGAGCCTTTGCAAGATCCTTGCACTTCTGAGGATAACGTTGAGGCGTATTTAGATCTAGGGGAAGGGAAGCAAGAGGAGGCGGCGGAGGAAATTAGAGAGATGGAAGAGGAAAGTGCTGGACGAAGTGCCGAGAAGGTTGCCGGAGCAGGAGATGATGATGGCAGTGCTGCGCCTCTTCCAGAGAGGGTAATGGACATCGCTTTTGTTTCTCTCTTTCTTAGTTATTTATTTCTTGCTCACTCTTTTTTTTTGTCTTTAGTTCTGTTGTCAAAATGTATCATATGATGTCGGCTCCAATAAAATCCTGCATCCGATTTGAAGATATCTGAACCAATTGGATAGAGAACTTCGTTTTTTGAGGAATCTTTTCATTTTGTTTTTGATAATTTTTATTCTGCATTAATCTTCTTCATGGTGGAAATCCGTGTCATGGATGGACGCAGCTAACTATGATGGAGTGCGGCATGTCGTGACATTATTACTATGTGAGTTGTTACTGACCTCCTTGTATTCTGAATGCGCAGGTTCAAGTTGGTGGCTCTCCAGTCTACAAGATTGAGAGGAAACTTGGAAAGGGAGGCTTTGGTCAAGTATATGTTGGTCGTCGTCTCAGTGGTGGGGCAGAGCGCACTGGTCCACAGGCTGTCGAGGTACTCTTTACTCTAATTCGTTGAGGTCCGGTCGTGTCGTATTCCGTATAGTGCCGAGGGTTGTGATTATTTAGCGAGTATCTTTGCTTTGTGTCTGGAAGTACAAACTGAGTCTTGTTTTCGTGCTCGCAGGTAGCTTTAAAGTTTGAACATCGGAGCAGCAAGGGTTGCAATTATGGTCCTCCTTACGAGTGGCAAGTTTACAAGTGCGTCTCGAACCGACTCAGTCCTTTCTATCCTTTGCTACAATGTCATTGGAATTGCTGTTCCAATTCTAGCCTCATCGTGGAGGTTATTTTTGTGCTGTCGGGTTCAATCTAATTAGGTCATAAATGTTAATGGTGATGATAATCCTTGGTTGTTGCGCAGCACTCTTGGTGGCAGTCATGGGGTTCCTCGCGTGCATTACAAAGGCCGTCAAGGGGATTACTACGTCATGGTGGGCTATTCACAGAAAATAGATGAATTTACACATGCTGATAGATTTCTTGTCTTTGATTATTCCCGATTTGAAATTTTTGTACGAGTTCTCTTCCGAAATACATTTTATTCACCCGTTGATATCTTGTCCAGGTCATGGATATGCTTGGGCCAAGTCTTTGGGATGTTTGGAACTCTTCAGGCCAGGCGTAAGTGACGCTCTATTGACAGGCTTTTCGCTTGAATAATGTGGCCTTCGATCGACATTCAATTACTTTTTACTGTGAAACTGAAGTTCGATTATCTTTCTGCAGGATGTCCACCGAAATGGTGGCCTGTATTGCCGTGGAGTCTATTTCAATCCTTGAGAAAATGCACTGTAGAGGGTATGTGTCGTGCTGAGCTAAGCACTCCGTACTCAAATACTTTGCGTGGACATAATGTTGGAATTTTTGTGCATGTCGGTTTGCACGATAACAACTCAGGGTGAATCATTGTTAAATAGTCTGTCGTTCATTTGGAGCAGATATGTACATGGAGATGTGAAGCCTGAGAACTTTCTGTTGGGACAGCCAAATACACCAGATGAAAAGAAACTGTTTCTTGTGGATCTTGGTCTAGGTGAGTTAAGGTAATGTTGTGCTGTGATTGCGAATTTTTAATCACGTATTGATCCTGAGTTTTCCAGTAACTTGGTGTTGACGTGAGAGAACGCTTTACTCCGTAATGAATTGTGTGATGGTCAGAGGAGTTGTCATAATAAAATTTGAACAGTGAATCTAATATTGGTCGCTTTTCCACACAGCTACTCGATGGAGAGATGGTACAACTGGACAGCATGTGGACTACGATCAGAGGCCTGATGTGTTTCGGTAGGTTTTCTACCCTGTCCTGACTACAATTATGTTTTGATTGTATTTGATATTTGTTTTTAGCCTCTAGGCACCGTGGGTTGTAGCTGAAATGCTTGTATCTGCAGTGGAACAGTTCGCTATGCCAGTGTGCACGCGCATCTGGGAAGAACTGGCAGCAGAAGGGATGACTTAGAATCACTCGCTTACACCTTGGTATTCCTTCTGCGTGGACGTTTGCCTTGGCAAGGTTACCAGGTATGACTCTCTTTTGTGACTTGAGGTGGAATAACTGTAGTTCTTTGTAAGTGCGGCATTTTCTCTGTATAATGCCTTTCTTATTGGCCACCATCTGTTTCTCTAACTAGATGGATGGGTTGGGTTAACAGGGTGACAACAAGGGGTTTTTGGTATGCAAGAAGAAAATGTCAACTTCTCCAGAAATGTTGTGCTGTTTTTGTCCGCTTCCATTCAGGCAGTTTTTGGAGATGGTCGTAAACATGAAGTTTGACGAAGAGCCCAACTATGGAAAGCTTGTTTTACTTTTCGACTCAATCTTGGGTCCCAATCCCGCTGTGAGACCCATTAACACAGACGGCGCTCAAAAGGTATATCCATGAACTGGAATTTATCTTTATCTTTATACTTGTAGTTTCTGCGACACCTGTCCATGGGTTATCTTTTTATTGTTGTTTCTTCAATGACGTATTGTGTCTGCAGTGCTCTATACAGGTTGGACAGAAGAGGGGCAGAATAAGCGTGGAAGAGGATGAGGATGACCAACCGAAGAAGAAGATTCGCTTAGGAATGCCTGCTACTCAATGGATTACCGTTTATAATGCTCGGCGACCTATGAAGCAGAGGTAATTGCAAAAACAAGTCGTTACAACGATTGAGTCAGATATTATGCTGCGAGGCTTAGTATTAGTGTCGTCCTGCCTATTTGGGTTGCTTGGGGACATAACTGTTGCCGAATTTCGTGTCTCCAACTTGAACTGAACATAGTTTCCTCTGAAAACTAGCCACTTTTCTCAGCATCCTCGATCAACATATTTATTCGATTGTTGAGCTAACTGTGATTCGTTTTGCAGATATCATTACAACGTGGCTGATTCTCGCCTTACGCAGCATGTGGAAAAGGGTAATGAAGATGGCCTGTATATAAGCAGTGTGGCTTCTTGTACAAATCTGTGGGCTCTTATTATGGATGCGGGGACGGGATTCACAGCCCAAGTTTACGAGCTGTCTCATGTTTTCCTCCATAAGGTAAGTGCTCAGTGATTGTTTAGTGTTTCTGCTTGTTGTTTTTGAAGGATCTAGTTGGCCCTCTTCTTTTGTGGAAATTAACATGGTCATTGGTATTCTACAGGAGTGGATCATGGAACAGTGGGAAAAGAATTTCTATATCAGTGCAATTGCTGGAGCTAATAATGGGAGCTCTTTGGTCGTCATGTCGAAAGGTATTTTATTGGATAGTATCCTTTGATGTATATTGAATCTATTTTCAGAGTTGATCTCAAGGGTGTTTGATGATTTATTCTTATAATTTGTCATTTGGAGACCTTTTTGTGGTTTTCTGGCTCTTGTTTTACTTGTTGCATGATGTCTCACGGTGTTTATTTCTGTAGGAACGTCGTACACGCAGCAGTCTTACAAAGTGAGCGACTCTTTTCCATTTAAGTGGATCAATAAGAAATGGCGAGAAGGCTTTTACGTGACTTCAATGGCTACTGCGGGAAGCCGATGGGGTGTCGTTATGTCTCGAAATGCAGGGTTCTCAGACCAGGTGATTAAAACCGTCGATCGGTTTTTTTATTAAACTTTCATTTATTTTTATCAGCTTTATGATTTTAGCATGATCCAAAGTGTACATCAATTGAGAGACATATCGAGGACTTTGTGACCTAACACCTTAGAAGTGACGTGTTTTTGATTATGCTATTTGTTTCTCACAATGCTGCTTTCTTTTGCCTCTGCAGGTGGTTGAGCTTGACTTCTTGTATCCTAGCGAAGGTATTCACAGGCGATGGGACAGTGGATATCGCATCACATCTACTGCTGCCACATGGGATCAAGCAGCCTTTGTCCTGAGTGTGCCTCGAAGGAAACCAGCCGATGAAACTCAAGAAACATTGCGTACATCTGCTTTTCCAAGCACTCATGTGAAGGTATGCTATGGTCGATTTGCGCGTCGAATGCAAAAATATTGTAGGTTGTCGTATCGATTCCCGTTAATTTTTTGGTCACGATAATTCTGTACTGAATTGGTTCGCATTATTTACAGGAGAAGTGGTCGAAGAATCTTTATATTGCAGCTGTAAGTTACGGGCGGACCGTCTCATAAATCCCTTTCGCTGCAGTCAAGTAGCTTAAATGACTTGTCGCCAGGATCTTGACAAGAAAGATAACATGACGTCTACAACTTTCTGGCTTTTGTGCCTAATTGGCTTATCTTGTCGCCTTTACTTAAGTGGAAGGTCTTGCGGCTTTGGAGCTGTACCTTTGCCCGCTCTCTCTTCCCCCGTCCCCACGTTGAGTTGAGGAGAACAGGTGCAATGAATGCAAAAAGGGAGGAAGATAGGTGCTCTAAGTTATCCAGATTGTTTGTTGGAAGACTCAAACTGAATTGCAGGCGAGGGAAAGGTAGCGAAGTTATGGTGCGATCGTTTTCTACCAGGTCGATGTTCAAGACAGATGTGGTCTTTGCCTGAAAGAAGATTCGTCGTTATCAATACCAAGGTTATTCCACGCGAGGCTGGTCTGATTTTTTTACATTTTCCTGGCTAGGTTGAGCTGATCAAAAATGTGCCTACTGTTGGCCATCGAACTTTTGCGGGGATGTAGTAATGGGATGATAAGATTCTGTATTTTGCACTCAGCTTTCGTTGGGTATAATATAGGCCAAATTGTTCAATATTCCTGGGGGAAGTTTTCTGGGGACTGCACCCTGGACCAGGTTTAATGTTCGAATTCCCCGAAGAGTTTTTCATTCTTGAACGAATGTTTATTTTAGCCTTGACATTATGATTGTTTTTTTAGAGTGGGCCTGTGCTTGAAAATCCTTGCCGTATTGATCTTAGTACGGATAATTTTTATTTGCATCTCTCTCTTCGACCTTGGAGGATTGTTAGTGCAATCAAATGAATATATGCATTCTTTGGCTGATGGCAAAACCTGTTAGTCATGATACTAATCTTGTGATCAGGATCAAGGGAATGTTGGCGTTTGCCGATCTGCATTGATTTTAAAATTGTCATTCATGCTTGCTTCCGCTGGAATTGTCGAGGGTTTTAGATGCTGAACCTGATGAATTTCTCACTGTAACATGCGTTGCCATGCTTCGACTTTCCCATTGGCCACTCAAAATGCCTTCTGAAGTCGAGCCATGTCAACTCATTTACTGCTGAACAATTAATAGAAACTGAGTCTCCTCAGAATACAACGAAGTCAGGTTTGAAGAGTTAAACTGCACTTGGTTGAAACAGATCTGTACTGTATGAAGAATGTGCAAGCAAGTATGATAAAGGGTGTTGCTAACGTCACCACAGTGTCCAACATCGCAATGATAACGCGCTTAATTGGACTCAAACACATGTTTAAAAGAATGTTGATTTCATTCAATGTGGTGAGATGTGCATCAGCAGTATTTCTCGAATTTGTTCACAACACAAATTTAGGGGATTTGTGGTGGCATTAACAAACACTGTGACAACATCTGGTGGATGGCAAATTCTGGAATCGGAGAGATTGCTCTTTTTGGAAACAGCGAAGACGAGAGACTCTAGGTCGTAGTTCTGTTTCTCAATGAAAAGGGGTTTTTCAACTTCACTCCATTCTGCTTTAGCATTTGAGCAATAAAACCTCATAGCTCACTTCAGCTGGTTCTAGCACTCGCAATAAATTGTGCCTTCATTTCGTGCATTAACTATTCCATCATTCTGTTATTCATTTTGTGTGTGTCTGTGTGTGTGCTGCCATGGACTCTTTAGCAAATTGCTTCCTTGTCCCAGGGTTGCAGTCGATCGATGGATTGCTCGCCGATTTCATGGAACCTGCGAGGAGCAAGTTTTGCAGCTGACACGATGCTGCAGCTGAAGCATCAAGGGAGAGTCTGGCATTCTTCCCAATGCTTCGAAAGGCGTCCTGATATCCGAGAGCACAAATGACCGAGAACTTTCGATGTCAACAGTGGAACATCAGCGCCATATTCTGACCAGTGCCCTCGAAGAGGAGTCGAGGTAGCAACTACGACAGTGCCTCGGGTTTTGTTACGAGATCTGGCTGGAGTCTAGAGGAAGGTGAAGCGGAAGGATCGCCGTGTCCGGACCCCATTAAGGACCTTTTTCTGGCTTTATTCAGAATGGAAGGCACAAAGCCCAGCTACTCATTCGTGCCGCGTCGGATTCCCCTCTGCCTCAATTACCTTGCGTTATCGATTCACCGAACTTTCTAGATTGAAATGAGCGAAGGTTGGATAAACACTTGGGAATACACGCCAGTGGTTGTAGTGAATTCCTTGAGCTTGTTCCCAAACGAACGCTCGAAAACAACGACCACAAATATATACAGTCGTGTTCATTTTTTTTTTTTTTAAAATTTTAAAACTTTTCCCTGAACTAAACCCAATTAAGATTCCAGCCGTGTTATTTTCCACAAGCTCGTGATCTCAGTGGCTTGTCTGTGCTTATCACCGTAAGAGGTGGGCAGTTGCAATCCAATTCGGGATCTACTCGTCTGGGTAACGTATTAGTGATTGACTGGGTGGTTATTCCAACGGGGTCAAATTTCGTATCACCGAATTATACCTCCACCCGCCATTTCTCTATCGTTCCTCCCGCCGGTTCGCTCGGAACCTTTTAGGAAGCATCGAACGAAGCACCCGTGACAATCGGCCAACTCGGGAGACTCTGGACTTTTCTCCTCTCCCTACTTAAAGCGATCATCCAGTAATCATCCTTCACAACATTCTACACTCTGTCTTGTCTTCTGCTGTAGCTCTCTGAATCTCAACCATCTCAATCGCATCCACTGTTACAAACTGTGAACTCGATAGGTTTCTCGGCTTTTTGTTTTGGGAATCGAGTGCTTCTGCTGTCTATCTCTACCTAGGTCTACTATGGCGATTATTGTTCATGGCGCTGGGTTCTCGACCTGTACCCAGCGAACCCTCACGACACTCGCGGAATTGAATGTTAATGACTACAAGCTGGAGTTCGTGGACATGATGAAGGGCGTCCACAAGAGCCCAGAGTTCTTGAAGAAGCAGGTAATAAGTCCACTCGGGGCTTAAATGCAGTACGTACTAGTTGTGGCATTATTACTGTTGATTGACTTCCCGAGAACCGTAATGTAGCTGGGTAATCAAGGGGGCGAGTGATTTCCAATGCCTAGCCTGATCTTTGTGTTGCGGGTCCAACAGAATCGGTGTCGAGCTTTCAGGACATTGCATTGTTGTTGTAACGGGGACATATTGTTGGGCTTTCACTTCCAACCTGAATGAAACTTATTCAAATAACTAATGCGATCTATTTGAACTTGTGCAATGGCAGCCTTTCGGACAGATTCCTGTTCTTGAAGATGGAGACATACAAATTTTCGGTACGTTATCCAACCAGAACGCTCCTGAGGCTAGTTAGCTGTTTTGAAGCATGCATTGGTTCATGCAGGTTGATTTGATGTGTGCCACAGACTCCAGCTGTAGGAGACGAAATTCCGCTGATTTTACTCGAGCCTTGACGAGATGTTTTCTTTTGCGATGTGCAGAGTCGCGCGCCATTATCAGGTACCTTGCCGAGAAGTTCGAGGGACAAGGCACACCATTGTTGGGAAAAACGGTAAAGGACAAGGCCCTTGTTAGTCAGTGGCTGGAGGTCGAATCCCAGAATTACAATCCCCCTACTGCGCAAATTGTATATCAAAGAGTTTTCTCGAGCATGTTCGGTTCTAGCTGCAACGAAGATGTGGTAACTGAGCAAGTGGCCAAGCTTGAGAAGGTACTGGACGTGTATGAAGCTCATCTTTCCAATAACAAGTATCTGGCGGGTGACTTCTTCAGTCTTGCTGATCTTTCTCACCTCCCTTACACCTACCTGCTTGTGAACGCCGCCGGTAAAAGCGATTTAATCACCTCTAGACCTCATGTATCTGCTTGGTGGAACGACATCTCCTCCCGTCCCACTTTTCAGAAGGTGCTCGGCATGAACGAGTTCAATAAGAAGGAGTAGACTTCATCAATGTCTCAGTCTACACACCAGAGTAGATGATAACCGCGAATTCACGCTTGTGATATACATGTGCAACATATTCTCACTTGTAAATCCAATCATGTAATAAAAGTGAATTTCGAAACCAGACTTAGATTATGTTATGCCCCATTTGGAACGCCGAAATCTTATTTGTGTCTGCCAAATTCGTAAATTTGTTAGCACAAGGAGCAATCTTACGAACGAAAGAGTGAAAGCACCATTTTGTCATCTCCAGACAACTGGGCAGCTGGATTTATCACAGCAAAACAAATTCCCTCAATCTTCGACTTTTGGATAAACTTCACAGTTTGCTACGGTAATGCAGTGACAAGAGAGGAGCAGAAAACTTTGAAGTAGTCATTAGCCGAAGTTTGTCACTCTGCGAGGGAGAATAGTTTCGAAGTTGGGGACTGATGCTTTGCATAGTAAATGATGTCATAGTCTTCAAACTTCAAGTGAGAAAAAAGTGCTACATGCAGTGTTCAGGAGCTTTTTCCGCTTTTGCACCATGAGCTTTACTGTAGCGCGCCGGGACAAACTCTCATGGTTTTCCTTCCTTGAACATCTCATGTGATCTGCAAGATTGCATACCTCGGGAGTGGGCCCAATGGTTGGTGTTCCAGAAGCTTTGCGATGCCGAGTCCTGTGTGTATAATTCTTGCCATTCTTTAACGTGATGAGATCGAAGTAATTGCATTGCTTCCCCAGAGTAGATCGTTACTCTTGTAGTCAGATGAAACAGTTTGTGTCGACCGAATGCACTGAATAGCTGGTTTGGAGGCATGTAGAATTGAAAAAAAAACTATTGTTTAAACATGTATCCTTGGCATTATCAGGTGTTACGTCTATTAATTTGAGATTATATTTGGATCATAAAATTTTGGGAGAAAGACAACTTGTTTGTAGATGTCAATCTTAAAATGAACGCGAATGGGATGATTCTGAGTCCAAGATGAAGTTCAATGTATTGCAAAAGTTGAGCAAAGTGATTAGTCAATTGGTTTATACGATCTTATTTTATACAAAGTTAAAAATTATTGTAGAGAATTATTGATATTATTGTAGAGAATTATTGATATTACTATAAAAACAAAAATTTATAGAAGTTTTATTAATACACTAATATAAATTAGAAATTTATGATAGCTATAAATCATCTTTCTACTTGTGAATCTTCCTCAACTTTAAATTTATGTAAAATAAAGATAACGTTGAAGATTTAAATTTAAATTAATAATATTTTTTGAATTTTTGAAATAAATTTAAAATTAGTGTATTTATAAATTAATAAATTTAGGGAGTTGTCTAAGCTACACCTTCAAACTATATTATGATTAATTTTGGGGGACATGGAACAAAAGATTTGGATAGGTAATAGGGATAGGGGCTACAAACAAGAGACAAGTGACATAGAACAATAGAAAGAGACGGGGGATGGATGAAATCAATCATGAGATGGTAATATGGAATGTGGCTTTAATAACTCTCTAAATTTATTGTATTATTATATACATTTTATTAATATAATATGCTAATTATTTGTAGATTGTTGTATCATTTACAATTATTTTTTATATGATTTATTTTAACATTAGATCTGAAAAAATATGTTCTTTGACAAAATTTATATTTTAAAATCAAGCAACATGATAAATTATAATCTATGACAAACTAGTTATGTCTTTTGCTATTTTGTATCAAATATTTTTCCATTTACTAGTCAAAGAGATTATTTTATCTACAAAATTTTCTATTAGATTTTAAGTTTGTACAAATGTTTTATTACATTTAGAAGTTGAAAAAATATTGACTAATTATTAACATTTTCTTCAATTAATTTTAATGAATTAATTTAAAGGTAGATCAATCTTCCATGTACTTGGCACTTTACACATAAAATAACATGTAATATAAAATTTGTATTGTAATATAAAAAATCATATATAGTATTTGATCCTTACTAGAATTTGTCAAGAATTTATATAAAATTTGTAAAGACCACTACATATTGTAAAAATCCTAATTCTTTGATCTTTTGCCTATATCAGCTATCAATCACATTAACATCAATGAGTTAATATTTTTAAATAAAAATATTGTGATACCAAATTTTGATTTATTTATTATTGTCAAATATTCAATAAATATTGGTTAAAAATATGTACCTTAAAAATCTCATGCCAAAAAAATGGTGATATTAAAAAATAAGTTAAAATTTGTATTTTAGAAAAACACGATTATACTTGGATTAAAAAAATTCTTCATTTTCATATACTCATTAATCAAAATAAATTTCAGTTGGTGTATGGTCCTATTTATATTAATTTTTGTAAAATTAATGAAATATTTAAACCAAGTAGTTGCATAACTATTCAAAGAACTAATTGCAACAGGGGATTTTTATTTTTATAAATAATAAGTTTATTTATCTTTGTTACTATACATAAAAACTTCATAAACTTAACACTTCTATTTAGCATTTGACAATATTTTTTGACAATATCTAATAACATTCCTATAAGAACTTCAAACTGTGTCTTTATTCAATGTTAAATTTTCTTAGATTTAATAAGAGATTTGAGTTATGTAAAAGTTCACATGATTTTAGAATAAAAAAGCAATCATCAATATATATATATATATATATATTTATGTTTATGTAATCAAGATACTTCATAATTGCAAATGAAATGGTTGATTTATGAAAATATACTTTTAGCATTGTTTGTTGCTTAAGATGAGTCAACAGTTTCAGAGAAGTAGAAAATAAATAAATATACATGTTTTAAATGTGTCTTCAAAATATCGTGGATTTTAAAGTAAAACATGTGTTAACTTAGATCATGGCTACAACTTGACATGGAACATAATAGTTTTAAATGTATTAATTTTCTTCAAAAAATACTAGAATATATATATATATATATATATATATATATATATTTGATAAGATATTAAATATACTTTTGGTATTAATTCCTTACTTTAAAAAAATATTACACATGGTGTCAATTAAGGCTACAAAGTTAGTTTGTTTAATTATAAAACATCCCTTAATGTTTTATAGAGTATTACAAATAAATAAAAATTCTTACTTGGATTAAGATACTAAATTCTTAAGTGCCTTTTGGCATCAATTCTTACAAACAAGTAGGAAAAATAATAGTTCCAATAAATTTTTATGATTTTAAAATTAAATTAAATTAAAATTATATATATATATATATATATATATTCAAAGTCTTAAGTGAATATTTCGTGATCTTTTAAATGGAAACCAAAAAATTAGAATATATTATGTAGATTTTGCAGAGTATAAAAAATAATACAATGATATTTTTGGCTGTAAAAAAAATTATTCAAAAAATTAAATTATGAAAGAGAAGAGGTTAATTAGAAGATAGGTTAAAGAAATATATTTAACTTCAAATTCTTTAAAACTTTATCTCATAATTAATTCTATCCTGAAAAATAAAGCTAAACAAAATTCTATGGAGTAGTATATTATTTGTTATTTTTGAATTATATTAGACTAAGACATGATTACAATATAATTTTTAATATAATATAATATTATATTTATATTTTTATTGATTTATAAATTTGTTTTTTGGCACATTTTCCATGATTAAATTCAAATTGATTGTGTTGAATTTGGTTATTAAAATAAAAAATTATAGATTTTTTGTGTTTAATTTATGTGGTTTATTATTAAATTATTTGATTGTATTACATATATGTAATTTATTATTTAAAAATTGGATACCAAATTAAAATTAAAATATTACAATTGTGTTGTATTTTTTCTTAAATTTATAATTAAAATATAAAATAAAATAAAATAAATATATATACATTTAGAATAAATAGTTTAATATAATAAAATATAAATTAAAGGATTAGGCTACAAGCATATCTTAAGTTGCTACACACACACACCTCATATTACTAAATATACATCCAAAAAACATAGAGACTTATAATTGACTACCACTTTTGTGAACCTTGCTATCTGACATAATTGGAAGGGGGGACAAAAACTCCCTCTTTGATGGTCCCATTGATTGGTCAACAAGTAGGATCAAGAGATAGCATCCCTTGTAAGAGTCTTTGAAGATAGAGCCTTGGAAGAAAATTTGAAATCTACACTTTGTATTAGTAATTTTTTTTTTGACTTTCACTACACCATATCACAAAATAGCAACACTACACCACACATTATATTTTCAAATCTACATAACAAAGTGAGAGCCTTATTGTACACAAAAATCAAACCATGACACAAATCAAATAAAATTGATGTCAATAATTGCTCAATTCTAAAATTATTTATTGCTCCAATTCTTTGGCATGCCGATGATAATTATTTCTATAGAATGCATCTATAGATGTAATGGTTGGTGCAATTTTTTTGTAATGATTTCTCTTTGTTTTTCTTCTTAAGAATTGAACTTTGACCAAAAGTCTTTGTTCAAAAATACATAGTTTTTTTGAAAATTGACCTCATTACCTATAGCAATGGGAATAGTTATGGAATCCATTGAATTCAATATTATGTATGATTTAATATCTAGTGAGAGGAAACAATGCTCAATAAATCCTATAATGGATGCCTCCTATTAATGCTTGCTTGCATATAATTGTATATAATGTATAGATTTTTATTTTTTTTATTTTTTTATATATATATATATATATATATATATTATTTTTTTGTTTAAATTACATTTCAAAAGAGATGTTTTGTCCAAAATTGATGTCAGTGATTATGGATGTATGTGATTAGGTACAAAACATAGCTTCTCTATTATAGTAGTGTAAATCTCCTCTAATTAAAATGTTATTTCAAACCACTCTCAACCATGCTGATTGCTAAGCTTACAAAGCAAAGTGAAAACATTTATTTGGTATGATCTAGAAGGAATCATAGATAGAAGTTCAATACATGTCTTATAGAATCCCTATGTATTTGGTGATTTTTTTTTTTTTTTTTTTTTTTTTTTTTTTAATTTTAAACAATTACTATTTGAAATATTTTTGTCTTTTTATTTGAAAAAAAATAAAAAACATGACTTAAGGAACTTAAAAGCATAAAAAAGAAAGTTGGTATATGCAAAAATCTTATTGTCTCTCTACATGGATTGTGACATTTTGCTCACTATTTTTTGAATTAAAATCTCAATTATGCATATATTTAGTATGGTTTTTTTGAATATTCAATTGCACATTATATCCATGTTTTTTGGTTTTTAGAAATATATCATTAATTATATTTTTACTCCAAAATAATTCTTTTGTTAAAGTTTATACATTATATATATATAATAAATTATATTTATGTGATTCTTGTAGAAATAGTTTTTTTGACATACTTTAAATAAAATTATAAAAGATTATGATTTACTAGAGGTAGAAATAACCAAGAATATCAATGGAATATGTTCTTAAAAGAAACATCAAATCTTTGAAGAAACATGGTTTTTTAAAGCTATCAAAAGACAATAAGTAAATACTTCATCAATCTATAAGTTTGGTATAAATATTGATTCGAGAAATTAATAAAATATATAAATATAAATATTTAATTTTAGATTTTTAATTTTTTTTAAATATAACTTCATGTGGCCTTTTAAAATATACAAAGAAAATTTTATCTTTTTATAATAATTTTGGACAAGAGAGAAAGAATTTAAAATATATAAATAATAAAAAGAGATACTATGTAATTTTATATATTATTTCAATAAAAATCACAATATGATATCTATATAATTAGTAATTTTTATATATTTGTAATTAAATAAAGTAATTATACTTAAAATAAGTGTTTGAATTTTAATTAAAAATAAAGAATATTAATAAAGGATTATCTTTATTTGATATTAATTATAATAAGATAACCATAAAATTATTAATATAATATAAAAAATTAAAAAATTAAATAATAGAATAATAATGGTATTAAATGCATTTAAATCCATTATTGAATTTTTTGCAACTTTAGGCATGAATTAAATTTTGCATCTTATTTTATATACATTATTACATGACAAAAACTAATTAAAATATTACAATAAAATGAAATTAATAAAATCATATTTTTAATTGAATATTATTTATAAGATAAACTTGGTTTAGCATATATGCAAATTTTTAAGTCTCATTTAGATAGCTTGCTTTTATTTATCAACTATATTATCTTTGATAGAATCAATTTTTATAATTCATGTACTATCATATCATAGTATACACATATAAATACAAAAAAACTAATAAGAGAATTTTGAATTTGAACTTTGTTTTAATGTTGCATATCTATATTATAGACATTTGTGGTTTATTTGCCAATGTCCAACATCATTGCATGCACCACAAGACATTATTAATGCTTTTAATTAGAAGTGCTCAAATCTAGATGGATCTCTTCTTGTATCATTTCTCCACAGTAGATGTCTTCTTTTATATACCATCTACAGTTTATTGATATGGTGTGGTTGTTGTTGTGATATATTTTGGAGTTTTATAAGCCCATATATTTGTTGATGTAGTAGAAGATTATTTATAGTTTCCAAAACTTATTCTAATGTATAGAATATAGAATTGAGTGCATTTTTGATAAAAAAAGAACTACAACTAGCTTCGATAAGTGCCAATGGCTGTCAAAGTTATTGAGATTAAAGTGCTTTCCTTATAACATAGTTCAAATTTTATTTGAGCATGGAAAATCAAGCATTGCAATAAAAGCTCCTTTGCATGATTCAATATTCCTTACAATATTTAACATATAAGTTTAACTTATTCATAGACTTTCTTCAAAACATAATGAAAGATTAGTTGGTTGACATCTTAAAAGATCTTATCACAAGGAATTGGATTAGTGAATGTCAAGATATGCATCTTTTTACAAGAAAGTTGTGCCATATACTCCTTGTGCATGTTCTTGATGCAAAGCTCTATACATTGGCATATGCTAAGCAAATCAAATTTTCTTGATTTATGATATTATTTGAGCGTGTGATACATGACTTTTACTGTGGAGATTAAAGAATTGCCAAAGTGACAAATCTTGTTTGTTTAAGTTGCAAGGAATATCTCCTTGTACACATCAATCTATATATATTCTTAATGTACATAATTGGCTTAAAAAAATTATTTGTTAAAATACTTTTGTTTAACAAAAGTATTTTAATAAATAATTTATTGACCCATTCAAGTACAATTTGATAAGATTTAACTTTTTTTAAGGCCATAAAGACAAGTACTACTACAAAAAATCTATTAAAAGATGTGTACTTAATAATATAGAAGAGCACCATCCAATACTTGTTGGTCTTATAGATGGCATCAATTACCAATACTTTTTGATTCATGTAAACAAAGTTGATTGAAATAGGATGAAAAAAAAAGAAAAAGAAAAAAAAAGATTATAATTCTACCATTTTATTATTATGTATGCTACTTAGTAGCCTTGGCAAATAAAGTCATCAAGTAAGGCTTTAAGTGGTACTCGCCCATTGAGTAATGTCTTAGTAAACCTTAAATGTGCATTATAAATTATCTTTTGCACAATAATAAATCTTCCATCTTATTGGTGCAATATTGTCAAAACCTCAGTCAAGCAAATATTTGCAATACATATGCTTTCAAGTGTAGTTAGCTTTTTATGCACAACTTCTCAAAAAGGAGCTAATGGTGGTTCAAGGTTGCACTCAAGATTGGTAATCTTAAAGTACCAACAATCATCTCTCTTATCTAGCCAAGCAACAATCTCAAATGGAGAATTAGTTCTTTGAATTGACATCTCTTGCTTTTGAGAAAGCTTAAAAATATTGCTTCTTTAGCTACCATTGTGGTTATATCAATACCACACAAAATAATCTTTCTTTGAGTGCTTAGTGACAATGAGATAGCCACAATTTGTTGCATAGATTTGGATATCTTTGAACAACTCTTTTTGAATATTATAAAATTTTTTTTGAATGTGGTAGAAGAAGGCTCATGATGAAAGAGAAGAAGAAAAAAAAAGTTACAAAGAAAAAAAAGAAGAAAGAGTAGAAGGAAGTTGAGACAAAAATTAAATTCAAATGCAATGCAAATGCTTTTGATTGCTCATTTTGAGGTTGTACATGCTACTTAAGTAACAACTTTGCATTATTAAACATAAAAGACAACAACCAAAATATAGAAATAAGTCATGTGGCATAATATTACTTAAGATAATTGTTTGAAGAAAGAATTGTGTATGTGTGTATATGTGTGTATGTATGTATATGTGTGTATGTGTGTTTTATTTTGTTTTGTTTTATTTATTTATTTATTTATTTTTTTTCATTCTTGATGTATATAGCCTTCAGGTAGAATGTTTTGAAATGTAGATTTCTTCAATCATTAGAGATCTAAGAAAGAATTACTTCAGTCTAAAGTATGTATGCACTTTTGATCTACATCTATAATAAGAAAAATATAGATATTACTAGAATAAGTATCTTATAGCACAAATTAAATGACGTATTTTTTCTTGATTGGGCTTCTTGGCCATTTTGCACAATCTAAAATGCTGTAAAATCAATAAAAATAGAAATAAAAATGGATTGAAATGAAAATACATTTTAACAAGCAACAGTGTGTCACATAATTTGTATCTACTAGATTGAGCATCATTAGGTGTATTTAGGTCAAATTGAGACAAGATTAGTTTTTAAAGGTATGTCTTCCAAGATCAATATTCTTTGTGGTTTCAAAGAAAGTTCTATACATGAGAAGCATTTACCTATTACTACACATTTGTATTGCACATTTTTTAACAAATATTTATATGTAATTATTCAAAACATATAAATATAAATGAATTGAAATAAAAACATATTTTTAGGAATATAGTTGCTCCTATAAAACGTATTTTTAGGAATCAGTTTGTCAAACAAATGGAACAATATTTTTTTTTGAAATTATGTAATTGTTGACCCCAACTTTACTTGGTTTGTATTATCGTTTGATTTTGTGCAAAATAATCTCTTGCTTTGTGATGAGGATCTAGAAAGGAAATATGTGGTACAATATTGCTATTTTGAGATGTGATGCTATAAAAGTCACCAAAAAAAACTACCAATACAAGATGTTGGTTTCAAATTTTCTTTCAAGGGTTTTTAGAGGCCCTCATAAGGGATACTATCCCTTGCTTGCTGACTAGTTAGTGAGACCAATGGAGAGGAGACTACCACCCCCTTCACCCCGTGCAATTGTGTTAGGTCATAGGATCTACATAAAAACAACTAACCAATTACAAGCCTTCACGTTTTTTGGATGTGCATATAGCAATATGAGGTGTTTGTAGCAACTTAGGATGTGCTTGTAGCTTGAGCCTTCAATTTATGCTATATTATATTAAACTATGTGTTCTAAATTTAAAGATTATATATATATATATATATATATATATCTGAAATTTTATTAATTACTTTCTTTATCATTTAATAATTACAAATTTAAGCAAAAGAGCAACACAACCTTCATTCAAATGTTTTGATGTTTTAATTTAATTTGTTATCCAAGTTTGGTTCGCGTGTTGAATCCCTTCTCAGACTTATCAATTCGCACTGATATCGGCAACCCACAGGGCCCCACTGAGCAGTTTGCTCAGCCTTCTTCCCGTCGGTGTTGGTCCAGTAGACTTGGTATATCATTCATCAGAATCGTGCGATTTCCACGCGTTCACGCTGCACGTTGGTTAGGTGGGTCATGACTAACTGATCTTCTGGATCTAAACTTGCTGTTAGAGTCATTTCTGTGCCGTCGACCACGGAGGAAAAGCTATCCAAGGTGTGAGTTTTGGGTCCAGCTTCTGATGGCGTGGAAATGCTCTTTCAATGAAGTTCCAAGGCTACCTTCCAGATCACATGCATAACCTTTCGATGAAAATATCCACCCTGTGTTATCTGTCGTAGAGTTGTTAATCCTCGTGTTCGTGCCAGAATTTTATATTCTCGAAGAAGACTTCAAAGTGTTAGCATGCTGTTGAGACTTTACATCACGTTACATATCACGTTGCTTATTCCTCGACCTGCTTGTGCTGTTGTGCTAGCGAAGGTGTTTTGTTTTGTTTTTGTATTTTTTTAAAAATTATCAATAGGCTTAAGTCGGTTTCAAGAGCATTCGAATGGTACATGTAGGCTTTTTGCAGGCAATTGGTAATCTGAACTTGGATGCCACATCCAACGTTTCCCAGCATGTAATGAGTACCGAACAAGTGCACGTGGTAAAGCTCTACACTCGAATATGAAGAGAACTGCACTGAATTATTTCAACGAATGTCTGCCCTGAAGCTAGCGCATTCTTAAAAGCTTAAAGCCTTCAGTACAAAGGAGCATAGCTGCCGCTTTCTTCCTACGATTTTGTTTTTTTGCTTTAGTGCTTTTGCTTTTGTTTTGTTTGTTTCTTGTTTTGTGCTGTTTTGTATTGTATTGTATTGTTTTATTTTTATTTATTTATTTATTTTTCAAACAGATTCAGCGGTACGCACAAGAGCAGTTAGATGAGCGTCGGTATCGTCGAAAAACTGGTCTGGCTGTATTAGCATGTGTTTCGACCCTCTGAGTGGCACCTTTCCGGCAATGAAGATTGGTTACGCGGCAGTTGCAATTTCTTTTCAGTACCACATTAATTCAGTTCGTTGTGTCCGTAGCAAAGTAGTTCAAACTGGGTGATGATGGCCTTCAACTGAACCAACTAATTTGTGCACCATATTTTCCTAAACCTTTTCGTAGAAAGTAATGTTTGCGCAGAAGCGAGTTAAAGTCAATTCACCGGATGATATCTTTGTTTTTGTTAATTAGATCAGATTCTCCGTCTTCTTCTATTTTTCTCAGAACAGTGTCTGTTACATTAGGCCAAGCACTCTCCCTCCAGACACTCTTGCGTTGAGGCTAGGCTATGAACACTGAATCTGCAAGACGCACCGAAATCAATAACTAAAAAATGAAAGGGATTTTTAAAGCAATAGGTGTAAATAGTATACTAAACAAAATATTTCTAATTGAAATAGTTTCTAGTCATCTTTGCTATTTAATTTTACACAATGCTATTTAAATTTTTTTATACAACTTTTAAATAAGCATACTCTTAATCCATAGTTCTACTAAAAAAGTACTTATAAAATTGCCATATAAAACTGATTTTTCTTTTTTTTTTTTTTTTTTTTTAAAGCTTGGATCCTCTATATTGATTCTAAAAAGCAATTTGGAATGCAATTATATTTGAAAAAATATAATATATTAAAACTTTGGCTTGGATAACTCTCAAAGATTGCCAAAAGAATTTTCAAAAGAATAGTAGCCAAATTAGTATTAATTTTAAGTAAAAGTTTTAAAAAATATTTTTGTACAATTAAAATACCACTTGGCATCAAAATTAGGTACAATTTAGGAATTAGAGTGATAATTTCTTTTGTTAAAAAAATGAAAAGATATTATTATCATAATTTATAATTATTTACTAATTTAGCAGCAATATAAGAAACCTCAATTAATATGATTCAAACTATAAATTGGACATCAATCTGCTAGAGGTACTTTGCAAATAATATCATACATACTAATTATAGATATTGGTGTAATGGCAATAATCTAATTGATTAAGAATCAAAATTGAACTTAATTAAAATATAGTACTTATAAGTTGATAAGAATTTGTAATATAAAGTAAAAATAAGTTCAAATCACCTTAAAAAATATAATAAAAAATCAATATTATATTAACAAAAGAACAATAAAATAATAACCTTAATAAATATTAGAAGTAAATCAATGTACCAAAAGATTTTTTTTTTTTTTCTAAAGATTACTATCTTTAAGAACTTAAAAAAAATACTTTTAGTAAATTCTAATTCAAAAGAACTAATTCAAAAGACAATACATTCATGTATTAATAAAGAAAGAAGAACATAAGGTATAAAGGGATAGATATAAGATAGAAAAAAATGAATAGATATTGCCAAATGAAATGAAGCTAGAAAGTCATAAATCAAGATTAAAATATAAAAAAGATGTTCACAAGATTGAGGATTGCTTCACTCTTGTTTCTTTATATATTAGCTACAAAAAAGACCTTATAGAAGCTTCTTAGGAAATATAAATCTTGTGGCCCAAGTATCAAGTTGTAGGTTGCATATAAAAGTAGAAAACTTATGGCACAAGTTTCAATAACTATGATGAAAGATGGCAGTAAAGATGGCAGACATGGCTGAAGGTAGTAGATGGCGGCCAGACTTTTCCTCTTCTATTCTCAAATCCACTCTGAGCTCAGCATAGTGATCAAATGGTCCGAACTGAGGATCCACTATCGGGATTTATCTTTTCTTGACACTTAGTATGTTGACAAGATGTGAGTGGCAATTAACCATGTTCGCATAAAACATCTTTCAGTCTTTATGTGCTTCGAGTACATATCGGTCTTAGTTTATGAACAGGGCGCTGGTTATTGTCCTAGTATTACCTTTCAATCTCACTTTCTGACATCGGATTCGAAGTGCTCAAGAGTTTTGCTCCCAAGGGCTCATCTGGTAGACAATACTGGATGAAATGACAATTATATGCTTGCAGATACGCAATCAGGAAACCGTGCTTTCCAGAGTCTCTGAAAATCCTGCTAGGAGATCGGCGCAACTCATTCTTAAATATGCTCATGTAATGACTAGTTTAGCCGGCATTTATCCAATTGGAGGTAGTCACTAGAAAGACATTTGAAGATTTGGTACAGGGGTGCCGATAACCTTATATTCAAGACACTAAGAGAAACTGAAGGCGAGATGCCGAGAGCAGAGCAGGAGCCCATCAGCGAGTAAACACAGGTACATTGCCCCCCCAATCTTAGAGCATCTAATTCGATTTAATCCTCGTAAAACAGTTAAGATGTTCATTGAATAACATCACAAGCTTATGGCACGTAATACTGCACGATATGTCTCTGGAGTTGAACGTACAAATCATAGCCCTGGAACGTCCTAGGGACTGTAACCTCACTGCTGCTATTAAAAATGAGACGACGAGTACTCTAGGCACGAATGCAACGGCATGATGAATCGATATCGCTAGCTGAGAATCTCTTTGCTTAACACTTATTATATTGAAAATCATTGAAGATGTCAAAATAGTGCTTACGGTGCGTACCTTGATCGACCGAGTTTTCCATTACTCTTCAGCCATATGTTGTAACTTGATTCCAAAGTTTCTTATTTCTTGTTTGAAGCTTCGCAGGGAAATTTGCATGACCTGAATGCTGTTTCGTAGAGAGTTCGCACAAGGTTCCCCAGTGTGATCACGCAGACACAAAAGTACAACTTGGATGTTAAAACGGCAATGATAACCACATGAAAAGCATTTGCGACTATTGAACGGATTCATGTTGCCATTGATTAAGAAAAGATGTCAGCTTGACATCTTACTCCCGCACCTTCATAACACAGAAGAGGTACTAAATATAAATTTCTTACAACTAATACCAAGAGCTATTCCTTCCACCAGAACTTGGGTCCTCCAGGGTCCATGGGCCAGTCTTCGAGAAAACTCTTCGCTGAGCAGGCAGCGATGACAAGCCGACCAAAAGCACCATCCAGTCCACATGCGGCAGGTGCAGATATTCCGTGTCTGGCCATATGGTAATGAATAATACACTAACCATCGAACATTAAAGATGATAGTACACAAATCAGGTACTGATCTAGCTGGTGATCTAATACCTAATATCAAAAAAACTTTGATCTAGTAGAGGCACCCAGTAAAGATGTCTGTTTCCAGAGGTGAAAACACATGATCACTTGATAAGAAGATGCAAATGATTATCGTCTTCAGGTGGTCTAATACTCTGAACCCCCGCCAGCCTTCAATCTCTCCATCCGGGCTTGCAGTCCAGAAAGGGCCCTGTCTTCAACTATTTCCCCACTCGAACTAGTCCGAGAGAGTGAAACAGAGCCATTCGAAGAAAAATTTGTCGAGTGAGTTACTGTTGTTCCAGCTGCGCCAGCTTGGATGCTCTTCATCCTCTCCCTTATCGCATCTAAAGTGCCTCCTATGGCTTGATTGTGGGGTTTCAAATCACCAGGGCCTGCCAAAAAGAACTAAATCTTTATCAAGCTAATTTTTAACAACTCCATCTGGTTCAAGTAGACGGAAACTATAACCAAACTAGAAAAAACTGTCAGCAAATAATGGTTTCTCCGATGCTGCAACTTTCGCGGAGATGCCGCCTATTTCTGAAGATCCGAAACAATCGTAAATGGTAGAAGAGGGATGGCAGCTTTCTCACCTTGAGCAGTAGGCATAACATTATGGCCAGCAGATGATTTTAAAGGCAGCGCTTCAGTGTATTCAGTTGATTTAGCATCGGTATATCCTGTATTACTATTATCCTCATATGGGTGCAATGCATGGGAGCTACCACTTTCCACTCCAACTCCCTGGCCCCTGCCACGAAGTAGGAACGAAGCCGATGATTTGTTGTGTTGAACTGTTGGAGAAGACACAGGGGGAGGTGTGGCGATAGGCATACTACCAAAAGCCCTACCAGCAGCTGCATTTCTTTCCATCTGTCACACGATAAGGAAACGCAATAAGATTGTGAAAATGATGCAACATGGGGTTGGGGAGCCCATATACATGTTGCCACTCATTTCAGAGTTCACTTATTGAGACGACCTACACAGCATCAAGGAAACCATGGTTCAACCAACCTGGGCAATGCCATCGCTTATGTAGGTCCGAAAAGCTTCACTCGCATTTTGCAGTTGGGAAAAAATATCAACCTGGTAAGGTAGAATGAGCATGCATGTTGTGAGCAAAATATTAAAGAAAGAAGGAACGGGGAAGAAATTGTGCGTGAATAGGCAAACAGTAACTACGATGGAGAAAACGTTGCACAAGCTTCGCACCTGAGGATAAAGCTGTGTGATACGATAAAGCTCGTAAAGACCAATTGTGCAAGTCTGCTTATCACCGATCTTCTTGAACACTGCAGCAAGCTCTTGCTACAACAACGAGATCAACAAAAACTCAGCCAAAGATTGTAATCACATATATGCAAATGAAGCTGAAGAAGACTTCTAATTACCAGATTGATTAAGCGTACACACAGAAAAAAAGTTGTAAAGAAGAAAAGTGCATAACTTACTTTCAGTTGTGCCTCAGCAGAATGATTCGATGGTGAAGAGTCTCCATTGTTTGCAGCTGACCACTGTGTTTGGCCAACGGTTCCCAAGGTCTACAAGATTCCATGCAGAGAGGAACCAAAAACTCATCAACTGAATTTGAAAGTGGAGCAAACGACCAAAAAATTGCTGGAAAAGACATACAGCATTTAAAAGATGCTGTTACACGTTCATTTACTTTGGCATTAAACAAATTGAAGCTTCTCTTTTGAGAATTCCTACCTTGTTTCTACACTCATAGAAGTTACAGGAATCCAAGTAAATGATCCTGCTGTACAACGGACGCCCTGGTTCTACTAACATAACCAATCTTCTAAGTTCCTAAAGAGTGCCTAAAAAAAACAGATTTTCTGAGCACCAATCGCAAACTATCTGGCTACATCAATACCCTCGCTTAAGTTACAGAAACGTTTAGCCCGCAGTCCAGATTGGTTCCATGGTAAACCATTTGAATAAGACAGTGATGTATCTCTAAGCCATCTACCCCTAATCTCTCAGAGATTTTGAATTTCTTTTCAAAGCACCTGAAGGTTGAGATCGATGTAGGCAAGAATGATCGGTTGAGGCTCCAGATCAATCGGCACCAATGAAAGGTGTCCTTTGATTGCGGCGCCACGGAGCTTTACAAGCTCGTGCAACAATGTCTTCACCATGCGCAATGGCTTGTCGTCCGCTCCAGCTCTGATCCAGAGACATTCCCATGCATTACATATCAAGTTAATAACCAAACGGCCGTGAACGGAATAGCAGTCAACTAAAATCTCAGAGCCAGCGACGCAAGAACTTTTTTAACAATCTAGTAAAAACGGATATTATATTGCAAACGTTGTGGTGAACGAGCTCGGAAATCATCTTACCGTTTCCGTATTTCTGCCATTCCCAGCTCTTCAAAATACTCGTGAATGCTTTGAAGAATTCGATCAAGGTCTACTTCAAGCAAAGTTGAACCAAGAACCTGCCATAAAAACAGCTTCACACGTTAACAACCCACACGTAGTACAAAAGTCAGAAAAAGAAACACAAATCAATTTCAAGAGAATATGAGAAAATCAGTTCCAAACCTTGGTTAGCTTGATAAGACACTTCACAACCAGATCCAGAAATTTCTGATTTCTAACAACTGCTGTTCCTTGTTGACGACCAGCAAACTTTGATGAACCAATAGGACGCAATAGGTAGATCAAGACTATGAATGCTGATGTGCGATCCGCATTTTCCTGAAAACATCCATATTTGCATGCTTACATAAGTTGAAACCTCGATCACAACGGATTCACCAGCTTCTCTCAAGGAAACTTGAGCTTCAAGACAGCACCTCGGAGAAACATCATTAAGACAGCGATTTACAAGATGAAAAAGATTATTTTGACTTACCAGTATTTTCAGCATCAGAACATTCATGGCCTTAAGCAGCTGACTACCATCGTCCATTAGTAGAACTCGCTCGTCCAAAAGCCAAACTAAAAGCTCAGTGATGAGGTTGTGCAGGGTGCCCTCCTTGACAGCTCGTGCAAGTTTCTTCACTTGGAATGTCTACAAAAGACGAAGCCATAATCATGCAGGTTCAGGCTTTATCTCCTCTGGTGACATAAAATTTTATCTCATTAAAGGGACTTCAACAACTGAACTGCATTTAACTTTGTGTCATATATACCTGCATAAGAGTATTCAGGACATATTTACAAGATCTTGAAGAAGCTCCAGCAAGACCTAGATTGAAAGTGGTTGTGACCTGGCATTCAACGATACTTGGTGAGTTTCGTTCCATAAGCATTCAAAAAAGTCAATTTTGAAGTAAAGAACTCCTTAACTCGCCACTGAAGCATACAGTGAATTATACATCAACAATTATACAATAGTGAAGCTGAATTTAGGACATAAAGAAACGTCAGCAACTACTCAACCTAAAACCAACCGAAACAACAGTTATGACATACTTTGACAAAGAGGGTGGTAACAAGAAGATCCGCATCATTTGCAAGTTCATCAAGAGCCCCACTATCTGGATCTCCCGCAGCTTTTGCCAGCTCGTGACATACAAGTTTTAGGCCATCAACCACCTGATTGCATTGCACAATACGTTAATACAGAGGAAAAAGACATCTTTTCAGATGAATAAAAGACCCTAGAAAATAAAAGAATGTAATACCTGGGTGAATTCCTTCACAATATTGAACTTTCTAAATTTACTGGTTCGACAGCAACATTGCTCAAAACAAGTACAGTAATAAGAATACGAAATTCATACTCAGATATTACAAGTTCCTTTACTGCTGGGTTAGGGGGTTATCCTATAACGCAAAAGAGAACGAAAACATCAAGAAGCACGAACGAAAGAATTCGACTTCAGAAAACCGCTTGGAACCTGCTCTGATGATGTTGCATTGTTGATGATGTCAAGCGCCTCATTCCAGTCCAATGGACTTGATTGTCGTAAATTTCCGTGGGGCCCCTCAATTCCACCTTCAGAGTGTCCATTACTTGATCCCGAACTGAAAGATGAATAAGCAGAACGCATTTATTTCAATGCGGCTAATAGAAGATATTCCAGTTACTATTTCGGATTGAAATTCCAGGTAAAATATCAAAGTAAGAACTTGATAATACTTTCAACTCTTGTGCATTTAAGAAATGCATTGTGAAGAGTAGCAAAAACAGAAAAGAAAATGCAGTCATGGATTCTTTTACGAAGCAGTGCGTCAGAAGAGGAAAATCGAGCTTTAGCCAAAAACATATGGAACAAAAATCTCAAGCGTTGAATCACAATCAGAGAAATGTCATTACCGATTTAATCATGAAAACACCAATACAATCGTAACAATTAATTTAAGTAATAAGTACTATCGCTTGGAAGTAAATCTTAAAATTTACCAATTGCAGATGACTGCAATACGCTTACTGAGGAAAAATCAAGATTGGGCATCGTCTACCACAAATAATTCATCTGAATATGCTAAGTAGTGATGCCAAAACACGTCGGATAGATCCCTTAAGCCTTCGCATTGGGAGACAAGCAGATACAATTCCACTGTTTCGTAACTAACCTGGTATCCACAGCAGAGCGCTTTAAGGAAGCTCTCCCCACATCAGCCCTTGCTTCAAGAGCTCTTGCTTCTTCCGCTCTAGCTCCGCCAGGTTTACCTTCTCTTCGTTTCTCCATTTCCCGAGCCTGCGCTCAAAAAGCAGGGGATCATATTCCAAATCAGCAAATGGTAATGGATTTAAGAGAGAGAGTAAGAGATTTAATATGAATAGTAAAATTTACTCAATAATTGGACCCACCGTCCACTTAAATTTTTCGTCCATCACCCCTTTCTGTGCTCCTGAAATCTTGCCCACATATTTCCAGATATCGTCACCTGCAAAGTAGAACAAATGAGGTGCTGCATATGCACAAGAGCCGAAAAGGCTAGGCACAAAGTGAAAGAAAATGTAAAACAGAAACTACATGAGACGAGTGTTTCCTTGATTTGTTTAAGCGTATTTGATCAAGTGAATCATGAACCTAGGCACATTAAAATGGTTAATTCATTCAAAAAGATGAAGTCCTACTACACGCCCACAACAAAGAAAACATAAAGATTATTACATAGTAAAAACGCACCCAGAATTTTATATGCAGTTGCAAGCGCTGCTAGTGATGCTTTCCGAATATCACCATCTCTTTCGACAGTAAAAGCCGCTATGGACTGCAAAGCTTTTGTGGGGCCTACAATCTGGATAACATGACATAATCCCATTTAGATTCCGACTAAGCATACTCAACATGTGATGCATACAAGTGCCAAGAATTAAACCCGAATTCCAATCTGTGGCGCAAGAGGTCTCAAAACAGTTTAAAAATAAAGCATACGAATACCTCCTTCAGTTAAAATTAAGAAAGTCAAAATCCCGTTAAAAGCTTGCAAAGAAAGGTCGACATATACCTCAATACCACACTGCTCTATCATGAATTCAATATTCTCTACACACTCAATCCTCGTCCGGTTGTTCTTCGATTTCAGGCCATCTGTTATAAAGCCAAACACTTTTGGAGCCGAGTAGATAGAGCATAGTAGCCTTATCAGCTCCCGAACTTTCTCACGGACCTTCTCAATGTTATGGCCAGACTGGTTCAAACAAGAAATGTGTCAACTTCCACGCACAATTCCAAAGCTATCTAGTTCCTTTAATGATAATCTGATTCAAGAAACCTGGTAAACCGTCCATGATCAAGAAAGTTAGGGAGTTGCATGATTGAGATATGACATACCTTTTCCACCAAACATGGGAACAAGATGCTTGCTTCAAACTCGCTAAATATATATGCCTCACCCTTCAACCCCTCCACAAGACCGAAAAGGAAGTCGAAGACCTGGATCACCACAATCATGCGTCAGACAATCTTAAAGTACGCGATATTTGTATGACGAGTTCAGTCGAAGAGCTATAGTAAGAGGAAGCAATCATCCGAATGTAAAGAGAATTGTTCGAGATGGGCGTGTTCAAGTTCAGGGAAAAGCTAGATCACCTTTAGAAGACATGTAGTATTTGACTCTGCAAATCGAATTGACATCCATCGGAAAATGACATCCAATATCTCGATTATCTCTTTGGTCTGAGTTGGTATAGCCTGTACACGAAACAGACACACTTCAGTTGTCTTTGACTAGGATTGATGTCGACAAGAAACTCATGAGCACCTTGTCAGGCAAATGGAAAGCATCTCAAAGATTCTAATGAGTCGCCAACGACCAAACCCAGCAATAGACATTATACCAACAGGGTCAGGTGCAGAAATTAGATGTGCTTGCTCAAAATCTTACAGCACAAGCGAGTCTCATACGTCTACACAGATAGATAAACGAGAGCATACCCGTTGTAGTATGTCGAGACCTTCAATTTGCTTTTTAAAATCCGGACTTAAAAGCTTCTTCTGAAGATCTTCTCGAAAGAACTTAACAATATCAACCTGTCCATTCGAAAATTTCAAAACAAAAAAACAGAATGATTGTAGATGTTATTCACACATTATACGCAAAAGCAGAAAGCAACCGAAGCCCAACAATAATAAGTGTGAGAGGCTATTGCATTTTACTTGAGGTAAAAGTGTCAGGGAACATTGTTTTTACACATTAATATGAGTGTCACATCAGATTCAAGACCGGGAACAGAAAACTACACTAAGCTTTCAGGAAGAGTTTTGAATATAAAAAAGTAATCCTCTACACCCACCTCTATGTCGTGTGGTTGCTCTCTTCTTGCAGCGTCATCGAACTTGTACTTGCGGGCATTTAACCTCTCTCGTTCGCTCTACCGAAAAGACCAGAAAATGTCAGTACAAATGATATATTATGATTGCAGAGTACTGCCCAATTATGCGTAAGTCATGCAAGGATAACATGAATCACATGTCCTAGGTTAAAATGTCGGTTTCTTCACACCAGTTTGTTGAACATCGTCAATAACATGAGTATTGATGTGAAAAATTAATAGCAGAAACGAATTTGTACCTTATGTGAATCTTTTAAATTGAACAGAGCTTGTCCTTGCATTTGTGATTCATATGCTTCAGCGGCCAATGCAGCTGATGTCTTTGTAGGTTTTGAACCCGATTGTCTCTGTCCAAGAAGAAACTCGGTAAGAAACTTACAACTAAAAAAGGTCAAACCTTTGAAAATTCGATTAAACCCATTGTGGATTTTCAACAAAATGTGCACACGGAATGCACAAACTGAAAGCACAAGTCAAAAAGCCAAATACGTCGAAAGAAGGAGACAACTAGGGTGGGTAGATGTGTGAAGACGTAGAGAAAAAAAAAAGGAAAGATACGGGGCTTACCGCACCAGCTCCCCGGCCAACAGTACTAGGATTTCTACTCGAAGCTCGAACCTCCGAAGTGGAGGCTTTACTTCCAGCTTTGGGAGTTGTGCTCATCGTAAAAGAATCTTCTGAGGCACCTGTCCAAAAAGTAAAGTTTAACTTAACAGAGAGTGCATACAACCGAGTATCTATTATGCATGTAGAGGGGTCTGCAAGAGTAAAAACAAAGTGTTTGTGCTATGCCCATGATGATCTGAACACACTTCAATATGGGCGGAAAACAACATTATAAGATTACACACAGAATTAACATAACAGGTCAACAGGCAGGCCAGTCACAAACTCACTAGAGGATCTTTGATGATCGAATACAGTCTGCAGTGCAGCTAGCCCTGATCCTTGAATGCCTTTAGACGCTTTCATCACCTGCACCATAGTTAAATGTTACTTGTCTTAAACGTAAAGACAATCACAAGCTCTACATGTGGTGGATTGTAAATAGTAACTTTTCAATGGTCATGAAGCCATTGACAAACCATTAGAACACATATTAAGGAAAGATAAGTTTGAAATGTAGAATAATTAGAACTAAAGCAGGAGTAGTACTGGTTCAACGTCAAAGACTCGAATAAGCTCCACCAAGCACGCTTCGGCCGATTTCCGCATGTCTACAAATTTGTCCTGCGGTACCGAAAGACGCCAACAGGAAGGTGCATAAGAATTGTACGCTAATAGTTAATAGCATTAAACCACTCAATGAAAGCACTCAATAACACATACCTGTAAACCAATAGAAATAGGTTTAACAAGCTGCAACAAAACCGGCTGATCGCCTTGTTTTGCCACATTCCTAGCCACCCACTCAAATAGATCCTTCCGTCCTTCAGCACAGATTTTAGCCTCAGCCAATGCGGGTACAATATATGGAAGCTGTGAACACATTCCCTGGCTTAGTCAGACAGTAGAACTCAGCATTTCATAAGCTGTAATGGGTAACACATTATTGTGACACAATGATAGCATAAATTCTGAATTATTGAAGGAGGTGCATACCATTTTATCAAGCTGCAATAACAGCACCCATGAGTCCAGCATCTTGATGACTGCTTCACGAACGACCTTCTTATTGTCACCAAGACATTTGAGAGCATCGGCCAAAATCCCCTGCACAGGATATTCCAAGGATATCAAGATAGACTTCAAAAGAATCAAGAATTAAAGATTCTATACGGAACTGTCGTACACCAACATTTGATTTTCGCATTGTTGTTAAAAATGACTATTCTAAACTCTACGTAACTACTGAAATGCCACAAAGTACATCAATATTCAATTCGAAACAGTTCAGAAGCAGGGGCCACGAATGGTTTCTTAGTCATAAACTCACTTTGCTATGCTTATCAACGACCGGACCCATAGCTGTTGCTATAGCACCGAGGGTGGCCAATGTCATCATAACTAGGTTCTTGTTAGAATCGTTGAGTCTCGCCTTCAGGCTCATAAAAAGTTCACCTGAATTTGATAAGTATGCCACTCAGCAAATCGGTCAACTCATGCAAATAATCACATTGGTAGTGCACAGGAGGCAAATCGCGCGACATGAAGATCCATGGAAGGACAAATAAGAATATCAACAAACCTGCCTACGTCAAGAGAATCCACTGCAAGGAAAGGGACAAAGAAATCATGTGATCCTGTGGGCAATTACATAAATCAGGCGAAGACTTGCAGCAGACACAAATTAACATGTAAAACCTGCTTACCGATGTCGGTAAATACTATCATAAATGGAAAGTACCTGTTCCAGTAGGCTGAATCCTTTTATGAGCCTCCTCAATGATCCCATTCAAACTCTCAAGAGCTTCTTGTCGCAGCTGCATGTAGTGCCAATCAACAATAATTACATATAATCAAGGAGGCATCGAATCATAAATCAAAAACAATATTAAACAATCGATGGTAATCAACACGAGAACGCGGGCAAAGAGAAATGTCATGCTAGAAGGATTCACCCGCAAGAACAAAGCTTGGAAATAAATGAATTTCACTTCACCGCTTTCTATACGTAATAAGGTTCATGCAGGTCGACAAGGTCAAACCACGTACCTTCCAGTCGGGACTGCTCATATTCTTCAACAGTGCTGGAGTTAATCTCCCACTAATGTCTTCACGAGGCAAGCCGTCAGTGCCACCTGACGGAGCTCCGACGTCAACTGCTCTTATAGTTCTTTTAGGTGCAGAAACTGGTCCCTGAACATCCCCCACATAAAGTAAGTGCCTACGTCAACGATTCTGCCTCAAAGAATGGATAAGCTCATATACAATATTGAATAACCTCTACATGATATGGGAAAAAGTACCTCATAGGGGTTTTTCTCAATCTCTGCGTCAATCATGGTTTGAAGTTGCGACTTCACATCACTTAAGAAACCTTTAAGATCTGTCCGCAAAAACAAAGATGTCAACCGTAAATATAATAAATTTAACACAAGTACAACCAAGAAAATTCAAACTGTCAACTAGTAACTAAACAGTCAAAGGTAAGAACCTGGGCCAACAAATTTGTGAAGAACACCAAATAGCTTGATAGTAGCAGTTCTGACAGCAGCAGCACTGGAACCGAGACCCGTTTCTTTACAGAAGTTAATGAGGTCCTGCAATCAATCAGCATAAAACGGTTAGAAAAAAGTTTTACAGAGTGCACATCAAGTATGAAATGTACAGAATTTAAGACGTACTGATTTCTAGGAGGCATTTAACGGGTTACACTTAAACACCACAACAGCCAGTGGGTCACACCTTTAGCGGCACATGTCCAATTCCAAAGTCGTCCAAGGCTGTAACCATCCAACTTAAACCTTCACTTAGAACTTTAGGGTTCTTGTGATCCTTCATAATCTTGAAAAGCTGCGACACAAAATCGTTGAAATAGTCAGGGAGTGAGATGAAAACTTAGATCAAACAGAAATACCAGAGCTACATATAGAGGCAGAAACATAAAAAATTGTTGATACGTACCCTCTCAAAGACGAACTTTGGTCCCACTGCCTCGCAAAACGTAGTAAGACATTTAGTAGCCTGTATCCTAGTTTTAATGTCACCAACTTTCTCCACAACGCCTGTATAGAAAACAAACAGCTGTAAAAAATAGGTAATAACTTAAAGTCGATTAAAAAATAAAAAGATTAAACTATAAGGCGACAGCCGCATGAAGTTCATGGAGAACGTATTAAAAAAAAAACAAACCAAAAGATTGGTAAGAATACAAAAGGAACCTACCTGTGAGGCATAGAACCACACATTTCTTCGAAAAGCGTGTTGCGTTTGTGGCAATCAATATAACAGCTTCTATAGCCTTCTGTTGTACCTATACACTCACAATTCCATTATATGCATGAGTAATTTACGAACTAATACAAAAGCATATTATACTGGGTGGACATGAAAAACAGAGTGTAGATACAATGCTGACATAATATGCAGAAGCCCAGCATATTTACCTGAATGTTTTTTTCATTCCAGCCAGGTAATATGCACAATAGGCGAATGAGCAGTTCAGCGTATTGATCGAGCGCCTTCAACCCTTCGACAGTATCTCGCAAAGCAGTTATAGCTGAAAACACAATATGCATGAGACTCACGAAATTGATGCACTAAGCCCCGCAAATTTTGCTCGTAAGCGACACAACAGATGGATGAGACCAAATTTGGAATCATCAGAATCAGAGGTGTTTAAAATAAAATTAAAACTATTAAGACATAAACAAATATTTTAAACAAAAATTTAGAAACCACTACGAGCATAAACTACTGTTCCGATATGAACCACTAGAAAAGGATATCCATGAAAGATACAAACTGATATACTATAAACATTTTAACCACATAATATGCTAAGCTGGTTCACAAAAATGAGTACGAACTGGAATACAGATTGCAGGATAATAAGACGAGTAGCAGAGCTCAAAACGACGCCCACTTCTCACCTTCAAGTCGTTCTTTCCAATTTGCGCTCTTCAAATTTGTTATCACTTCCGATTCAAAAAGGGGACTAAGTCTAGTCTCTATGTCTTCCAAACTCATCTCTCCGGGCTGCATAACCAATTCAACGTATGAATTCCAGTGCACATCAGCAGTGAGTACTGAGGCTTTACTCACGAAAATAGACCGCGCTGTGACTCTGACCTAGAAGTATGTATGCTTAATTTAGACTGTGTATCAGCAATTACTCAGTGCATGAGCTGGGCAAGTTTCAGGAGGTTGGAGGCCTATCTGTAGGAGTCAGAATCCGAAGTCTACCTCAACGTCCTCGACAGCTTCAGTCAGAGGCTTTGAGGAAGCTGAACTTCCATCAGATTTTTTTGAAGCACCTGGCTTGGAAGCTCCACCAGGCTTGGAGGTTCCTCCAACACTAGCCTTCTTAGGAATCTGGACCATCAACACAAGACTATAATCAATAGTAATAAAATGTTAAGAAAGAAAATGCAGCGAAGAAGTCTATTCAGTGTTAATACTAGTAATTAACAGTAATACTAATAACAATCTAATTTGGAATTTACAGCATTGCTCATCGTCTTTAACAGAACCAAGAGAGAATACATTTACTTACAGCAGAGGGAGGTTTTTTCCCGGATAGGAGACTGGCAGCAGAGGCAGGCTTCCCAGCTCCCTGAAAACAAACTTCCATTTCAATCCACAAGTATAAACCAAACTCAAACGCATTACAACCAGTATAAGAGATAACTGTGATAAATAAAACCACACAAACCAAAATAACCACATACAGATAACAGGAAACATGCAGTGGAACAAGAGGATATGAGCAAGACATGAAATAAGTACAGTTCTTACATTTCCAAGAGCCGAACCATTAGAATCCGCCTGTGCTCTAGAGAAGGCTGCAACACAAATATCCACAAACTATACTCAGGAAGACTGGAAAACACACCCCATCGTAGAAAACCCGATACTCTCCACCTCAAGTACCGATAGCGAATATGACCTCAATGACCAAAATACGTCCACTGCAAAGATAACTATTTTGTACATGACTGGAGCGCGGTACATATAAAACAGCAATTGAGGTGATCTGGAAGTACAATCTCGGAACATCCAATTCAACTACAATACCAACCTGGAACTGCTGTAGCAGGAGTACTGCTTTCAACACCACAAAGTTCAACGAGTTTCTTCTTCCTGACTTCGTCAAGCTTCTCCAATGGTCTTTCCAACACCTTCATGCCTACAACCTGCAGAAACTCAAATAATACTTTGTCATGAGTGTACGCACCGACAAAATTTTATAATATTCTTTCAATAATTGATTGAGATGCCGCTTCACTACGCACATGATGCTTACGAGACATGAAACCCACTAGAAATCATAATACATATGGGTAGATATGATTTGGACATCATAGAAGGGGGAAATATTAAGAAATTATAACGCAAATGTTACGCATTACCTTCGCAAAAGCAGCCAGGGCCAAAAAAGCGGCATCTCGTACCTCCGGAGAACTATCATTCAAGCACTGTTTTCCACGAAGTGCGAGGAATTAGTGAAAACGGACACGAGGACCCAAAATATATACACACACACGCACAATTACAAATATGAGCCAACTGAAAATAAATTGATATATGAAAGTACAACCAAATCACATTCAATGCAGGAGACATAGAAATAAATACCTCCATTAAGATGGGTATGTATTCCTTATGCAACTTGAGAACTGTCGGCTTATTACTGGTCTCAATACATGTAGCTACCCATGTTAAACAAGAGGATCGTACTAAAGGAACTTTATTTTTGGTAGCAAGTTTAACATCTGAATAAAACATTCGCAAGAAGTAACTTTGTCAGTACGCTTAGGGTAATGAAATTTTCTGCCAAAGAAAATGTGCATGCCAAAAATGCCAAGCCATATAAGAAGAGTAATTGAAAAGGTGGAAAAAGCAGCATTCGAGATGGTGCAGCTGGAGAGAACGTTAAACTACCGACCTTCGATAACGTCTTGTAATTGAATGCAACCACCCTTGTGCATAGCATTGAGTGTTGTCGTTAGAGCATCAACCATGACTTGTTTTTTCTCTTTCAATTTATCCTGAAAGACCACCAAGTTGCACAAGGTTAACATCAACAGTCCGACTCAAAAACAAATGGAGGATAAAAATACGAAGGCGAACAACCAGAAGAAAACTTGAAGGCAAGCTGAGTATACCAGAAGGACAGGCAATAGTAACTTCGAGCCCGAGTTAAAATCCTTTCGTAACCCACTAGCTAAATTGCCAATTGCTTGTACTGCTTCAACAGCGACAGCTATATTTACATCTGATACAAGCTGGGAAACCATTACAGCAACTTGCTTAGTAATCTCTAATACGTCATCAAGACAATGAAGCAACACCAGTAGAAAACATAATCGTGAATGAAAATGCGAGAAATATCCATAAAAGAGCGTGCACTTAACTATATCAAAAAGAAATTGCACAACGACCACAGGAAAGTGAAGAAAAGATCAAACGTAAACATGATAGCCCAAAGTATCAGACCTTGTTAGTGACATCTCGATATAAAAACGCCAACTGTATTCACATACCTTCTTCAATATCCGCGATACTTCTGAAAAATCACCGTTTGCTATTTTTTTAACAGAAGCCAGCTTTGTCAGCTCTGCCACTGCGTCTCGTCTTTCAGACCATTTTGTTGCTTTCTATACAAACAATAACCGATAAAAACAACTGTAAGTAAGGGGCAACATTCAGATGAGAGTAGACAGACAACACGTGGGCAACAAAGGCGAAGTGTATTACCCACAGTTCCAGCAAAACATAATCCACTACATACAGTAATCATAACTAACATTCTGCACAACAGGAGACCCTCTCACCTGACAGAAACTATTGACTGATTCAATAAGAGACTTACACAGAATAGAAACGAAGAAAATTAAGCAACAACTTATTTCAAAGAGTGAATCAACGTCACATTGTCCTCTCAACTGAGTACTCACCACTCCATCCCAGAAGGTTGACTTGCCCAATGGTGTCAGAATGTCCACAGGATCTACTAGGTCATACTCATCTATATCAGATGAACCTGGCATGTAAAACCCCTCACGCATATCAGTGATCATAGCATCATACAATAACACGTTGCGGATAATTGCACACAAAAGTACTACACAATCTGATACCTGGCACAGCAGCTTCATCGGCAGGCCCTGCAGTTGATACAGAGGCTACTACTGTTTCTTCACATTCTAATGCCTGCTCAGACCTGTGCAATAATAGCAAAAGGCAATTTGCAATGAGAAAGCGTAAAATTTGAGAAGCGGCATCAAGTAGGGCTCTAGACGACACTCCAGACCAATATTCATCAAATCAATTAATTCCAGTATATCAGCCATGTCAAATTTCAACATTAGAAATCTTGGGACACGTAATGTCAGCTCTAAATCGTGCTAACTATACAAAAAAGGTAAATTGATCCTCGTCAAAATGATATAAATGACATGTAAATCTGCAAACAATATTACAAACCCAGGATAAAGCACTACTTCACCTAATTTTTCGAATGGGCTTAGCTCCAGAAACGACATTATCAACTTCTACCTCCAGCTCCTTTTTCTGCCAAAGAGAAGAGCACGAAAAAGCTCTAAAATAGTTAATACTTTGTATTCTGAAGGTATTCGCAAGAAAGCAACACAAGCATACGCTCTTCTGAGGGTAGTGCATGCATTCTAATGAAATGAGGACAACCCACAAACATAGGCATCCGGTACTTACCATAGTATCTCGCATCTTATCGAAAAGAAGGTTTTTAACAGCATCTTTTCCGATCCACCGGCAAAGTTCAATAGTTAACCCTTTTGCACAGGCCCTCACGTTTGCGTCCGGATGATCGAAGAGGTCTGGGAGCATCTTTATTATTCGCTTTGCGGGGACCACTTTGGTACCAAATTGGCTAAAATTACACCAGGAAAAGGTCATCCAAGATCAAAGTAACAGAATTTTCAGGGAAATTAGATTAATTTAAATAAATAAATAAATAAATACATAACAAAAGAAAAAAGAAGAAGAAGGGGGGCTCTGAATGATAAACATACCTTACAGCCTGGTACATTACGTCAATCGCAGGAACTACCGCTTTCGCAAGCTTAGCTTTTACAGCTTTCTCCATAGCGTCCTGTGCCAAATTGGAACGTCAACAACCTTTCTCTGTTGATGTAGGTGCTGAGAATCCGAGAGCGTCAAATGGTATAACTCACGTGCAGGTTTGCTGAAAAGTCTACAAAATTCTAGAACATGAAGCTGAATACAAAACACGCTAACAAACTGTGCGACACCTAGAAGGCCGCGCACGCCTCTAAATCATGTGAACCCCAATGAAAAGTTGCGACATCGAAATCCACATCATCGCACGCCTTACCTTGCGGCGTCTGTATTATATCGTGCCAGTAGAACACCAGAGAATGCAAGAAATCCTACTAACTACTGAGAAAATCCAAGAACCATAAACTGGAAACAGAGCTACATGACGGTGGATAACCAAGGCAATAATCATAGATAACACCAAGAGCAACTCGAAGGACGGATCTAACCAGAAAAGCTTCCGATGCTTCAAGCTCGACCCAGAGAAGAAAAACCGCTTGAGACTTCTCTAGTGTCTTTGGTCGCCCTGTCATGCACTTGGCTACGATAGAATCACATATTTCTTTCGCATATCTGCAAGAAAAACAATCTTCTCTGAGCATATCAAACGTTATTTTCTGAAGGAGAAAGCAAGGAGTATTAGATAAGAAGACAAATCCAACCTGCATCAACCATTGTATTTGCTACATGGGAAGACAACATGCTACGTGCCATACACAGAGCAATGCTCTCTACCCAACCAACTAATTAATAAGATAGGCAACAGAGGGGAAAATCACACCGATTCGGCTTGCAGAATCACATGCGAGACAACACAAACTCATAACAGAGAACACGGTTCAGTTTCTAGTACAAACTTTAGGTCATTCTTCGTTCAGAGCTGAACAATAAGTCATCAACCGGTTTGAAAGTAGTGACCATTAGATTATCATCAAAAATAGAAGGTGTTCTTCCATCGCAACTCCAATGAAACCTGGGGGTAAGAGGGTAGGGAACCATGCCTAGCAGCATCCGTATCTGCTGCGCGTAAGTATGCTATAAGTGCATCCAAGGCCTTCTCTTGACAAGGAGCATTTGAGTCGGCCACTGCTTTCTTGAACAGAGGACCTGCGCCATTGACAACGGCATAAGTTCGTAAGCCGACCATCGAGAAGCCCTAAGTTTCTCAGCGACAGAGGACATGAAGTAGACGCTCGGCAATACATCTAGAATCTGAGCATTCGTGTCCCCTTCAACAATACATAGTGAAATTTTCACAATGGTACTTGACATAGTTCTCCAAAATGATCGTGAAACTCCAATACGTACGTTCTACAGAGACCAAAACTTCAATAATTTCGCATTTCAAGGGAAGTTCTTCCTTAATGGAAATTCAAAGTAAAAACCGGCGTTTACATTGAATTGTGTATAAAGTAAAGATAAAAAAATAAAAAAATACGTTTTAAAAAATAAGCAATCAAAGACCCACAGAATTAGTGCCAGTAGTGCAACAAACAATAAATTGAAGGGCTAGTACAACAGCTACTGCGTCGCAGCAAAAGAATGCCATTCCGTAATTTAAATTCCAAAAATGAAATCAAGAATAAAATCAAAATATTTTGAAACCTTAAAGGTTCATGTGCTATAGAAATATGTGACAGACGGTGCTCCCACCAGATTCCATGACACATTATCGTGAAATACAAACTAATTGCACTTCTACAAAGCTGTGGACCGTAACACTCTCTAAGTTTGCTAGTGCAAACAACTTAGTCTACGTGTACGGTCTAGTCAATTAGAATCTAAAACGCATTTGTCAGAAGCTGCAAAACAGTTAGGCAAGCTTGAAATCCAGTGTCTCAACTCTCAAATCACAATCCAATAAAATAGAAGTTCGTTAAGTACAAAACTTCTCATCATGCCGACCTCGCACTAATGAATTGTTACAGCTTCAGCCTGGTTTGAGAAATTCGATTCTCTTAGAATATGAATTTTAATCACCCTGGAGTATCAAGGTCTACTCAACAGTGCACCTGGTTGCTCAAATCCTTGCACTTTCTAATTTGACAGTTCTAAGGCATTATATACAAAGTTGCCTGCAACTTTGGCACTGCAAAAAACCACCACCTGAGTTGATCGCGCAAATGCATAACATACTACCACAAGCTAGAGAAAGCAAGAGACCGATCGTGAACAAAATCGCTCTCAGTTCGCCAATCCATTTCAAGCTAGAGGTCAGCTTGACGACATCTCTTCATCTTAATGCGCTGGAGGTGAGCCAAGCAGTCAAAAAAAAAACGGTTCTGACTTGTCTAAAGAAAACCTAAAAATTCAAAGATGAGGAGTGCAGCTCGTTCTGTTCGCAAGTAGCGACAGCTTGGACCATTGCTGAGAACCTATAGATGAAAGAAGATTCTCCAAATAGAACAGTATAGTTTTTAACGATATCTGACACTGAAGTTTATCGACTGAGGAAACCACAATCCGGGAGCCAAAACAGCATTCTCGCCCTCTACAATGAAAACCTGACAATGGCAAGTTCATATAGTAATAACCATCGCCACATTTTGTGCTTCAAATCCGAAATGCTAACCCTGGAACGATGTGAATCTTTCCTCGATCATTGAGGACAATTCATTAGACAGTAGAGAAGTTGCACAATCCATGGGACAGAAAAGACAAACCATTGCGCATTACCAATCGTGACAGCTTTTTCCACTCAATCCAAAGAATACGCCAGAAGCACCCATAGTTTTAACGGTACCAGCAGTATTCAAAAAATCCCAGCCAACATTTTGAAAGGCCAGAACAAATCCGGAGAATGCACAGTATGTTTCACTAACTCTGAATTCATATTCACTTGAACGGCTGGGGACTGACAGCAGCCTATCAAGAAGGTCTACATTATTCAAGTTTCAAATAATCAGTGATACAATGCAATAAACAACAACCACAACCAGCAACGGGGGGACAATGGCGACCCCATAGAACAACACATTACCAAATTCTCGAAGGCGGGGGTCTTTGGGATCCATGATGCCATCGCACACGGCAGCAACGTCGATATTGGCGTCATTCCTAACCTTCCAATTCTTATGCGCCAGTCTATCCTCCCAGGCCATCTTCTTGGCCTCCTTGAGGAGCTTCTCATCTTCCGACATTGTGGAAACGAACCCAGAAACTCTGCTGTTCCTTTACAAAAACAACAGTCGCAACACGCGCAAATTCACCTCTGCCACATCACCAACCACTCCCCGTTCCTCTCTCTTCCCAACCTCCCCCTTTCCACGCCAGATCCAACTCACCTCCACCTAAAACTATCCCAAAAACCAATCAAAAACCCTGCCCTCCTCGTTCTCTCTTTCAACTCCACAACCATCCGCTTCACCACTGCTCTTAGCAAACTACCACTCCCGCCCAAGCTCACCGCCTTTCACTCTGCCTAGCTCCACGGAAGACAAGATCCAGTTCTCCCTGTCCGCCCCGCCCCTGATCTTCACTAACACATCCCTCGCTCTCTCTCGCGTAAATATATATTATGAAAAAAAAAAAAAAAAAAAAAAAAAAAATGTGCGCAACACCTCCACCAACAACGCGACGGCCAATGGAGAGACACGCTGCACGCTGCACGCTGCCTCCTCCGTCGTCGGGTGCCCGTCTCTCCCACTAGAGCGCGAGCGTAAGGGCGGACAACATTCAGCTTGACATGAGAACCAAACCAGGAAGACGACGTTTAGCTTTTGAAATGGAACGGGAGGAACGGGTGAATGGACAGCTTTGCAGGGAGGAGTCGGACAGACAGACAGACGTCGTCCCCTATCATTAGCCTCCCCACCCTTCGCTGCAAGGAAGACGAAAGCAACACGAATACTACGACGAAGAATAAGAAGCCGAAGAAGAAGCCTGGGCTGGGCTCACTCACTGCCCACGTTCCCGTCCCCGTCCCCGTTCCACCCCCACGCACGGGCATACTCATACCCGGCCTCCTCCTCCTCCTCTTCTGACTGCGTTAGGTTATGCGTTTGAATTATATATTTTTTCCTTTCGTCCATTCCTCCCAGAGGAGAGTGACCCACCCACCCACGCACTCACTCACCCGTTCGCCCTTCATATCCATCTGCCTCGCTCATGTTGGTGTTCCTTTTTCTTCATTTATTCATCCACACATGCATACATTCATCCATCCGGGGAAGGGGGGGATATCTATTTCATTCGTGCCTTTTTATTCAATCCCACTGGCACAATGTGGCTTCCTTTCATTGAACCCTTTTTCATGCTCTTAACTGGTTTACCATCTTTGTTTTCCATACACATCCCAATTTTCTTCCTCCTTGTATTGTTCCAAACTAAACCCTGTCTGTATCAAAATTGCCAACTACAACCTTCTTATGATTTTTCATGCATGACCTTTATCACTAAAATAAAATAAGAATTAATAAGTGTATATGTCATACAAAATTTAAAATAGCATGTAGATGGTAATAATATTTTAATGGAAAAATATCATATAAATCCCTCAAATATGTTGAAATATCAAAAATATCCATGTATTCTTGATAGTAGCAAAAACATATCCTTGAGATTTTTAAAAATAGAAAATCTATCCTTGTTGGTAATAAGGTATCATCAACATTATTTATTTAATTGTCATCTAGGGCTCAAACCATTGTCATGTGGTAACACAACTATATGGTGAAAAATAAAAATATGAATGTTATTATAGAAGAGCCTAATAGAAAGATGTAATAGAAAAATAAAGACAAATGGTAGGAAGGTAGTAAAAAATTTAGTTTTAACGTTGTTTTTTGTAGAAGAAACTTCTATTTACTTTGTAGAGGTATAAATATTTCAATGAAAAGTAAATGAGATAAGTAAATAATATAAAGGTCTTTAGGAGAGAGTTAACGATAGTTTTAAGGAAAAATTACCTCAAATTACCAAAAAATTGATATTCAAAGAGAACCAATTGTGAACTTGGATCAAAATCAGACCCCAAGGCATAAAACCATGCACCTATAGTGACTCTGGCATTCTTTTGTCAATCCAAGAGCGAAGTATGAAAGCAAACTTGAAAAGAGATTTTTAAGAGTTGATTTCATGTCATTTGAATATGTATTGAGGTTTTGAAGGTTTTTCAAAGTTAGAGATGTACTTAGTGGCTTATTTAGGGGTGAAATTTTGTTAAGTTGTCATTATACTTGTTATGAATGTGTGTGAGAAATTTTATATCAATTGAGCAATTAGATTGAAGGTTATCAAAGTTTTTATTGGTTATGATCTTAGATAATTGAAATTTAGGACTAGTGGGGATTTTTATAATTTAGAAAAAT
Source organism: Physcomitrium patens (assembly GCF_059467195.1). Lineage (NCBI taxonomy): Eukaryota > Viridiplantae > Streptophyta > Bryopsida > Funariales > Funariaceae > Physcomitrium > Physcomitrium patens. The sequence goes on along the minus strand of NC_143424.1, from coordinate 15,722,834 downwards.
CTACTAGTTTGATTAAAGCAAAATTTGGTGAAAGAAATCTAAACTTAAATACCTACATACAACCTAATTTTAGGAGCAATTTAATAGTTCAGCAAAGAGAAATATTTTTTGAAAGATCAACATTCAAGTTGGAGAAGGTGAGCAACTAACATCCAAGAGGTTTTGAGAGCTTTTCTTACAATTGGTGAATTTGATTCTTTTCAAATTTTTTGTGCCTATTACTTGCTTGTTGATTGAAATTTAAGTGAAACTTTAATCAAAATCAATGGTTTAATTAATATTTGTTAAGATTTTAAATAACTATAGTATTTGATTAAGATTTACTTGGGATTATTTTGGAGTTTTTTAAGACTTGGTTTATGATTTTATGAAAATTAGTCTAGAATTTGGTTAAGATTTGATTAAAGTTGATCTAAGGTTTAGGGTTTGACCTAAGATTTGATTAAGGTTTATTGGGATTTCAATTAGAATTTAATTAAGATTTGACATAGGACTTGGTTATAATTTATTAAGATTTTAATTAAGATTTAATTAAGATTTGATTATGATTTATTTACAATTAAATTAAAATTCATATTTTATTATTTTAAAATTTTAATATTTATATTATTTCTTTAAGATTATTTGTATTTTTTTATGATTTACTTTTTATATTTCTTTATTATTTCTTATTATTATTTTTTAAAATTAATATACTACTTTGTTGTATTTCTTTTAGAACTTATTTTAAATTTCTTTTGGATTGGTTAAATTTAATTAGGATTTTTGAGGATTACTTGAAGTTTATTCAAAACTCTATTAGATTTGGCAGGATTTTGTTGTTGCATTTTTACTTACCTTCTACAGCTAAATGTCTAGTGCATTTTTAAGTAAGAATATATGTAATACAACATTGTGAGCTACATATTTATGGATGATTCATCCTCCTTGTATACCATCACCTTATCAATTTTTTATCCCTACATAAGTAATATTTGTACCTTGAGGCACAAAGGCTTATTGATAAGTAGATAATAGTTGTAGCATTCAATTTGAAAGATGCAAGCACATGGATAAGAAAAACATTGCCATAGCCAAGTGCCACCAAGAATCTATAATGCAAAAAATGGTTTGTGATCAATAGAAGGAAGATTTTTTTAATTCTTGAAAAATCAAAAAGGAGTACAACAAAATTTGTACAACTTACAGTCTAGGCCTTAGATGACAACTAAACAAGAAATGTTGGTGATACTTTATCACAAATAAAAATACATTTGCTATTATTAAGGACATTCTTGATATTTCAATATATTTGATATATATATATATATATATATATATATATATGATATTTTTCTTATTTAATCATATCCAACTTTCTAAATAATTATTTTATATATCAACATATAATTTATTTAGGAATGTTATATTGATGACTTCACACATTTTTCTTTCAAATGTTTATATGAAACATAATAATTTAAAATTTCATTGTCTAATATCATTACAATATTTTAATTAAATATAATTTCAAATAAAATATATGAACAATCTTTAATAAGTCACTCTTCTACACATTAGTCTTAAAACTTTTTTAAAGATGTTATTACTAAAATTTTTATACGAAAAATAGTAATAAATATAGGATGAAAGATATAAAAGTGTCAATTGATTAGTTTAGAAAATAGAACAAAATATTAGCACAAAAAAAAATATATATATATATATATATACATAAATTTAAATTTATTTGCATTGTAATAATATTCTTATTTTACAACTTGGTATAGAAATTTTATAACCATATAAATTAACTAAATTTGAATACAAAAATGCAAACAACAAACAAACAAATAAAATAAAAATATCATATTTTAGTATTTCTTACATATCACAAATTTCATTGATATAATGTAAGTTTAAATGTATAGTCTAATCAATAACTTAAACTGTTAATTTTCATACAATATATTGTAAGATTTTATATTTTTAAACACAATTAAGAAACATTTCAAAGTTTAAATGATCAGTTTTACTTGTGTTAAAGCTTTTGAAATTAAAAACTTTAAATCCTAAATCCATTCATGTGTAAGGTTGTTTTAAGACCTAAGAAAATGACACCATGAATGATTACACAGCCTCACACAATTTTAAAAGTCTAATTGTGTCTGTTGCAAATCTTGTAGATTTTCTATAAAACTTGTCTTACTACTTTAGATAAATATAACATACACAAACAAATGCAACTATCTTCTCATTGTCCAGATAATATATTATCAATTTTTTTAATACAATTAAAATTAAGTAAATTTTTTTTTTAGTTTTTAAATCAGAATTATGAATAGTCATTTTAATTTATTAGAGGCTGAATTTTGTTTTTAAATGTGCTTTCATTATAAAATAAGTTTCAAAAAAATCTTCAAAAATTGAGGTTTAATCAAATATAATATATAAGGACAATAAGTAATTCTCTAGTACCAATTAAATTTTATTTTTAAAATTTTGTTTAGAACATATTAACTTTTAAAACTAATCATGTAAGTACTAATTGACACAAGAAATATGTAAATAAAAAAACATATTATAATTCTAAGACACTGTAGTTAAATGATTTTTTATTATTATGAAGAATTTAAAATAATTGCATAATATTTTTTTAGACATAATTTAATTGATTTTTTACTTAAATAAATAAATAAATATTTAATTATGAATATATATATATATATATATTAAAATAATTATTTCTTTAGAAGTATTCATTTTAATTTTTAATAATTTATATAGCCAATAATATATTCATATCAAAAAATAAGAATATTTTTATCAAAAAATATGAGATATGTATTCCTATAAGATAGAAGTATAATGATGTAAAACACATATGAGTTCATTATCCAACCATTAAGGATTCCAAAGAACTAATTTCTTAAAATGAGCTTTGAATTTTAGTCCTTATAATACAAGTCTATGGTCTTTTGATATGGACATTTTAGTCCAAATATACTCATAATTAGCTTAGCTACCAAGATCCAATTGATATGTGGATACTCATCTTGTTATGTCATATGACAACTTAGTAGGTATCACAGACATACATACTTATTCTAATATTTATCTATATAATTAAGTAAAAGTAGGTAAAAGTAATTTTATTTCATAATATTTTCTAAAGAAGTTTCATAAAAGTTTGATTGATGCTACTTTGATTTTACATGTATTTGTAATTTATTGGTAGGTTAGAAACTTAATCAACAAGTTAATCATGTATTAATAGCTTAGGGAACAAGCTAACTATGTGGTGCATATATAGAAAACTTGCCTTGTAAGTTAAGATACATGTCTTGCAAAGTCAACACGGTTTAGAAGTCCTATAGGACATTGCCACATAGCTCCTAGTTAAGCATATATATAGAAGCAAGAGTGAAGTCTTCTTCATTCTTGTCAATGCCTTTCTAGTCCTTAGTCTTGTTTCAAGTCTTTTTAAATCTTCTTATCTTTGGCAATAGCCATTCTAGTTTAATACTTTATCATCTTTGAATGATTTTCTAATATTTTTGAGTCACATAAGAGTATATTGAAATTTTAGTTCTTTAAGGTTCATGTCCTTGATATTAGGTGGCAATAACTATATATTGACTATTCGCTAATATGAAGCTACAAGTTTTCAATTAATAATATTATTTCAATCATTCACATAAGTAATCACATAATATCTAATAAAAATTATACATTTATATAAATTCTTTTTAATATTCCTATTTAATGATATATTAGACTAATTTAATCTAATAGTTTCTATTATCTTTTTAAATTGACAATGCTTCTCACAACTTAGATCTCTAATAAAAAATTTGCAATTATGTTTTTTGTTTTGCCAAAAAATAAGTTGATTTCACCATTCTCAAACTTCTTACAAAAAAAGTGATGTTGAAATTTAATATGTTTAATATAAGTATAAAATATTGGATTTTTTGAAAAAAAAATATAACTCTGGTTATTATTAAAAATAGTTATAAGACCATCTTATGAAAATCCGATGACTTTGAACAACTTGTAAAGCCAAACTATTTCTTTTGTTGTATGAGTAGCTATCATGTACTCTACTTTAGTATTAGACAAGGCAACTATTGATTGTTTCTTATTGTTTCAACTATTAACACCACCAGCTAACAAAAATGCTTAGCTAGTAGTAGAACATTAAGTATCAATATTTCCTATATAATCTACATTGACATAATCAACCACTTGCAAACTTAAAGAAATTCTATTATATTATAATATATGATCTAATGAGCCTTTCAAATATTAAAAATTAATAATAATTATAATTTAATATTAAGAACCGAGATTTACTAAGTACAAGCTAACAATTCCTATTACATATGAAATATTTACTTGAGTGCCTATCATTGTATAGACTAAACTATCAATTTTCTTTTGGTATGGAATATCTTTTATTGCTTCAACTTCCTCAAGAATCAATGGACTCGTGTTTCTAAACAATTTTTTGTTAGAATCTAAAAGTATAGTTAAAGATTTACAATCTTTCATGCCAAACCTTTCAAATATGTTCTTTAAGCATTTTTGTTGACTAAGATAAATTATATGATTTCATTGATTCTTTATAAATTACATGCCCAAAATATAATGGGTTTCTTTTAAGTCCTTCATTTCATCTTTTTTAGCTAACTCAAGCTTTATCTTCAAAAGAAGTTCCTTTTTGTTGCAAACTACAATCAAATCATCTATGTATAATGCAATGATAACAAATCCATTGATATTCTTCAAAGCATAAAAGTAAGGATCTATATGACTTTTCTTAAAACTTTATAAATTAAGGTACTCAAATATCTTCTTGTACCATATCTTTGGAGATGCTTGAGTCCATATATAATTTCAAAAAGCTTACAAATTAATGACACTTTGTCTTATAATATGTATCTTTAGATTGGTCCATATATATATATATATATATATATATATATATATATTCATTAAGATTTCTATTTAAGAATGTCATCTTATCATCTACTTGATGAACTTCCAAATCATCAATTGGAATAAGTCCACAAAGTATACAAATTGAGGTTATTTTTGCAACAAAAGCAAAAATCTCATTGTAATCAATATTTTTTTTGTATATAATCTTTGGCAACATGTCTTGTCTTATAGCACTCTATTGAACCATCTATATTATATTTAAACTTGAAAATTCACTTACATCTAATATATTTTCTACCTACCAATAAAGATGCTAAAGTCCAAGTCTTATTATCTACAAGACTTTTATACTCTAAGTCCATTGCATCTTTTCACTTCTAAGTATCATTTCTTTTCATAGCATCAATGATAGTAATAAGTTCTTTAGTACTTATATAAAAACATATGTTATATAAACTAAAAATATAAAAGATTTAGAAGGCATTCAAGCCAATAATGATTCATCAATTATTTATATTTATACCAATTTACATACTTGTGAATGACTTAACATAGGTGAAGGTAGAGTTGGAGGTAAAGATAGAGGTGTAATTGTATTAGTTTGTTCACGACCAAGTACATGAGCCAACAATTGAATCTTCTTTATTATAAATGAAGATTCAACAATAGGATATTGTTGCCTATTTCTATTGTTAAAAATTCCTACTACATCTTTGCTTTCACTCTTAGAATTAGATGTAGAGTTTATAGATTCAATTTTAAACAATGTATTCAAAGACTTGTCATTAAAAACCTCAAATTTTTCTTTTGTTTGCTTATTACTTTCACATTCAACAAACTTAACATCATGGTTCTTAATAATTGAGCTATTTTCAACATCATAAGATAATTTCACTCAACATAGTTCAATAAAATATATTTTTTGCTTTTGGAGTTAAGTTTTGTGTGTTTTTTATTTGAAAATTCTACAAAGCTATCACATTTAAATACACAAAGGTATAAGACTGAAGATTTTATATTAGACTAGACTTCTTTGGGTGTTTTTGCTTCCACAACTATAATAGGAGTTCAATTTAAGACATATGTTGTTGTATTGATGGCATTTGCATAAAATATATTAGAGAGTTTTGTATGCTATAACATGCACTTTACAATATCAAATAGTATTTGTTTTTTGCATTTTGCAATTCTATTTTGTAAAGGTATCTAAAGTGTAGAAAATTGCCATTTAATGTTATTATTTTTACAAAACTGCTTAAAAACTTTGGATGTGAATTCACCACCATTATCACTATATAATTTTTGAATCTCCAAGCCTATTTGCTTTTCAACCAAAGCCTTAAAAATTATAAATTTTTCCAAAACTTTAAACTTTTGGTTGATAAAGTATACAAAAGTGTTCCTTGAAAAATTGTCAATAAAGATGATAAAAATACATCTTTATTTTATTTAAAAATATTTTTGATATTTAAAAAGAACTAAAAATTATTATATATATATATTTCACAAATATTATTTATTAGGTCACATAAGTCACTTTTTAGAATAAAAAAGGGCATTGATGATAGACAAGATAAAATAAAGAATAAGTGTCAATATATACAATTTTGTAGAATTTTTGGCATATGTGTAATATACTTGAATTTGAATTAATTATTATATATTTGATTCACATTCACATATAGTTCTTAAAACATAGATTATTTTAGTTAAAATTTTTAAGCTTTTAATCTCTTTTCCTAGAAATTTTGAGTTGCAACAACTTCTATCAATAGTAAAGTAACAAAGCATTTTTAAATTTTCAAAGATTTTTTTTGAGTTGGTAAACTATTGGCTGGATTAATTGTTATATGCAACCACTATTTTAGTCTTATCTTAAATTTTGATTTCATATTATTTTTATGCATTTTATATTTGTAGCAAATTTATTCTTTATGATTGGAATAATTTCTACAAATTTTGCAAAAAAGATGTATCTAATTAAGAATTTTTAATTGCAAAAAAAATTCAAGAAAAGTAGATAAACAATGTGATTAAAAAAAATCGAATAGCTATCATTTTAAAATTGTTACTAGATGGATAAATATATAAAAATTTAAAAATCTATTAAAATATAAATAGTAAGAATTTAAAGTTAATATATTTTTAAAAAATACAAATAATTATAATAATTTATATATTTATTAACTAAATTATTCAATTATTTTAAGATTAAATAAAAAAAGTTCAACCATACAAGAAAAATATCACCATTTACCACCATTAGATTCTCTATATGATAACCAAATTAGATCTTTAAGCATAAGATACATATATTCAAGGACCCATCTTTTGTAATTGACATAATAAGAATAATAGAAAGCTAGAGAATAATGAATTAATTTTTTTAATATTAGACTTCTACCTTGAAGCAATTTATATTATATCATTATGCAACTTGTAGTTAAGGCTTTAAACAATTTTTTACTAAGCTTTGTATTTGTTTATTCTTTAAGATTTGTGTAAATTTTATTTTTATTAATATTGAGAATTATCAAAATTTGAATATTAATTTGTCACTTGATCTTAGTTATAAAGCATTGCTTCCATTTTTTAAGAAAGTATGAGACTTCTTTAATATAATAGAAAATATCTATTTTAAAATCACTTCAAAACTCAAGGTTTTTTTTTTAGTTAGTTTTTATAATTGTTCTTATTGTAGCTTTGTTATCCACACAAAGCAAGTAGTAATAGAATTTAATTATAATATGCATGCAAATTTACGAATATATTCCTTGCTAGACTTTGTGTTTGCTCACCTTTTAAAATTCTTCTTAGTGTTTGATCAATCTTTAAGTATCCTACTCTACATTCTTTTCTTATACAATCCTCTCTTTGTACAAATATATGCTAATAAGAGTCAAAGCCCTGACATGCTAATTCTAATGCTTGGACCTTTTGTAAAAATGTCATACTTGGTTGGTGATTTGAACAATTATCAAAAAGATGACACTTTGGATAGCTGTATTTAAAAAAATACTATTATTATTATTATTATTATTATTAGACATATATATATTTTTAAATTTTATAAATATTATAAATACTAAGTATTATTAGTTAATTAATTAAATTAGATTAAAAAACTTTATGTTAAATCTTATTTTTGTATATATATATATATATATATACATATTTTAAACATGAATCAAAATTTAATTCAAAAAATAATTTTTTAAAGTTATTTTGTTAAATTTTGTGAAGTATAATTGTAATAGATATGACTTTTCTCTATATTAAAGATTACATGTTAGAATTTTGTGACAAATTTCAATTTATTCAATTATTCTTATTAGAATTACTTTACAATTTTTCTTACCTTTATTCTCTAGATTTATATTTTCAAAGATTATATTTTATTATATTTTATTATAATTTTAAAATAAATATACACAATCATACATGCAATAATACAAAAGCACATAATTTTTAACTTTCAAAACCATGTACAATGTAATTTTATTTGTATTAGTATTTAAAATATTTTTTTGTTACTTATTAGAAGTTTCATTTAAAATATGTTTATGAAAAAGTTTTGGAATTCCAATTTTTTTTATAAGGAAAAATTTCAATGTAAATTTTATATCTAAACTTTGTATATTTGTATATAGATATTTTATTTAAAATCAAAATTTCCAAATATACATTCAAAGATTTAAAGACATCAACATCAAGTGAACTACTATTAGCTAGTTTATGATTATATATAGTTTTAATTTAAGCCTACAATAAAATAATATGCATATGAAAGTACAATTATATATATATATATATATAGGGTATTGCTGATGCCATCGCAAAATTTTGGCATTGCCACATATTCAATATGTTTCTTTGCTTATTTTATTCCATCCAAAAAAAAGCCAAGTATTTTTAACATATATTGAACTAAAAAAAAAAATGGTTGTGGTGGCAATGAGATCGTCTTGTATATATACATACATATTTATATAAATAAGTTTTAAATATTTTCTTTGCATAGAAGAAAAACCATGTTTATTTTGAATTTAAGATGCAAATAATTGTCCAAATGCAACTATTTTTTTTATAAATATTTTGCATACATAATTTTATTTATTTATTTAGTAATGTAGAAAAATAATTTTAAAATCTGATAAAAATTCACAAGTATTCAAGTATCTCAAGAATTGATATTATTTCTTTCTTCCAGTTAGATTGCCATTGGTTTGTTTATAATTTATACGTTTTTACAGGTATCTTGAAATGAAAAATTCAAAAAGAAAATTTTTAAAAAGTATTCCTGAGGAATTCAATTGTGCAAAAAAAACTTCACTATGTATAATAAATTCCCTTAAATTATAAATTATCAATATGTTTGAGGACCTAGAATTTAAGATTTACACAAAATTTTACTTCTGATGTACATGAGATTGAATAAGAGATTAGTCAATGCAAATATTCATTTAAGATATATTGACTTTAAAAAAATAACCGAAGAAACTATGTTTTGATAAGATTTACAATTAATAAAATAAATTTTTGTTGAGCATAAGTTTCATGATTCTAAAAAAAATCAAATAAATAACAATAAAAAAATCAAACAAACAAAGGATGGGTTTCTGAACCAACTAACAAAGATTGAAAGAATCTATAACTTCAAATGAGTTCCAGTGTATTTTACCTTCTGTGGCACAATGCTAAACTTTTCTTATGTTTACTTTACAATTAAAATAAACTAACACTTAATTTTGTCAAATGGGGTCTAGTTGGTAAATGAATGTTTGTATTGATAAGCTACATGATCTCTTGATAGTGAATATATAATAATATATTCATTACTTCCCAACATTGCCAATAAAATATTGTGAATCAGTAACTTGAAATTTACACTATTTTAAAGTTATTACAAGGTAAGAAAAACTGTATATATGTATGTATGTATGTATGTCGTTATGTATTATAATACACTAGTACTGTTTTTAAAAGTCTTGAATTATACCACATATTCAACAATATTAATCAACCAAATTATCGTCCATGCAGCAACTTGTAAATTTGGGATACTAAACTAACTCCAATACCAATGGCCTTGAAACGTATTTTATCAACAATTTATGGAACCAAAGAATCCATGACAATGTTGACCTGGTCACTGACCAACATCTAAAGAAGGCATTAGGGTTTGTTCCAGAGGGTCCCCTTGCAACCATTCAAAGTCTTTGCAAAGACACTACATTGTCACCATCAAAGAGTTTGTGTATTCAATTTGGGTTGGTGTTTTACATGTATACACACATACATGTCTTTAATATCTTTCAACCTAAGGCTGTATTCTCAAAATCTGTTTTGAATTTCCTCGCAATGTATTTGTTTAACTAACATTTTGTTCATAGATTGTTGTTATTTTTGGGATTATTACCTTTTTATTCATCAGCATTGGGTGACACAAACAGAACATCACCATCATTACAATTCTCTCTTTTTGTTTGTGGATGCATTTTTTCTTGTTTGTGCTCAATTGATGGGGCAATTGGAATTTTTCTTTGGTAGGGTACCTTCTGGAAGGTGGGCATTATGGTGGGCAATCTATCCCTCTCTCTTCCTCCCATCCCAATGGATAAATGCATCAATGAATCAAATCCTTTCAACCCCCATGGCCCACTTGTCAACAACCCACTTTTCATATATATATATATATATATATTTATTTTGGAGGGGGGGAGGAAGGGGGAAAGCCGTTTTGAGGCTTTTGTGGCCCCCCAAAAAGGAAAACAAACAAGACAAAAAAACACATCAACCAAATCAGAAGAAGAAACAAAACAAAATGAAGAAGAGAATTATTCTTTGGTATGATTGTGCAATAGCTGAAGGGGGTTGCTGACTTGTAACTTTCTTCAGCCTGGACTGAGATGATACGAGCCCAATGCACTCAGTTTGCAATCGCTTCAGTTATTATTTTGCTTTTCTCCAACCTTGAGCAGGCTTCACATGCAATCCACTTTGCTAGAATCTACACAACGTTGGGAACAGTATTCCACCCAATGGGAACCACTTGTTCTATCTCCCTCTTTCATTTCTCTCCAGCTGAAAGAAATGCACACTCTCTCTCTCTTAACACCAAGCTACCAACAGAGACAAGTTGAGGGTGGCCCTCCATAGCTCCAGTATCAATGAGACTGCCCACCTTTTGCCCAGCTTGGGAAAGGTTACGGTTACATACCATATGAATGGACCCAGTAAAAAGGAAGGAAGGGGGAATAAAATAAAAAAACAGAACAAAACAAAACAGAACAAACAAACACAGAGTACATTCGAAACCACACAAGTAGTTTACATGAAGATGGCATGATTGGAAGCTCTCACACAATTCTATTGGAGGGTTACCTGCCTTTAATAACAATTCAAGGTGATTAAGCATTAGTCCTTGGATCAAGTCCTACAAAAAAGAAAAAAGAAAATTTTGTACACTTACGTCTTCAAGGGTTTACGATTCCCAGCTGTTAGTAGAGGCACTAAATTGCACACCAGAAGTGATTGCAACAGCTGGTGCAGTACATGACTTCAGCTTTGTGTTTGATGAAGCTGTGGCTTTCAATCTGATTGCTGTGAAGCTTGCATTGGTTGGTTGGGTTGATGCTGTCAGAGCAGAGCATCAAATGGAGATCCCTGGACAGGCCCAGAATGTGGTTAATTAAAATGTTGGGAAGTATAAAAGAGAGGCATGGAGTTTACAGTCCTTGATGGTGGTTGAAGCCTGAAGGGTGGTGTCCCTCCAGTTCAGAAGGGGAGGGTTGCTGCTAACTTAGGTTGCAACAGAGCACTCTTCTAACATCCTCTGCAAAGTCAAAATAGTGTTCTGATCCAGGTGCCACACTTCCATCTCCCATAATATATCATGAAACATCCAGAATGTTCCTGGACCATGTGCACAACATCTGTCTACAGTGCAACTGCTCACATGGATCCACTGATACAAATGAAAAATTGGTGTTCTGACAAGTACACACATCACAACCACAATAGCTTCCATGGACCAATCTCAAATTAGTTGGGCTGTCCTTGCATGATCTACAGGTCACAACATCTTCTAAGTCCAAAAACTTCTTGTAAAGAGTCATGAACCACGATAAGGAATCCACCATAGAATGGCAACTCCAATAAAATAATATTTGTTGAAAAGAGGAAGAACAAGAAGAAGAAAGAAAGCAAGCAAGTCAACTAGGTGAGCCGCTCAAACCCAGAGGAGAACATTATGTGCGCTGTTCAAGTGTGCTCACAAGAGGTGGAAAAGCAGCAAAAATCGAACCCTATCTTTTCTTCTTCTTTTTCTCTTCTTTTTTGTTACACAGGAACCCCGCTGCTAGAAAGGTACCAATGCTGAAGAATTTACACTAAAGGGAATCACAACCGTAAATGTGAAAGTAACAATCTCACCTGCTTACATCCCATGAACCTCATTTTGAAGTCCTACACTGTAGTTATGTCTTGCTTTTTAAAAGATTTCCCCGCATCTTTACGCCATTTCCCAAACCTGAAGAATCGGAATCCTCTGTGATGTGCTCGAGAACGCTGTTGAATAATATCATTGCCATCTAGTGCCGCAGAAATCTTTTCAGACCCTACCCTATTCAGATCAGAATAATCACTTGATTGCGATGTCTGCTGAACGCTGGATCCCGTAGGCCCTTCCATCGCCTTGGTATGTGCTGCTATCGAGTAAGACACCTTAGTTTCGCACGTAATATGCTCTTTCGTGAGTTCCTCCGGTAAGAACTCCTCCTGGGTATCTAGAAATTCTTCTGCCTCATTAAAAAAATCCAACTTTGCCGTCGAGCAGATAGGCTCTGAGTTACCTGTGTTGTCGTTTTCTACACTAAGGGTTTCTCTGCTCTCAAAATTTTGAGAGGAGGCTCTTTGGCTGCTAAAATGCATTATAAGTTTCTCAAGAAATTCAAGAGCCCAAACGACCTCCGGATCTGAAGGTCCATCTTCCTCACTGGCCAATCTTATCTGCTGCTCCGGCACAAGTGACATGGTGGACATTTCTATGCCGTTTGTTTCAATAACGGGCGTCAAGATGTTGAGATCTTTGTCGTGAATATCAGCAAATGAAGCATTTGAAATTGGGACATCAGCCGTGAAAATGTTGCTATCAGAACATGTGTCTTGCCTTTCTTGAACCAAAACGTCCTCTGGTGTCCGGTTCAAAGGCTTAGGCAGCCTCTGGTCAGACAGTGCTTTGATAGCATACTCCACACGGTCAATTTCTTCTTGTTTATGAGGAACTTTGTAGAGTCCTGCCAAGCCCTTCTCTGGTGGCAACATAGCCATTAGCGCAGGGTCATGCATATTCAACGACATGTCGTCAAGAGCTTGAATGCGCTTATACATAGGCTCGGTGTCGAGGAGCTTCTCCAATGGACTTCCTTTGACCCCAGCAACCGCCTAAAGAATTCACTAACAAACAGACATTACAATTCTTTTCCGTTTCGCGCAAACACCATGCACACGTCAGTGTTCAGCTTTTTTCATTGAATGAATACGTTGCAAAGCAAGCAAAACCAACTGGGTTTAACGTTGAGCATTTCACATTGTATACTGTTCACTCTTCACCATTCACTCAATTCCATCTGAGTTTCCAGATACAGTATCATCCCAAAGACTATTGTGCCGCACACAATGTGCCATTCGTACCCTACAAAAGGCTATACGAGAAGTATGAAGACAATACTAAGAAGTGTGCATCAACACGTCCAGCGAAAAAAATTCCTCCAGTGGTCTTGATTGTTCCCGCATCATTAGATTGCTTCCAAAAATATCTACTTATTCACAATTCCCTAGAGCATTGGAATATTCAACAGGCAGTAAGAGCGTCACCTTTTGATACAACTTGTAGCCAAGGCCTAAAAGCTGCCTAGCAATGAAGTTGATTAGCCAAGGAGGAACAAGATCCAGCTTCATATCCAGATCCACAACAACACTATGTACAGGCCACACACACTCGGGAATTAGATTTCTGAAATAAATGGGGTATGAGGCAAAAATCAGGAATTAATCGCTCAAACCCGAACCTCCTCCTCTCCAATATAGCTACTATGTACTCTCATAAAAGCATCCTGAGACTGGTTATTGATTATATCCTCTAAATACTATATTTTAATCCAAATAAATGCAACTTCATGGAGAAAAAACGAACAAACATACACATAAAAATAATATAATGAACCATTAATTAATAGAAACACAAAAACAAAAACCTTTATCAACCAAAAACAATGTGTAACAAAATATTTGCACCTAGCAAAGCCAGGACGTCAGCACTATCTTTAGCAGCACATAGACAAACCGAGCCAAAAACCAAAACATACTTAAAAGATTTCAAGAGGTTTACCGAAAGAAGCTACGATTGTGACCAATCTTCTGCAACACAAATCCACCCTCAAGGTCCATACGGACCGCATTTGAATGCAATCCTGGTATTTGAGTGCTGCTAATTCCATCCACCTTCTCCTCTGGGACATCTGGCGCCTGTGTTGAACAACAGCATACTAATCAATACTAGCACATAACAAACTCCAGGGGTTGAAAATGAAAGTATGAACAAGGAGTCTTACGCATACACAACATCAACTTCTGACTGAAGCTGCTCAAACCCCATAAGATCGAAAGGGAAACGTTAAAAAAATAACATCTCGAAAGCTGGGTGACCAAAAAAAGGAAAAAGAAAGAAAAACAAACGTCAACAAGCCGTTCCCACTGCTTTGATGCTTTCAAAAAAGATGATGAAATATAACACAAGCTGCATCCATCATGTAGGGGATACAAGTTACAAACGAAATGAAAAAGAGGCTTCCAACACTTACTGTTTTGTATAGTACAGCCACAAGATCTTCATCAAAGTATTCCAATTCATATGCAGATAGGATTACTTCACGCATTGCAAAGGGCCAAGGCACTTTAAACCTTCATTAAAACAACCACCCATTGACTGCTATAATCAGGGCGGCATCAAGGATGATCCAAAAACATAAACAATTAAAAAGCTCTGGAGCGTTTGAAAACTAGATGTCCGGACAAGACAAATACATTGCATCTTCCATGTCAAAAACTAGATCCTTTAAGCTCATACCTCAGCACAGAGTGGTCTCCACCTACAGTGTTTCTTTCAAGCCACCTGGACTCTGTGATCTTGAAGGTAGGTGCAACAAACTGTGGCCACCTGGAAATAACGTGATGATATTCTTATGTCGATTCCTTGGCATTCAAGCCAGATTTCCAGAAGTAATGAAAACATAATAATGTGAAATATTTTGAAGTTACACAAAAATGCTCTCAAAATGCACATTCTCACATAAATAAACAAAGTTCCGCCGAACTTACCATTCTTTATACATTGGCACCTCCCAAGCAACAACCAAAGCTGCACATGGTAGCAGAAGAAGAAGATTGCAAGCGTCAGTTATCTCTAGGCTGCCTGAAGAAATACACTAATCCACGGTAAATCCTTGAAACCAAGGAACAGACACGGAGGAGGAACAACGTTTTTTGTAAAGTAAAATGAATGAAATAATAATTAAGAAATAAATAATTGCAACAATAACAACTCACCGTGTGACAAAGGGCCGTCGATTACGCCATCTAAGCATAGTGAGTGATATGGAGCTCCTTCTGGCCCTTCTCGGTACATAACCCGAAACTGTGGAGTATCTTGCTTGACCTGAACAAAATCTCAGATTAGGGTACAGTATATCTGTGCGGCCAACACTAATCTGACATTGAATAACTTTAAAGATTATACTCGCGTAGCAGACCCATTTGAAAAGAGACAAGGCGACTGCATTCCTAGCTCCATCATTCCTTTCATTCGTGAAACACACAGTGAGGTTTACAATGTCGCTCAACAAAACTAATACTAACAAATCAGGCGAGTGGCAAATCGTGGTATGTTGAAAATAGAAGAACATAAACCTAGCGATTATCAAAATATATCCGGACAACCCCAACTCGCGTACACGAGAATTGCCACCTTAAAATGTGATGAGTTCACCGTGCCCAGTGTTAGCAAGCTCATGACGTCCCTCAAGGACGTATTGGGTTGTAGCACAAGGCCAGAGTAATTTAGGTGTGCTCCTGGGAAAAGGGTGTAATAGGCTGAGAGGAACGCAAGCGGTAATATAGTAGGCTCCGCACGGTGTTATTGATAAACTCCACATGCAGTTGATTGTCTTTGACGTACCCGCCAGTATCATATGTAGCCACTTCCAAGCTGTCACGGATAGAAAATAGACCTTCGGAAGCGCTTGAAATGTTTACAAAGGGAGAGAGGGACTTCACCTTCCATTCCCCATCTACAATTTTCGTTGACCTCTCTCCTTTGGCACTCCTCAAAGCATCCAACAATTTCAGCAGCTGTTTGCTTCTCTTCTCTACAACTTCGTCAGTTGCTAACTTTTCTGAAACATGACAACCACGCAGTGATCATTCTCAGTCGATGCTTAGAACGAATACAACCCCCGCCCAGCCCCCCTGCGCAAGAAGAAAATAAATAAATAACAACAACCAACCAACCAACTCATAAACTAGTTTCACCACTTTCATTAATGATTGATGACTCACAAATCAGGCATCCAAATAATGCCACAAGAATTTCTCGCTGCGATCCTCCAAAATTAATTTTCAAGGTCAGGGAGAAATAGAAACCGAACCTTGGGCAATGCAGCTGACCATCTTCGTTCCGTCAGTTCGGTAGCTACACTTAGACCAAAATGAACAAAAGGACATACACTAAAAATTATCTGGCTGCTAACAGAATTCCCAATACATGCTCTACGCTTAAGAAGAGTCTACGCTTATGTGCTCTATAACGACAAAAGATACACAGGTGCTCATTTCGACAGAATGTGGGACATTTTGATTTGTTCACGACTTTTTTCTAACTAGGGTAGTCACTGTAAAACTCCTGAAGAACGAAAGAATGAAAAAGAGGGTGCTCAGCGATTGGTAGGGCGTTCGTTATGCGGAGATTAGGGAGCACCACCAGTCGCAATTATTCATCAACACTAAGAGAAGCTTAAAGCAGAGCAACGAACCTGAGCTGGTTTTAAGTAGCTGCTTGCGAACAAGGTTGTTGAGGATTGCAGTATCGGACAAAGCTGACGATGATAATGTTTTGTCCAACCTTCGGCGCGCATCTGTAATGCTAGTCATCCTTCCTTCACTCTCCCCTTCATACAACTCCTCCTCTTGCTGAATCTCCTACCTCTGCACCCTCTCTCATCAAAGATGCACATTACCCACTTCCGGAAACCGCACTGGATCACCAATTCCAGCTCCTCCTTACCCCCGCACCACCGTACCCAAAACATTCGTCTCACTTCTCTCGCTTCCTCTCCCTGTCCGCCGAGCCTCGTGCTTCCTAGCAAAACGACGGGCCTCCATACCCACACATCAGATCACGCAGTAACGTCCGTGGCTATCCGTAACGTCATCCGTGCACGATACAGGGAGAGAAGTAAATGCGCGTCCACTCCACCTCAACTCGCCACCAAATTTCTTCACATTCGAAGCTTCAGTCTCTCTCTCGCAGCGTCCTCTGCAACACAGCGCCCTCGAGGAACTGGCACGAGAATCCGCAGCGAGCGAAGGCAGTCCTGCGGGCTCACCTCATTCTCGTGCATCTTACCCTCGCCAGCGCCGCTCCGAAACGGGCCCGGTATCCAAGGTCTCCACATTGTCACACTGTATACCCCCCCCTTCAAAGAAGCGTAGGTCGTGACATGACTGTGGCCCGGGATGATCCATCAATAACGACCTTCCTACCTACCTTACCTACCTAGCTCCCCTCCAGAACCTCCCTACTGTCCCGATCTCCCCACCTACCCTCCGTTTTCATTCCCGAAAATACTCTCTAACCATGTACTGTCTGAAAGCATGAAAATAACCTATTAATAACTATTATTAAATGTGTAAATTAATTATTACTATGATGCAATATATTTCAAATTGGTAATACATTTCAAATACCAATCAATGTGTAATAAAATACAATAAGTGTTTTTATCTATGTGTCTGATTTAATTATTAGAAGTAGGTTGAATTTAAAAGTTTGGATTACTATTGGTTAAAAGTTTAGAAAAAATATTGTATCTCTTAACTGTAAATGTAACAAGTAGAAGAATGATCCTTTGACAACAAAATTGAAAATTTATTACCACATTAAAATTTTATATGCATCAATGATGCTGCAATTCTTATACAAATGCAAACACATGAAAGTTTGGGCATCATCAAAACGATTCTCTGTCTCTCTGTGTGTGTCTCTCTCTCTCTCTCTCTCTATCTATCTATCTATCTATCTATATATTTATAAAATATTATTCAGGGGAATTTATAAAATAGTGAAACAATCTAGAAGTATTTACACTTAGGGAAACAAATCAAAAGGGATTTGCCATAAATAAAATATGTAGAAAAATCATTCCCCTATTTGTAAATACTTTCAGATTTGTTCCCCCTATCTGTAAATTCCTCTGTAATTTATAATTTAGAAAATTTGGGGTTTTCTTGGCATGGTCAGGAATTAACACCAACATCTATTATTATTTTATATTAATGACCTGGGTTTTACGCACAAATCAATGCTATCAAAGATTTGTGGGAACATGGAAATGCTTGCAACACATTCCATTTCTTTTAGCTTAAAACAAACATATAAAAAAGATAATTAAATCAAAATTAAAAAATTCACATCAATCCCAAGGCTAGAACTAAAAGGAGTATTGGAAACAAGATGATAGTGACTGAAGAATATATATATCCAAAAATAAAAAAATCAAAGCATACTATACAACACCTGCTCCGAAAAGATGCTCCCCTGTTACCACATGAAGAGCAACACTAAAACATATGAACACTATTTTACAACAATAAGTAAAGAATCGAACAAACGAATGAAAAGTGGGTCATCACGTCGACATATCATCCATCATTGAATTCCCGGTCTTGTGCATCTTCCAGGCACTAGGTGTGAATAAGGTACTGTCGTGACCGCGACGGTTGTCCACCGTGGCGGAAGTCGGAGCCAACTCAGCGTATTGAGGTGGCGTGGTCTTGGAGACAGACGCAGTCAGAATGGAGGTTACAGTCAGAAGCTGTGTCGGGACCGTAATTGTTGTCGCAGACAGGGCTCAGGCTATGGCGCTCTTGGAGTACGCAACGCCATCTTGCAACGCTGGCAGGCTATGGTGACGGCTTCAGGACGCTTCTATGTCCGTCGTCATCGGCTAGTTCCTCGCTGCGGCTACGGCTTTGGGTTTCTCTGAGGTGATGGGTGATGGGTGATGATGCCAATCTGCTGCGGTCTCTGTGTGTACCTTGCAGAGACATGACAACCGTTGCCTTTCGTCTTCGTCCAGTGTCCTGCCTCTGGCATCTTGGCTCAAGATTTTTGGTGCAACGTGCAGGCTGAAAAGACAATTCAAAACATGCTGCGTAGTTGGGTATTTGTCGGTGCGTGTAAGTTGCGAGTGCGGAATGTGGTGCGAGATTAGGGTTTTTGCTAACATGGAAGGTGGTCGAGTGTGGTGGCCTGAATTGGCCTGACATACTAGAAGTTCAGTGGTGTTGAGTCCCAGGAGTAACATTGGAGGGGTTTCCAGGCCATGTGTTGAAAAAAAGTACGAAGACTTTGAATGTGTCTGTCTCTGTGGGTCTAAGTGGTCTAAGTGAGAGAGGTATTCTTCCTTCATTGATGTTCTCTGTTTTTGTACGTTTCTTTTTCTTGCCGTCTTGCACTTTTTTTATTTTTTATTTTTTTAAGGCCACTCCAAACGCAAATGATCCATGTGAAGGTAATCACGACAGCAAGCAGTTAAGCTGTAGCGGGAGCCATTAAGTGGTGATTTTGCCCTTGGGACCAGTGGCGTAGAATCCAGTTTTTCAATCTTTTGAGGTAGATTTCACTGATTTTGTTGTTTTTTTTAGTTGTTCTCCATATTGAATTATCTTCAAGCATTAAACAGGAATTGTTAAACTGTTACAAAAAAAATATTTTAGAAAAATGATGCATGTTGAGATTTGGTTAGTTGGAATTGTTTGTCAATCATCTATTTTGTGTCATTAGCATTTGCAACTAGTATTCATTTTAAAGTATTATTGGTCGGTGATGAAACATTTGGTATTACAAGCCATTATGGGCGTATTTGTCATCATCTGGTCATAATAGACACCCCGCAATGTCCAACTAACAAAGGGATTCATAAATTTGATTTAGAATCGCTTTACATGCTACTTTGGAGGTTCACTGAGAAAACTTAACTCATTCATTTTCATTTGCATAATTGTTGGAATTTATTGTTTACTATTTTTTGTTTTATAAAAATTACTTTTGTACTTTGTTCATTACTTCATTGTCCTACATGGTAGCATTTCCAATTTGCATTTCAATGCGCATACCAAGAGTGTTGGATAGAAATGGGGCCTTTTACTACCACTAGCCAGAGAGACCTAGTGTTAATGATAAAAGCTATTTTGATTGGTAGCATTCAAGGCTCAAAGTGCGTGTTGATTTTTAATGGGCTTGAACAACACTTCACTCCAGTTTTGGACATGCAAAACTTCACAGACATCTTGTGAAGAGTTCTCGTAGCACTGTGTCTCACAATACAACAAGTGAACTGAGTTTTTTCGAGCTACCTTCCAGATGGGATTAGTGAACCTCCCCAAAATATCTTCTTCGGGAAAGTTCACTTACAGAAGAAACAAATCTAAAAATTACTAAAATCTATCATGTCGCCTGGCCTGGTCGAATGCCACGAATTCAGTGATCTAGGAATCACCAATCTTTCATTAGATGAAATTAGACTATTTCATACTAGAATGCGACATCTTAAAGAGGACATGAGAAGTTGAGGAGAAACGATTGAAGGCTGCAAAACTTGCAATATAAACTCTGATCATGTGCCGTTATATCGAGCACAATACTACTACCACATCTTGAGACACAAATGCTCCTGCCGATTTCCGAAAATTACTCAGAAAATGATGCTATTTTGTGCGACAGACCTGGGAGAAAGTCACAACTAATCCTATACAATTGTGAGAGAAGAAGCTTCTAGATATTAGAAAGCCCAAAATCACCAGGACATCATGAGGAATGAACTATCGTCAGTCAGTACTTCACTGAGAGATCAAGACTACTTCCAAAAGCTCTTACAAAGTCTCTTAGTCAATCAGCAACTACCCTAACAAGAACCCTAAATACTCCTAGCTCGAAACTAAATACAATTGTTACTAATTCACCTCTAGCTGGCCAAGAATATATTCTCCTTCGTAATCTACCTCCAAATGAATCATTATAGAAAAGCATATGAGGTGCCATTTGGCTGACCTTAAAAAGAATCATATCCTGGTGCAGCTGAGGAATGCTATTCAACAAAGCTAGGAACTGCACTAACAAGTGGTCTTCCCTGTTCAGTTGCTGGAAAAGTTGACAACATCGTGGTAGTACAAGAGCAAGCACATGGGTTGCCCCACAATGCAGAAAAAGAACCAAAATACCATATTTCCAACCTGGGCACATTCAAGTCGATATTAATGTCTTACATCTAACATTGTACTATGCGACTGAATAAACAACAATTTAAATGACAATATATCACGTTATGCTTTAAAACTCAACCGCGTAGAAGACGTTATGAAAGGTTCTATCAGACAAAACATGTAAACACAAATAATTGTGTGTCACTGTTCCTGAACGCTACGAAAATCTCTTATAATTCTTTGGGAGTTAGTACAAGAAATTGGCTGCTAAAGCCCTAGTTACCTCTGTTCTTAAGGTCAGTCTGCATTATAATGCCATACCATGCAAGTTTCAGGAATCACAAGCACGTACCATAGAATTGTGATATCGCTCTTTAATCACATTTGTCAAGTACACCAAAGGAACCTGCATGACAAATTTCATGGAATGAAACTACTCCTCAGTCTTAAAAATGAACAATGAAAAAAAATTAAATAAGAGGAAGAAGAAGAAGCAGAAGAAAGCAAGAGAGACAAATTATCTTTTTTGACTAAACAAAGAAAAAAGCAAAAAAAGAAGAGGTAAAGAATCTAACTATCCATTCTGTCTCTTATTCTAGAAAAGTGAAGACTGAAATACCTGCAACATGATGCCAAGAAAAGCCCAGCATCGAAGCATATGACAGGGAACACCAATGACAACCTTCCAAAGAGTATTAAATATTGAAGGTCAGTACAATAGCGGTAGTAATGAATCAGTGCAGTGAGAAGGTACATTCAATCATAGAACCAATCACTTATGTAACCACTGTTTGTGATATGTTTCCAATCAGAGCAAAACATGTGATAACTACCGTCACAAGCAAAAGAAAAAGTGAAAGTAACCAACAATGGATTGTCGACTCTCAGAGACAGCAGATCAAAAGCACCTAACAAGCTTTGGCTACAGCCTGGAGCCATAACTTACTTACTTTATACACATTTAAAGTGAAAGCACATACCTCATGAAACAAAGCAGAAATTGCAAACACCAGTAGCACTGCTGTTGACTGTCGATGCCCCAACCCCAGAATTTCCAAAGTGAACAAAAATATATTAAAACGCGCAGGTGTGAAATGGAACTTCAATTGGTTACTTCGGAAAAGAAGCATACGACATAAATGCCCTCCGACCAAATAAATTAGAGAGAAGTCCAAATTGATTGGAACTTCACAAGTACATAACGAGTCATCTGGGAAAACCAAATGAAATACCTTGTGTAAACCAGCTCGAATGGAAGGAAAATATATATGCCGCACCATCCACTTGTGCACAGGCTGGATACAACCCGTACGTACACATAAGCATTACAGAAAAACACAAGAAATTCATTCCAGAGAATTTATGTTTTTATCTGCTAAAGTATCATGGTGGAAACAGCTAACTATGTATGTTGACCTAGAAATTCTTGGTCAGAAATTTTGAGGTTGCATACAAATGGTTCATTCACAAGTAAAAGATGTAGAGAAGAAAAAACCATTACGTTCTACACAATAAAAGACATGTAGAACGCGACAAAGTGGCAACGAGATCCATACCATGTTCCACATTCGCCAATACTGAAATGTGTAAGTTTCATCATAGATATCCACCACAACACAAAGTCAGTAAAAAATGACTTCAACATTACAAGCAGCAGATTCTCGGGCCAATCTTACTAACTAATCAGTGAAGTGGAACAGGAAACGCGAATTTTCGACAATTGAGTGGAAATTTTTAAAGCGTCTGAACTGAAAAGAAGAGTTGTATACATTATAAAGTGCGGGTTCTAAGATTTCAACTCCCCAAATAAGGAACAGTAAAAACAGGTTCAACTACGAATACAATAAGCTTGGAATGACAACATAATGTTGCTGATGCATGGCGTGTACATTTTTATCCAAGGTTGACACATTCATCTACCAATCAAAGAAACCGAGAGTTTTACACAAGAGATAGGTTCTCGTTGATATATTAAAAGGAGGTGGGCCTGTCCATAGCATTTGTTGAAACCAGAAAACATGATAAAACTGTTTAAAATCTAAAATTTGCAACAAATTAGTTTTAGAGACTTAATGAATGAGAAAGAAAGAACTCTCTACCTCTTCAACTGTTTGCGCATTCCACCAGTCTTTGTAAAATTCCCTGTCTCCAAAGCAAAGTAGCTCTGCTACTACATTCAACCTGATTCCGACACATCAAACGAAAGTCAAACCAGAATACACCAGCAGAGTACTATCATGATATTTTATTATATATACAGACAACCATTTAAATGCATATATAAAACTCGTCTCAATACCAAACATATTCTTGCAATAGCATGTATTATGAATAAAACATCAACCCAAGTTGATAGAAGCAGCACGCAAAGAAATCTTGTATACATATAAATTCTGCACAGGTTTCGTTATGGTATTTTCATCCCACTTTTTTGGAAGAAAGGAATCATAATCGTGGACATACCAGAGATGAAAGAAACAGTAGAATAGACAGAGCCAAACGTAGAGAACTGGCAAGGAGAGCTTCAAAATCCTCTCCAGTGCTTGAAGGTAGTTGCCCCGGAGTGGGTGTTGCGAGTTCTTTACAGTGGGGTTTATGTACTACAAGAAATAAGAACATCACGAACAATGTAAGACATGGGACAAAAAAATCGCTAACAATTTCCGACGAACGTGTTGATCGCTCTTGATACTGACACCCTGTAGCCCCATGAGTGAAAAAGGACTGTCATCGATAAAAGGGGATGGCCATTGACAAGTATAATTGGGTCCGGAGCAGCTTTTGAGACTATTGCCACATGCTGCAAAGCTAACCAAACGAACAGTTCATTCCAGTAATCTAGTGGAAAAATAGAAGAAGAGCACCTGTTCAATGATAAATCCCATTAAACCCAGGAAAACCACCAACTTCCCGACTTGCCGCAACACCCAGCCTTTTCGAATCGTATCAGAACGAGGATAGCTCAACTGAAAATGAAACGGCCCACCAACTGAAATTCAATACATACATACATACATACATACATAGAGAGCGAGAGAGAGAGAGAGAATGCAATACAATTACCAAGTTACAAGAGCAAAGAAGATTAGAACCGAAAAGTTTTAAACGGTGAGAAAGAACCCCAACAATGCACATGACATCGAGTTCGAGATTCAACAAGTAGAATTCAACAACTGTCTTTATAATAGGGAGTAGACAAAATATATTTAGACACCGCACAATTCTCTTTAGCTACTTCTATATGATGTGCAAAACTGATCAGAGTCATGGCAAATCGAACCCGTCACTATTCTCCAAATTCCTTACGCATAATCTACAGTATATGTGTCAAAGTATACCTGATAGCAAAGTGTGGGTGCTAGCATGAAATAAGTAATATTTTTGACAGTGAGATGGTTCGGAACTTCAATCTTTTCTGCATGCTGTGGTGGCTCAGGCTGCTGCAATTTACAGGTCGATTTTTGATATTTTAATTACATATTCTTACGCACCGTAATCGACGCTTTTCTACAAACAAATGGTTTAAAATAGAAATTGCAGACCCCAACCTCGGAAATAAACAGGATCACGAAGTTTCAGATGTGATGATGAAATCCAGACAAATTGCAATAAATAATTTAAGATGAAAGACGATTGGACCTTTTCCCCAGCTTTCAGAAGTTCTCGCAGGTCCTTGTTGGTGTGAGCATAAGATATTAGCTTCATCCACCCAGTTACTGCAATGATTATCAATACGAGACCGGACAACAATGCGGATTGCACCCTGAATCCAGCCAGTCATAAAGATTCAGCGACGTTCTTTTTCTCTTTCGTTAAGAGAGGTTGGAGAAAAGAAGGGAAAATAAGGAAATAAAAGAGGAAGAAGCACAGTCACGTAATAACAGCACCCATAGATAAACAGTTGCGCTATATTTTTCGGTACACCGTACGTCCAATAACCGCTGGCACAAATTGGCGTTACACACATGTGACGATTATTATGTGGATATGCAACGATAAGGGAAAAAGTTAACATGCCTGTGTATTACATATCCAGGATAGAGGATGCCGACAGTACTGATGATAAGATGTAGTACAAAAATTACCTGGACAATGAAAGAGAAACATTATAAAAATATATGGAAGGATTAAGAATCTTGTCTCAGGGCAATCACCCAGACCATGTTGTCGCTACCGCCGTGAGCACGATTGTGACTTGCATTTGAACTCATCTTGCAGAATTTGACCAAAAAATCATGCCAAAAGCGATTCAAAATTGAAGAATTCCTCCCGATTATCAACTAGAAAATACTTACTCTTTCTGAAACATTTGATATCACCACTTTTCCGTTGATATTTTCCCAGCACAGTTTTTCTACTAGCAACGCCGCCAAAGGAAAAATTGGCAAGGTCAAACTGCACAACACAGAGCACCAACTCCATCAATACAAGCTGTAATTAAACCACTTCCAGTGTGATGTCTCATTACATTTTTGACAATCGTTAAACCTTCCTAACCATTAGACGTGCTAAAATGCACACTTTCGTTGCAAAGCAAATAGAAAGAAAGTGCACATGAAACAATAGGACAACTTCAGCCTTGCGTACCCACACATCAAAAGTGGCCAATCGCGTGCAGACTTCGAACTGAACCAGAAACCCGTCCTAATCAGCAGTCCATACTGTCAAGCAGCTAACTCGTACGTTAGAATCTGAACACTTGTGGAGCGCAGGATGTTGTCAAAATTATTCTACATCTAAAAGTGTTGATCATTTTCAGATAACCCCGCCAAATCATTTGAATCCCACGAAACGCATGCCTAGACTTCGATAAATACTACTAATACATTCTTCTTTAACGAAAGAACTCATAAACAACGCCCGTAGCCGCGAAACACCAAAATACCTTCATCAAGTTCTCAATAATAAGCCGGCTGTTGACAGCTATCAAAACCACGATACAAAGATTGAATAGCCCAGCATGGCTCTGCAATGAAGAGAAAATTAATCGTGAGCTTTGTCCAAAGAATTACGCGTGAATAATAAACACATACATTGGATCGTTACAAACGAGCAGATATAAAGTCTACATATAATAAGGTACAAAGCTAACCACGTCCAAAATGCAATTTAAAAAAAAAATCAAGCAAACAGGAAACGAAGATCAAACAATCGCGGAAAGCATTTCAGGATATCATTTTGTTAAAGAAAAATTATGCATATCCAAAATAGTCCTCCTCCACTAACCTGTCGAAAGATTGCATCCGAACTCAAGGGGCTCTCCTTAATCTTTTGATGCGCGGGCGTAGACCCCCGCAGGACGAATTTCGTGCTGACTTCAACTTTTTGAGTGACAATCCTCTCCTCCATGAGTCTTTTCTTCCCGGGCCTATCGTCTAGAAGATTGCCACTGTCTATGGACTTGAAGTGGACGCTATTGCGCTGTCGTACAGTCGACAACTGTCCATTCACAGCACCTATTGTGCTCACGCTGTCTTCCTCCCCCGAAGTCACGTCCGACTCCACATTTGTCATTTCGGACAACTGCGAGGACGAGTCTAACGAATCTCCAGCTCCCTCGGGAACATCCTCTCGCTTCGCCACGCCCGAGTCCGCCATGGTTGTTGCCTCTCACTGCTGCGATTGCCTGCCTGGCTGCACAGACCTTAACTACCGCCTCCAAAATGCGAATTCACTAAGCGCAACCGCATCCGATTAATGAGCATGAAGATAGAAACATTTCTATCGCCGAAACGGTGATCCGGCAAGCGATCGCTTCCCAAAAATCAAAACGGCGCCTCGAGCGGCAGGCGGTGCTTCTCCTTTCAAAGGCCCCGACTCTACAACGAACAACTAGCGACCTGGTTGGTTGGAACTCCCCCCGTTGGTCGGTACGTAGGTCTCATGAGCTGCCTTGTAGGTATCTCGAGTCAGTAATTTTAAAGGGGTACTTCACCTTTCAAAAAATTACATGTTACATGCTAATTTCTCTATAGATTAACCTTCCTCATGGGATGGTAAAAAATTATAAATTACCGCCCCTGTGACAGATCACTGTGGATTGTTTTACCTACAACCTTTCTACACCGGTGAAAGGTACTCCAAATTACTTTGCCCCACTACCGTTGGGAAGGGTTGCTGTTCACAGGACGGTTGCTATCCCCGCAGCTTTGTCTCCTTCAGTAATATGGAAACAAGTGTTGGGCTCTTCAGCAAGTTGGCTATTGGTGGCGAAGAGGACTTGGGGCTTGGTCATGGGGACCTATGAGCTTAACACCCTGATAGTCCCTATAGCCGTGTTTGTGTGGCATATGACCGGAATATTCGATATGAAGGAAGACCCTGATTGTTTTCTTTCATCGGTAAAATTAATAAATAATTAAAATGATATGAATTTTTATATACATATATATATATATATATATATATAGATATATATAAATGTGTATTGAACTTATTCTCAACATCAACTTCCATTTTTCTGTTACGAAAAAATATTTTTTAAAATAGGAAAAAAGAGGTGATTGTTAGTTTGGCATTCTTCACCAACATCCACAAACGACCTTCAACTTGGCTGGTAGGAAAGATAGAGAATTGGCAGGTACTGGGCAAGTCCTTGGGCAGGTCCGAGGGACTGGATCAGGCGCGCTGCGGCGAATATTCGGAAGCTGCCGAATAGCAACTGGGGCTCGTCGAACGATGCCTCGGTAATGTCGGACACTTGGCATGAGAGGTTGAGCTGTTAAGGCACCAGAAGACGTGGTAAAATTAAACATAGCTTTTGTGCTCTAGTATGAACTTTGGGTGATTAAATACTACCGCAAAAAGTTGGTTTGGTAGGTTGTGGCTGAAGCTTATGCTACTTTGTGGCAAAATACCTATCTGTGCTTAAAACTAGATTTCTGTCAGTTTTGAGTAGTGTTCTTTTCCAACTATCCAATGCTTCGCATTGTTGCTTTCAAATATGGCTTTCCTGCATTATGCACATCTTATTAGGAGCCTGTGATGCCTTGTAACATGTACTAGATATGATTTACGTTTAGCTTTCACCATTCATCATGTTGCTCAATTCATGGCAAAACCAAGTTATTTGCAATGGACACATTAGATTGTTTTGTATTTTGTTAAATAAAGACATTTTGGATTAATAATTCTTAAATCTTATATCTCTACATTTCCACCTCATCTTTACAGATAGTTATACAATAAACCTTAAGCTCGATAAATATAAATATAAATATATTTCAATTCTTTATTTTTATATTGGTATTCTAAGCAACAAGTTAAGATTGTTCAACAAAGTACAAAGTTCAAATATGTAGCTATAGCCTTGGCTTTGAAAACATTAATGTGGCTGCAAATCTGTTTTTAAATGGATTTAAAATAATAAATCACTGAAAAATATAATCTCTTGTAATAATCAATCATATAGTATTTAATTAATAATTCGGGCTTTCATACTCCAACAAAAACATCTAAATATGAAATATTACTTTAGTAAAGATTGGATAATTTGGAAAGTTCTTTTTGGATCTAAACAATGCACCATAAATTTTTATTTATTTATTATTATTATTATTTGCATTAGCACAATTGGCGACCACTTCTAATTAAAATTTATTTTATATAAGACTTTTACTATTAGATATAAATAGCCAAAATCCACATATATTACAAATATGCCTTAATTGTCTAATAATGTTTCCTAATAACTACCAATAATTTGGAAACATTATCAAACGAGTTTCTACTAAAACTTTCACTTCTTTCTTTATTAAGCCATTTTAAAAATAAATACATTAAATCATATTAGATTGTTAAAAAATAAATAAAAGTAATTGGGAGTTTATTTTACTTGCATCCAACAATGTAACTAAGTAAATTGAGACTAAATCCTTTTAAAAATATCATATATATATATATATATATATATTTTTTATAAAGTATAAAATAGATAATGATAAGCTTAAACCTATAGAATATTTTTAAAGAATATATTTAAATAAAAATAAAAAAGCTAGATATATAGAAAAAATATGATAATAAGAAAATTTAAAATTCTATAAAAATAATAAAAATAACAAGAGATTTAGATAAGAAATTCGCCCAAATTGGGAAGCTATATTAAACTAGTTCAATACTTGATTGTATTATTAGATCAAATGCCAAGATGGTCAAACAATGAAAGATTAATTCACAAAAAAGAAAGAATATCATGTCATGGCATGCATTTAGTGGAGCATTTAGTACAATGTGACAAAGAATCAAATTCAAATCAACTATAGACAATCACTTCTGAAGAAAATAATATGTGCATGACTTCTTAGAATTAAAGTACTATTTGAATAAGTTAACAAACTAAAAGAAGTATTAACTTAATTCCACAAACTTTACACAACTTGTTGCTGGGACCATTATTTAATGTGATGGTATAACATACAAGTTTTATCTAAGTTAAGGATAAGAAGGCATGTGAACCTTCTTTTAAAAGCATACTTTATTGTATTAGTTGATTGTAGCAATTTATTGTGAGACACCTTTAGAGAGACTAAAATATAATTGGTATGATATAAAATAAGTTTAGTTGAGTAGCTAAGAATGAAAGCGGCAAGAAGAGGAGCAAAAAAACTAATGGATTAAGTGAAATTGCAAAAGTTGAATTTACTCAATTTAGACAATAATATAAGGAGAGTTGAGCTACAATATGACCTCATTGCATAGGGATGTGGGCAACTCTATCAAATGCCCTAGTTGTTTTATAACAATGTTATAGTTGAAAAGTTGATCTTGGAAGTGATAACTCTAGGGATAGAAAAAACCATTTGAAAAAAATTCAATAAGTGGGATCTCCTTCTTATTATGTAAATGAACCTTTTGAAGAATAAAAAAAATTGTTAGCATTTAAAAGAACAAGAAGATGATTTCAAAGATGACAATAACTTGAAAGAAGGGTATAAGTATAATGGAATATAGGATGTATAATATTGGCGATTTTTTGGATTTGTACTTCTAATCTTTTATCTTGATTATTCAAAGCCCATGAATAAAATTTGAAAAATAATTTTAATAGAGTCTATTATAGAAATGCAAGTTCTAAATTAGACCAAGTTACTCTTTGGCTCTATATTGCAAGCAATGGACAGCGTAGATCAAAGATAATTTCTCCAATCTTTCTTTTATTATATCACTTGTATTGGACTAAGAAATTATTCATCACCATAAAAAATAAAGAATAGATATAAGAATAATTTTTTTGACAGCTCATAAAATCCAACTCAAATAAAAATAAAAAAGAAGCCTTAAAAATAATAAAAAATACTTATAATTTTTATTTAAGGAATCCAAGCAAGAAGATTAAAAACAAATAGAGTACTTCATATTCATACATATAATTAGAAGCAACACCTCCTAGAAAATACACTAAAATGTGATTGTAAAACTTCCCATTCAACCCAAATTATAAGATGGTTTTAATTAAGGATTTTTTATAATTGGTGGTATAAATTGAGAAAAAAATTAATTATAAAAAGAAAAAGAAAAAGAAAAAAAAACAAACAAACAAACAAACAAAAAAACACAATCAAATAATTATTCACTCTAAAAACTAATCATAGCCTTTTTACTAATGTCTATCTAATAATAAATAAATATAAAAATAAAAAGATATATATATATATAGTAATAGGTATATATATATATATATATATATATATATATATAGGTAATATATATATAATAGGTAGGAGATATTTTTATCTTTTCAATAACATAAAAAGAATCAAAATCTAAGTTAGTATGAATAAATTATGATAAATTAAAGATAAAAGGTGAAAAATAAAAACAAATCGGTGAATGTGTTCTATCTCAAGGATAACTTGTTTATGAGATGAAAGATGTAAGCCTCACCATGGTTCACAAGTAGTATAAATGAATGTTCTAAAGAGACCATAATGCTTTAGTCTTATTGGCCTACCTACATTTATGCTACAATCCATATGAAACAAAAATACCTTCCTTTCTATATCTTCTATAGTAGTAGCTACTCCTCATATTTTATACTAGCAAAACCACCTTATTTGGATTTTTAATATATAAATTTATTAGGTTCTTATTTTTTTTAATGCTGGTAATATTTTAAGTTTAGCAAATAATATTTAAGATAAAAGTTTATTCTATTTTTATATAAAAATAATTGATCGATCCATGAAAAACTAAAAATGTCTTATATTTGAGTAAAAACCACCTATATATTTGATTGTTGTTTTGGCTTTTATAACTATCTTCAAATAAAAAAATTAAAATATATTTGAATGTAGTATTAATCTAGAATGCTAATACTATCTAGATTGTTCTTCTAAAGTTGTAGTATCAAGATTATTATATCTTGTTATTTTTTTTTAAAACATTAATATTTTTCTTAAAGACCTTTATTCTGGTTTTAATATAGTAAAGATTATAAAAATCCATATTGTTTATTTAAATAAATCAAAAATAGTATTTTTTACAACAAACATATTATCATGTTATATGAAATGTAGTTATAGAATAAACCATGTACTTGATTTGAGAAAAACATTATTTAAAGCCTATAATTTTGTTATAATCCGAAGAAATGGGATGTTTAAAATATATATTTTAGAAATTAATACCTTCTTAGAAATCTTATATCTAAATTTTTTTAAATTTAATTATTTTTATATCCTAAATCTTACCGATTCTTTAACAAATCTTAAAAACATTTGAAGAAATATCTTAACAAACCTTGAAATTTTTAAAATAAATTCTACTTTTTTTGTAATTTTAATATTATAATTATAAAATATACTCACATAGTTATAAAATATTATTTTAATATTATATATTTAGAATAAAAATATTATCCTTAGACAAATACAATTAACAGTTTATTTTTAATGAAAAATATTATTAATAAAAATATTTTCATCAAAATTTGTCAAATAAAAAATTCTAATACAAAATAATAATTTAGAGATCATATTTTATTTTTTATGATAAATATATATATATATATATATATATATATATATAAACTTATTTTATTTCTACATTACATATAGTTTTTGTATTCACTTTTATAAAAATAACTTATAATAGAATTATGAAATAAAAATATTTTATAATAATATTTTTTTTGAATAGTTACATTTTTTATAATAATATATACTAAGTTTCATTCTATTAAAATTTAATTTGTTTCAATTTTTTAAATTATTAAATGATTTCTAGTAATTTAAAATATCAACCTTATTTTTTGAATTTTTTATAATTTCTTGTATTATAATAGATATGTTGTTCTTTCTCTATTAGTTAATAGTTTTTTTGGCTTAAAAAATAACCAAAGAAATAATCCTTCTAAGATTTTATTTAATTTTATCGAATATTTATCATATTAAGACCTTTAAAATACTTTGTGGAAACATATTGATAATTTAAAAGATTTAAAAGTTTATAAATCAAAGATTTAATTAAATTTTTCAATAAAATAAAATATACATAGTTTCAATGAAAAGTAAAAAAATAGAAATATTATGAAAGTATATTGCAATGTATTATTTTAGCATTATAAAATAATAGTTTATATATTTAATATTTTAAAATTTTTGAAAAAATATTATATCTTTCTATGCAAATCAAATATGATATAGTGTGATTAAAGTTGTAAGGTTGTCTAATCTATTTGGCAATTATGTCAAGCTTGAGCACTTTTCTAGATCAAGTGTAGTCAAAGATATAAAGTTATCAAATCCATTTGGCAATGATATTAAGCTTAAGCATCCACTTAGATCAAGCCTAGTCAAAAATTATAAATTATCAATTCTATTTGATAAAAAGATCTTTTTTTATAATTTTCTAAATTAAGTATACTTATTTATATAAGTTTTTTTTATTTAATGATTTTGGTGTCTTTTAAATTGTAATACTCTTGCAAATGGAGACTTGTTAAGGATATAATGTTTTTTCATTTGATTGATAAAATTAATTAAATTCAAAATTATTTTAAAATGAAGTGGATAGGAAGATATGATCATATGATGGCACCATTAATTGCATCACTGCAATGGCCTCACACACATTATAATGCAAAAGTATTGATATTGATTGTTCTAATAAGTATAATATTGTTGTCTTACGTAAAGCCTTGCTTGAAAATGTAACAGACACTTGGCTGTGGAAGATAAATTAGAAATTGCAACAACAACGTTTTAACAATTCTAACAAAATCTTAAATAAATTTCAATTTAAACTAAATAATCTTAATTAAATCTAAATAAATTCAAAATAAATCTTTAAAAAAATACAAAAGAAATATAATATTATTTTAAATATTTTAAAAAGAAATCATAAAAAAATTAATAAAAATTCTTTTTAAATATTATAAATATAAATAAAAAATAATTTCTAAATAAATTCTAATTATAGCTAAATAAAACCTTAAAAGAATCCAAGATCAAAAACTAAATTTTAATCAAATTCTAAACAAATTCTAATGAAATCCTTAATTTCAAACTAAATCCTAATCAAACTCCAATCAAATCTTAAATCCTAAACAAATTCCTAAGTAGTCCTAGAGCAGATTGAAACCTCAAGAATTAATAATCTAATTATAGATTTTGACTCAAAATTTGCACCTTTGTGAATTACTTTGTTAAAAACAAGTACAATATTTTTGAATAAGATCAAAATTACTAAATAGAAGATAATCTCCATAATTTGTTCAGGTATTGGCTAGCTTCTTTTTTCAACTTTAATGCTGATATCTTGGCACTATTATCTCTTGAATTCACCATCCAAGTACTCTCAAACTTTGTATGGTTGTTAGAAATCAGGTTTTCTAATCAAAGTATAATCAATCTTATATCAAATTATAATTCTAATAATTATTAGATTATTTTTTAATTTTAAACCTAATTTTATCACACTACTAGATTTTCTAATTAAAAAAAAACTTCTTAAGCTTTTAGTACCAATATGTTTTTTTTTAATTTTATATTTTTTATATTTTATATTTTTTAAAAAATTAAACAAATTATTAATTTATAAAATTTTATTTTAATCCAACTAATAAATTGCTAAAAATATAATAATTTTTTTTCACTTTTAAATTCTAATTTTTGAGATCCTAATCCACTTAAATTCCAATAACTTTTAATCTAGTTGTTTAGTAAAGTCCAAATGTGTAACACATATACAATACAATTTTATTCACAAATCTATAGAATTTTGCATATAGGTATACTAAAAAAATCACAAAATATCTAAAAATAAAATTTTATTTTATTTCTTATTGATAATTTTTTTCATTCTAATCTTAACTTTGCATAGCTCTTGTTAAGACATCACAAACTCAAGTCACTTGAAACCAATGCTAAAAGCAACCTTTTGAAGTATGCTTTATAAAACCACTCTCCAATCAACAAAAGAACCGTTTATGTGCTATTGGTGCCTAATTTTGCACCCCAAGATCTAATTTTGACCATAATTCATAACTAGTCCTTGTTAAGTGTCAATTTGAGGGTTTTTTTAGTAATTTTACTAAATATAGTCTTTACTTTTATTTTAAAATGCTTATAATATTATTTTTATTAATCTAACTTATCTCACCTTATTTTTTCTTTTCTTTAGTAAGTCTTATTTTAAGCTCTTTTATAATATAAGTCTTATATTTTTCTTTTATTTAATAGCTCTATTACAATACAACCATGAAGAAAAATTATTTAGAATTTATTAAATTAAATTTTTTTAAAAAAATTAATTGATAGCATTTTTTTTTTCAAATGGTTGAAAAATTAAATTTTCATATTTTACCAAATATCTTTAAGTATGTCCAATTGTTTTTGAAATATCTTGATTTAAGATATTTTTTTCACCAATTACATTTATTAGCTTATTTGAAAAGAATAAGCCAAAGAAAACATCCAATATTACTAAGATATTAAAAAATATTTTATTGATTAGATATCATCTATTCTTGATTTGAGAGTTGAACTATTATCAAACACAAATATAAAAAACTGAAAAAAAATCCTTATCTACAATGTGCATATTGCAATCTAAGTTACCTATAGGGCATGTTTTAAACATTGAGATAATTATTTTTTGAGTGGCCAACATTATAAATTGCAATCTTTTAGACAAAAAACAGTGACCTCTAGCTTATTGATCATTTGGAATATTTATTTTTATTCTACATTGTTGATAAATTATATCAATTTATTTATTTTTATAAAAATAAAAATAAAAATAAAAATTTTGATACTTTGAAAATTTTATTTTAATTCAATCGGCACCTTACTGCAAATTTTATAAATCTTTAATAATCTTTTAAACTCTAATTTCTAAGATTCCAATACTTTGAAATTTATTAACCTTCAAATAAATTATTTGATCAATTTCAAACTTACAACACATATTCAATATAATAATGGTCATCTAATCACAAAATGTTATTTGTGGATTATCTATTAGTCTTACATAATTCTCCAAAGTATAAATCCTTTATATTTAAAAAAAATCCAAAGCCACTCCAAAATAACCTTAACTTAGCAAAGCCTTTACAAGTCATTACAAACTCTAATCATTCAAAACTAATGCCTAAAGAATCTAAATTTGGCCTCCTTTCAAATTTTACTCTCCAATCAACAAAAGAACCTCAAAATCATGATAAGTATGTAGTTTTGTTTTATTTGATTTTAATCCTGGTTCACAACTGATCTTAAATTGGTATCAATTTTAGGTTTTTTTAGATAATTTTTATTTCAAACTATTATTTATTCATTTCAAAGATGACTATGTTAATTTTTTTATATATTTTATTTTATCTCATTAATGGTTATATTAAATAAATAGAAGCCTATTTTACAAAGTGACAGTATTAGTAGTTATTAATTCTAATATCTTATTGAATATTATCTACATTTATAAGGTAATTTTCTAAAATATTTTTAATTGAGATTTTCTATAGTATAATCATTCATTTTTTTCTCCTAATAGCCATGTTATAATACAACAATAATTCAATTAATAGTTTTTAGGATTTTAAAATTACTATAAGACTTTGGTTAAGATTTGGTTGGTATTTTTTTAAGACATATTTAGAATTTGGTTAGTCTTTATTTGGATTATTTAATGGATTTATTTAGAACTATAATAAATTTTAATGAAGATTTATTAAAGATTTGTGTTTTTAGAATTTTTTAAGCTTTTATATTATTTCTTTAATATTTTTATTCTTAATTTTTTATTTTTTTATATTTCTAAATATTTTTACTTTTAAAGATTTTTTATTATTTTTCTATTATTTATTTTTAAAATACTTTTTAAAGATTTATTTATGGTTTTATTAAAGTAATTTATAGTATTTTAATATTTAATTTAATATTTTATAAAATTTTAAAGATTTCTTAAGAATTGATTAAGAATTGATTATGATTTTTAATGTTTAATTGAAATTTATTTAGGATCCTATTAAAATTTTTGAGACCTTCACTATTATAAGTTCTAATTTATCTTCCATAACTAAGTAGTCAATGCATTCTCAAGACATCATATAAAATCATGGAAGTACCACATGATATAAGTTCTTGAAGTAGCTATGTACAATACTTTGTAAACAAACTCCAAATTGCAATTTATCAAGATAATTTCATCAAAGAAAAAAATTACATTCAATCTACATATAAAATAATATCAATTATATCTTTGATTTAAAACCTAGACTTGATTTCGGATGTTTAAACATCACAAATAGATTGTTGCACACCTTGATATAATATTTTTAGAATACTTTGTCATCAAAGCAATGAAAAATATGTTGTTGTGTTGTAACATGACCCTTGAGTGAAAGATTAAAAGAAGATTATACTACACAAGAGCTTTAAGAAAAATATTATAACAAATTATCTTAAAAACATAGATAATAGAAAAAGAGGTAGTAAAAATTTATAAGTATTGATGTTATCTTTTGTAAAAATGACTTCTATTTGCATTGAAGGGCCATAAACGAGGCAAATCAAAGTGCATAAGAAAAATAATTGATATAAACATCTTTAGGAAGAAGTTAAAAATAGTTTTTAGCAATAATTACCTTAAGAAACTAAGAATTGGTACTCAATGAAGATTAATCCCAAGGCACAAAACCATGCACCTATAACAATTCTAGATTTCTTTTATTAATTAGAGACTAGAATTTGAGAGCAAACTTATAAAAGGTTCTTAAGACATTATTTTTGAGTGATTTTAATTTTTATTGACTTCATAAAGGCTTTGCAAAGTCATGATTGTTTTGGGATTGTCTTTGGATTTTTAAAAATATAAAGAATTCATATTTAAGAGAATTGTGTAAGATCAATAAATGATCTTTGGTTGAAATTTTGTGATTATGTGATTAATGTTGTTTTAGATTTGTGTCATAAGTTTGAGTTAATCTAATGGTTTATAGAATGGTTATTGAATTTCAAACATACTAAAGTCCAAGAAATTGGAGTTTAGAAAATCAATGCGGGTTTCTAAGATATACAACAATCTGCCTATTGGATTTTATTAAAATATTTCATAGTAGTATTTGATTCAATTTTAAATAACTTTGCAAAGTTTGAAAGCAATTAAATGGTGCGCTAGGAGATTGGAACCAAAGTTGGAGAAGGTCAGCCAACACCAAAGCGGATTTTTGATTTTTTTTTTTTATTTGGTGATTTTGATTGCCTTTGAATTGATTTTTCTTGTTTTTAGTTGAATAATTCAAAGGTATGCAAAATCTGAATTTAAATCAATTATTAGATAATTATTTTTTGAGATATCAATCTGAAATAGGATTGATTAAGAATTTATTTAAGATTTAAAATTTGATTAGGATTTTATTAAAATTTAGTTTAAGTTTTAAGGTTTAATTAAGATTTGATTAGGATTTATTTTAGGATTTATT
The DNA here is from genome assembly GCF_059467195.1 of Physcomitrium patens. Taxonomy (NCBI): domain Eukaryota; kingdom Viridiplantae; phylum Streptophyta; class Bryopsida; order Funariales; family Funariaceae; genus Physcomitrium; species Physcomitrium patens. The sequence goes on along the minus strand of NC_143424.1, from coordinate 15,684,451 downwards.
TTAGAATTTGATTAGTACTTAATTTAGGGCTTAATTAGGATTTGATTTAAGATTTGATTAGAATATGAATAGGATTTAATTTAGAAATTAGGATTTGTTTAAGATTCATTTGAGGTTTTAAATTTCAATTTTAAATATTTTTTAAAGATTTATTTGATATTTTTTAGGATTTCTATTTTATTATTTCTTTAAGATTTTTTATTATATTATATATATATATATATTTTAAAAAAATTTAATTTATAATTTTAAAAATAATTCTTATGCAATTTCTTTAAGTATTTTTTTGGATTTAATTGAAATTTAATTAAAATTGTTAATGTCTATTTGGAGTTTGTTTAGGATTCTAATAGAATTGTTAGAACCTTATTGTTGCAATTTCTATTTTACCTTCCACAATTAGGTACTAGTGCAATTTTCAAAATAAAAAACACCTAGACCCATTCTCAAACAGAAAATGCTACAATTGCAAACACAGTAATGCATAAAAGAAGGCCTTCTCAAACTCAAGAGGCTGATTGTGAAGGTCCTCTGCAGGACCTGGTCGAAACAAAGGCCCATCCTCAGCTATAGTATTCGCAACCACAATTATTGAAGCAAGATTTTACACGCAACCCATAAACAAACAAACAGACATCCAAATCCCACAATGTTCGATCAAAATTTCTGAACGCAGTTGGCGATGAGAATATTCGAAAAATTAAAAGGAAATACTGATCCTGAACACATCCTTCCTGGCTAGTCGATGAACAGTCGCATTCATTCTTGTCAACATCGTTTGAAGCTCACAGGTCAACTTTCTCTGCGGTCTTCGGCCCTCCTTCTGATTTCCGTGCCAAAACCCTAATCTGAGCATTTTCCGAGGTTTTGGAAGCTCCAACGGTGTTCCTGATGTTTGAGTTTCTCGAAACATTGCATTTCTTATTCTTCGCACTTGGTATGTCCAGAGGTGGAGGTAGCCATTTCAATCTCATGACATTTTGAGGTTTTTGGAAGTTGGTGAAGTTTGGGAGAGTCTCATGGCAGTCTCTCGGGTGCAATGTCTGCGTAGGGTTTTACTGGAGTCTCGTCTGGGAATAGCCACATCGGGGACGAGATTGTTTAGCACGGGGCTGGAAGATGCGTCGAGTGGAGTGGGATCGGCCGAGTCGGTGCGGCCGCCTGTTGTTGAAGGCAGCAATGGAGGGAAGAAGGTTGTTGGTCAAGAATTAGCTATGATGAGACGGGAGTATGAGAAGCAGATGTCGGATCTGCGGAAGAAGTTTACCGCTGACGAGGAACGGAGAAAGAAGGAGAAGCGACAGATGGAGCTGATTACTCGTGAGAGGATTATGGTGGAGAAAGAGAAGCGGTTGGCACTTAAGAAGGAAAAATCGCAGATCCGCGCCGTAGAAGTTGCAGAAGAGATGAAAGCTCTTCGTGCTAGGCTCGTGAGTGCCATTCCCAACATTAATTCGTAATTTTCTGACATTCATAATGGTTGCTATTACGATCGTCCCTCCTGATGCTAATTTGTAGAGTTGATTGCATTCTGAAAACGTCTGAATTTGGACCCAAGCTAATTAACTGGTCATGTGTTTGTATGCCGTGAGTTTACAAGCAATGTCTATATTCTCGTAGTGGAGGTTTTATCAGTTGATCATGGCTCTTGGTAATAGAATTCGTCTAGTTTTTATTTTTAATTCTTGTAATTTCTGGTTTCAGGAGGAAGAGAGGAAATCTAGGGCAGCCCGACGGCAGTTTAGAGAGAAGAGACTTCTTCGATTAATTTCGAAAGAAAAGGAAGCAGTCCGACAGCAAAGTTCTATGTGGATTGAGGAGAAGGACTTAGAGCGACGCATATTGGATGCCTTAGTCGATCCGTTTTATTTGTCTGGTTCTTATGCGTTGCCAGATAGAGATGAACCCATGTCCATCGGTGATGATAGTGATGAAGATGATGAATAAAAAAAATGAGCAGGTGTTATGGAACGTTAGATCAGCTCACAAATCATCTTTTTAGACATTTATCTTCAGTCAGGATAGTCTACATGATTCATATGTCGACTCTTTTTATTACTCTTGGTGTTACTCTTGTTACTCCTTATCTCCTCTTGGCCTCTGTCAACATAGTAGTTGAGTACATTTGAGATATGTGCTACGTTCTCTCTCCGAAGGAAAAACAGCAACTATGGTGATGCAGGCAGCGTAGGGAATCAGCTACCATTCAGTTTATGGTTAGGGAGTACTTAAGTTAAATGAGGGACGCAACCCACTTGGAATTCAGGGTGTGCAGAGGTATTCAACCGTGGAAGAAAATCGCTGGTCTCGGACTCAGTCCTCACCATCTCAATCGGTTGCAGCACCCAATTTGTCAGCTTTTTTTCGCAAGAGTTGCTCAGACTAAATGCACGGAACTTTTTTTGCTGTTCATTTTTGGTTAAAATATCACAACCCTAAACCCTGGTCTATACGGGTTAAGGTGGATTTGATCTGCGCTTTGCCTTGAGAATTTCGATGCGCATGTCCGCGGCTTCGGCGATGGCTACGCGTTGCCGCTGTTTCAATTCCGCTAACAACCTTTTCGTGTGCGCCAGCTCCTCCTCGATCTCTTTTCTGTCAGAGTCGAGAGTGACGACCTGGCTTCGCAGTTCGGAATTCAACGTCTCTAAGTCGCTATTTTGTCGCCTGGCGGAGAGCTGTTCTGCTCCTGAACACGTCATGGGTGATTTGGGAAATAGGAGCACTCCCCTATATAATCAAATTTCTTCTTCCTCAGATCCTCTCGAAGCTTTTTGTTGTTTCCGGGAGTTCATTTGAGCCCACGAAACGTATCAAGATGCGCTGTCTCAACCAAGTTTCCGCTCATTCTCCCGCTTCTCTGTACTCATTTCAAGTACATCCCGTCTCAATTGGTGATGCAGAAGTCTGTGTCCTCTCGTTGTCCAACTTGAGCTTAAATGTGCTTCTATCAACCTGATTACGCCCGTGGCCCATATAAACAGTGATATTTCTGTAAACGTGATGGGTTATATCCTCTGAAACGAGGTTTTGCCAACCTTACTGGTTTTATAGAATGGTGTTGAAAGGCGAGGTGGTGCCAAAGGGCAGGATTATCTCGTACCCCCTTCGTCAACTTCTGTGTATCTGTGGAATAGTTGCACCTCTTCACCTGGCCTCCTATTCTATAACTTGGACGTTTCATGAAGGCTTGTGGTTGTCTCAATGAATCACTGATAACCTATACTTCAGAAGTGTGGAGCAAGTCTCACTTCTGAGCCGTTTTGGTCCTTGGTTCCATTGGAGTAGCCCACCTTGAGAAGAGTTGTATTTGTGACTTGCTTATCCTTACAAATGTATATGACGTTTCACATCATTCTAGCCTCAATTTCTTCCCTCTAGATTCTTTAGATTCTCTTTTACAGGCGCAACTCTGTGTTTGCAACCCTGGTAATTAAATCATGGCACAAGTCTACGACCGATATTGGTTAACTTTGTGGTAACTCTTCAAGAATCAAACCTGCACTCAACGATCCAAGTTCAGACAATTGTACGATTAGAATTATGTCTTCTCTTGATGTAGGCATCATAGGTAATGTAAACTCACACAAAAATGCTAGTCTGAACTTGAGAAACGAAACACAAGCATGTTCTCTGTCCTCGTGGGTGGGGCATTAGTAACATGTCCTGGGTTCTTTTCTTTCCTCTCGAAAAATACTCTAGAAGCCTGGAAGGTTGAACTGCAGATTGTTGAGACAGATGGTAGTGTTTGTAGTATACACTAAGCGCTCCCAAACTTTGCAGTAACGGTGGCTTCTTCTCATTTCCAGAATCCGCAGCCTGTACTGCACATGAGTCTTCCAAATTTCGTTAAGGAAAGTTCGATTTGAAACTGAGAGAGCAGAATGCAATCACTCGCAATTACTGACAAGCGTGCGTGAGCATTTCGTTAGTGTGGATGAGAAAATAAGCATCGATGCATAAAAATGCTGGAATTCTGCACACAGACCCATCTCCAAATGGGGGTTCGGCATTGACGTCACCCCTCCTCGAGGACTTTCAACCTTGACCTTTGCACCTTCCTTTAGGCCCCAGTCTGCTTAACCTTCAAACTTTCATAATCTGAAATTGCTGTGAGAATCAATAACCAAATACTTCAGAAATCCGCGCTCTCATTAGAAGAGTCCTGAGCTACCTTCGCATGGGTCTAAGGTACCGATGTTTTCATCTCGTAGTGAGTCTTCAAGGATCTCGGCAGGATCACAGATGTCCAGTGGAGAAAATTCTTCCACATAGCGTTATCGCTACAGTAAAGCATTTCCTCGTCTGGAACCACTGATCTAAGGAAAAGAGGCTCTAACTACAAGAGCCATGCATCCCGAGTTTCACATCGCCCTTCTTCGTCTCCAGCCTCACCCACTTCATGATGGAGAACATTCGCCACCAAGTCGTAGAAATTCGACACTGGAGCTATAATATAGACGTTGCTGAAGGCAACATTCTCGCTCAAAATTGGCATCTTAGGAGGACCAAGTGGAACTAGGTATCCATTGAGCCTTTCTCGTCCCCATGCCCGAAGCTTTGCAGGGCAGAGCCTGATGAGAACAAAAAAAACTAATGCTGGTCGCAATCATCGACCTCACCTGCACGACTATGTGGCCAGTAATCATGTTTGGCGGGGGTTTCTAGTCACGGGCTTGAACATGGAGCTTTTCAAGATCATGAATATAGTGGTGAACGCTGCGTATTCTTTATCCTCGATTGGCACAAGTTAGATCGGTATTCGAACCATTACCATTGTCATCACGTGGACATGCGAGGAGTAAAAGTGTCCCGAGTTGCACCCTCTTCTCTGCTTGTTCTTGCAGTCATTCACATCATTACAACATCACCATTCATACTCACATTTCATATTCAAATTCATTACAATAGGTTACACAGTAGACCCAGAGTTACAATCTATCAAACGCAAAACAGCACACCTGGCTACCTAGTTTAACTTGGGTCTTCTGCATTATCAATCCGGTTGGATTGCCTTCGCATAAGTTGCAATGACTAAGTCATCTAAACGGCTATTTGCAAACCTTTTTACTTTTCATCTCTTTGAAATGGACAGAAGCTGAGAAAGTACCAAAATTTCACGAGGGAGTGGGTTAGTAATCCTTCTCGAGTCACAACCCTCTTTTCGTCCCAGGCAGGAAACACTCAACCCACATCGAACCCCGTAACTTCTCGTCCGCACAAAGCTTATCAGATTAAATTGTGCACCCTATTGGTTTCAATCTGAAATCCAAATCCATTACCTTGGTCACTGATGAATTCCAAAAACCAATTGAGACTCTCAAGCCTTATCAACTTAGATTTTCAAAAATTCACCAGCATCGGCATCAATATCAAAGTTCAAATTGAGTGCGATAGGAAAACACAGGACTCTTTTTGTGTTTGAAATTTACATACAACTGGAGGGGGCGATCACAAGGGGATCCAATTACGGCATTGTCAAGATAGGATTTGCTAAGGATCACCACATTCATGTTCAAATTGTACAAGGCCAGATCGTTGTTGTGGAACTAGGTGATGACAGTAGGAGCCAGGTGTTCAATCTTCAAGACTCTTTTAACAGGGTGCATCAAATAGTAATTGTACGTAGAAAACGTCTCCCTGGAGGTTGTCCATTAATTTAGAATCACACTCGAGTCATTAACCTTGGAAATGCTACTCGTTTTTCCAGCAGGTTTCGATTGTCTTTGACGACTCGAACATTTTTGTTGTGATATTTTCCTCTTGAGGTTGTATAGGTTTGGACGGCATGTAAGCATTTGTTTGAAACGTTTGGGACTTGAAAACTGTACATGAGTCCACCGTACTGTGGATGAGCCACACTATTTACCGGATCTCATGGAAGTACAATTGACTGTCCGACCATGCAAACGCTCTGGACCATCGTTCGTGACAATTTTGAGCGTAACCCTAAACCAGACAAGTCTCGCATGGACATGTCTGCAGAATTCTTCACTTCACGGGCGTTGTGAGCTTGTCTCCGGTCTGTATCCTGAGGTGGTACCTTCCAACTTTTGGACCGCAATGGAAGATTAGGTGATGCTCTGCTATCAGGTGTCCACCAAGCGTTGCCTCATGAATTGTCTTCTTCAACCAGAAATCGCAATCACTTCCGTGCGAGTCAGTGCGGGTTTTAGGTTTCCCACAACCAAGAACGAGAAAGCGAGGAGCACGTACTTCGACTGCATGGCAGTCAAAGTTCAAATCGACAACTACCAACGCTATCGCATGAAAGGACAACTCCCAGCATGACTTCAAGAACCCAAAAGCTTCAAATGCTCAGTGTCTAATGCAGTACCTATCTGCACTTCATGATGAACTTTCAGCTTACCTCCTCGACACATTGATCCGGCTGAGCAGACATTCCGAGGAGCAAGATCACACTGCTAGCTCCTCTGCATTAACAAAAGCGAAAACTAGCGCCGCAATTCATGCACAGAAAGGTGTAGAATTAGGTACAAGGACTGTGGACAATCATTGAGATTGCATGAATTGCAAGACGAGACATCCTAGAGCAAGATTGCGTTTGAACCCACAAACCTCGTCACCACAAAATGGTCAAAAACTCATCGTTGGAAAGCGATCCAAATCCACGTGGAACCCAAAATACTGTGGATGGTAAGATTCTTCGGTAGCTGGAGACCTGAAACTCTAATCACAAGACCAAAGGTCTGGTCTTGCAGTCAGCAATCCTGCTTAAAAGTCTTCTTTTAGGGAGAACCCCTCAACATTCTTTTCCATGCAGTCCACGCAATTCTAGTATGAGTTTCTTTCTTGTTGTTTATGGTATGAGTGGTTGCCGCATGTGTCCTTCAAGCTCAAACGTAACCATGGTGTCATGCAGTATCTAGTTGTTGGAATCTGTGTTTCTGCCTTTTCTCTGGGTCTGGAATTGTTAGAAAAAACTATGAGCTGGTGGAATTTCTTTTTTATTTTTAGAAATTTTTCGTTTGGAAAAGAGATCACCTGATCTCATCGGAATTGCCATTTCCTCTCATTTATGCATGCCGTATGTAGTGAGAATTTCAGCAGTAACAGGTGCATATAATAAAATTGTATTATTCAAACACCCTGAGAATGAATTGTATCGATCCTGTCACAATTTTTTAATTTTTTTTTGTAATACTCTTAATATGAAGAGAAAAACTTTAGTTGTTCTTTAAATTATGCAATTCGTGAACACTGTTTGCATAATATCTTTTAATCATATCGAGATATATTCACAGCGAACTAAAGTTTTTCAACTTAAGTCTATTTTTTTTTTTTTTTAATGTAAAAGATTTTACATGTAATAAAGCCTCAACGTTACATATCAAAACGAAAATAAAATTAAACAGACATGTTCCTTGCAGAATGGTATCAATAAAAAATTAATGAGCTATGTGCCAAAAAAATTCACAGGCTTCATTGTTTAATTCTAAATTCTTATTATTACAAAAATGTAAAAGAATTTCAATCTTACAATTTGAGTTTTCTACATAAAAATAACTTTTATGTCCTTGTTAATGGCACTTCCAAACCACTCACAACAATCATTCAACACCTACCTACTCATGCAAAATAAATTTTAGAGTCACTACTCAACCAACCCACTGATTTTCATGTCATTCCTAACTTTATCTATAATATCATTGTTATAATCTAAACAACTAACAAGTTTATGGTTAATGATGAACCTTTACTCCTGTATAAGGTTTCACAACAGCCTTGCACCATCAACAGTCACTTTTAGAGATATCCTTTTGGAATGTTCCCATAATAGTCGCATCTCAATTTTTAGACTCATGTGACTACTGTTGAAGTAAAATTGGTGTGCAAACATATACAAGCTTGTATCGATCAGCTAATATATTTATATATATCTACAGTCATGGACATGAAAACAGAAGGTCTATTTTTGTTTATTATATGCTTTCAGCTACTATTTTAATTGAAAACGACAGACCCACCATGTTTGCAATGTTTTACATTCCAACCCCTGTCTATTGAGCATTGCATTGTGAGTAAAATTCAAAAACCCTCATAGCGAAATATGTGCGTACAATAACGTTTAAGAAAAAATAATTAATTCGCAATTTTTTTAGCTACATTTACGTAAAGAATTGTCTGTTTATTTTTTTAATATGAATCTGCCAACATTCACATTCAGTTGCACAACATTTACAAACTCAAAGGTTGAGATTTTCTGACGACTCTGACGAATTTCTGACTACTCTCTGACGCAGGGTAACATACTGCAGATATTTGATGGTCTTCACTCTTTAAAAGGGTCCCATTTCTTTAGGGCTGAAAACAGTGAACTTTCGTGGCATTTGAGGCACCATGCTGTCAACAGTTGTGCATGGAATGGGAGCAAACTTTCAGCTTGAGGCTCCGCGTTAAACACCACCACTCCAATTGAAGGTTTGTTGTTGAACACGTGAGCAAAACACTCAGCCAGTCAAATTCTCAAGCTCCCATTGTGTTTGATTCTGCTTGGCTAGCACACAACTCTCCATATCACAAGCTCATTCCTTTTACCAGTGCAATGTGTCCAACAACTGCTGCAAGCGGAGTCTTATTCAATTAAACAACCTCACAATGTAAAAGCCACACTCAAGTTAGGGAGAGCATGCATCTGAAAGCTCATGCCCACCCAATTCATGAGCCATGGTTGCATCAACTGGGTCCTTGAGATGGAATCAGAGCACTGATTTGTGAGCTTTGCACTTTGTACCAAGAGATTGATACATTTTTTAACATTTGAGTGACTTTGCCGCTGCCGTGTTGGGACGTGAGGGAAATCAGGTTTAGGGGTCACAATCGGTAGTCGGTTGAGCACCATTTTTTTCCCACAATGCGAACGATACTGTTGAGAGGGGACTAACCAGCACTGGCGATGTGGGTCCTGGTAGAGGCCGCTCTGCTGTAAGAGAGGCGTTTGAACTGTGGAGCTGGTCAGAAGTAGCAGAACGGAAGAGGAGGTTATCTCATCCTGTCTGCGACTCCATTGGTGCAGTGGCCTGTGATGACGCTCTGTGGGTCCAAGTGGGCTCTCCCAGCTCTCCTCCTTTCTTTTTTCCTGGTTTCTTTTTCATTTGCCGCCTTCTTCCCTCCGCTTCCACCATAACAGGGGAAACAAAAGCCCTCTTAGTATCACAGTCGCGCCTCACCATCGCCACCAGCACCATCTGCCCGCTAGCTCTCGGTACGCCACTCACACTTCCCACCGATGTCGAAAACTCGCACGATGACGCTTCTGTAGAATGTCGTTGTTTTTCTTGTTCTGTTGTTGACGCAAGGAGCAAGTTTATTCCTGAGTTGAACGTCGTCTTTTGTGATGGGAATGGTGGCGCTTAGCATGTTCGATGTTGTGCTATGCTCCGGCTGGGTTGCAAAGATATACCTTGTCCCTTCAATGCTGCTTTTCCCTCGCTCTAGAGTATATCAGTTCGGTGGCATTTATAATCGCTCAGGGGATTGTCACTTGTAAGCTCTGCATTACGAGGGCTTTTTCAGTATTGTGAGGTTTCTACTTTTTCTGCTTTCTATGATTGAGATCTGTAGAATTGCTGCTTACCCACTTTCCTCCTCCTTCAGTTCAACTCGCACATTGTTCATGTTGGGCCTTTTCGTCGTAGAGGCTCTCGTAAGTTAGTTCCTGCTCCAAAGGTAAATAGGAAGCGAGTAAAGATCGCCGTCTTCAACCATAGGGAAGAGTTCACTTCCAACTTCAAATGGAGGGTTTTAGTTGCATCTGGTTCCATGGGAGGATATTTGTACTGTCGGAGAGGGTATTTGATCTCTTTACTGAAGTCCCTAGTGACAGATACCCTCTCCGACAGATAAAGAGATGAGACACTGTCGGAGAGGGTGTTTGGGTCCTCTTGTCCTTGCAAATTTCATCTCTTTACTGAAGCCCTCAGTGAAAGGTGCTCTTCCGACAGGTCTTGCGTTGTGGTCGCTATGCTCCTGGCAGCTTCAATCCTTCGAATCGTGGTTTTTTTTCAATGTCCGACTTGAACTGTACCTCTGCCCTCAGTCGCTAGCTGCTGCCTCTTACAATAACCATGTATCTGCTTGTTGAATTGTAATATGAGCTAAAACAAATCATTTCGTGTTCTGTGATTCAGATCTGAGGGCTGACCGGCACCAAGGCAGGAGGTGCAAAGAAGGCAGGGATGGCGGTCCGCGGTCCATTGCTGAAGGATGAGCTCGACATTGTGATCCCTACCATCCGCGATCTGGCGTTCCTGGAGCAGTGGAGGCCATATTTGAGCCCCTACCACTTGATTATCGTGCAGGATGGCGACCCGACGAAGAAGATTCACGTGCCCGAGGGGTACGACTACGAGCTGTACAACCGCAACGACATCAACCGGATCTTGGGGCCGAAGGCGTCGTGCATCTCGTTCAAGGACAGCGCGTGCCGGTGCTTCGGGTTCATGATGTCGAAGAAGAAGTACATCTTCACCATCGACGACGATTGCTGGGTGAGTTTGGGGACGGGTAGTCGGCAGTGGGAGAGGTAGAGTAGGCAGCAAGGTCGGCGGCGTTGAGAGTTCGGTGGGGCAAGGCAAGCGTAGGTGGGGTTTATGGCATGACGTTATTTGAGGGGAGGTTATGGAGGGCGTGAGCAGGGTGCATTGTTGGTGGGACGACGGAGGAGGGGTGAATGAATGAAATGAATGAGTGAGGAAGCGTGGTGGGTGTGGGCAGGTTGCGAAGGACCCGTCGGGACACGAGATCAACGCGTTGGAGCAGCACATCACGAATCTGCTGTCGCCCTCGACGCCGTTCTTCTTCAACACGTTGTACGACCCGTACAGGGCGGGCGCGGACTTCGTGCGCGGGTACCCGTTCAGCATGCGCGAGGGCGTGGCGACGGCGATCTCGCACGGGCTGTGGTTGAACGTGCCGGACTACGACGCTCCGACGCAGCTGGTGAAGCCGTCGGAGAAGAACACGCGGTTCGTGGATGCGGTGATGACGATCCCGAAGGGGACGCTGTTTCCGATGTGCGGGATGAACCTGGCGTTCGACAGGGAGATGATCGGGGCGGCGATGTACTTCGGGCTGATGGGCGACGGGCAGCCGATCGGGCGGTACGACGACATGTGGGCGGGGTGGTGCTGCAAGGTGATCTGCGACCATTTGGGGTTCGGGGTGAAGACGGGGCTGCCATACATCCACCACAGCAAGGCGTCGAACCCGTTCGTGAACCTGAAGAAGGAGTACAAGGGGATCTTCTGGCAGGAGGAGATCATCCCCTTCTTCCAGCAGGTGGTGCTGCCCAAGGAGGCCGTCACGGTGGAGCAGTGCTACATCGAGCTCGCCAAGCAGGTGCGTGTGGGTGAGGGTGTGGGGGTGTTTACGAGAGTTTTTTGATATGAACTCAGTGTCGTCATGGCTTTGTGTAGTCTTGTTAGTGGTCAATTGGAGGTTCTTGCCTGTAAGAGTGGTTTTTCATTTCACGAGATCGTTTGTCCATGGGGATGAAAGTGTGGACAGCTTGATATGTTAGGACCAAGTACTGACGGAGGGGTTTTTATGTTGAGTAGGTGGGCGAGAAGTTGAATGGACTGGACCCGTACTTCACCAAGCTATCGGAGGCCATGGTTACCTGGATTGACGCATGGACTGAGATTACTGCCGCCTTGAAGGAGGGCAAACCGATCTCTAATGGAGTCGCGAAGTCTTCTCGGTAGTTATTCGTAGTAATTTAGCACGTTTGTAGGACAGTTAAATCAATCTATACATATTGTGTCTTCCCATGGCGCAATAATCCCAATTTTTTTAGCAGTGACCTCGAGCAATGCATTTTATCGAAAACATTTTATTCATGATTCAAAATACTATTACTCTGTTGGGTCGCATGTGTTGTTTTTTTCGGTTTATAATTTGTATCTTTTTACCGTACCATACACTTTTGTGTGACATGACAATGATTCCTTCAGCAATCAGTGGCGAAATGTTTTTCCTATGTGAAGAGGCGCTACAGTAGGTTCTGAGTTTCCTTCGGGTGAATTTCCTTACTAAATACACCCCCGATGTATCTGAGTACTTCCTTTTTGTGAACGATTGGAATATAATCTCGCTCGGAAATTGGCAGGTTCGACCTTATCAGCCACCTCCTTCTCGATGTGACACCCACTTGTGAAAGCTCTTGGACAAAATGCTTAATTTCTCTCCGAACGCGGTGAAGAGGTCATCAATCGTGACCGAGATCTACAATCAATACTAATAGAAATATAGCATCTTAAACATTCGAGTACTCTGATGCATTAAAAGTATGCATGACAAGAGATTAAAGTTGTATGAAATGCTGTAAGAAGGAAAGCAACCATGAAATAGTACTGGATCTTCCATCAGAGAGTCTTCCTGTTGACCATAGCATTTTTGTAACCTTTGATCAAGCCGCGAAGTGGTTGCTACAATGCCCAGAATCCAAGTCAGCTTTTCTGTCTTAATGAGGGTTGAAAGCATATTGTCCTCGTACCTCTTTCAAGCGCGGTACTATTTCTGTGAAGCCCATCATTGTCAAAGATGAACGTGACATCAGCCTGGGAGGAGGCATAGAGCAATAAATGTCGTAAAACCAGAAGCAAGAAACAGAAGCTGTGATGCAACGCGCTCGACATACAATATGAAGTCACCTTCCATAACAGTGGCTACTTAAGACACGGCAGACCATTCATCCTGGTGCAACCAGAAAACGAATTGCAACGTGGAGTGTTTACGTAATTCTTACATCGTGAGTTCTCTTTGGTTTCATCAAAAGGGCGGGGCGTATACAGAAGAATAAAACAATCTCCCCATTAATGCTTGTTCTCGACCGGATGTTGAAGCCTGAAGGGATGCCAAATTCCTGGTAGGGAACTCATTCAGTGCTTTTCAATTGCTACGCTGATAAAGTTGTGTCGAAGCCATCATCAATCTTTTAGAAACTCAATAGTTCCAGCTGCATAGCAGTACCGATTGGCATTCATGGTTGCAAGGCGCCAATCAACGTCCTGACATACAACCCATGATCTGGAATTTATTATTACGTAAGCTTCAGTTGGGGTAATCGACCACTTGAGGAGGGTGATACCGATCCGTCTTAATTGCTTTTTCTTAGGAGAGAGGCGAGTGAAACAACTATCTACACAACAATGTCTGCGATTCTTATGTAACTACGACGACATTGATATTCGTCTTTCTACGCTTTCCAAGCTCACATGATCATACATTTGCCTCTGAGCAGGTACACTGGTGGCCAGCTTAGAAAGAGTCAACATGTGTTTCATCACTGGGCTGCCAACAATTGGTACTATCAGCAACCGTTGCATAGATTTGTAATTTTATTAAATTTTTATGATAGTCGATGGAGTATCAGGGCATAAGATGTGCTTTTCAATCTCATTACTTAAATCTATGCGACGATTTGCTGCCCCACGTGTCAAAAAAATTAAAAATTAAATGACAGTCGAGGCTACAAACCAATGGGCTGTTTCAGCTCCATTGATACTCACGTCTTCATGATGATGGTAGTGCTGGTGGTGATATCACGTGCATATCGACGACCATGGTTTAAAAACTCCACGTGCACAGCAAGTGGGGCTGCAGAAAATAGATCATTCAACTCATCGTTGTGGTGCCAATTCGGGAGTGGCAGAAATTAGCTTTTGCATTCTATGTTTCACGAAAAAGAATTAACCCAATAATAGACAATTACATTATTAGCAATTCCTCCGCATGACAAAAAGAAACACTGCTAATTTTGTGAGCTTTAAATACTCACATTGTGACCAATCGTAATGCGAGCCCAACTCCGAAAATATGCTTAATTTAAGACGTTTGGATCTAAAACGAATCGGTGCTTTATAGTTTTCGAACTAGCAGATCATCTGTTTCTCTACTACTGATTAACTTAAGTGGTGGCTATCTCAATAGAAGGCTCACCAATCAACGATCCTCCTTGTAACTCGTCAATGACCTAATTATACTGTAATACACTTAACAACACAATGCGAAATGTAAAACCCAATTATTAGGCATTGTGTGCTTTGCTGGACGCAGCAGCGTAGAAAGATTACACGATAGTGAAGCTACTTTCTGTCCACTGCAGAATGTTATTATTCGATTTCCATCATTGGTCGTTTCAAAGGGCATAATAATTTCCAAAAGGAATATTCTAAGAACTACTACTTATCTGTTGAACAGTTGCACCTGAGCGAGCAGGAGAAACGGGGCTTAACTGTGAGCGTCTGGAGGGAACAAAATGAGCAAGATCAATTGTCGCCACCACCAACATAGCACTGAAGGCTTCACAAACATAGACACAGCCAATACCGCAGTTTTAGAATTTTGAGGACAAAATTAAATATAAAAAGAAGGATAATATTAAAGGTAAATTGATCCAATGTGACCTGACGAACGTTACTAAGTCATCTTAAGAATCGCTGAAACAAACCCCAATTTGTGCACGAGGATGATATTAAAATAGGATACATATCACTCTAAACCATTACATCTTGAAGAAATTGTTTTCGAAGAACAGAGAAGAATGTAAGTAAAAGAATTAATGTTTTGAAGAAGAGCTGCGGCAAGATCCAGATAAAGTAGTATTGAGGAAAATAAATGGAGCAAGGAAATACAATGAAAGATAGTAGGACAGATTTAAAGGAATTACAAGAAGGAAAATCGTAATTGTAAAGTTATTGCTATGAAGTTAGTCAAATTGAAAACCAAAATTTGGAAAAGGTTGTGATAAAAAACTAGTTTTAAGTGGCAATCAAAGATTAAATGATATGAGTTGAGCGTTGTATTAAAAATAAAACTTCTCACTTAGAGAGATAAGTATATTTTATACTGCAAATTTTGTTGCTCTAAAATAACTGATAATGTCAATTACTTAAAGAATCAGAATTCGAAACAGGACAATTCAGAACAATAGAGCGCGAGAAAGCACCTTCAAACACTAACATTAAAAGAGAGCTGTAAACACTCAGATAGGCAACCCTAAGTGAATCAGAATACCAAACACACTGGGGCTACATTGGTATGAGATGTATCTTTAAAGACAGCGAAGCACAGGATGTGAAAAGAAGGAAAACGCAGCACTGCTCAATGTTGGACACAAAGCGCACATATCCAGCATATCAGACTGGGGTCATCTCCGATATGCCAAGACAAACTAAACGCGTTGGCAATTCATACGTCGTGCACTGACAGACCAACCTAAGCTTGAATGCAACAGCTTTGGGATATCACAGAAACATCACCACCTACACACACCATTCAAATACTCCTCTGCACTATTTACTAATTCACACTCCCGTTTGAAGTTGCGTCGCTCTTCTTCGCCGTGCCGCTGAGCTCGGTCCAGGCCTCAATCCAAGTCACCATGGCTTCCGATAGCTTGGTGAAGTACGGGTCCAGCCCGTTCAACTTCTCGCCCACCTGCATAGCCGCAAACCCACCCGAACCCTATCAGCATCCCTTCTCACACTCCACCACCACCGACTGTAACTCTGCACAACGTTCAACTCTGCACACACCCCAAAGAACATGCACATGATCATGCGCGCACACCCCGCCCCCACCCATCCTTGTACATATCCACACGCACCTGCTTGGCGAGCTCGATGTAGCACTGCTCCACCGTGACGGCCTCCTTGGGCAGCACCACCTGCTGGAAGAAGGGGATGATCTCCTCCTGCCAGAAGATCCCCTTGTACTCCTTCTTCAGGTTCACGAACGGGTTCGACGCCTTGCTGTGGTGGATGTATGGCAGCCCCGTCTTCACCCCGAACCCCAAATGGTCGCAGATCACCTTGCAGCACCACCCCGCCCACATGTCGTCGTACCGCCCGATCGGCTGCCCGTCGCCCATCAGCCCGAAGTACATCGCCGCCCCGATCATCTCCCTGTCGAACGCCAGGTTCATCCCGCACATCGGAAACAGCGTCCCCTTCGGGATCGTCATCACCGCATCCACGAACCGCGTGTTCTTCTCCGACGGCTTCACCAGCTGCGTCGGAGCGTCGTAGTCCGGCACGTTCAACCACAGCCCGTGCGAGATCGCCGTCGCCACGCCCTCGCGCATGCTGAACGGGTACCCGCGCACGAAGTCCGCGCCCGCCCTGTACGGGTCGTACAACGTGTTGAAGAAGAACGGCGTCGAGGGCGACAGCAGATTCGTGATGTGCTGCTCCAACGCGTTGATCTCGTGTCCCGACGGGTCCTTCGCAACCTGCCCACACCCACCACGCTTCCTCACTCATTCATTTCATTCATTCACCCCTCCTCCGTCGTCCCACCAACAATGCACCCTGCTCACGCCCTCCATAACCTCCCCTCAAATAACGTCATGCCATAAACCCCACCTACGCTTGCCTTGCCCCACCGAACTCTCAACGCCGCCGACCTTGCTGCCTACTCTACCTCTCCCACTGCCGACTACCCGTCCCCAAACTCACCCAGCAATCGTCGTCGATGGTGAAGATGTACTTCTTCTTCGACATCATGAACCCGAAGCACCGGCACGCGCTGTCCTTGAACGAGATGCACGACGCCTTCGGCCCCAAGATCCGGTTGATGTCGTTGCGGTTGTACAGCTCGTAGTCGTACCCCTCGGGCACGTGAATCTTCTTCGTCGGGTCGCCATCCTGCACGATAATCAAGTGGTAGGGGCTCAAATATGGCCTCCACTGCTCCAGGAACGCCAGATCGCGGATGGTAGGGATCACAATGTCGAGCTCATCCTTCAGCAATGGACCGCGGACCGCCATCCCTGCCTTCTTTGCACCTCCTGCCTTGGTGCCGGTCAGCCCTCAGATCTGAATCACAGAACACGAAGAGCAGAATTCAGGGAAAAGGGGACATTTGTGAAGCTGATTGTTGGTGATTGGAAGTTGGTGCGTATTAATGAGAAGCAAGCATTGCCTTCAACAATCAGACTAGTTATGCTCAAATTTAGGTCAAAAGGGCAGGCTCAGTCGGATTGATTGGAAAAAGAGCCTCTTTTCTGAATGAGATGGACAGACGTCAACAAGCACAGAGCAAACACTCTAAACCACAGTCGGTGATGAAATACAACTGGTATTCCGATTTATCAGGACGGAAATAGGGGACCATGCTGTCGAAGAACGATAAATTGAAGATGTAAAATGGAAAGGAAACAAGATAACCGATGGTGACGAAATTGGTTCTACTCGAAACATTGAAGACTGAAATATGAGGAGACGCTCAGATCTGGCCATGTAAGTTAGCAGATATGAAGACCCAACAATTCAGGGCACTGTAATTTGTAATTAGACAGAGCACCCTGCTACAGAAAGGACCTGCAGAAATGTGAAGACAGTAAGAGCTATACCCTGAAAGACAGGGCACAGTCTAGACAAGTGACCGCTCTTCTGCACTGAGAGTGGGAAGGACGAGACAGCGGCAAGAGATTGATTGTGTTAATCATCATAGATTAAAGCAACAAGCTCCGCAAATGTGCAAGTTCTGGATAAACGCTGAAATGAAGCGGGTGAGCATCAAACCCCTTCTCGCTCACTTTACGCCCAGAACTGAGAGCCATCACTCCAAGAACAGCCAGGATCTCAAAAACGAGAATGCGATAGAACCAAACTCGACGCACGAGAGGAGAGAGACCCACCCAAGCCTCAGCTCCAAACAAGAGGACGCAAGACTGTGCAACGACCTCCAAGAAACAAAGACGAAATAGCACTATTGCAAGAGCTCTGGCCGAACAGAATACAAGCGTACCGAGAGCTGTAGAGCAGACGATGGTGGAGACTGGCGATGCAACGCAATGCGCTAAGCGTGGTGTGAGCCCTGCGCTTCTGCCGGTTGTGCCACAAGACGAGATTAAGGGGAAAGTGGAAAGAAAAAGTGCTAGAAGGAGGGACTTGAAAGCCACGCTGACATCCGAAACAACCAGCATCACCTGAATAAATGAAAAAAACAATAAATTATTTCGTCAAAACCGTCTTTTGAGGAAGACGAAAGCGGAGGAAGGGCTTGAAGCACTGGTCTCAGTAAAAATTCTCGGCGAGTTTCCGCTTTGTCCTTCAAGACATGGGACATGCAAAAAAGTTGGAAACTACTCCAAGATACACACTAAAATTAGGTTAAGGGATGGATGTCGTTGTGTCACAATTTTAGTTTTATCGAATTCCTCGGATAATCCTTCCAAAAGCAATGCCGAAGCGGTGAACTCGATGAGACTGAAAATCGACACCCTGAGATCAACAAAGTCATTTTATCATCCATGGTTGTTAGTTAATCCACGGTGTAAACCTCACAGCGTCAATCGAATCGCTTCATTCAGATTCATTACTCAAAGGGGTTTGTGTGCAAACCAGAACCAAAACCACCACAGCGTATCGTGTCGTTTTGTAGCTACAAGGTTGTGTTTTTAACCATCACATTGTTCAGATTTTCTTCCAGGGAGATTTCACATGCGGGATCTAGCAGAAGATGTTTAATGTATCTGCACTCACTTTCTTGGAAATTTATTTATTTAGTGTTTTCGGTGAGCTTTTAATAAGCCAGAGTTCATCGTGACTTTTCGTTACAGTTCTGAAGTGAGTAGGGACATGAACCCTTCCCTTCTCTGTTAAAACAAGCATAAATTCCCTAGCGTACAGTATTGCCAGACATTGTTTCAACACATAGATGAAGTCATTTTCAATGACGTGACTTGAATTCCACAATCGTTGCATTCTCCAACTTGAAAACATCTTTCTTTTTGACTTCTAAGCATTTGTGAACGACACGAGATTTATATTTCAACAAACTCTTTGAGTAAAGGCTAATGTAGTTTAAAAGTAGAACCAAATAATCACAGTAATAAAACAAGAAAAATACTTAAATTCTGTATGTCAAGTTTTAAGAAGACTTGCAATCTGTAAGTTTAAAAACTCAAAAAGATGACACTAAAATTCTTGCATGTAAAAGTAGTTTCACAGACAATACCATCAACTTGTAGCCCAAAATTTTAACAACTGGATGTTTTGGTTTTGAAAACAAACTTCTAAAATGTATTTCCAATCTTTCAGGGCTTTAGAGGGGTCTTAGAAGAGTCCATGTAGTTATAGACGAATCTAGATTCGAAAAATAAAACAAAATAGAGAAGTGATAATTTTAATAATAGTAAGAACACAAAATTTATATGATATTGTGATTGAAATAGTCTAAAAAAATCTGACAGAAATTTGACTTACTACCAATATATTCTACACAAAAGTTACAGAATAATTCAAACAACCAGAAGAGGGATTTTTGAGTTTATTTTTTAAAATAAGACATATAGGTTATTAATGTTAAAATTAAATTCATAAAAAAATTGAAATTAAATACTTACAAAAAAATAAATTATATGATTTTTTTAATTGAAATTTGAATCGCTCATTTGATTTAAGGTAAAATAAGACAAGTAAAAAAACCTCTAAAACATTTAAAACTCTTAAATGTTTAAAAGAATCTAAACTACTTATTTACACAAAATAAAATCTTTATCATTTTTAAATTTTAAAAAATTAAGAAATACACTCTTTTAAACAAATTTAATACTATAAAATTTAATTATTCAAATTTTATTCAAATAAATTAAAGATTTTGGCTTCTATCTTATTTGGTTTAGATTTTTTTTTTAATAATTATTGATATTTTATTTTAAAAAATATTACAATAAATAATTTAAAATAATTAAAATAATATTTTTTCTAATTTATTGCCTTATAATAACAAAGATTCTTTGAGTAAAGATCTTTATGATTTGTTTGTATATATTTCAAAACCTCTGTTTTTTAGATCAAATATATTACAAATACTTGTAGAAGATTATTATAATAATAAAAAAATCTCAAAACAAAATTTAAAGCTAAGAAACAAATTTTGGTTGTTATTACAATAAATAAGGCAACTATTATTCAACAAATTTTGGCTAATGGCCATGCATAAGAATGCTAATTAGCTATTAATATAAAAAATTGATTTTTAATTTTAGAATAAATATAATAGCTAATTCTATTCTTAAAATAATATAAATTAATTTAAAATTAATTATAATATATATATATATATATATATATATATATATATATATATATATATATATATATATATATATTTTTAAAATAGGTTTAAATAATATTTAGCTACTCTAAGTTTTATTTAAGTTATTTCTTATCTTATAATGATTTATCAATTAATTATTACTTTGTTTAGCTGCTCAGTATAGTATTAAATCATATTAATTGAATGTCAAGAT
The DNA here is from genome assembly GCF_059467195.1 of Physcomitrium patens. NCBI lineage: Eukaryota > Viridiplantae > Streptophyta > Bryopsida > Funariales > Funariaceae > Physcomitrium > Physcomitrium patens. Next base: position 15,664,167 of record NC_143424.1, on the reverse strand, counting down.
TGCCTTTTCTAATGATCTTATAAGTATCAAATGTTTTAAAAAAAAATTACCTAATAAGTTTGATTTAAATAAGCAAATAAACAAATATAGTTTGTATTTTTAGTATATAAAAATAGTAGAATTTTATATTTAATCAAAATAAATTATATTATTTAGTTTAAAAATAGTAGATAGATGCTTGTAATATAATTTAGATGTTGGCCTAGAATTATAAAAAAAATATTTTTTTAACTACTCAAAAAGATGGTTTTCAAACAATGGACATTCCATATTTTAAAATTGTTTTTTGTTTAATTGATCCAATTTTGTGTATTAGATCAAATATCATATATAGTATAAATAGTCTCTTACAAAATTTTCAAATCTAAAATTTATCTATTGGCATTGCATCAAAAATTTAAATAATATGTAAAAAGGTATTTTTATTTATTGTATTACTTGTAGACAATCTTCCAATTGTCATATTTTATGACTATTTGGATGTTAATTGGCTTATTGACCAAGATATAGAACAACTTAGTTTAAGTTATCATTTCCTACATGTTGGTGTAGTAATTTCTTAGAGTAGAAAAAATCAAACTTTAATAACGTTTTTACATATTAAATATTAATTACCTTTTTTAACATTAAAAAGGATAATATTGGTTTTTTTTTTGAAACTTGTGTTTAATTTTTTTGATTTTAATGGTTATTAAAAGTTTTTGATCTGTCTAAAAATGAACTCATTGCAAGCTGTGTTGATAATCAAAAAACTATTTTTAAAGTCTAAATTGTTAAACATGTAAAAAATAAATATTACTTCACATGTAAGATGATTCAGTTAAGACATTTCCCATTCTAAAATGTATTTACAAATAATATAGTTGCAAGTATCTTCATCAAAAATTTTACAAAGACATGTTATATTTTTAAAAAGTCTTGTTTGCATCCTTTTAATACTATACAAAATTTCTCCAAGATTTCTTCCACCTATCAAATTTATAAAAATTTAAACTATCTTAATAATCAAAATTTTAAAACTTTAGCATATATCAATAATTAATCTTATAATTTCTCTAGATCTTTCATTACAGTGGAAATATATGGAATACAACAAAAAATAAAAAATAATTCCAAAGAACATTAATTTCCTAAATTTGTGTGAATATCAGACTTAAATAGTAGAGATCTAAGTACTTATTTAGTGAACACTGTGTGCGCCTTGGCATAAGTATGTGATCCTTCATTATGTGTGTAAGGAAGATGCTTCACCCTCTCTAAATGCTATTAGTTTTACGCTCTTTCAGAACATTGGGCAGCCTTGCTACCTTCTGATTATAAACTGAAGCCTGAGGGAGAAATGGATGCCTTTTTTGAGGAGTTGCCAATAATCGTGGTCACCTTCTACTATCTCAGGTGAGGTTTCAACTTCCAAGAGTTCGGTGGTTGTGCAATCAGTAGAACTCGGAGTTGGGTGGTTGAGTTAGCGAGCGTTGAATGGCTTCTGTATGTGGGTCATGTAGTTGGCATGAGCGGAGGAACTGCAGAGGTTTTGGGATCCAGGCTTTAAGGAGTTGATATGGTTTGATATGGTGTGCAAAATGGAACCTTGAGAAGCAGTGTCGTTTTTTATGCAAGTGTTGTGTGCTGCGTCAATACATGAAGAAAGGAATAAATCAATCCCAACTTTCCTCGGACTAGGGGTTAAAAAGCTGGTTGCTTGTGATGATTCTTTTTCTTTTTGGTTTTAGTTTTGGAGTTAAGTATATGCTCGGTGAGTTGTGTTGTCGCTTCGGTTGAAACTCAGGGACTCATACATGCACATTTGAAGCCTAGAGCAACAGCAATCAGCTTGAGTTTGGGAAGCGCATCAGTGTAAGATTACTTGTGATGGTTTAACATGAGTGAATCTAACTTTGAGTTTAGGTTCTGATGGGAATTGGTGAGCAGATGTAGATTGATGGTCACCTTTTCTGGTTATTTGTTCGCACAAAATTGTCATGCATCTGAAATATCTTGCAATTACATGCAGGAAGCTCGACTATCGATATTTCAATGTTGATGTTGATGATTCCTCTAGGGGACTGCCGATCGTACCCAACTAAATGCTTAGCTGATTCTCGTATTGAGGTTGTTAGCTTTCAATTCAGAATGGCTTTGCTAAAATAACCCTGGGGTTTGTTGACATAAATCCTCTAGCGGTGTATAATGACGTAACATCCCGACAGGTCATGTCACAGGGGAACAGCCAATCTGAATCTCTTTTCTGTGACTCAACAGTGCCGACATTGAGAGCTGTATAGAGTTTTATTTTTGTATTTGGAGGTGATAGCCAGTCTCTCATTTTCAAATGACATTGTACATAGCATGCATTAACCATGCAATCCCCAATTACTTTTGTAGGCTAACCGGTAGAGTTTTTATCTGTAATGTAAGATAGATTTAGATATAACTCTTTCTTCTCGAGCTGCACAGATTGCTGTTCGTTGGACATTTTCATTTTAGTCGTGTACTAATATCTGATATTACAAGCCAAAAGTCCGATGGTTTCATACTAGTGTGGGTGTTGCAGACGAGATTCGAGAGATTTGTTTAACATGTAGTTATCATTCCAGCATCTAGCGAGGAAGTATTTTATTCTTTCACCTTTTACCTTGCTGCGGCGTTGCACTCATTCAGACTGCAGGGGGTGTCTTCATTGGTGCGTCATCCTTTAGCGGCAGTTGGAGCAAAAGACCTTCAAACGATTCTTTAAGAAAGGAGCTTCATGTGTCCTGGTAGTCTTAGCTATTTTTTTGCAGTATTTTTAGCTCTCTGGTTTTTAGATGAAGCTGCAAACTACTCACTGTCTTGAGTGCACATTAAGACACTGCCCGGTCAAACATCTGCCTTGTCAAGCTGATGTTTGCTGAGCTTCTTAGACGAGATATTATACCACCCATTCTCTGCAGGTTCATCAAGGAGTAGGAGCAATTGTGCAAGTACACATGAATGTACTAATAGAGATATCTTTAGACTTGGACTTCATGCTACATAGTCAAAGCATATGAGGCTTCATAGTTCAAAATAAGTTTAGCCATAGTGTACACTACGGGGCTGAATGATGCGGATGAGGTGTTCCAAGCCATATTCATTGAATTTTGACAGATCCTTGGCATTTCTTCAACAATCTATTTATGGTGTGTAAGCACTTTGGTAACCCTCATTGTTGCAGAAGCTAGGTTCATTGACTTGAAGTTGTAGGGGGAGCATCGGGAGCACGTCACATAAACGTTCTGAGCGTTAGATATGAGTTAATTCGCAACTGAACATTCCATGATGTACCATGTTTGGATGTGCATCTGCTGCACGGAAGCTGCATTGTCGTGATGAAATATCGATCGACACTGCCATTCTTAAATCAAGCAACGTGCGTCTCTGAAGATGCAAGCTGCATTGTTGTGATGAAATATCGACCGACATTGCAATTCTTAAATCAAACAACGTGCCTCTCTGAAGATGGAAGCATTTGCACTTGACACACTGGCGACTTAAACAAAGAGGTGAACTAGGAAGTTGAAAAAAGTGTTGCTTAATCAACTCTGAAGTAAGTTCGAAGTAACTGGCTTCACTACATAGTCCACTCTTTCTACACAACAATTTCTATATGTTCGTCATGTACTCAAAACTTTGTATGTGCGTGTAGTTATTGATTCCTATTGATTTTATTTTATTATCATTGAGTTTCAATATAATTTCAAGTTAAAATGTGATCCAACATGCAAAATGTGTTGTTGATGTTTGGTAATCTGAAACATTGCATGATGCTATATTTTCATGTTACAAACAGATATGTTTTGTGTTCTAAGATGGTTTCTAATTGTATTTGTGACACATCAATAACAGGAATTCGGTTACTAACAGCGTTACTACAAATTTTTGATAACTATGAATACATAGATTTTGAAGAAAATACTGATTGGCCAAATCTTAACAGAGTTGATTGGTTGTAAAAGAAAACCAAATGTAATGTTCCCAACCTTTCACCTTTCAATTTCAGAGTTTGAATTTCAAACCTTGCTGCATGCTTCATCTTATCGAATATCATTATTGATTTTCATTGAAGTAACGAAATGTGAAAAAGTTATTTACATTCTAGTTTCTGAAAAGTGGATGTAACCAAAGGTCATTCCAAAACCTTAACCACGTTGCTTTTCTATGCGAATGCAGAATATTTTGTCTTTGTTTGGAAACAGTTAGTCCGGAATATCATCTTTAATGATTCATTTTTGGAACTAGTCAATTGGGCGGTTCAGAATAAACAATCTGCTGTTTTTTTATGGTCAATTGTCGGTCAAATAAGTTGTGCTTGAACCCCACATTTGTTAACCTCAAGAACTGGGATTCAACACCAACACTGACATGATCCACGCCCGAAACGCTTCCCGCCTCTCCGCTTTTCCAATTTCTTCTACACAAGATTTCCGAGTTCTTTCCCAATCCCTCTCGGCCTTTCATTGAATCTCTTGTCGTATCGCATCAGCGGGGAGCAGTGCCTGTGGAGTTAGAAAACGCATTCCGCATTTCATTGCAGACAGCGCCACCGCCTGCTTCAAGGATCTAGGTATGGCGCTCTGACCCATTTCGAAACCCCACACTTGCAGAAGGCATCGTTTGTATTGCTGTCTTAGCTAATCAACAAGTGAGAGTCAGATGCGTATGGTGTGACAATCTAATTTTGTGCCGGTGTGATCATGCTAGTTTCAGGTCCTTCAATATCAGTTTGAACTCCGTTTCTACTTGCGGCCCAACGTTTTGTCTAGTTGTCTTAGGATTGGTTCAATGCAAACTAGACAGACTATCTTCCTGATAACGTGTCCTTAGATTAGATCTTGCGAGCTACGAGATCCGAAACTGTGTGTGTTTTGTTTTACATCTTCTTACTCATTTGAATTTTGGAGTGCTGTCGTAAATCTCAGTTTCTTCTGAGGGTTTAACTTTTGCTCGTCGTACTTGGATGCAAAGGTAATTGTGTGTGAGAATTGACCATCGATTGATTTGAGTATTTTCAATGCCTAGAGCAAATCGCTCCGGAATGTTCTGTATACATCCATTCCCCTTAGTCATTTCATCGTGGTGGTGGCGTTTTCACTTCGTAGTTAAGGGATAAACAACCCATGTCGCTGCCAGTTCAAGCTGCATGTGTCTTGCACACCTACTTACCTGATTATGTTTGATAGATACTAAACCTATAGTGGAGGGATATCTAATGCATCATATAATCTGTGCAGAATTTATATACGTTTCAGGTCTTTCTTTGATAAATTTTTAGCAGCCTGTGTTCAACGGCAGTCATAATTCCTCTCTCTTAAGCGGAACACTCGAACGATGCCATGGCATGAAGTCTGTGCTAGGTTGACAAGGATGCTTTCTCGATTAGGGTTGCACCATTTCAACTGTTGTTTCCACCTCCGCTATAAATATTAACTCCTATTTCTACTAAAAAGTTTGAAGCTCAACATGCAATCCTCCGAGTTGCTTAAATTGCCGAAGTTAACTTCTTTTGGGTGGTACAAGTGAGTTCTCTCAGGCTATTATGTATGCAAGAAATTTTCACATAAAAAACCATTTCGTGTTCTGTGATTCAGATCTGAGGGCTGACCGGCACCAAGGCAGGAGGTGCAAAGAAGGCAGGGATGGCGGTCCGCGGTCCATTGCTGAAGGATGAGCTCGACATTGTGATCCCTACCATCCGCGATCTGGCGTTCCTGGAGCAGTGGAGGCCATATTTGAGCCCCTACCACTTGATTATCGTGCAGGATGGCGACCCGACGAAGAAGATTCACGTGCCCGAGGGGTACGACTACGAGCTGTACAACCGCAACGACATCAACCGGATCTTGGGGCCGAAGGCGTCGTGCATCTCGTTCAAGGACAGCGCGTGCCGGTGCTTCGGGTTCATGATGTCGAAGAAGAAGTACATCTTCACCATCGACGACGATTGCTGGGTGAGTTTGGGGACGGGTAGTCGGCAGTGGGAGAGGTAGAGTAGGCAGCAAGGTCGGCGGCGTTGAGAGTTCGGTGGGGCAAGGCAAGCGTAGGTGGGGTTTATGGCATGACGTTATTTGAGGGGAGGTTATGGAGGGCGTGAGCAGGGTGCATTGTTGGTGGGACGACGGAGGAGGGGTGAATGAATGAAATGAATGAGTGAGGAAGCGTGGTGGGTGTGGGCAGGTTGCGAAGGACCCGTCGGGACACGAGATCAACGCGTTGGAGCAGCACATCACGAATCTGCTGTCGCCCTCGACGCCGTTCTTCTTCAACACGTTGTACGACCCGTACAGGGCGGGCGCGGACTTCGTGCGCGGGTACCCGTTCAGCATGCGCGAGGGCGTGGCGACGGCGATCTCGCACGGGCTGTGGTTGAACGTGCCGGACTACGACGCTCCGACGCAGCTGGTGAAGCCGTCGGAGAAGAACACGCGGTTCGTGGATGCGGTGATGACGATCCCGAAGGGGACGCTGTTTCCGATGTGCGGGATGAACCTGGCGTTCGACAGGGAGATGATCGGGGCGGCGATGTACTTCGGGCTGATGGGCGACGGGCAGCCGATCGGGCGGTACGACGACATGTGGGCGGGGTGGTGCTGCAAGGTGATCTGCGACCATTTGGGGTTCGGGGTGAAGACGGGGCTGCCATACATCCACCACAGCAAGGCGTCGAACCCGTTCGTGAACCTGAAGAAGGAGTACAAGGGGATCTTCTGGCAGGAGGAGATCATCCCCTTCTTCCAGCAGGTGGTGCTGCCCAAGGAGGCCGTCACGGTGGAGCAGTGCTACATCGAGCTCGCCAAGCAGGTGCGTGTGGATATGTACAAGGATGGGTGGGGGCGGGGTGTGCGCGCATGATCATGTGCATGTTCTTTGGGGTGTGTGCAGAGTTGAACGTTGTGCAGAGTTACAGTCGGTGGTGGTGGAGTGTGAGAAGGGATGCTGATAGGGTTCGGGTGGGTTTGCGGCTATGCAGGTGGGCGAGAAGTTGAACGGGCTGGACCCGTACTTCACCAAGCTATCGGAGGCCATGGTGACCTGGATTGAGGCCTGGACCGAGCTCAGCGGCACGGCGAAGAAGTGAGAAGGCGAAGCTGCAATGCTGCCTGCGTAGCAAATGCAACGTTGTAGTAAATGATTTAGGTTTTATATGGCAGGAAACTTTTGGCCTGCAATCTTTTATTTTTCAGGTCCATGGAGTAAAGATGTTTTTTTTTTCTTGTTCAGTGATGTGTTAACTCGTGTTGCATGCCGATGAACACCTTCAGTTCAATTCCCTTGCAGTATCGAAGAAGGTTTGCTCTGCGCTTCAGTGGTTTCTCAGATCTTACGTCCTGGTGGAATGATTGCGCTACTTTTTAACCTTTTAAGCAATAGCATATGCACGAATGCTAATAAGAAACGGTTGAGGCAAATGGTTTTAGATCATTACTTGCAGTATTAAATGGCACAGGGCATCTTAGGAGAATAACAGGTTGGACTTTTGAGGATGTTGGAATCAAGGTGAAACTTTTATGTGTATTCATTCCAGAAAATGCAGTATGTTAAGGAAGATGGATGAGGTTTTTTCTTCCAATCATTTTCTCATAGCTTTTGTTGGTGTGGCCACTGCTTGGATTGTATTGTTGTGAGAGATTTCCTCGAAACTCATCGCTTTCTTGAGCGTCACAAGTTGACAACTACTCTACACCTTAGAGTTGATTCAATTTTCATACATGCTTATGAACATAGGCATACATACAGCATTCGACGACGAGTCTATTATTTTGCTAAAGAACACAAACGATGTCAAATTATGTAGAAGACCAACAGTCGCTGAAGGTATCAACTGACCAGGTTGGGTTGCAAGATTGGATTCTAGCGGAGTGTGTTAGGATTTGAAGCTGGTGTGCTGTGTTTTGCGAGATTGTAGCTTTCTCTACTCGCCGAATCCACCACATTTTGGACCAGTGCTTGAAAAAAGTCGTCATCCATTATTCCGTGGCATGACGGGTTCCCGAGCGTTGACACGCTTGCCTTGCCCGGTGTTCCTGTCCTCGCCCTCACCGAAAGCTTTGGTCTCTCTTGCTTCTGCAAGATTTTTCATTCTGGAATTTGTGTGAGGAACGCCATAGCTAAAGTCGCTGGTGGATGTTCTGTTTCTGAACGTACAAGTTTTTATTAGACTGTTGTTTACACCAGCTTGGATCAGAGGTGGTGTGCTGAGGATGTAGTGGGTCTAGCGGATAGCAGCATGAGTACAAGCGGTGAGGGATTCCAGCTTAAGACTTTGACCTGATTTGAAGTGAGCAGGTGACTACAATCCTACTTGGATGGTGCTCATGAATAGTATCTTTGCTTGACTGCACATTTTGGTGTGGGTTTGTAGCAAGGTTTGAGATTTGGTGAGGGTGTTGGATAAGGGTATTGGTAGGGGATTGACACATGGCCTTTTTGGGTTATATTTCACTTATGATGAGATCTCAAAGTATCTAGTGATATTTCAAAATATGACTTGATACTTCACCAAATCACCCATCTTGTAAGGTAGGTGATTTTGAAATCCAAATATTAAAAGAGGGGCAGGTGAAATATCAAAAATTGTCTCACTTGCCTTAACTCTCTTCCTTCTTTGATTCCATACCAAGGGGTAATAAAATTTGAATCAAAGGGTAATATCAAGGCTAATATCAAGGGATAGTAAAGTTTGAATGGTGATATTTTGGATTTGATGATTTGAGTGATTCTGGAAATATCAAGTGCTGAATCCTAGTTATTTGGTTTTGTAAAAGTGCCATGTTTGAACCTCCTAGTATATGTAGATAGACCTTCTCGAAATGGATCTGTTGAGAATTACTTGGGCTATGGAGAAGCCGAAGTTACCTTTGTAAGAGTAGCAATAGCAAAAGAAGTCGAAAAATACCAACCTAACTTGAATAATACCAACCTAACTTGAATAATACCAACCTAACTTGTGCTTTGTGTCTCTAAGGTAAATGCCCTCTAATTTTGTTACTCTAAGTTGCTTCTTTTTCCAATGATTTTGGTACCAAACTTAACACATTGTATATAATTAATAAACATTCTATTTGTTGTGTATAACAACATATTCATAGTAGTAGACAAAAAATATATAAAATAATAGTATAAATATAAATTGATATTCTCTAGAAATTCAATTATACTTTAAATTGCATTGGTATTTTCATATATTTGATTGCATGTGTTTATGTACTAAATTATTGTATGTTTTTTAAGAATCAAAGTATATAATTAATATTTTTTGTGTTGAATCATTTTAGATATGATAACAAAAAGAAAAAAAAAGAAATAGAAGAAGAAAAAGAAGTAGTAGCAGTGTATTTTTATTGAAAATTATGAAATTTTGTAAAATTTATTTTAATAGCTTTACAACTTGAATAATTTAGAAAATCTTAACAGTATTAATTGAATAAGTAATGTAAAATTTATGTTTTGATTTTTATTTATTTAAAGAAAGATAAATAGATAATAAAAAAAGATACTTAAAATTTCCAATTAAAATGACACATATTTAATATATCATGTATAATAATCATTATAAATATTAAAAATCCATGAAATTAATTAGACTTGCAAACTTCAACATTATTAAGTTGAATAAAAATAAAAATTATTATTATTATTATTATTACTATTTTCTTGTCTTTTAAAATAATATATATATATATATATATATATATACACTTAGATATATTTCAAGTATTTCTCTAACCTACAAGTTGTCTAAATTTTGTGATAACAGGCTCTCCTTTTTAGTTTACATGCAGTTTGAACTTCAAAAAAATGTTGGCTCTTGATCTCAATCCATGGCATATTTTGATAATCTATTTAGTATTATTGCCTTAGCAAAGGTGGTATATAACAAATTGATAGAAAATAGCTACATGAAGGTTCTCTAATGATCTTGTTCTAAGATTGTTGAAAACCAATGTGTTAATAGGTGGTATTCCATACTATATTATTCAAAACAGTATGCAATACATAATAATTTGTGACAAATTTAATTTAATTATAACATATATATAAATAAATATAGTCATTATTGTCTTGATCTTAAATTAAGTGAAATTTTGGGTCTTGTTTGAATCCTGTAACTAATAAAAGAATATTTAAAATATAAACTGAAAAACAAATCTTGCAATTAATTTTATAATCCAAGAATGTATTATACTATAATAATATTTTAGTGTTGCAACCGTTAAATTTAAACTATAACCTTTTAGTAATTTTGATAACAATTCTTTCTTGAAGATACTGTTGTATCAATGAATTCTACAAAGAAAATGTTGTTAAAAAAGAACTATCTTGAAGATGATCTATTTATACGTATATATATATATATATATATATATATATATTTATGATTTCATATAAGTTATTATATGATTAGTAACTTAATAAATTAATGCTATTTTTTAAGTTTAAAAATATGCATATGTAAAACCTTATGTTGAAAGGGGATGCATATGTGTGTGTGTGTGTATATATATATATGTATATATATACATATATATAGCTGTATTATCTTTAAAATAATGTATTTTGCATCTTTGTAGTCATTTAAAACATTGATTTGTAAGTAGTAATAACTGTTGTACATCTTTGTTTAAAAATGAGACTTCTGTTATCGAAAAAAATTGGAATCTTAAAATATAGGAGAGCTGAAAGTAATATATTAAATTCATAGTATCCTTTTTACAAAATTCTGTTTAAATAAATTATAAAAATGCATGCCTGGAACCACATCTTGGTATTTTAAAATCGAAAATAATGGTTAGATTCTATTTTTAAATTTTAATTATATAATAGGTTTTCCTTTAAAACAAATAACAAAGATTGATAGCATTTCTAGCACGACGATTATTATAAATTTGACTTTTATGATTTTTTAACATCACAAAAAAGGAAAAAACAAAGAAAAAAACAAACAAACAAAAAATAACAAAAAAAAAAAAAAAACAAAAGACACATAAAATCCTAAACTTTATACAATTTGAATACAAACAAATACATATTGGAGAATCATGAAATGCAGGAGTTCGTTTTGTTGCATCATTCAGCCAGTGATCAATGAACAAATTGCAACTCAATCGCCATTCTAAGCATTGACAGCACAATTCATTTGTTGTTGGATAAAATAAAGCAGTAAGTGACTTTTTTATCCTTGCTGAGTAGGATTTCAGGCTTATAGACAAAACCAAGCCTCCTCACTGTTTTAACTTGCCCTTGCCACAAGGCTCTAAGAGCTATATGCTTTCATGCTTTGAATTGTTCGAATTGGCTCAAACTTACACGCCGTAGCATCGCTGTGCTGTGCTGGACACCAATGATGTTAGAGCAGGGAATTAGTGGTACGTATTTCCTCTTGTTCGTCGAAGTGTTATGGAAGTATATAGCGTGCAGGCACTTGGGTTGATAATAAGTACTAATTACTTGTATTTTGCTTCATTTGAATTTTGGTGTTCATAGTGCTATATTAGATTATGACTAATGTTGTAAATTCAATACTTGTGCAAGCCGATTTTGTTTAACAGCTTGTTCTACAAATGTTTATCTTGTAAATTCAATCAAAATTATTGTTGGATGAGGAGTATGTAACGTCCCGATTGCCTCTGTGTAGATGCTAGTGTAGGTGCAAATATCTCTGTAGCAGAAGCACGAGAGATTTTGAAATGACCGTGAGAAGATTCTTCGTTGGATGAAGTGGATTGGTAAAATGCTCAATTTTGATTAGTTTTTTAATTTCCTTCCATATAATATTCTCTTTTTTTGTCAATTCTCCATCATCCTTACGAGTTACAATATGTAGATCATAGTTGTGGAAAAGATGAGAAGAAAAATCAATCCCACTTGTGTATATTAATGAAATAATAAGTAATTTAATACATTGCATTGTAGCAAAGGATACAAATATTTTTGTTAGAATATCTTTAAATATAGGTTAAAGGATTATTTTTAAGATGTATATTAATAATTTTAGAATGTTTAATAAGTTGTGAATTCAATTTCTTGATTATAGAAGCTTTTAACTTTTTTGAGAGAAGAACATGTTCATGCTTGATAGTTGAATTATGTAAAGAAATGAAGATAAGCATAGGTATAGAAAGAGTTTTAAATTTGTATAGTGAGTGATAATTTTATTTTTATTATTTTTAATATATATATATATATATATATATATATATATATCTTATTATTTTATAAAAAATTAAAAATTACAAGAGTTTAGTGATGAATAAATCTGATAAGTATTACTTGGTCTAGAAAATATAGATATTAATATTATAATTAGTAAGTATAGTACATATAATTTAGAAGTTGAAATTTGAGATGATAAAGGTATGTAGGGGTATAGGTGTAATAGAATGAAATAGACAAATGAGTTCCATTTATGATATAATTGGTAGAACATAAAAGTTGAAAAGAATACAAGATAGTTAAAAGTTTTTTTTTTTATTATTAGAATTTATAATAAGAGATTTTATTTAGTTGATTAGTCGTTTAGAAGGTATTTTTTGGTTGGAATTTTTTTGGATTTTTTTTTGTATTTTTTTTGGGTTAATTATTCAATTAAAAGATGAGTGCACTTCAAGAAGTTCAAGATATAATTATAAATTTTTGAAGCATGTTACATAATATTGAGTTATTATTAAAGTTGCAAATGAAAGTTTGTAAGATAGATTTTTTTAAGTGGAAGATGTTTAAGGTTTAGGATTATGATTTAAGATTAATAATTATTACATTAAAGTTATAGGTTGAAATGAAGTTAATAAAATATGTAAAGAAAAAAAAGTTTTAATTTGAAGATTATTTAAGAATGATGGTTTAGTTTTAAAAATTATAAATTCAAATTGTATGATAGAAAGTTCTATGATTTGTAGAAGTATGTGGTAAAAAAGTTGTTTCATCAAATTTCTTAAAATTCCAAATAAATCTAATATGTAATTTTTTTACAGATGGTAAAAATATAATATTTGATCTAATTTTTATTAAGTCATCATAGAATATCTTTTGGAAATATTTAAGCAATATATAATCATGGTTTGGAGCTATTTATATGCTTTGGTCATATTAAGATTTTTAAGTATTATAGAAAATATAATAAAATATCAAATACATAAGATATTTTTGGAGATAGTTGAGAAGGATTTGAAATATATATTGGAGCATTTAAAGATTTACTGAAGAAAAAAGACTTGTTAAATAAAAATCAATGTATTAATTTATGGAAGAAAATTGAGAATGTCACAAAAGTGTTTGACCACCTAAAAATTTGCATTTATAGTAGATTAGAAATTAGACTTTTATTGAATGAGTTATCCTTTATATTAAATAAATATTATTATCTAGTAGAAATTTGTAGAAAACTAAATTAGGATAAAAATATTTTATTTTTTGAATAATAAAGAAACTTTTAAAAAATTAGTTTTAGATTTAAAATTTTGTCATAATATATCAAATAATATGCTTTTAAAGCACTATTCTAACAAAGTTGATTACAACTCTTTTGCTACTTTTAATATTGCAAAATATGATGAAGTAAAAGATGATGTTGAATTTATAAAAGAGTGGTTGATTTATCCAATTGGAAATAAAGATTTTGAATATTTTGAATTAGGAATTTATTTGCTATAAAGAATAAAATATTTGCTTTGCATAGAAGATGGAGAAATAGATGGCTTAAAACTATTATTAGACATAAAGAGTCTTGAAACCAAAAAACACTTAAATGAAAGAGCTTATGATGAAGTATATAAATTGAAGTAGTTGAGACTTGTATGTGCAACTAAAAAGATAGATGTTGTTTATAATAAGTTTTTAAAAAGGGATATGAGTATTTTAGCAAATTTAAGCCATCCCAACTTCATAACATATTATTTTGCAATGAAGGATAGTATCAAAGGAAGTGTTGAATCTTTTGAAGAAAAAATAAAAAATAAACATATATATTGGAATGGAATTGATAGAAAAAAATTTCAGAAGTATTTTTGAAGAAGAAAGAAAAATATCTTATACTTTTTTTATTAACATTATGTATCAAATTGCAAAAGGTATATATTAGTTGCATGACATGCAAATTACTCATCATGATCTAAACTTGAGAATGTTTTGGTTAATATTGTAAAGTCAAAGATTATGGACAAGATCATTTGATATGCTATTGTCAAAGTGATTGACTTTAATATGTCCAAGATTGAAATTAGAAGAAATCCAAAAGTCACAAAAAATAATTGTATTTATGGTAGTCTTAAATATATGGCTCTAAAGGCATTAAAAAATAGATGTCAAAAAATGGCAATGTGTCATTTTGAAGCTGATGTTTACTTATTTTTAATGATATGTTTTGAGATTTTTCAAAAAACAAATCTATTTAATAATGATATTACAATAAAAAGTTATTGAAAAGAATTATAAAAAGTGAAAGACCAAATTTACCATCAAATTGTGATGACTTGAATGAGTTTATCTAAAAATATTGGAAGTTGAATCTTTTGTATTACCTAAATTTTTTAAATATTTATAAAAGATTGAACCTACTATTTTTTTTTTAATTAGAATTTATATAATAAATATATCATATTTTAAAACATCTAAAAATAATTGTCAATAAAATATAGAATTTTATCAAATACATAATAAATTTCTATTGCCAAGAATATAAACCTTAGAAAACTAAAACATCAATATATTCTTGTATTATTTGAAAAGACTTAAAAATCACTCAAAGTTGGTATAACATTAAATTAGAATGACTATTGCCAAAGACAAGAAAACTAGAAAGTCTTGAAATAAGACTAAAGACTAAAAAGACATTGATAAGAGTGAAGAAGGCTTTATTCTTGCCTCTACGTATACTATCTAACTAAGAGCTACATGGCAACATCCTATAGAACTTCCAACATATGTCCAATTTACAAGATACATGTTTTAACTTGTAAGATAAGTTTTTTGTATGTACGCCATATCATTAACTTATATTACAAGCTATCTACATGTACAATACATGGCTAACTTGTTGGCCAAGTTTTTAACCTATCAATCAACTATAAATATGTATAAAATCAAATACATGTTTAAAAAGCTTCTAAAAAGCTTTGCCATAAGATAATATCAAATCTATCTACATTTATCTTTTACCTAGTATTTCTTCTCTAGGTTAATATATATGTGTATGACAGCTATTGAAAAGACTTATTCTAAATATCATAGAGAATATGTAATAAATTAATTATATTGATTGTATTTTATACTTATATATACTTTTTTATGCTACAATGATATTGAAATATATCTTTTTTGATATGAGGATAAATATTCTTATTAATTTATTATTTACTTAAGAAATAAATATTTAATAAAACATAATATTTATCACAAATTAAATAACAATGTGCAAATAAAGTAAAGGCATTGTATCTTATTTGAATGGATAGAATTAATAAGACCATAATAGCAAAGGCTACATTGAATGATATGTATATATACAAGGCTTCATGCTTTATTGAGTGCATTCAAAGTAGTTATGATTGCTATGTAATTTTTTGTATTTATTTATTTATTTTTATATATTTTTTTAAAGTTGAAGAAAAACTAAGAAATTTGGAGGAAGCTCAATGAATGTTAAAATCATCCTTGATAAAGAACAAAACCACCTTGGTCTTTGATAATGTAAAGAATTAAAGTCAAATTGAATATATAGTGCCTATGGATGATATATTTGCTAGTAATAGTAGCATGTTGATTCCAACAACTTGAGATTCAAAAATCATTGAGTGTTGTAATTTTTTATTTATTTATTTTATTTATTTTTTAAAATTAATCTTGAAGAATTTGATAAAGAAAGAAGTGTGAAGTTTTTTTATTTATCACTTATTCTTGTTGCTAAGAAAATCTGCCAAATGAACTTGTTGAAATTGGCAAAACAATTGTAAGAGCTTGCAAAGGCCTACCATTGAGTCTAAAAGTTATAGAAGCATTTTTAAGAAAAAATAAGTCATTGAGATATTAGAAGCAAGCTTCACAAAAGCTAAAAAGAAGAAGAAGGTTGGATGGAGATGAAAATAATAGTATCTATAAGATTTGGAAGATATTAAGAATAAGCTTTGATAATTTAAAAATTGAAGAGAAGAATATATTTTTGGATATATGTTGTTTTTTTTTGTAGTGATGTATTTCTATAAGGCATGTCAAAAGAAAAAACATTAAAAATATGGACTAATAGTCAAAAAAAATATTTGAATAAGATATAAAATTTATGTTAGATATATTAATTTATCAATAATTGATAAAAGTAGATAAAGATGGAATTATAAGAATACATGATCAACTACTAAAAATTGGTAGATAGATTGTTGAAAAAGAAATGATGTATAAATACATATAAATATGAAACATGAATATAAATCTATTTTATGGATTATCAAATAAGATAATTTGAATTAACTATTATCTAAGTGGTATAAAAAAACTTCAATTAATAAAAAAGAATCAATATTTAAAAATTAGAAATTTTAATTTATATTCTATGTAATTTTTTTATTATGGTTTTTAAATATATGTTGATATAAAGTTCTAATATATAAAAATTAATCTTGTATTATAATTAGATTTATTTAAATATGAATTATTTGATTAATGTAGAAATTTTAAACTTTTTGTATATTTAATTGTATTGGTTTATAGTTGAAGGGATTATTTTACAACAATATAAATAATAAAAATATTAATAAAATAAAAAGTTATTTTTTTCATCTCTTTAATTTTTAAGTTATAATATTGGTGATTTTACATCCAAATCTATAATAAGTATATTAAGAATATTTTTTATTTTGGTAAATTATTTTCTTGATTTTAAATACTTTGTACTAAGAATTTGACAAGAATAAAAATTTAGCATTACAAATGCTAGATAAAAATGATATTTGGAATATTTTTAATAATTTAAATGTGTTGCAATTGAAAAATTATTCTTTTATAGAAAGATTTCAAAATTCATTCTTTAAAATTACTACCTTATTGGAATTTGAGTTAGAAGAATCGTCAAATTTAATCATGCTACTAAATGAAATGAATATATAATTTCTTCAAAGATACTTAATTTAAAAGACTGTGTAAAATTGAAATCATTAAGAAGTCTTCTCTCTTTAAAAAATTTGAGTATAAGTAATTGCTATAAATTAATGTCGTTGCCAAATGAATTGGAGAACCTTACATCTTTAACTACTTTAAATATATTATGGTACAAAAGCATGATATCATTGCTAGATAAATTGAATAATCTTACATCTTTGACTACCTTTTTTATGAGAAGTTGCTCAAGTTTAATATTATTGCCAAATAAATTGAAAAACCTCACATCTTTGAATACCTTTGATATAAGTAGGTACTCAAGCTTTAAATCATTGTTAAATGAATTTGGAAATTTCAAATCTTTGATAACTTTTAATATGTGGAGTTGCTCAAGTTTGACAACATTGCTAAATGAATTAGGAAATCTCACATCTTTGACTACCTTTAAGATAAAAGGATGCTTTAACTTAAGATTTTTATCAAATAAATTTAAAAACTTTACATATTTGATTATTTTAGAAATAAGTGAGTGCTTAAGCTTGACATTATTGCCAAATGAATTGAGCAACTCCACATCTTTGACTACCTTTGATATAAGTAAGTGCAAAAGCTTGGTATTATTATGAAATGAATTGGATAACCTCAAATCTTTGACTACCTTTGATATAAGTAAATAAATTAGACTATCTTATATTTTATATTAATTAATTCAATTAAATTAGACTATCTTATATCTTTAATTACTTTCAATATGTAGAGTTATTCAAAGTTGATATCATTCCAAATAAATTAAACTACCTTAAATATATCATAGTAAAAAGCTTGAGATCTTTGCCAAATGAATTAGACAATCTCACATCTTTGAATATCTTTGATATAAGTGGATGTTGAAGCTTGAAATTATTATCAAATGAATTGAGCAATCTGACATCTTTGATAACTTTTAATACATGGAGTTATTCAAGCTTGACATCATTGCCAAATAAATTGGACAATCTCACATCTTTGACTTCCTTTAAGATAAAAGGGTGCTTAAGCTTGAGATCATTGCTAAATGAATTAGACAATCTTACATCTTTGACTACCTTTGACATCTAAAGATGTAAAAGCTTGATATCATTGTCAAATGAATTGAGCAACTTCATATCTTTGACTATTTTTGATATAAAAGAGTATTTAAATTTAATATCATTGTCAAAATACCATATCAATCTTAAAAATTATTATTTTAAAAATATATTAAAAATTAATAGATAGTAAATTCATAAATTAGTAAAAAAAATATAAAATCAAGTCTAAATAAGATATGTTTTAAATATAATAGTAAAAAAAGATTAATATTTTAAAAAATAGATTAAAATATTTTCAAAAAAACTTAAATAAGAAGATTATTATAAAAAAATATTTAATTTTTTTAAAAAGTTTAATTTTTGAAATCAATGAAAATTTTGAGATTTTAAATTTATGATGTAAAAGTAGAATTTTGTTCATATTTTTTTAAATATTTGATTTAGCATTTAGAAATACATAAATGTGCATGTTTTTTTGATTCCATTGTTTTTGGATTTTGACTTGACCTATTCTCCCATTTTTGTTGCTTTATTTTCAATGGTTTAAATTTTAGGATTTAGAATTATATAGATGTGATTGGTTTTTTGAAATCTTTATTTTAAAAATTTGACTTGATTTACTCTTCTATCTATTTTTATTTTCAATAATTTAAATTCTATAAATAAATTATTCTAAAAATCTTTAATTTATAAGATATAGTAACTTTGATATAGCCTATAAGATTTTGATTTTTGTTATAGAAGAGCTTTTGAGAATTTTGTAAACACCATTGGATCTATTAAGCAATTATCTATTCTAAATATGTTATTGAATTATTTTAAAATTATATAGATTTAAAAATAATAAATTATGTTGTATATATTTGAAATATCACCTTATTAAATAATATAGAAAAAAATTTATTTAATAAATCCTAATTACAATTGGATTTTTTTTATATAATTTTTTATGTTGTAATTATTTTTTAGTACATAATTCAAATAGACAATTTAAAAATAGAGATAAAATAATGAAAATTATATATTTTACTAAATCTATTTTTGGATCTAATATTTATAATTTTTAATATCAATCTAAGATTTGAAATGAAAAAATATCAATAATAAATAAAATTAAAAATTTATAAAATAATTTAATATAGTATTATTGTAAATATGAATGAATATTATATTTATAAAAATTATTAACTCATTGTTATTTTTAGTTGATTTACAAATAATTTTATAAATTTTATACATAAATTTTTAAAGAATTGAGTGATTTTCCAAAAATCTAATAAAAATCAAAGAGATCCTAAAAATTTGAGAAGATTTTTTAAGAATTATATACCAATTAATTTGAAAGATATTAACATCAATTATAATAGTATTGTGTAGATAATTAGATATTTAAAGTTGACTTTTATACATAATCTTTTTAGTGGCATATAAAAATTAGTTATATTAAAAATTAGTATCTACAATAGGAAATTAAATTAATTAAATATCATAATTTTAGGTTTTTTTTTATCTTATAAAATATACTAATAATATTTGAATTATATTAAAGAGGCTCTTTAGTCATGAAAATGAATATAAAGTAAAACAAAGTTTTTGATAAGATTTAGATTGTGTGGTTGAAGGTAAAATAAATACCTTATTTAATTAATTATTATAGAAAATCTTTTAGAATTGTTTATAAAGTATGTTTAAATGTTGTTTGTTGCTTGTTGTATATTAGAACATTCAATTGTTTAGGAACGTTTTAACTAAACTATACAAAATAATAGAACTAAGTTAAAATAAAATAAGTTGACATTGAAGGATTCTTTTTCTTCATTCCAAGTTTATAACAAAGAAATTAAAGGTTTGTTGAAGAAAAAATTTCTTTTAAATAAGAATCAATGTGAAAAACTTAACAAAACACTTAGTCATGTTATCATAGTATTTAAAAGTGTGAGAACTTGTGGCAATGAAAGAATAAAAATATGAGCTATTATTTTGGAAATTTGAGTGTATAAAGTTTAAAATATACATCTTAATAAAAGACTGTAAACAACCATAATTCTATAAAGAAAATATCTTTTAAATGATAAATAAAGAAATAAATACATAGTTATTGAAAGACTTAAAAACTTGTTATGATATAGAAATTGATCTACTTTTTAGAGATTGTGCAAAGATATGTGTAAGATTAATATCTAAAGATGAAGAGAATTCTTAGAATTTTTTTATCCTTGTCTTTTCATGAACTTATTCAAGCAAGAATATTTATTAAAATATTCTCAAAAGAATAAAATTAAGAAAATATAGGAATCTTTATATAATTAGCTAAATTATATATATATATATATATATATATATATATATATATATATATATAAAATAAATGAATTATAAATATTATATTAAAGGTGAATGTTTACTATTTGACCACCTTCTAATAGAATTTATTCTTCAACTACAAAAACCTAAATCTAGAGCTTTTAATTTTAAAATAAATATGTTATTTCAGAAATCAATAGATTTTTCAATGAATTCAAGAAATATGTTTTAGGAAAATAAAAATGATTATTAATTTATTATATAAATAATTTTATTCCAATTTATAAGTTATTTTTCATAGAATAATTTTTTATGTATACTAAATATCATATTGAACTTCAATGGTAATTATATCAAGTATATATTGCTTTTTGATCTAATACTTAAATCATTGGCTTTGAAACTTATTTTATAATAAATTTAAATAGCTTTAAACAAGCTTAAAGATTTGTAATAAGAAGAAAAGAATTTTTTTTCTTAGATCAAATAAAATCTAATAGGAGATAGTATTGGCAATTTTTTAAATATAATACTTAAATTTTTTTATTCTAAATATATTATTGTGAAATTCAAAAATTTCTAGTGTCTTATAAAGAAACCATTAAGATTTGAAAAATATATTTTTTCACTTTTATTCTAACTTTTATAAAAAATAAAAGGTTTAAGAAATTTAAGAAGTTATGTGTAACATGCTTAACAAAATTCATTGCAAAGTTATTAAAAGCATGAATAAGAATTTATCCAAACTATTTTGTATCTGTATAATTAAAAACATAATCAAAGATATAGTTAAAGGCAAAGCACCTGATCCAAATGGAATAGATACAAATTCTTCCAAACCTTCTAGCATATCATTAGCAATGATTATATTTTTTTAATTAACCATACTTTAATTATTAGTAAATTTTGACGTTGCATTCAGAAAAATATATTGTTCTTTTGTACAAAAGTAATAACAAAAAGAATTTAGGCAATTTGAGGCCTATTACCTTATCAAATACTTCTTATAATATTTATATGGCTTAGATTATAAACATACCTCAAATTGCTATATATACATTTATTATATCTATATGTATACTTAAAATCTCTAATTGGCTATTCTTCCTTGGCCTATTATTGTGGTGAGGGCTATTTAGTTTTTAAATAATAGAAATTCATTTGTATAGTGCCTATCTTAATTATACAATTACAATAATTTTTTTGTGGTTGTATCTTTTTTTTTGGTTATTAAAAAAAAGTTTTTAGGATCTTGAATTGAAATCTATTCTTATTAATTAGAATCTTTGATTAGAGCAAGCTTTTGAGATAGTATTTAGGACAAGTTAATCCATTTGTATAAAAAGTTTGAGGGCAAAAACTAACCAAGTCAAAGAGAAACAATGTGCTAATGCAAAAGAGATCTAGCAAGTTTTCAAGTAAAGGACAATAAGTTTGAGGGGTCAAAACTTTGTATCTGTAATAACTATGGTTATGTAAATTAAAATGTGGTTGTATTTATAAGTCAAGGATACAATCAAAAAGTTTCAAGATATTCTAACATTTTATTTAAGAAATAAAAACAAAAGAATAATTAGATGTAGGACTATGAAGAAAGAGTAGTGACTAAATAGTTAATTTAAGAAATTTTCTTGCTACATTTGATTTTATTTATTAAGTACTTTAAAATTTAAAACATAAAAAAGAGATAAATTATATAATCTATTACAAAAGATTTCAAATTATTTCAATAATTTTATATCAAATTATATAAGTTTAAAGATATTATATAATAAATATATACATAATAATTATTAATTATTTTTTCAGCAAAAATCACCTTCCTAAAAATATCACATAAAAATTAAATAAAAAATCAGGTAGTAAAAATTAAATATCTAAAAAAAATATGATAAGAAATTATATTTGAAATATCCATATATATATAATATTTTATTTAATAATTTTTAATATAAATAAATTTTTAGACTTAAAGTAATATCAAAATCAATTGAAATATCCTATACAAAGGTATGAATATGATATTAGTAAATGCACATAGAAGCCATTTAAAAATCTTCGAAATATAGAAAAGAAGGTAGATGCTTTTCAATCATAATATCCATCAAAATTAAGATGAATATTTAAGTAATTCTTAGATATAAAACAAAGTGCCTAAGACGTAAATTTCAAAGAAAGAAAATTTTAATATATATTTATGTTACTTAAAAATATTAGAAAATCATTCAAAGATGATACTATATTAAACTATAATGGCTATCACAAAAGAAAAAAAAAACTAGAAAGTCTTGAAATAAGACTAAGGACTAAAAAAATATTGATAAGAATGAAGAAGGCTTCTTTCTTGCGTCCATATATACTCTCTAACTAGTAGCTATGTGGCAATATTCTATAGGACCTCTAATATGTATTGACTTTGTTAGATACATGACTTAACATACAAGGCAAGTTTTTTATATGTGTGCCACATAATTAGCTTGTTCTACAAGCTACTAATATGTATGACATGTAGTTAACTTGTTAACCAAATTTCTAATCTACCAATCAATTACAATATGCATAAAGTCAAAATCATATTTATAAGGATTTTAAAAAGCTTTTTTAGAAGATATCATGAAATTAATCCACATTTATTTGTTTTTATCTTATTATATATATTACATATTGGAATAAGTATGTATGTCCATGATATTACCTTTTTTTTAGGAATGAGTTCCACGAGGAGCAATCATCAACTTTCATGGATCTTAGTATTCTTTATCTTAATTTTGATAGATGTCATTGATGAAAAGCTTCAATTTTCTTCTTGCATTAGTAAGATTCTTTGTTGGCTCCTATGTGCATTCGTTAATATTATATCTATGCCAACAAATAAGATATTTTAATCTATTTTAGCACCACCTTGAATCTAAAACTTCTTTTATTTTGAATTCTTGATTATTATCCACTTCTATTGGAAGAAGTAGCATTTGTCTTCTTTCTAAGATATTTATTGTCTTATATGGCTCAAGAGGAGATATGTAAAATACAAGATAGATCTTCATAGAATCCAATAGATGTAATCAATAAGCAACATAATTGACTTGTTAACAAATAGGAAAAAATCTAAGCCTACAATAATCCAACTTATTAGAATGATAAATAATCTTGATATTGCAAAGAAGTAATCATATTTTGTTACTTACATTAAATTATAATTATTCCTTGTGATAAGCATTTACATTAATTTTTATCATTCTTCAGCTTCTTTTAATTATAATTTTATTGTTACATGTAGCTAAGATAAATAAGTTGCCAAATCTTTTGTTATAGGATTTTTAACTTTTAAAAAGTCAAAAGTATCAAGTCATGGATATTAGTTATAATTAATTTTTTTTTTATTAAATTGAATATTTTACCAAATTATTATATATAAACGTTTCTAATTGTAAAAAAATTGGTCAATCATCTGAATGATAGTTGATAGTACATCTCAAATACTACTAAAAACTTGATTCATCCATTTTGTTTGCCTATCAGTGTAAGGATGAAAAGCCAAAAAGAGCTTTGTATCTATTTTTAAAATTTTGAAAAGGATTCTCTAAAATCTTGATACAAATTAAGTCCCTCTCTCTGATATAATATCTTTGAGCAATCTATGATAGCAATAGATATTATGAAAAAAAATCTTAGCTATTTCATCACTTGTAATAGATTTTATATATGGTACAAAATGTGCTATCTTGATAAAAAAATCTACTATTACAAATTATTAATGACAAGAAGTAGATGAGAGCAAATAAATGAATGAAACTTTTACAAAGAAGTATAATAAAATAAAAATAAGAAGAGATGTATATTAAAACAAAATTAGAATGGCTATTACCAAAAGACTAGAAAGTCTTGAAACTAATCTAGAAGTAAGAAAGAAATTGATAAGAATAAAGAAGGCTTCACTCTTGCTTTTATATATACTAGCTATCTAAGACTTATGTGGCAACATTCTATAGGACCTCTAAAACGTATTAACTTTGCATAATACATATCTTAACTTGTAAAGTAAGTTTTTTAGATGGATACCATATAATTAACTTGTTTCACAAGCTATCAACATGTATGGCATATGGTTAACTTGATGACCAAGTTTCTAACTATCAATTAATTAAAAATACATGTAAAGTCAAAGTAGCATCTATGAAGCTTTTAAAAAGCTTTTCTAAAAGATATTATGAAATTAATCTATTTTTATTTATTTCTAACTATTTATATTACTTAAATAATAATTATAATAAATATATGTTCGTGACATTATTCTCCCTTCTTGAGATGAGTTCTACAAGGATTGCTAGTTGTATGAAAAGGAAGTCTAAGATGTGGCAAATTATATCTGCTACATATTTTGATCTTTGTTTTTTGTGAAGGTAGTTGATAGGTCCTCTCAGCCATCGATAATGTCCCATTTTAAGGTAAGAAGAGCATCCTATTATTTGATCATTCTTGAGATCTTTCAAATAAAATATTTGTAATACCATCAAGAATCATTCCTACCTCTAATAAAATCACCAAACATTGAGATTCTCTTTTGAGGTGGTGATACCAAATGCATTATATCTTACCATCCATTTAAAAAAGAACATGTAGCTCTTGAAGGTCTTCATTCCTATTATATTATCTTGAAGGTTGTGATAATTGTAATATCTTTTTTAATAAGTCAATAAATGGTGGTTCTTGAGTTGAGTTTGTTGATTGTTGATTTTCTATCTTTTTAATGCTAAAAAAACTACAAACAAAGATAGAAGGTAGAATGCAATTTTTTCTAAATTGTGTTTCTTTTATAATAAAGTTTTGGTATCCTTCATCTTGGTTTTGATAGATGTTGTTAATAAAAATCTTTAACCTTCTTTACTGCATTTATAAGATTTTTTGTTGGTTTCCATGTATATTTATTAATATTATATTCATACCAATGAATAAGATATTTTAATCTAAGTTGGTGCCACCTTAAGTCTAAAATTTCTTTTATATTGAATTTTTAATTATCATCCAATTCTATAAGAGGTGATGGTATTTCACTTCTTTTTGAGATATTTACTATCTTATATGGCTCCAAAAGAGACATGTGATATACAGTGTTGTATTATAACACAACTATATGATAAAAATATAAACAAAAATTAATTTTTAATTAATATTTAATCATCTTGATTCAATAATAAACCAAGACATTTAAACATGGCTTTTATAAAAGTATCTTAGTTTATTTTTCTATCTTAATAGCTAATAAATTAAAGATTGATTAGTAATTTTATTTTTTAGACTATAGAATTATTTTTTAAATCTTAAATAGTCCATAAATTGATAAAAATAAAATAAAAGAGATAAATAATTAATATGGTTGATACTAAGGTTAAGTTGAAGATAAGGTTAGGCTAAAAAATCCCTGGGATAGATTGAATTGATATCTGAAGGTCAACCATTTGAAGAATAGGGTTGAAATTAGACCTCTAGCAATTAAAATGGCTGGTTAGGAAAAAATAGAGAATTTTAAATAATTTTATAATTATTGTTCAAAATTAGGGTTTATATCAGTGATTTAGAATTTATATAATACAATTAAGGCTAGTACTCTTAGTTAATTCAAGTAATTGAAGTCACATCTATGATTCAAAATTTGATAATATTTGATTGATTAAGTGTGCTAAGTATGTATAAAATATTATATTAATATAATAATGTAATTAAGAAATATTTAGGTTTTGATACAAGAAGGAATTAAAAGTTGGTAATTTGAACTTAAATAGGATTTCAATGATATTTGAAGATCTACTAGTTGAATCAAGGTGAAATTTGGCATGGTATTAGAAGACTTTAATATCAAGCTATACACTAATTTTGAATTGAAATTAATGATTGAAGAAGGAGAAATTACTATTGGAATATTTGCACCAACTTTCAAGTTGATAGCCAAATGATATTAGTGTAATTTTTGGATTTTTTTTTACAATCTATAAGTTGGATTAGGTTGAATTTTTCTAAGCATATAAAAGACTTATAGTGGCATTCATGTGAAAAATTTTGTATCAATTAGACTATCAAATTAAAAATTATAGCTTGTCAAAGCTCACTAACTAGAGTTAGGATTTACAAAGAAAAATCAAAATTACTTAATTATAAAAGTAATAAGACAATTGAGATTTATGCATGGTTGAAATTACTAAAAAATTATTTTTGAGTACTTTGTATTTTCTTTAAGTACTTATGAATCAAAATTTTAATTGCATTCTTCTTTAATGGATGAAACCTATTAGGATTTCTTGGATATTTGTAAAATATAACTTCACTTTCTACAGCAAGGTACAAAGTGTATTTCCAAAGAAGATAATATATATTATAATATAAATAATAAATTTAATATAAAAATTTAGGATAAAAGGTATTGAATTGTATTTATGGTTATTTCAAGTTGATGGTGTAAGAAGGCAAGAAAGTTGAATTTGGAGTTTTTGATAGAGCTTTAGATGGAGCTTCAAGTGGTTCTTCACATAGAGCTTCAATTAGATTTTCTATTAGTGGATAAGGTATATACTTTGATCCAAATACTATAAATATATTTCTAGTATTTATATTATTTATGCAAGAATAATATAAAAATGATCAAAAAGAGGCTTTGGCAACCAAAGTATTGAAAGCAATGATTAACAAAATTGATTAATTTTATGGAAGGAATATTTCAAAGTATTTGAGATATTATGTATAAAAAATTGAATTGAATTGAGTTTCCAAAAAGAAGATGATTGAACTATTTGAACTTCTTACAATATTAAAGATAAAAAAACATGTTAAATTAATTATAGAGCATTTTGGAGATTCATAGGAGACATTTTTACATGCATTAAAGGACAAATATTTTTTAAAAGACATTAATCGAGTTATCAAAGAATCATTTTTGAAATAGGTTGAATGGCCTAATAAGAATTTATAACCTATGGAGCTTTTGAGGGAGTTTGAGAGGTAATATTTTCAATTATCAAAGATGTAAAAATTAACTATGGAACCAAACAAGGTTAAATTGTTTCTTTGAGCAGCTAATAGAGAATTATAAGAGAAGTTAGAAATTCTTCTTAAGGACAAAGAAGAAGATGAAGAGTTGATAAAAAAATAGAAAAAAGTTGAAGTTGCTATGAGATTATTTGTAAAGAAGGAAAAAAAAATGATAGGATTGGAATTCAAGGAATTGGACAAGTATCTAAAATTCAAGTACCTACTTTAGAATTGACAATATCTATTATTTAACCTCTAAGGACTACATCAAAGAAAGAAGACATAGAATTTGAGGAGTTTATATATGGGATGTAAGATCTTCAAATCAAACTTGCAAAGCTTGAAGAAAAGACTTCTACAATAAGTTCAAAGGCTATTTCTAAGCAAAGATATATGCAAAGATGTATTTAGTATGATGATGATTCTTATTTTCAAAAAAATTGTGGTGAATTCAATGAAATGGTGTAATAAGGTATTATTTTTTGGAAGATGGAAAAGTGGTGTTGAAGGATACTAATAATCTTCTTCAAACCAACTTTGATAAGAGATGTATAAAAGCATTGATTAAGGATTATTTAGCTACATATAGAATTGGAGTAATGAAAGATGCAAGTTATGATAGTAAGGTGGGTGATGATGACAAACAAGAATTTTTTAGAAATATTTTACTAAGTCAATTTTGGTCTTTTATTATTTCTACAATGCAAAAAAAAGAATATGCAATAGAAAGTATTATTGAAGACTGCTACTATGATTTGTAGAACTATAGGTTGAAAGGATTCTATAGAAGCTTTGTTGATGCATGCCTATATTGCTAAAAACCAACATGAAGCTTTAATAAAAGAGAAGAAGAGGCAAGTTTCTAAGGATAAAAGAAAAAAAAAGTACTTTTAAGAGACAAATTTGAGGAGACAAGGCTTGTGAGATGGCTTCACAAGAATTATTAATGGAGGATGCTTTGATAAAATTAAAAGAAAAATCAGAAGATATAGGAAAGAAAGTTAAGTTGTCAACATATAAATTATTCTTTGACATTGATGCAACAATAGATTTAAAGATGATACTTGAAGAATATGTGCTTAATGTTAAGATTGAATTTACATTAAAGGATATTTTAAAAATTACTAAGAAAGAATTTCATGATGTTATTATTGACAATATTAAAAAAAAGAGACAACTAATGGGAGAAGTTGGATTGAATCATGCTATTGATGCTTGTATATGTGAGGATAAAAAAAATAAATTTGATAATTATTTCAAATAATTAACAAATGAAGGAAGAAGTTATAATCAAAGAGTACATTTTAATGATCAAAATAATTAGGATAACAAGATTTAAAGTCATTATATTTAAAAACATTGAGCTAAAGTAACTACAAAGCCATTAGTAAAGGTTGAAGATATAGATGAACTAGTTATTGCTTTGATTGACCATGGTTTGGAAATAAATCTTATGTCAGAGGATCTTTTTATGAAATGAAGGTAGCCAATTGATATGAAAAATGAATAGACAATATAGGTAGCTAATAATATATAAGGTGATTTTTATAGTGCTTGCATATATATAAAAATTTGAATTGATGACATTAGAATGGAACATTTTTTTTTTAAATGCAACATCTTATCCTCTTATTTTGGAAAAACTATATATTACTACAACTTGGATAGAAACAAAGGTATTTGATGATGGTTTAGTTTATGTACAAATTTATAGTTAAGATAGAAGAAAGTTAGTATAATTTCTAATTATGCCTCCAAATCATAAGTGAAATCGAAACAAATTGAAAGAAAGTCTATTGCTAAGAATTGTTGAAGAATTCAAGGATTTTTGGAGAGTACCACTATAAGGCAAGATTATAGAGGTATAGAAAGGAAGATACTTTAGCTAGATATAAGTACTTTTAATATAAGATTTATTAGCATTTTTGAAAATTATAGTATTATATATATGAGGATTGAACATTTAAAAAAAAAAGAAAAAAAATATTGTGTGCTATTGATAAAGAATTATGTAGATTAGAAATATTGAAAGATAATAAAAAGATAACTGATATTTATGAAGAAAATAGATTAAAAGATCTCTTGGAATTAATTGTATCTATTGGATTAAGTAATGATAATAAATTTATATAAATTCATTTGAGAGAAGTTTATGATATAATTGAATCTTTTTAAGTACCAAAGGTCATAGTTAAAAAAAATATAAGATACTGGATAAGAAAGTAAAATCTATTATTAAACTTTTATCAAAAGATTCTAAAGAATAAATAAAAGAAGCATCAAGAAAAAAGAGCTTAAGAAATCCAAGGAAGATTAGGTACAAGTTCATTAAAGAGACTTTTGAAGAATTGAAGATTGGTTCCAATGATTTCTTATTGTCAGAGGAAATTGTGGACTTCAAAGAAATATTGGCAAAACAAGATAAATCATTGCCTTTGAATCTTATGAAATTAGGTATATAGATTCAAATATTGTAACGTTTATGGTTATTTTCACTATACCACATATACCTTAGAATTTGAAGCCAATTTCAATGCCAATGGCATATTTATCAAGCTTGGTAGAATTATTGAAAGAAAAGATAAAAATGAAGATTTTGGAGCCTTTTTTGCATCATACTCTAGTCAATGGTTTATAACACTTAAGAAAAATGAATCATCATGATTTATTCAAGATATGTAGCTAATGAATGCAATGGCTATTAGAAATACATGAATTAGACCAATAATAAATAAATTTTACTAAAACATTTGTAAGAAGGATAATTTATTCAATAGGTGATTTGTATTCATGCTGTAATCAATTTCAACTTATAGAAGGGAGTAGAAACATGAAAATGATGAGAACACCACTTGGACTAGTTAAAATGTATACTCTTCTTCAAGATGCTACTAATTCAATTGTGCATATGATGAACAAGATGAACAAGGTGTTTAGGGATTTTATTCTTGAAAAGATTATGTTTTTTTTGGATGATGTTTCTATTAAGAAATGCAAAGAAGAAGACAAGGATGAGACTTTAGATAAGAGGAGGTGTTGCAAGTATGTTATTAATTATGTAAAAGATTATAAAAAAATATTGACTTAGCTTAAAAAAATTTATCTTATATTATCAGATATAAAATCTATATTTGGGATATAAGAGGTTGTAATTGTTGGACATCTATATGGATTTTTTTCAAGAAAATCAGATCCAACTAAAGTTGATGCAATTGGAAGAATGAAAAAAGATTACAGTTCTTTAATAAAGTTGCATAGTTTTTTGGATACATGTGTATTTTATCATATTTGAATTCTTTACTATACTTACATAGAAAATCTATTGTTTGAGTTTTTACATAAGGATTATTACTTTAAATAGAAAGAAAAGTATATTAAAGTGATGTAAAGATTGAAGGAATTATTGACATCACTTTTAGTATTGAAAGAAATTGATTATAAGTACAATAGATTAGTGATTCTTATAGTGGATATTAATCCAATTGCCATTGAATGGGCGATAGGTTAAGATGATTTGAATGGACATAGATTTTTAGTCTAATTTAGAGCTAAGATTTTAAGTATTTGCCAATGTATATATTTTCAAGAGAAAAGAGAATTATGAGAAGTTGTTTCAGCTATGAAAGCTAAAAAAGATTATTTGATAAGAGCAATGATGGTAATTAAAATAGATTGTTTGCCTTTACTTGGAATGATTACTAATTATAAAACATTGGATATTAGAATGTTGAAATGGATTGCTTATATCAAGTGATTAAATCCATTATTTAGACATATTATCAAAAAAGACAATCCAGTAGCAGATATGTTATTTTAAATAAAATATGATGGAGAAGATGAAAT
Source organism: Physcomitrium patens (assembly GCF_059467195.1). Taxonomy (NCBI): domain Eukaryota; kingdom Viridiplantae; phylum Streptophyta; class Bryopsida; order Funariales; family Funariaceae; genus Physcomitrium; species Physcomitrium patens. The sequence continues at coordinate 15,632,830 of NC_143424.1, read as the reverse complement.
AATTGAAGATATTCATGATGTGGATACAAAATTTTATTTGATTTTATAATTGAATAAAGAAGATAATTCATTTCATGGAAAAAATTATGATGGAGAGTTATTAGATATTGGACATTATTTGAGCATATTAACCAAGTATGCTAATTGATCAATTAAAAAATTTAAAGAAATTAAAAAAAAAATATAAGTTTATATAATAAGAAGGATTTCTTTAGAAGAGGCTAAAATCAAATATTGAAATGCTACAACAAGTAGTAGATACCAAAGAAGATCAATAAAAACTACTCGAGAAATTTCATGATAATCTATGGATAGAACATAGCAAAATTTGGGCTATTTTTGCTAAATTGAAGGAATGATATTAGTAGAAGCATATATATCGAGATGTAGCTTTGTTTATAGAACCTTGTGTAACTTATCAAATGTATTCAAATATACAATATTGAGATGGTTTACATCTAACTTATCCTTGGGCTATTCATTTTAAATAGATTGTAGATTTGATTATTATGTTGATGTAACTATGACAAATGAAGTATTTAGTTTTGACTTATGAAGATTTATCAAATCAAATAAAAGGGAAGATACTAAAAACAAAGTCTATAGCAAGAATTTACACATTTTTACTTAAAAATGTTATTTGTTGCTATAGATGTGTAAAAAAGATTATTACAAATTATAGAAAATTGGATGCACATGAAACTTAAGAATTCTTTAAGAGATGTGGAATTAGATTATTATTAACTACTACCTATAATCTAGAAAGAAATGCAAAGAGTGAACGTGGATATCTGCTAATTATAAAAGCCTTGGTTAAAGCTTGTAATGGAAGAATGAACGAATGGCCTCAACTTCTACCTTATGCATTATACGCAAAACAAACAATATATACTTCAATAACATGATATATGCAATAGAACTCATAACAAGTAAAAAACCTATTATGCCGATTAAAGAACATGTGCCAACATAGAACATGCTACCTTAGAAAGATGGGTTGATGAAAGAAGAATTATTAGCTATTAGAATTCAACAACTTAAGCAAAGATCGAAATAGTAGTTTGAACCATATGTAGTGGTAACAATCTATGATAATGCCACATATTTATTGAAGGATTTGGATGGTACAAAGTTGAAGATATCTATTGTTGGGAAGCTAATGTAGATTTTCAAAAGACAAAATAGAGAAATCAATGTGAAAGATCATGCTAAAAATATCAATATTTTTGAAGAAAATAATTGTACTAAAATAGATGGTAAAAATAATAGTGAAGAAATTGATGCAAAAAATTAAAAAAATAGTATGATGCCAATTATGATACATGGTTCATCTGGCGCATATTGGAAGATACGCAAGTTCAAAGGAGGTAGATGTCATATTGCAATATAACTATATGATGAAAATATAATCAAAAATAAAATTTTAATTGATATTTAATCATCTTGATTCAATGATAATCTAAGATATTTAAAAATAGTTTTTATAAAATTCTTTTAGTTTATTTATTTTTTTAATAGCTAGTAGATTAAAAGTTGATTAATAATTTAAAATTTTAGATTATAAAATTATTTTTACTATCTTAGAAAGGCCATAAATTAATAAAAATAAAATAGAAGAAATAAATAATTAATATGGTTGATACTAAGATTAAGTTGAAGGTAGGGTTGGAGTAAAAAATTCCTAAGATAGGTTGAATTGATATCCAAAGCTCAACCATTTATGGGACAAGGTTGAAATTAGACCTCTAGCCACTAAAATGGCTGCTTAGGGAAAACTAGCAAGATATCAAGTACATTTCCAAACAAGACAATACATTGTTATATTGCGTGAAGTCTTGCTGAAGAATGTACTAGGTACTTGGTTGTAGAATATAGAATGGAAATTACATTAATAAAATCTTAATTTTGATAAAATATTAAATAACTTTAATTAAATTTTTAACAATATTAAATAACTTTAATTAAAATTTTAACAATATTAAATAATCTTTAATTAAATTCAAAATAAATCTTAAAGAAATTACAAAAGAAACAATAAAAAACCTTAAAATAATTCAAAAGAAATCCACAATAAATCTTAAAAGAATCTTTAAGAAATTCTAAAATATATAAGAATAATCACAAATATATCTTAAATAAATCTCAATTAAGTTATTATTTAATTCTAATTGAAATACTAATGGACTTCAATCAAATCTTAAATCCTAAATCAAATCCTAAATAAATCCTAAATCCTAAACCAAGACTTAGACAAATCCTAAATCCTAAATTCTAAATCAAATTCTAAATCAAATTCTAAATCAAATCTTAAACAGATCCTAAATCCTAAATCAAATCCTAAATAAATCCTAAATCTTAAATTAAATCCTAAATAAATCCTAAATCTTAAATCAAAACCTAAACAAACTCTAAATCCTAAATTAAATCCTAAGGCAAATTAGTAGCTTAATATGTATTGATTAAATTATTGATCTTGCTTGAAAATTTATGCACCTCTCAACTTCTCAATTAAAAAATAATACAACAAATTTGAAGATAATTGTACTCATCAAATAGAAGAAAAATCCTAAAATCCACTTTGGTATTGGCTAGCCTCCTACTCCAATCTAAATGTTGAACTTTTAGTACAAATATCTTCTTTTTAAACTATTTAATTATAATTAAATTTTACATATATGTAGAACATTAAGTTTATTATTCTTATTCATAAATTTCACTGTTATCCAATTAATAGTTTACTAAAGATCTTAGAAAACATAATTTCCCCTCAAAGTCCAATTTTCAATACCTCAACCTACTTGAAATCAATAACATTTAATTTAAACATTCAATCAAGTTCAAACTTATAGCATATGTTTTAGATAAATATTTTCATAAGTTCTCAAAATTTGAATCATAGATCTACTACCAAACTTACAAAATTTTCCAAAATTTAATACCCTTTTTATTTCACAAATTCTAGAATCACCCAAATACAATTGTAACTTTGCAAAGCTCCTATGAAGTCATTATATACTCAAATCACTCAAAATCAATGCTTAAAGAAACCTAATCAAGTTTGCTCTCAAATCTTGCTCTTTGATCTACAAAAGAATCCTGAAGTTACCATAAGTGTCTAATTTTGTGCCTTGGGATTTGATTTTGACCCAAGTTAATAACCAGTCTTCTTTGGATATCAAAATTTATCTCTTTGAATTAATTTTTATTAAAATCAACTTCTAATTTTTTCTTAGACATGCTCATATCTTTTATTTTTCTAACCTACTTTATTTTGTCTTATTTATGGCCTTATAAAGTAAGAAGAAGCTTACTTTGCAAAAAGATAGTATTTACACCTTTAGTTTTACTTTCTTTTGGACTTTTGTTTATTTTCTAAGATAATTGATGCTCATAATACCAATCATCTTATTGGTAGTTGATAGTACATCTCAAATATTATTCCAAAACTTCATTTATGTGCTTTGTTTGTCTATTAGTTTCAAGATGGAAAGCCAAAGATAGTTTTATGTCCACTTTTAAAATCTTAAAAAGCATTTTCTAAAATCTTAATATAAATTGAGTTCCTCTATTTGATATAATATCCTTATATAATTCATGATGGCAAAAGATGTTGCCAAGAAAAAGCTTAGTTGTTTCTTCACCTATGATGGATTTTGTGTATAGTACAAAATCTGCTATCTTAATGAAATAGTCTATTATCTCAAATATAGAATTATAAGAACTTGAGACTAGAAGATCTATAATAAAATCTATAGAAATAAAAGACCATGGTTGTTTTGGAATGGAAATTGGCTAAAGAAGTTCGTAAGATTGATGACAAGGAGTTTTTGCTTTTAAGCAAATATCACAAGTTTATATAAAATCTTTGATTTTATTCTATATTTAGAACTACTAAAAATCCTTAGATATTAATTTTAAAATCTTGTTGTATCTAAAATTTTCTACTGCTAAAAAATCATGACATACTTAAAGAACACATAATCAAGCTTTATCTTTGAAATATATAAGTGCTTCTCAAAATATAATAGATTGGTTTTGAATTCAAACTTGGAAGTATCATGAGATTTGGAAGGATTTCTCTGAATATCACAAATACAAAGATCAAAAGATATATTTGACTAAACTTGCTTAATGAAAGTTGAATCAATAGTTAGTATTAATTTTATTCTTCAATGATGAAGATTCTCTCACTTCAAGAAAATTATCCATTTTTTTATATTAAAAGTAATATTTCTTTCTTTAGGTACAAAATAAGATTGTCTAAAGAGTATATTTGACAACCTTATTGTTTTTTTGGTCAATAAGTAAATTTAAATTTGAAATTTAACAAGGACATGCTCTAGCAAGCTTGGCAATGATTAAAAATATATGTTGATTTTTGTGATCCATATATATAGTGATCAGATTAAAAACACCTTCTATATAATAGAGCCATTCTTGAAATAAATCAGTAATTGCAAAAAGTTCTTTGTTGTGGATCTTGTAGTTGATCTTGGCTATTGAAATTTTTTTGGAATGAAAAGCTATTAGATGAAATTTATCACATGTTTTTATTTGTGACAATACAACATTTAAAGAAAAATTTGATACATCTATTTCTATAAAAAATGGCTTAAAAAAGTCAATGTGATATAAGATTGGTGCAAAAATAAATGCTTTCTTTAAAGCTCCAAATATTGTTTCTACTTCTTGATTCTATTATAGTTTGTATTTACAAGTCAAATGTATAAGTAGACCTACAACTTCAAAGAAGTCCTTAATAAAGTTCTGATAATAATTAACAAATCTCAAAAAGTATTGGACATTTCTTACTATTTTTGAAATCTTCTAATCTATAATAGTTTGAACTGCCTTAGAATTTATTAAAAATCCATCATTTGAAATAATATATTCTAATAAGTTGACTTAAGTAGTGTAAAATGCACACTTTTTTTTTATCTTGGCATAAAATCTTGCATCTCTTATATTTTTTAATACATGACAAACATAAAATTTATATTATTTTATATTATTAGAATAAATTAAATTATTTTTTAAATAATAGATAAAAAAATTATCCAAAAACTTTCAAAAAAAAATCATTCATTAGACATTAAAAAGTTGATGGTGCATTTTTAAGTAAAAAATGCATGACATTATATTCAAAATGATTTACTTCAGATTTCATTGATTTATTTATTTTATGATTGTGTCATTTTTTTGGACAATATTGAGCAATGTGCTTTGATTCTCTACAATACAAATACAATCTTTATTAATGACAAGAAGTCTTTTTTTTACTCAGTAAGAAGTTTGAAACGTATTCCATCAATTTATATATCTTCTACTTCTAAAAGTATGTGCTCAAAAGATGTTGGTATTGCCATTGAATTGTAATAATGCTAAGACTTACCTATACAATTTTTAAACCAAAATTTTAAAAATTGATTGTTACACTTTATGTCAAGGACATGAATTAAAAGATGATGCATAAATCAATGAAATCCTTATCAAAGAAAGAGTAAAAAAAAAAAGAAAAAAAGAAATACATATATTAAAAAGAAACTAGAATAGCTTATTACCAAAAGACAAAAAAACTTGAGACTCTTGAAACTAGACTAGAAACAAAAAATGAATTGACAAGAGTGAAGAAGGCTTCATTCTTGTCTTTATATATACTATCTAACTAGAAGTTACATGGCAATATTCTATAGGACCTTCAATATGTGTTGACTTTATAGGACACATGCCTTGACTTACAATGCAAGTTTTTCTACATGTAGACCACATAGTTAGCTTGGTCTTTAAGCTAACAATATGTGTGGTACATGGCCAATTTGTTGACCACTTTTCTAATCCAAAAAATCAATTATAGACACCTATAAAATCAAAGCAACATCTATAAAGCTTCTAAGAAGCTTCTATAGAAGATATTATAGAATTAGCTTACTTTTATCTATTTCTATTTACTTCTACCTATTTATACAGATAATTACTAGCTTACATGTATATGTCTGTGACATTAATTCTCCTTCTAGGGACAAGTTCCATGAATAGCAGTCATCATATGTTGAAAAAATCTATGATGCAATGAATTATATTAGCTACATAATTAGATCTTTGTTTTCTTTGAAGATGGTTGATAAGGCCTCTCAACTATCGATAGTGTCTTATACCAAGGCGGGAAGATTACCTTGTTATTTGATCGTTGTTGAGGCCTTCATAACTTTTTTTAAATAAAATATTTGAAACATCGTCAGGAGTTGTTCCTAACTCTAATAAAATTACCAAACATTGAGAGTTTCTTCCAAGGTCGTGATACCAAACACATTGTATCTCACCATCTATTCAAAGAAAAATATGTTATTTTTGAGAATTTTTATCTCAATTGCATCATCTTGAAGGTTGTGACAATCATAATGTGTCATCCGATAGGTCAGCAAATGAAGGTTCTTCAGTCAAATCCGCTAGTTGTTGGTTCTCCATCTCTTTAGCGTTACAACTACAAAGAAGTTACAAACAAGGATTGAAAGTAGAATGTTATCTTGCCTAGATCTTGTTCCTTTTATAAGAAAAGTTTTCATCTTGATTTTAATGGATGTTATCGATGAAAAGCCTCCACCACCTTTCTTGCATTTGTAAGATTCTTTATTGGCTTCCATATGTATTTACTAATATCATATTTATGCCAATGGATAAAATATTCTAATTTATTTTGGGACCACCTTGAATCTGAGACTTCTTCCACTTCAAACTCTTGATTATTATCTACTTCTATAGGAGGTGGAGCTTATCTTCTTCTTGGTATGTCCACTATCTTACATAATTCAAGAAGAGATACGTGGAATACTATATGAATTTTCATTGATTCTAGTAGGTGTAAACAATATACAACTGAATTGATTTGTACAGAAATAAAAAATAGTTCAAGCCTACGATAGTCCAACTTATCACAAGAACAAGTAGTCTTGATATTGTAATGAAGTAACCATATCTTATCACCCATGTAGAATGGTGGTTGTTTCTTTCGATAGACATCCGCATTGATCTTTTGTTGTTCTTGAGCTTCTTTTAATTGTGCCTTCATTGTTGCATGTAGCTTTGACAAATGATTTGCCAAATCTTCTGCCATAGGATTATTAGCTTTTAAAAATTCAAAAGTATCAAGTTATGGATAATAACTATAATTGGCAAAGAAAGGGTTTTTTTTTTGTAGAAGAATGTATCATGTTATTATAAGCAAACTCTGTCAATGGCAAAAGAACTGTCCAATCAACTTATTGGTAGTTGATGATACATCTTAAATATTGTTCCAAGTCTTAATTAATATGCTTCGTTTGTCCATCAATTTGAGGATGGATTATTGAAGATAGTTTTATATCCACTTTTAGAATCTTAAAAAGAGTTTGCTAAAATCTTGATACAAAATGATTTCTCCTATCTGATATAATATTCTTAAATAATTTATGATAGTGATAGATGTTGTCAAGAAAGAGTTTAATTATTTTTTCACATGAGATAGATTTTGTACATGGTAAAAAATGTGCCATCTTGGTAAAATAATCTACTATCACAAATATAAAGTCATAAGAACTTGAGATTGAAAGATCCATGATAAAATCCATAGAAACAGAAGACTATAGTTGTTTTCAAATGGATAATGGTTTAAGAAGTCGGTAAGATTGATGATAAGGAGTTTTTAATCTTGAATAAATGTCGCATGACTGAACAAAGTCTTTCATATCCTTCTACATTTGTGGCCTCCAAAAATCTCCAGATATAAGTTCCAAAGTCTTGTTGTATCCAAAATATCTTGCTACTAAAAAGTCGTGATGTATTTAAAGAATATGTAATTATACTTCTTTTGGAACATATAATCAACCTTCGAAATATAATAGATTGTTTTTAAATTCAAACTTAGAAGTATCTTAGAACTTAGAACAAGGATTCTTGATATTGTGAATAAGAGGACCAGAAGACATATTTGATTCAATTTGTTTCACAAAGGTTAAATCAACAACCAATATTGATTTTATTACTTGAAGATGAAAATGCTCCAACTTCAAGAAAATTGTTCTTTGCTGATCAAAAGATGCATCTTTTTTTTTGGTGCAAAATAAGAATGTCTAGAAAAGGTGTCTGATAAATCTTGCTATTTTTTGGATTGATATTTGATCTTGAAATCAAATCTTGATAAAGACATGCTCTAACGAGCTTGGCGACAATTTAAAATATGTGCTGATATAAAGTACTTGAGATTCTTATGATGTGTATATATGGTGACTGGATTAGAAGCATCTTCCAGATTATGATGCCATTTTTGAAATGAATCCACAATTGCAAGAAGTTCTTTGTCGTAGATTTCATAGTTAATCTTAGCTAGTGAAATTTTTTTGGAATGAAAAGCTATCAAGTGAAGTTTATCATCTATTCCTATTGTCATAATATAGTATCCAAAATAAAGTCTAATGTGTCTGTTTCTAGAAAAAAATGCATTAGAAAAGTTAACATGATATAAGATTGGTGCAAAAATAAAGGTTGACTTCAAAGTTTCAAAAGATGCTTCAACTTATTTGTTCCACTCAAGTTTGTCTTTACAAGTCAAATGTGTAAGTAGAGCTACAACTTGAGAGATATCTTTGATGAAGTTCCAATCATAGTTGGCAAAGTACAAAAAGCATTAAACATTTGTTAATATTTTTAGAATCTTCTAATTTATAATCGTTTAAACTTTCTTAGGATCGATCATAAGTCCATCATTTGAAATGATGTATCCTAAGAAGTCAACTTAAGTAGCATGGAATACACACTTTTTTTTATCTTGACATAAAGTCCCGCATCTCTTAATTTTTATAAGACATGATAAACATGAAGTTCATCTTCATCTATTTTCTTAAAATAGATCAAGATGTCCACATAACAGATAATAAAATTGTCTAAAAATTCTCAAAAAATATCACTCATTAGATGTTAAAAAGCTATTGGTGCATTTATAAGTCCAAAAGGCATGACATTATATTCAAAATATCCATACCTAGTTCAAAATGTAATCTTGCATTCATCTCTTTTTTTAATACGTACTAAATTGTATGCTCCTTGTAGATCTATTTTTGTGTAGATCTTAGCTTGATTCAATTGATCAAGAAGTCCAGATATCAAAGGTAGAGGGTACCTATTCTTGATGGTAACTTTATTGACCCTTCGATAATCAATACACATCTGCAATGACCTATCTTTCTTCTTCACAAATAAGATTGGAACTCTTACTGGTGATTTGGAATGGCGTATGAAATTCTTGGCCAAATTATCTTCAATATTTTCCTTGAGTTCAACCAATTCATTTTATAATAAACTATAGATTAGTCCAAATGGTGGTTGTGCTCTTTAAAGGTCAATTGAACAGTTATAGGAATGATGTTTTAAAAGAGTATCCACATTCTTCTTCTCAAATATATCTTGAAATTCTTAATATTGGTTGAAAATGCGACTTGAAGTTTTTGCATCATTAGAAACATGTGTGGCATAAATGAGACTAGGTGATCCTTCTTTTACAGTATGCAAGAAAGTTCTTGTACCTACAAATATAGGTTTAATTATATTAGACTTATGACTTTGTATTGAATTAATTTTATTTTTAATTATACTTATAAATAAGTCAAGAGTATGAGAAATCTAATCTATGCAAGGATTATACTTTTTTAACTATGATAAACCTAAAATGACTAGATTAGAGAGAGATCTAATTATATTAAAGATTACGCAACTACTATAACCATTTATTGCTACATCTATAGGAAGTGTTTCATGAGTAACATCTCCAAAAGACAACGGACGACCATCTATGATTTCTACATGAACAAGTTTGGTTTTTTGTATTAACAATATTTTATGACTTTTAACAAATTCTACATCTAAGAAAGAAGTTGAGGCTCTTGAATTCATCAAAGTGGAGGCTTTATAATTATTAGGTCCTAAACGCACATCTATTATCAAACAAAGAGAAGGTGTTTTGAAGAGAGGATACGACCTTCATTAAAAGTTGTACAAGATTTCAGCCACACAGTTTCTATTGTAGCTAGACAAATTTTTTTTCCAACAAATTATCTTCTTTGACAGATGTGCTCCTCATTTTGTAATTTTTTCACTTCTTTGGACAATGTTGAGTAGTATATTTAGGTTCTCTACAATATAAGTACAATTCTTATTGATGACAACAAATCTTTTCTTCCTCGCTAAGAGATTTAAAATGTACTAGATCAATTTGCATGTCTTGTACTTCTAAATATATATATTGAAGAGATGTTGATGTTGCCATTGAATTGTAGTAATGTTGACGCCCATTTGTGCGACTTTCAGATCAAAATTTGAAAAGTTGATTGTTATATTTCACAGCAAAGTTAATTGCTTGATTCAATATTTGAGAATGAAGTAAGTTTAGCATCAATTCTTTTACTTCATATTATAATCTATAGAGAAATTGGCTAATAAATGCACCATCATACCACTTGATATCAGTTGCAACTTATCAAAACTGTGAATCATATAACATTATAGATCAATTGGCTTATCGCAAAATACAGATCTTGTTGGTTGCAACATGAGTTGTATCATGTTTTCCATACATGGACTAGAATTTTTTCAAAAATAATTTCAAATTATCCAATATTAGATCTCGTCATTCAAAAAAAGATGAAAACCACGATAGTGTTGAATCTGAAAGAAGTGTATAAATTCAATGAATCTAATTTGTGATTGTGGAGTTGGATAACTTTGAGATTGAAGCTCAATCACAAGTTATACTTGATTGATAAATCTTTGAAATTTGGATCTTGTACTATCAAACTTCTAGGGCAAAGCAACTCTTGGTTCTCTAACACTTGAAAGATGTTCCACCATGGATGGAAGGACATGATTTGGTACCAATATTGAAGCCGCTGTCATGATGTAACATAACTAATAGGTGAAAGAGTGTAGAGATTATTGTAATTTAAGAGATCTTATTTCAAAGTATTAGAAAAAATTATCTTAGAAATATAGTTAATAGTCAAAAGGGTAGTAAAACAAAAAGGTACCAATGCTGCCTTTTAGAAAGGTGACTTCTACTTACTTTGTAGGACCATAAGGAAGGAAAAACAAAGTAGATTGGAAAAATAAATGATATAAGAATCTTTAGAAGGAAGTTAAGAGTAAATTCTAGCAAAATTTACTCAAAAGAACTAGATATTGATACTCAGAGAGGGCCGGTTATGAACCAGGGTCGAAATCAGACCCTGAGGCACAAAACCGAATTTTGACAATGACTCTGGAATTCTTTTGCAGATCAAAGAGTAGGATTTGATAGCAGATTGGATAGGGTTTTTATGAGCACTAGTTTTGGGCAATTTGAAGTTGTTATGACTTTGTAAGAGCTTTGCAAAGTCAAGGTTTGTTTTTGATGACTTGGGTTTTATGAAATAAAATAGGATTTACATTTTGGGTGATTTTAAGAGTTTTGTAATTGATCTATAGGTGAAATTTCGTAGGTTTATGGTTATAGTTGTGTTCAATATTTATTATAAATTTGAGTTCGATCTAACAATTAAATTGAGGATTATTGAGGTTTAAGTGAGTCAAGGTCTTAGAAAGTAGAATTTTTAGTCTAGTGAGGATTTTTAAGATTTCTTAGAATCTACTAGTTGGATTGAAGTGAAACTTATGTGAGAGGATATTAGACTTGTTTTTCTATGTGTATGAGAATTTTGAGATCAATCGAATGATGCAAAGGAGAGTTATTGGCTTGGAAAGATTGGCATCAAGGTTGTAGAAAAAGGCTGACCAATACGTGAGCACGTTTTTGAGATTATCATCTATTTGGTAATTTCGATCCTTTTCAAAATTTTGTAATTATTTTCAACTTATTTTTTAAGAAGTGTGCAAAATTTGAGCTAAGATCAATGGTTTATTCATTAATTATTGAGGTTTAAATCTATTATAAGAATTACTAGGATTTGGTTAACGATTAGTTTAGGATTTAGAGTTTGGTTAGGATTTGATTTAGGATTAGGATTTGGTTAGGGTTTGATTTAGGATTTAGAGTTTGGATTTGATTTAGGATTTAGGATTTGATTTAGAGTTTGGATTTGATTTAGGGTTTAGGATTTGATTTAGAGTTTGATTAGGATTTGATTTAGGGTTAGAATTTAGTTAGGATTTGATTTAGGGTTTAGGATTTGGATTAGGATTTGGTTAGGATTTGGTTTAAGGTTTGGTTGAAATTTGGTTTAAGGTTCAAGATTTGGTTAGAGTTTGGTTTAGGATTTGTTTAGGTTTGGTTTAGAGTTTGGTTAGGATTTCATTTAGGGTTTAGGATTTGGTTTAGATTTGGTTTAGAGTTCAAGGTTTGGTTAGGATTTGGTTTAGGTTTAGGATTTGATTAGGATTTGATTTAGGATTTGTTTAGGATTTGATTTAGGATTTAGGATTTAGTTTAGGATTTGGTAAGGGTTTGGTTTAGGGATTGGTTAGGATTTGGTTTAGGATTTGATTGGGATTTGGTTTAAGGCTTGTTTAGGTTTTGATTTAGGATTTTATTAGGATTTATTTAGGATTTAAGATTTAATTAATTTTTGCCTAAAGTTTGATTAAAGTCCAATAGGATTTTAATTATGATTAAATTATGATTGAATTGAGATGTATTTGAGATATATTTGTGATCATTCTAATATTTCTTTAAGATTTCTTATTATTTTTTTGAAATTTCTTTGAGATTTCTTTAAATTTGATTAAAGCTTGCTTAGCATTATTATTGTCTAATTAGAGTATTATTAGTATTCTATTAGAATTAAGATTTTGTTGTTGCAATTTTCATTCTACCTTCCACAGTCAGGTGCCCAGAGCATTCTCAAGCAAGACTTCACGTATTACGATACAACTTTAATGATCTCTATATCCTCACTTCCTTCCATTCTTATTCATCCTTGTGGTGGTAACCTAAGCTGATGTATCGTAAGTATCAACTCCGTTAATTGCTCTTGCATTTGTGCCATTGCACTCTTTATTTTAACAAGCTCTACGATAATAACACTCAAAAAAATATCTAATACCAGTGAAGACAAGTAGAAGAAAGGGCTTGAGGACAAAGAAAATACTAAGAACAATATCAATTTAGAAGAGGATTTTCCTCAACTTCTAATATGCTTATGTCTAATTATGAGTAAAAAGTAATCTATTCTTAATCAAGACAAGACAAAGCTCTGATATTATAAGTGTACTCTTGTCAATCTGTCAAGAAGATGAACTAAAAGATGATGTATAAACTAATTAAATTTGTATCAGAGAAAGAATAATAAAATAAAAATAAAGAAGTATGTTGTTGTGATGTAATATAACTATATAGTGAAATTATAATCAAAATTAAATTTCTAATTAATATCTAATTATTTTAGTTCAATTATAATTTGAGGTATCTAAACATGGCTTTTATAAAAGCCTCTTAGGTTATTTTTTTAACTTAATAGTTAGTAGGTTGAAGGTTAGTTAGTAATTTTACCTTCTAGATTGTAGAGACTCTTCTATTACCTTAGAAAGATCATAAATTGATAAAATCAGATTAGAAGAGGTAAATAATTAGTATAGTTGGTACTAAGGTTAAGTTGAGAGTAAGGTTGGACTAAAAAATCCTTAGGATAGATTAGATTGATACCCAGAGGTCGACCGTTTGTGAGACAAGGTCAAAATCAGACCTATGGCTACTAAAACGATGGCCTAGGGCAAAATAGAAATTTATTTGAAGTTTGGAGGATAGAATTTGAGAGCTAGTTTGAAGTTCTTTTCAAAGGCATAAAGTTTGTTTTTAGAGGGTTTTTGAGGACTTAGTAATTGTTATTCAAAGTCAGGGTTTGTATTCATGATTTGGATTTTATATAATATAATTAGGGATAGCAATTTTGGCTAGTTCTTGCAATTGATAAAACATCCATAGTTGAAAATTTGATAATATTTGGATTATTAGATGTGTTAAGTATATACAAAATTTTGTAATAATCTAACAGTGTGGTTTAGAGATATCTAGGTTTTAGGACAAGACAGTTTTAGAAGTTGGCAATTTGAGGTTGGCTAGGGTTTCTATGATATCTAAAGATCTATCAATTGGATCAAGGGAAAATTTGACATGGTATTGAAGGACTTGAAGATAAAGATGCAGACCAATTTTGAGTCAAAGTTATCTATTGAAAAGGGAGAAATCACTGCTGGGATTTTTGCTTCACTTTTCAAGTTGGCAGCCGAGTGACATTAGTGCAATTTTTGGAGGTTTTCTCACAATTTGTAAGTTGGATTGGGCTAAAAATTCTTGAGCATATAGAAGACTTACATTGACAATTGTATGAAAAATTTTACATTATGTTGATGGTCGGATTGGATGTTACAACTTGTTAAACCTTACTAATTAAAATTGGAATTTACAAGAAAAATCTAAATTACTTAAATATGAAAGTAATAAGATAATTGGGATTTATATATAATTAAGGCTACTAAGAAGAGTATTTTTAGTACTTTTGAATTAAAATTCAAATTGTATTCTTCTAATATGGGTAAAACCTATTAGAATTTCTTGGATACTTGTGAAACACAACCTCACCTTCCACAGCTAGGTGCCGAGTACATTTCTGAGCAAGACAACATGTAATACGAAAACATATATTAAAAAGAAACTAGAATAGTTTATTGCCAAAAGACAAGAAAACTTGAGACTCTTGAAATTAGACTAGAAACAAAAAATGAGTTGACAAGAGTGAAGAAGGCTTCATTCTTGTCTTTATATATAATATCTAACTAGAGGCTATGTGGCAATATTCTATAGGACCTTCAATATGTGTTGACTTTATAGGACACATGCCTTGACTTACAACGCAAGTTTTTCTACATGTAGATCACATAATTAGCTTGGTCTTCAAGTTAACAATATGTGTGGCACATGGCCAATTTGTTGACCACTTTTCTAATCCAAAAAGTCAATTATAGATACTTATAAAGTCAAAGCAGTATCTATGAAGCTTGAAGGAAGCTTCTATAGAAGATACTATAGAATTAGCTTACTTTTATCTACTTCTACTTACTTCTATCTATTTATACAGGTAATTATTAGCTTACATGTGTATGTCCATGATACTTTATAACAAAATCAATTTTTTGGCTTAATATTTGAAGATCAGGTAAATTAAGCATCAATTTTTTTACTTCATATTATAATCTATAAAAAAATTGGCTAATAAATGCAACACCATTTCACTTGATATAAATTGTAAGTTGTAAAAATTATGAAGCATATAATATTACAAATTGATTTTTTTATCACAAAATATGAATCTTATTTACTATAATATAAATTATATTATGTTTTCTATATATAAATCAAAACTCTACCAAAAAAACTTCTAAATTATCCAATATTAGATCACACAATTTAAAAAAAAAAAAAAATCATGATAATAGAGAATTGAAAAGTAAAGTTTTAATAAACCTAATTTATAATCATAGAATTGGATGGCTTTAGAATTGAAGTTCAATTCTTAGTTGTACTTAATTGATGAATCTTTAAAATTTTGATCGTATACCATCAAATTTCTGAAATAAGGTAATTCTTAGTTTTTTAGTGCTTGAATAGTATTCTATCATAGAAGAAAGAATATGATTTGGTCCAAATGTTCAAGCAACTCCAATCATCTCTATGTTTATTCTTTTTGATATTCTTGTATTTTTTTGTGGTGGTAAATTGAGTTGATGCATTGCAATCATTAACTCCTTCAATTATTTTTTTATTTATACCATTGCACTTTTCATTTTGATAAGCTCTATTATAATAACACTTAAAAAAAATATCTTTTATCTTTTAAGATAAGTAAAAAAATGAACTTGAGAACAAAGAAAATACTAAAAATAATATCAATTTAGAAGAAAGTATTCCACAAATTCTAATATGCTTATGTCTTATTAAGAGAAAGAAATAATCTACTATTAATCAAAAAAAGACAAAGCTCTATTATTATAAGTGTATTCTTATCAATTTGTCAAGGACAAGAACTAGATAAAAGAAAATTAAAAAATAAAAAAATTTCAAAGAATTATGATAAAATAAAAATAAAGAAGTTTGTATATTAAAAATAAACTAGAATGACTATTGTCAAAAGATTAGAGACTCTTGAAACTAAAGTAAAATGAAGAAAAAAAATTGACAAGAGTGAAGAAGGCTTTATTTTTGCTTCTATATATATTAACTATCTAAGAGCTACATAGTGACATTCTATAGGACCACCATAATGTATTGACTTTGCACAATATATATTTTGACTTATAAGGCAAGTTTTTTATATGGATGCTATATAATTAGCTTATTTCACAAGCTATTTATATGTGTGGCACGTGATTAACTTAATGACTACGTTTCTAACTTATCAATAAATTATAAATATATAATGTCAAAATAACATGTATAAAGCTTCTAAAAATCTTTTTTAGAAGATATTATGAAATTAATCTATCTTTACTTATTTCTACCTATTCATATTATATAAGTAACAATAACAATAAGTATATGTCTATGACATGAATACAAAATCATATAAACCTAAGATTGAAAGATTTATGATAAAATATATAGAAATAAAAAACTATAATTGTTTCAAAATAAGTAATGGCTGAAAAAGTTTATATGATTGATGACAAAGAGTTTTTGATCTTGAATAAATATCACATGATTATATATAGTCTTTAACTACCTTTCACATATGAAACAACCAAAAATCTTTGAATATTAGCTCCAAAGTCTTATTGTATCTAAAATATTTAGCTGCTAAAAAATAATGATGAGCTTGACAAATATGTAATTGTACTTCATCTTTTGGAATATATATTTGTTCCTTGAAATAAAGTAGATTATTCTTGAACTTAAACTTAGAAGTATCATGAGACTTAAAAAAAATATTCTTGATATTATAAATAAGAAAATCAAAAGACATACTTCATTGAATTAGCTTGTAAAAGGCTGAATCAATAGTCAATATTGATTTCATTGCTCAAAGATGAAAATGATCTTATTTTGAAAAAAAATAATTTTGTTGATTAAAATCTATATTTCTTTCTTTTAGTATAAAATAAGAATATTTAGAAATGATATTTGATAAACCTTATTATATTTTGGATCAATAAGTGGACTTAAAATCAAATCTTGATAAAGATATGTTCCAATGGACTTAACAATGATTCAAAATATGTGCCAATATAAAATATTTGAAATTCTTATAGACTGTATATATAATAATTGGACTTGAGGTGCTTTTTAGATAATGATTTCATTCTTAAAATGAATCCACAATTACAAAAAACTCTTTGTCATGGATTTCATAATTAATCTCAATTGTTGAAAATTTTCTAGAATAAAAAGTTATGAGGTGGAGCTTGTCATGTGCTTCTATTTGTAACAAAATATCACTTATAGCAAAGTTTGATGTATTTTTCTTTTATAAAGAATGCCTTAGAAAAGTTGATGCAATACAAAATTGGTATAGAAATAAATGTTATCTTCAAAGCTTCGAAAGATGCTTTAATTTCTTTGCTCTACTTAAATTTATTTTTACAAATCAAATGTGTAAGAAGAGCCAAAACTTAAGAAAGTTCTTAATAAGATCTTGTAATAATTGATAAATTCCAAAAAATATTATATATCTTTTTTTATTCTTGAAATCTTCCAATCTATGATAGTTTGAACCTTCTTTGGATCTATCATTAGATCTTTGTTAGAAATGATATATCCTAAGAAGTCAACTTAAGTAGTATAGATTATATATTTTTTTTAATTTAGCATATAATTCTATATCTCTAAGTTTTTATAACACACAACAAATATACAATTCATATTTTTTCATATTCTTAAAGTATATTAGAATGTCATCTAAATAATAAACAAAAAAATTATCAAGGAATTCACAAAAATTATCATTTATAAGATGTTAAAATGTGGCTGGTGAATTTGTAAGTCCAAAGGCATGATATTATATTAAAAATGTCTATACCTAGTTTAAAGTCTTTCATTCATCTCTTTCTTTGATGTACACCAGATTGTATGTTCTTCATAGATCTATTTTTGTATTGATCTTTCTTTTATTAAATTGATTAAGAAATTTTGAAATTAGATAGGAGATACCTATTCTTAATAGTGATCTTATTAAATCTTCAATAGTCCATATACATCCAAAGAGATCTAGCATTTTTCTTTACAAATAAGATGGAAGCTTTTGCTAGAGATTTTGAATGGCATATGAAGTTTTTAGCCAATTTTTTATCAATATATTCTATAAATGCAACCAATTTATTTTTTGATAAGTTGTAGATTAATCCAAATGGTGGTTGAGTTTCTACTTACAAATCAATTGAACAATCATAAGGTCAATGTTCTAAAAGAATATCTACATTCTTCTTTTTAAAAATATCCTAAAAATCTTGATATTGGCTAAAAATACTACTTGATATCTTTTGACCATTAAAAATAGGTATGGAATATATAGCAAAAGATGATCTTTCTTTTACAGCATGCATGAAAGCTTTTACATCTATCAATAAAGATTTGGATGTATTAAACTTTTATATTTCTACTTGACTAATAAAATTTTGAATTAAACTACTAAAAAAGTTAAATTTATAAAAAATCTAATCTATTTTAGGATTAATTTTTTTAATTATAATAATCCTAAAATAATTGGATAAATGATAGAAAGATAATAAAAGATTTAGTCTCAATGTTGTCTTTTTGTAGAAGAGACTTCTATTTACTTTGTAGAAGTATAAATAAGCCAAATCAAAGTTAATAAGATAAAAAATAATATAGACATATGTAGAAGGGAATTAAGAGTAGATTTTAGTAAAATTTACTTCAAGAAGCCAAAAATTGATATTTGAAAAGGACCAATTGTCAACTTAGGTCAAAATAAGACCTTGAGGCACAAAACCATGTATCTACAATGACTCTAGAGTTCTTTGGTAAATTAGAGAGTAGGATTTGAGAGAAAACTTGAAGAGAGATTTTTGAATATTAGTTTAATATCAATTGATCTAATATTAAATTTTTGAAGAATTTTCAAAATTAGTGATGTTTTTGTTGGTTTAGATTTTTTGAAGCAAAAATATATTTACAAATTTAAGGATTTCTTGAGTTTTGTGGTATTTGTATAAGTAAATTTTGAAAAAAATATTGATGTACTAGTTGTAAATATGTGTACAAATTTTAAGGTCATTTATATGGTTAGATCAAAGTGCATGAAGATTTTTGTAGATTGAAGTCTAAGAAATTGAAATTTGAGGATTAGTAAGTATTTCTAAGATCTTTAGCAATCTATTGATTGGATTAAAGTAAATCTTTTTTTATGTACATATTAGATTCACTTTTTAACATTTTAGGTAAAATTTAGGAGCAATTTAATAATTCAAGAAGGAAATATGGGTACTAGAAGTTTAATATTTAGATTGGATAAGAAGGCCACCCAACACCCAATTGAATTATCTTATATTTCTTTCAATTAGTAAATATGATTAATTTAAAATTTTTTATGCTTGTTTCTAACTAAGATATTAAGAAGTGTGCAAATTTTGAATTGATATCAATAATTTGATCATTAGTCGTTGAGATTCCAACTTGCTATAGGATTTAATTTAAGATTTGTTTAAGATTTGGTTAAGGCTTAGGATTTAGTCCAAGATTAGATTAGAATTAAAATTTTCTTGAGATTTGGTTTAGAACTTGATTAAGAATTGGTAAGGATTTTTTTAGAGTTTATGTAGGATTTAAGATTTAATTAAGATTTCATTGGAATTTGATATAGAATTTAGTTAAGGTTTACTTTGGATTTTATTTAGGATTTGACTTAAGATTTGATTAAGATTCTATTAGGATTTTAATTAGGATTATATTAGAATTTTTATTTTTAATATTTTTTTGAGACTATTTATTTTTTCTTTAAAGATTTTTATTTCTATTATTTTCTAAGATTATTTTTCTTTCTTTAAAGGTTTATATTTATATTTTTTTAAGATTTTTTCTTTTTTTTCTTTGAGGTTAGTTTAAAACTTCTTTGTATTTCTTTTATAACTTCTTTTAAATTTATTTTGGATTGATCAAAGTTCAATCAAGATTATTAAGGTTTACTTAAAATTATTTAAGATTCTATTAGATTTAATAGGATTATTCTTATATTCCTATTTATCTTCCACAAGTAAGCATCCAATTTATTTGCTAGCAAGAATATACATAATACAACAATGGTATCTATTGTAGTTGAAAAAACTTATTTTTCAATATATTATCTTTTTTGACAATTGTGCTCATTATTTTGTGATTAATTTTCTTCTTTGGATAATATTGAGTAATTTGCTTAGCTTTTCCATAATATTAGCATAAATCCTCTCAACAATGACAAGTTTTTTTTTGCTCCATAAGGGATTTAAAACATATTATATCAATTTATATTGATTCTGACTTTGATGAATAAGTTTTTTAAAATTTGGGAGCTACCATCATTACTTGAATTATTTTTTTTCAGCCAAATCTTTATTCTTGATGCCTTTCAATTAATCAATTATCATATGCAATGACTTGAATAATAAATTATTTCAAAGATTTTTCTTTCAATATTATCGATAAAAAATCTTTAACATTTTTTTTTAGCCTATATTAAAATTGATTGATAAGAGCTTTGTTATTCCAACCAATATTGCAAGAAAGGTTTTGGAATTCAACAACATATATGGTAATTGACTATGATCTTTATTATAAAGATAAGAGCTTGGTTTGTACTATTCTTTTTCAATCATTTTTTTTAAATGTGGCCATAAATACTTTTAAGAATGAATTCAAATCATAAAAGAATCATGAATTCTTTTTTATCAAAGGTGTAAACCAAAAGAGTTCACTTCTAGATAGAACTATGCCTATGAATTCATCTTGAGTAAATCCATCAAGATATTGGAAGGAATGCAACTTTAGATAGAACTTGATTTATTACAAAAATCCTCAAAATTTTGATCTTGTTCCATCAAACTTCTTAGGCATACTAATCCTTCTCCTTGTCGTACTTTTAAAAGCAAAACTTCCTAGATTTGGTCATAAGGTCAATTTACTTATTTTCTTTAATTGTATAACTTCTTGACATAGGCTCTAAATTTCTCTCATAGGCATAAGATTAGTATCTTTGTGGTTGTCCTTGATAACATATTTATAACTAAAATATTATTTTTTTGTAATGAGCTTAAATTTTGGATTCAAAGATTTAATATATATGATCCACTGTAAGTCAATAATATCTAAAATTGAATAATCTATAATTATATTTAATAAAAGTAAAATATATATATATATATATTTATATTTATAATTATTAATTTAATAATTAAGTAATAATTTTTATTTTTTATAGCAATTAATATATCTTATAATTTTCTTTTGATTCATATATATGCCTTTCATCTAGCATTCAAATCTTACCACATACTTATTTTTATATTCATCATCTTGTTTAACTACTCAACTTATTCTAATTGAAGTTATATCAATTATTAAATTAATATCATAGGTCTTTCATATTCATAATTCATTTTCTTCAAAGTTAGAGGTAATAAAGAAGTTTCTTTAACTTTTTGATAATTTTTCTTTATTCTTTTCTCCATTGAAATTTTTGGTTTTTCCTCAACAACTTATATAATAGATCTACTATGAATGTAAAATGTAGTATCGATATATGATAGAAAATACATGTTCCTAAAACCTTTTGACTTCTATTGTATTCACACATTCTTTTATTTTTTTTTAATAATATTTATCTTTTCAATACTTTTCTTATATCTATATGATCCACACATGTTCATAAGAATAAAAATCTCATTTTTACAAAACATAGATTTTATACCTGTTAAGGTCAAATGTACTACTTTCAACCTTGATAAAATCTTCTTACGATCTATAATATGATTTGCACCAAATCTTTGATACCTTGTTTAATCTAATAAATATATATATATATATATATATATATATATATATATATATTTTACACTCTTTAATTAAAATATTATTTTAAAATATCATATTACTTTTTAATATTAAAAATATTAATACTTTATTTATTCTATTTATTATATGAGCTATTGAATTAATAACCTCTTAAAGCAATGTACAAAGTTTTACTAAAACTAATAAAGTCTTCGTAGTAGTTAAATCTTTACTTTGTAATGCCAATTGAAATTGATTGTATCTTGAGTTAAGATCATCGATTAAATGGATTGTTTTGCTAACAAATGCTTCTATAAATACATCTATAATTAGATTTGAATCCATATTTTTAATAACTACTCTATTCATAGGTTGTAAATCTTGAATAAATCTTATTATTCTATTTTTCTTTGATATTATAAACCATTAATTAGAATAAGGTGCCATGGATGATTCCAAAATTTCTAATTTAATCATTTTATTGAATAAGTCTATTAACTTAGATAAATATGCTTTTGATATTAGAATCGGTCGCAAATTCCATGGCTCATAATAAGTAGTAAAACTACCATAGGTGCCATAAGACTTAGATCAGCACATCTAATCTCATGTGATTTAAATGAAAAAATCTTTTCTTTTTGTAAAAACACACATCTATTTTTTTTTTTTAATATTTTGTTAAAAATCCTTTTCATTTAACTTTTAATCTATCTAATGTAGTATTTATAAATTTATGTTCTATCTTATTGGAATTTCTTAAATGTGGTTGCATAGGTGCTCTACTTGATTTTTCTTCTTAATCAAATAGTAGTAGTAAAGCCATTGGTTTAATCTTCTTTGCCATTAATTTATACTTGGTTTTAATACATAATTCTAGGCTACTTAAAATTTTGATAATTTTTTAAATTTTTTCATAAAATTCTTTAGAACACACATTAATAATTCTATTTCTTCTTTATAATCTGCATTTCAATAGAATCTAAAGTATCAACAAATTCTACTCCTTCAAATGCTCTTAAAATAAATTTATTCTTAATCGATTCTCTACTTTCTTTTAAGTTTTGCTTAATATTTTTAATATTATTTTTATCTTATAAGATTAGTTAATAAATATCTTTTATTTTAAAATTTTAAAGAATTTTAACTACACCTTATATTATTAGTTGTTTTTGGATGTTTAAGAAGTATTTTCTTCACATAAAATAATTTATTCTTTTATTTTTAAGATTAAGAAGAAATAATGGTATTTTTTATAAAATATTTGATAATAAATTTATTATAATTTAATCTTCAATTCTAATTCTTTTGATAATAAATATATTTTAAAAATTATAAATTATGAAAATGTTAAATTAACTTATTATGCTTTTATTTAAAATATAAAAGATATAATATAATTTAACATATGTATATATATGTTTTGAATAAATATCTTTATTTTATTTTATTACTAAGTGATATAATTATTTATGAAAATTTATTTATGAGGTTAAGTTTAATTTTTTGTGTAGTTTTTTAATTATATTTTAAAGACCTTTAGACATAAGTAAGTTTTATATTATTATTAAGTATATGTTGCTACAATAAATATATATTTTTGTACAATTTTTACATCCTTCAAATTTTAAGAAATTTTTTTTATAGATTTTCTACTATTCTATGAACCTCAAAAGATCTTCAATTCTAATATTCCATGCATAATTCTTATTTCCAAATAATAAGGAAATTACAAAATATAAGATAATGAATGAATTAAATGAATTTAGAAATTTTATCTAAACTTATGAAATTAAAGATACCAAAAAAATACTCTAATATAATATAAAAGATAGAAGATAAATAATACATATTATATTAATAAAAATAGAGAAATTATATTATAAAAAATTGGTAGCAATTTTATACCTCTCTTCCATAACAAAAAGTTAAAAAAAAATTGTAACTACTTTATCTAACTACCTATTTTTAGTAATATTCACATATTTACAACAGCAAAAAAGGTGATCCTAATAAGAGATACAAAGTTAAATATAGTTGAAATTGATACTTTTGTTAAGTGGAACAAAATTTCACATCAAAGGTCTATATTTCTTATTCCAAAACCTTGATAAGAAGGTCTAAATTGATGTGATTTATTTATTCAAAAAAATATTAAAAAAATATTGCAAAGATGTCTATCCTCTTATGTTCCAAAAGAATAGAGATGAGCTGTTGCAGGATCTAGCGAGGCTTCAAGTCTGGGGTCGCAGTGATTCTTCCAATTTCACAAAGCATGAAAGATTGATTTTTGGGCGTCTTTTAGGAAGGTCAAGAGCCGAAAGGCAAAAGAGCAGAATTGTATTGGACAGACAAATGGAACTATGCTTGTGAGAGAAGTCTACACTTTCTGTGCCAGGAATCATGGTCGGTGGGACATGAAACAGAATTGAGGATATTGCGTGGTTCGGAATTAGTACACAGGAGGAGTGAGCTGAAAAAATACGACCTTCGTAATGCAACCTTTACCAACGTAGTATACCTTGTGCATTCCCCAGAACGTTAAGGGTGTTGTTAGCCGCCGGGAATGCGTGAGGATGCTCTGACCAGTGGATGGCGTAAAAACAATTAAAAGGTTCTGAAGAGGAGTACAAAACCACTTTCATCAAAATAGTGAAGATTCTGTAGCAGCAACGAATCTCATGCCCACAATGCTGCGCATCTTCAAGAATATATTCTGCTTCGCCATCGCAGACATGAGCTCTAAAAACCTGATCGATCAATGTCCTTATCAAGGCTGTCGGAAACAGGCGGACGTTATGGGTGTATTCCATGTCTTCGTCATCAATATCTGCTCTTGTTCCTTATGCGACGGATATACCCAATTCGTGTCAAAAAATTAATTAATTAATCAATTACTTAAAAAATATCTGTGTCAACAACTTGTTTGTTTGTTTTTTTTGACACAAAGGGTATACTTGATGCATTGATAAGAGTTTGTTAGTTAAAAGGCATTCAAGGATCTCATACCTAATGAATTGGATGATAAATGAAGCACAACTAGAGTATACTTGATGCATTGATAAGAGTTTGTTAGTTAAAAGGCATTCAAGGATCTCATACGTAATGAATTGGATGATAAATGAAGTACAACTAGGGTATACTTGATGCATTGATAAGAGTTTGTTAGTTAAAAGGCATTCAAGGATCTCATACCTAATGAATTGAATAGTAAATGAAGCACAACTAGGATATACTTGATGCATTGATAAGAGTTTGTTAGTTAAAAGGCATTCAAGGATCTCATACGTAATGAATTGGATGATAAATGAAGTACAACTAGGGTATACTTGATGCATTGATAAGAGTTTGTTAGTTAAAAGGCATTCAAGGATCTCATACCTAATGAATTGGATGATAAATGAAGTACAACTAGGGTATACTTGATGCATTGATAAGAGTTTGTTAGTTAAAAGGCATTCAAGGATCTCATACCTAATGAATTGAATGGTAAATGAAGCACAACTAGGGTATACTTGATGCATTGATAAGAGTTTGTTAGTTAAAAGGCATTCAAGGATCTCATACCTAATGAATTGGATGGTAAATGAAGCACAACTAGGATATACTTGATGCATTGATAAGAGTTTGTTAGTTACAAGGCATTCAAGGATCTCATACATAATGAATTGGATGGTAAATGAAGCACAACTAGGGTATACTTGATACATTGATAAGAGTTTGTTAGTTAAAAGGCATTCAAGGATCTCATACCTAATGAATTGAATAGTAAATGAAGCACAACTAGGGTATACTTGATGCATTGATAAGAGTTTGTTAGTTAAAAGGCATTCAAGGATCTCATACCTAATGAATTGGATGATAAATGAAGTACAACTAGGATATACTTGATGCATTGATAAGAGTTTGTTAGTTAAAAGGCATTCAAGGATCTCATACCTAATGAATTGAATAGTAAATGAAGCACAACTAGGATATACTTGATGCATTGATAAGAGTTTGTTAGTTAAAAGGCATTCAAGGATCTCATACCTAATGAATTGGATGATAAATGAAGCACAACTAGGGTATACTTGATGCATTGATAAGAGTTTGTTAGTTAAAAGGCATTCAAGGATCTCATACCTAATGAATTGGATGATAAATGAAGTACAACTAGGGTATACTTGATGCATTGATAAGAGTTTGTTAGTTAAAAGGCATTCAAGGATCTCATACCTAATGAATTGAATAGTAAATGAAGCACAACTAGGATATACTTGATGCATTGATAAGAGTTTGTTAGTTAAAAGGCATTCAAGGATCTCATACCTAATGAATTGGATGATAAATGAAGCACATTGTTAAGTGGTCATGTATATATTCTTAGAAGTTAGAGTTAGTGCAAGTGTGTATAATAATGCCATTGTGAGGAAATTTTGAATTCCACACAATTTTTTTCAATTGTCTAGTATTAATCATTTTTTTGGCCATTTAAGTTTTGTCCCAAATACAAATCATGGTTGTGCCATTATCTACTTATTTTCATAATTTGTTCATATAATTTTTGATCATTCTATATTTTACCATTAAAAAAAAAACTATTGCATTGTCTCTATATTGTCCAAAGATATATACTACAAAAAAAAGAGACCATATAGCTATTAGTCTTTTGAATTTGAGAAGAATATCCTTAGCAAATATTATTTACTTCGAATTAAAAGTTGACCAAGATCCAATTTTTTTGAGGCTAGAGACAAACTTCTATATGACTAAAGTGACCTCATTCCAAGCTTTTTTAGCTTATAGATACTATTAAAATATGTGCGTTATTATTTATGATAGGTTTACATTACAAACTTGATAAAGTGAAGAAATATCTCTACTTACTTGTATTCTCCATAAGTTAACTACAAGGTTTTTGTGATATATGAATCATATTAATATGACTACTTTCTTAGGTCATAAATTAGACTAAATATTTTTTATTTAAATTTATTTTTCTCTTCTAATTTTTTACTTTATTTTATTGATGCAAGGTTTCATGGAGCATGGTATTTTTTAAAGAAATTACCTATCTATACTTTTAGTATAAGTCATCATATATATATATATATATATATATATATGGATTTTATATCAATAGTAAGGCTAAATTCAAAAAATTTGTTAAAAAATGTGCCAAAGAAAAGTCTACTATCTTTTTTTTATTCATCTTTATTTTTTACTTTGATAACCACTTTTATCAATTCAATGAAGTATTGTTATGCTTCCAAAATAGAAACATGAAAAATAAAAGAATAAAAGTTTTGGAAGTCAATTTTTTTGTTGTCAAGCTTAAAGAGTCTTATATGGTTTTTAATAGTGTATATTTTAATTTAAAAAGATTTGGGCATGATCAACCAAGTATTGGGACATATATTAAGATTAAAAAAAATTAATAAAAAGATAAAATTTAAAAGAAGGATTTTTTTTGAACTATAGAAATCAATCAAATTATTAGATTGTGGTTTTTAATAATCAATCTCAAGCATGCTTCTTTTAGTATACTCATCTAATAAATGTATCCAAAAAGACTTATCATTGGTAATTAAATTGAGTTCTTAACAAATTTCTTTAAAAGATATGAAGTAGTTGGTTGTTTTATTACAAGCATATTTTATTCTTTATAATCTTAACTTATGCAATTTGGCTATTATTGTAGAAGTAATACATTCATCTATGATAAGGAAGTCTCTGTTCTACCATAAGAATATATAGCATGTTTTTTAAAAAAAAGTTGAAGAATTAGTCTTGAGATAGGAGATTATTTTGGTTGAAGTTTTGTGATTTTGTAGCCAAATCTTACACTACTTACTCTATTTGTAATTGAAAAGTAAAGTTCAAATACAATTTGGATCCTATTTTCTCAAAGCTTTAGAAAAAACTAGCATCAATATTTGTCTTAAATGTTTTTGAAGATTGGAGATATCTAAGTAGAGAGCTTTAATGACCTAATTGGCTAGAAGATCTATTTAGAATCTTTTATAAATTTACTATCTTAAGGCCTTTTTTCTTTATTTTTTTACAACAAATGTTCAAGGTATCTTAACAAATTGTTATATTGTATAAAAATTAACTTGAAAATATATTGAGCATGCAGCTATAGAAGGATTTGATCTCACCATAAAGTTGGATTTATAATCTAAAATAATATGTAAGGTATTTAGTAATATTTTCTTAGTACTTTTAAATAACTTAAGTAAAATTCTAATTATGCTTGGTATATCTTATCAATCTTAGAATATTTTTATAAAAATCTTATTACATATTAATCAATTCTATGTAAACCTTAAAAAATCCTTAACAACCATAATTAAATCCTAAAGAAATTCTAATTAATCTTAAAGAAATTATAAAAAAAATATATCAAAATCTTAATAAAATCTTAGCCAATTCTAAAAAAATACTAAATAAATTCTAATTGAATTATAATAAAATTTTAAGAAAATACTTAAAATCTTTAATTAAATTCTAAATAAATTCTAAATAAATTCTAAATTAATTAATTAAATTTTAATCAAGATTTAAATAAATTTAAAAAAATCCAAATGAAATCTTAACCAAATTTTAAAGAAAAGCTTAAGAAATATTAAGTAAATTCTATAGCAGATAAATAACCTCAATAATTATTAATTCAATATTTAATCTTCATTCAAATTCTTTACACTTCTAAATCTACTGATTAAAAAATATACACACATACACATACACGCAAAATTTTAAAAAGATTAAACTTTAAAATTATAAAAACCTTTACTTACTTATTAAGACTCTAACTCTTTTGAATTATAATTATTTTTTATTTGACTATCTAACTAAGTATAATTTCACAACACATATTCAATACAACTATGTTTAAAAAATTTCAAATTTTCATCTATAGATCTACTATAAAACTCACACAATTTACCAAAATCTAATCCCTTTTTTATTCTCTAAAAATAAATTACTTAAAGAAGATCTTAACTTTGTAAAGTTCTTACAAAATTAATAGCTACTTAAATATAGAAAAATTAATATTCAAAGAAACTATTTCAATTTTTTCTTTGATCTTGCTCTTCAATTAACAAAAAAATAATTTAACATGCCATAGGCATGCACTTTTGTGCTTCAAGATCTAATTTTAATCTTAATTTACCACTAATTAACTCCAAGTACCAATCTAAGGTATTAGTAATGAATACTACCAAATAATTTTTATTGAATAAATACATAGTTATAATAAAATTTTGAGATACAAAATCTTTCAAATCTATTAAATTAAAATAAATGCACCTGTATTATTATTTTAATTTATATAAAAATAGAAAATTATTTTATTTTTTATTATTCATATATAATCTAATATTAAAAAAATATTATATTTAAATATAGAAATATTATATTTAAATATAAAAATAATTTAAAATATATGGCAAATGAATTGTATATCTAATACATATAATTTAAAATAGTAGGCAATATAAACAATAAGCTTTATTTTAAGAGATGATTGCAAGTCTTAAGCCAAAGGCTTACATACAAAGGATATCAGATGTACCAATAGTAGTGGCTATTAATATAAGTTGAATTACAATTAAGCTTTCATCTTATGGTAATGCTTCACACAATATGAACTAACTTTGTTTGTTGATGTCATCCTATAAATGAATGATATACACAGGAAAAGATGCTTCATTTATTTCTAATACTTACTCTCAAAGACACTCTAATCTTGTGAAGAATGTCAAGTGAGAGAATTTTTTTTCGAGTCATTGTAAGATCTTTGTTCACATTTGCAACATCTAGGAATAGTACTTTATTAATGCAATAATATTTTTTATATTATTTTATATTCTATGATCTAATTTTTAAGCTTCTTCTTTTTTTTTATGTTATAGTAGAAGATATTATTCCTTGATATTTAGTTTTTTGCAAGTATTGTTCAAAAGATTTTCACCTTAATTCTATATCATATATGTGCTTACTTAAGTTTGTTTTGCACTTGAACTTCAATTCTTTAAAGGGCAAGATTGAGCATCAAGTTGTCTCATTGTTTTGATTGACCAAAGAATTTGATTATAACCCTATTTCTTCAACTCTCATATCTCTACTTCCTAATAGTTTAGTTCTAGATAGGATTTTTTCAGATTGTTTGCCATTAAAAATTCATTTGTAATGTTTAAGATTCAAGGTTTAAATTAGCTTTAGAAGCAACTAATTGAGTTATCCAATAAGTAGCTTATATTAGATTTTGTGAAGATTGATTCACTTGGCTATATTAATTAGATTCAAGTTGAGGATTAGAGATTGTTAGATGTTATGAAAAGATTATATATATAGAAGTTAAGGACTTTGAAACACTTCTAAGAGAGATGTTCAATTTCAAAAAATTTATTGTTCTTCCATTCACATGTTCCATTGAGTGCTCCAATTGTTTCTTATTTGATAGCAAGTTGTGCAACAACAAAAAATTCATTTTCAAATCATGATATTTGGAATAAGTGTTGGTAATGTTATTATGATCTAATTAAAGCTTGTGCTTGCAATAATTAAATTCTTAGAATACTTGATTGATTTTTTAGTGGCTGCTAAATTTCAATAGAAATTATGAATATAATTGATATTAGCTAATTTCTTCCAAAAAGCCACTATGATAAAATGCGATTAAAGGTTTAATGAAAACATTGGCATGTTATGAAGATATGAAAATATAGCTAACTTTTATATCTCTTGTAGTAGTTTTTTTCCAAATAAAATATTATTATTGTTCTAAGTGCTTTACTCTTGCTTATAAAACTTGGGTTTTTTATTAGCTTAATGTAGCTCTAGTTTTTGTTCTTTAGTAGCATTGAATCTCTTTTACAAATCTCTAATTCCTTCAACAGTCTCCTAGGTGTATTATTTTATAAGATGCTTTGGTAAAGACTCAATATTTAGTCTTTGTCATAGAGAGTGCAATTGTCAATTATTTCTTGCTACACCAATCTAAAGATGAGCCTTCTAGCTTATACAAAATTCTCAAGGTTGATTTTTTGATATCTCTGTCATGAGCAAAGACAACATCTATATATGAGGTTAGGAGATTTTTGTATTTGTACTTGTAGAATAGTGCATAATCTAATATTTTCTTGATACAGTAAAATATATTATGCTTAATGTTTACATAAGATTTTTACAATCATTTGACATATCTTTTTTGTTAGGCTCATTTTAACAAGTTGTATTTTTCTATTTTTTTTTTCTTTTTAGAAGTTTCATCAAGTAGTCGTGTAGGTAAACATTGTCATAATATGGATCATTTAATAGTTAAATGATAGGCATTCATGTGCATTATGCCTATCTTAAGTATACAATTAGATTGTTGTTAGTGATTTGTTGTTTTTGTCTATTTACTTGTTTGTTATTATAGTTCATGTATTTGTTTTTATTTATATAATTATTTAATTTATGTACTTATTTTTTATTTTAATTTATATATTTTTTTATTTATTAGTAAGGGACTAATCATAAGATTGATTAATAAAGTGGGCAGATTTTGGGTCTTGGAAGAAACTCTATTGTAATTGATTGAAGTCTTTGATTAGAACAAGATATTAGAACATTATTTAGAAGAAGTATATTTACTTCTATACTATGTTTTGAGAACAAAAACTAATTAAATTGAGGAGAAAGGAAGTGCTAAAATAGAGGGGGTCTAGTAAGATTGCTAGTCAAGGATATCAACTTTGAGGGGTCATAACTTAATGTTTATGAGAGCTACAGTTATAAAACTTTTAATTTAGTTGTGTTATTAAGTCAAAAATCTATTCACTAAGTTTCAAGGAATTATGAAATTTGATTTAAGATATATGTATAAAAGAATAACTACAGGTAACATTTTGAGGAACAAGTAATGACCAATAAGTTAGCTAAGTTAGCTTAGGTGATTTATTTGCTAAAAATGATTTAAATTATTAATCACTTTAAAATTTAGAATGCAAAAAAGAGATAAAATACATGATATATTGCAAAAAATTCAAATCATCCTCTTGATTTAACTTTGAGTTTTATAAGTCCATAGTGAAGTAGGTCCAAAGGAGAAGATAGAATCTAACTAAAACATATATAAACAACAAAGACCTCCATAATAAGAAGTTTTGTACTTTTCCAGACTAACTACAAACTTCTTAAGAACATAGATTCTTTAAACCATGTAAGTTAGTGTAGCTCCTAAATATAATATTATTCTATCTAAGTTTGTCATTTTAATTTTTTTTTGAGTTAAACCTCTATTTTTTTGATTTCTTTGTAGTTGTCACTAATTACTATTAAGTCACCAACATACAAGAGAACTACTATATACTTTTGATTTTTGATAGAAAAATACAAGTTTGGACTAGATGCACTCTTCTTTAGCTTTAACTCCTTTGTGAGATAGTTGTCAATTTGGCTATCTTAGGCACCATGTGCCTATCATAACTCATACATTGCTTTCTTCAATTTAGCAACCTTTTCTTCTAATTTCTTTCCTTTGAAGCCATGTGGGATAGTTATTTATACTTCTTCTTCAAATTATACTCTTTTGTGTAGCTAATGAAATGGTTGTACAAATGGTGCTCCAACAAACCACATAAGTAAAAGTCTCATAAAAATCCTCTCCTTCAACCTGCTCAAAAACCATGTGCAACAACCCTTGCCTTGTATTTGATATTTTTTCTTTTTGCATTTCTTTTTGTTTTGAAAATCTATTTTGCTTTTCCTTTGGATAAATTAGTTATCTCCTAAGTTTCATTTTTGTATATTAAGCTCACTTCTTCTGCTATTGCTTTCCTTCATTCTTTGCTAATGACTTTTGTTCTATAGCTCGTAGGATCTTTATCATCACCAAGCTTAGCCGAGAATGTCAAGTGGTTTCTCAACTGCGTAGACAGCCTTCTGTCCCTCATAGGATATCTCGTTTTTGGTATGAGGTCGTGCATTAGCTCTCTTTCCTTGTTTGTTCTTAATCTCTTTGATGCATTGCCAAGTACTAAATTCTTGCCTCATCAAAGGCGCCGCCAGCCAGACGCAGATGTTCTTCGTGAGTTTTTTCATCTTTGTTGAGTTGATCTGTGCCAAAATCTGCAGAGTATCTCTGTTGTTGATTTTGTTTTCTCTGCTAAGTTGGGACATGCTGATATTAAATGAGTTTTCTTCTACCTGCAATTTCAATTTTAGGTGATGGTAGCTGATTTGACTTTCATCAAACACTACATCACGTGTTATGATAATTTTTTACTTCTCAAGCTCATACACTTTGTAAGCCTTTGCAAGGTCATTAACACACCATGTTATTTTTGTCGGTTAGTGTACCTACTAACATGAGATTGGGCTTTAACGACGGGATGTAAAGTACGTCATTCAACTTTATTTATCCTTCTCTTGTCCACAAGTAACCAATTCCTATTCCTTCAATCTTGTGTTTCTCTCCTCATGTAGTGGTAACTGATTTTCTCCTATCACCCATGCTTTCAATCGATTCTACACATGGTAATTACTGAGTCCCTCTAGTATATTGGATTTGCCTACCGACAGATCTCTCCGTTCTGCCATGTTTCCGCACGGAAGCTAATCACACTTTCTCACACTATCCTGCTGCTGATCTTCTCGTAGGGCGAGGGACAGCACTCACTCTGATTTTTGAATACACTCTCTAGTGTTTCTGTGTAAAGCCCTCTAGACCTAGCTTTCCATTAGGGCTCAGATTCGCTCTGATACCATGTAAACAATGGATTTTACTTCAAGAGATGATTTCGAGTCTTAAGCCAAATGCTTATATACAAAGGATATCAGATGTACCAGTAGTAGTGGCCCTTAATACAAATTGCGGTGTGGTTAAGCGTTCATCTCCTGTAGATGGTTTACACGATATGAACTGACACTGTTCGCTGATCCTTAGATGAATATTATACAGGGGAGAAATAAAGATGAAGAAAGTCTGTACCCCGACCCAATATATAGAGGAAACATTTGAAGTGCTGGGCATCCCAACTTGAGTGTTTTGTAGCTAGTGCTTCTGGTGTTTTGCATTGAGCCTGTGTCACTGCCGACAGTAACAACATTTCGATAAGCAGATGTGATTTCTCTATTCCAGACACATTTTTCGTTATTGTGGAGGTCGTGTAACGACACTGGTGCTGCACAATCTTCAGTATCGCCTGCATCGTTTTGATTTCATACACAAGTCTTCATATCAGCAATCATGGGTGCTGGCACATCATCAATCGAATCTGTTGCTAACCAATTTCGATCGTGGATGGGCTTGTCCAATGCAGAACCGAGGTGATGCTCGACCTGCTTGCTCCCTAACAATCGTCTGACCCCCTAATTGTGCTGCCACTGCTCTTGGTGGTTTGTGTTTTGCTTTTCCCCAGTATTGACCACAAGTAGTTTGTAAGTTCAGTCGAATTGCAATTCGCCCAACCACTGCCCGGGTAGCGGGCTGGGGGATTGCACTCATGCGAATTATCTCCTTGAGTAAGTGGAACTGAGAATTGTCGATTTTGAGATTTGGCAGCTGAAATTGGTTTCTATCAGTTGAAAGAGTTGAGTTGTTTTTCGCCCTGACTCTTTAGTATTGGTGACTCGGCACGATCGCAGGAGTCCACGATTTTCAGTGCTTTTCATTCTTGTGATCTGAAAGCGAGGGTCATACACTACATTTCTAACAAATTATCATTGCTTAAATCAGGCTTGGCCAACACGCGGGTCTTCTAAAGGGAATCACTGAACCTGAAGTGAAGGAATACATCGAATATTGCTGTCACGACTTAATGCCCTTAGGGAGCGAAGAAATTGATGAACGTCTCCTGATCAGCAGAGTCCCTAATGATTGGAGTTCATGTCCTGCCCATGTTCAGAACCGCCTCATATCGAAGCATAGTTGCAAGGAATTGATCCAATTGAAGACAGACATTTTCAGAGATGTCATCGACAACGATGGATTTCACCATTTTAGAGCAGAAATCCGTCCTCGAGAGGCTGTACTGACTGCGTTGCATTTCGTCACTTTAGACGGCATCTTGGAATGCAAGGGCTATGACACAATTACAAGTACCTGGTGCACACTACCTCCATTCAACATGCTGCCTCGACTGGATGAAGACGTATTTCAAGCTCACTCAATCTGCGGTGCTGGTGGAATGCTGTGTGCAAATGTGGGAAAACTGCAGGACAAGCTTATAACGTTTAATCCTCTGGCAAGAAGTTGGAAGGAACTACCTCGTCTTAATCATCCGCGGAGTCCTGTGCTCATGCACATGATATTTAACCAAGAGGATAATTCTTACAAGGTCATCGTTGCCGGAAGCTCCAGATTAGACGAAGGACATCTTTCAAAAATAACGGAGGTATTCGATTCACGCACTTGGGTTTGGAAAGTTACAGGGGATTTGCCGGGACCCCAATTCGGTCTAAATGATTATCAAACGGGTGTTTATTCAGACGGTATTTTGTATTGTATTGCTTTTCTAGGGGATGGGGAGGGAAAAGGTATTATTGCGTATAATATCGAAGAGGAAAAATGGTTGGTAGATCGCACATGTTTACTCCCAAACTATAATAGCTCAAATATTATGCAATTAGTGGAGAGCAAAGGACAGGTATACTTGTTCTCTGAGCTCGAGCGTCACGATGACGAACAAGATGATCCTTGCATCGTGCATCGTGTTGAGCATCGTATCGATGTTCTGATTCCAGAAGAAATGAACTTGCACTCTAGAAAAGCATGGAGGAACGTCATAACGGACACGAAGGTAGGGTATGTAGGACTTCAATTGTATCCTGAGTACACTTGCGTTCCTCTAGGGGAGGGAAAATTGTGTGTTTTCAATTCAATTGAGCATGTCGGCATTGTTTATGATATAGAAAATGAAAAGCGTTGTGAATCAACCTTGCAACCTCCAACTCGCTTTGGAAGTGAAGACATGGTATTCTACAGCTTGAACCCTCTTACCTTCAATTTCGAGCCAAGCTTCAAAACCAATCCATAGCTTCTAACATTATTCTTCTACTATATGCCTATCTTCAATCATCTGGAACTTTTCCTGCAGTTCTCTTGGTCAATTTTGAACTTATTAAGAATTTCGGTAACTTCAAGATCAAGAACAGAGCAACGAAAACCTTATGGAAGATCGTCAAAATTGAAAGTGAATGAGAATTATATCTAGCCATTGCTGATACAAAACAAAATATTACGATTAGTTAAGAGGCAGCACAGTGGAGATATTCCGCTTTAGTCTCCTCACTAGATTCATGTCGACGTGAAAGAATTACTTTGATGTAGCGCGTGAGCCCAATTTAAAAAGGAGCCATATGCTTTGAGCCCAGGAGCGTAAAGTCTAGTATATATGAACAGTAATTTCAAAGGAATTTAACGATTGTCCAGTATTCACTGTAATGACAGGTGCCATTTCCTCCAGGAATCATGACCAATATCGTGTTCGCCGTCGTCGCAATGACCCAGCCGCTTTCTGATGCTACAGATAGTAATAGCCCGCCCATTTAGGGTCTTTGTTTGTCAAGCATGAACTCAAATATCACACGCCTAGGTGTTTGCAGCTGGTGCAATTTGATTTTACGGCAATTGCAGGACGACGTGAGTCATGTTCTTCTTACCGATTCCTGAACTTACTTCTGTTGGACACTTGTGTGAAGTGCGTCACCAAAAACGATTTCCACATGTTTAAGCTCATACCCACTAGTCAAAGGAACAGACAACACACACTCATCTGGTTTGCTCTGCTTGGCTATGCTTTTTTTTTCACACGCAAAGTAGGAACAGCAGGCGGCAAACCTGGGAAATGAGTTGAAGAATTAATTTTTGTTACTCAAAACTGTCAGGTGAAAAAGGCAGAATAAAAGATTAGGTTTTTGAACTCAGTTATCTTCAATTCATCTGCATATCAATTGGTATGTGATAACGTATATAAATCTAAACCAAATACAAAGTAAATAGAAATAAGCTATAAAGATTTAATAAAATAAAAAACACAGTGAAACAGACAGAACTGTTGACGTGGTGGGTGAACTACACCAAATTCCATCCTCCAGGCATTATTCTGTTCTCATCATTAATTGCCGCCAATAAAAAAGGGTCTGGTGTGTCACATCGTCACATGGAAGGCACTAATAATTATTAAAACAAGTACACTTAGCCTATAGTCAAAAATGTACAACTACTCAACTTCTTCAAAATTTCCTTAGATACCGACACAATGCAAGATTGGTCTGCAGATTTTAAATCCTTTGACACCAAATCTACTCACCACAAAGTCAAAGTACCAACCGGGATCACCTTCGAAAAAGCTCTTAAATGAATTGATGGCAATGGGTTTTCTCTAAACCAAACAATTAAGAACCTTGTTAGGATAAGATGACCATAAAGCCACAAAGACATAGCTTAGACATTGTTTTGTTTTAGAATCTAGAAATGATTAGTAATTCTCTTTTCAGGTATTAAATCCCATCACAAAAAACAAAAAACAAAAAAAAAAATATCCTAAAAAACTATAATTTTTTTCTTGACTTGGTCTGGAAAATGACGCCATAAATGAAATGAATCGACAATTGCAAAAAATTCTTTGTCATGGATCTTATAGTTAATCTCAGCTACTGAAAATTTCTTGGAATAAAAAGCTACTAGATGGAATTTTTCATCTGTTCCTATTTGTTACAATACTACATCCAAAGCAAAGTCTAATGCATCTATTTTCATAAAAAAATGGCTTAAAAAAGTCAATGGAATATAAAGTTGGTGCAAAAGTAAATTCTTTCTTTAAAACAATAAATAATGCTTTGGCTTTTTTATTCTACTCAAGTTTGTCTTTACAAGTCAAACGTATAAGTGGAGCTGCAACTTGAAAAAAGTTCTTTATAAATATTTGATAATAATTGAAAAAGCCTAAAAAGAATTGCACATTTTTTACTATTCTTGAGATCTTTGAAGCTATGATAGTTTGGATTTTCTTTGGATCCATCTTAAGACCTTCATTGGAAATAATATACCTCAAAAAATCAACTTAAGTAGTGTCAAAAATATACTTTTCCATCTTCATATATAATCATGCATTTCTTAGTTTTTGTAATACACAACAAATATAAACTTCATGCTCTTTTGTATTCTTAGAATAGATTAAAATATTGTTCAAATAATAGATGATAAGATCATCAAGAAACTCACAAAAGACATCATTTATTAGATGTTGAAAAGTAGTTGGTGCATTTGTGAGTCCAAAAGGCATGACATTATATTCAAAATGTCCATATTTCGTTAAGAAAGTAGCCTTCCATTCATCTCATTTTTTAATGCAGATGAAGTTATATGTTCTTTATAAATCTATTTTTGTATAGATCTTTGCTTAATTTAATTGAACAAGAAGTCCTAAAATCAAAAGTAGAAGATACATATTCTTGATGGTGATCTTGTTAACTCTTCAATAGTCTACACATTTGTAGAGATATCTCTTTTTTATTCATAAATAAGATAGAAGCGACACTCGGAGATTTAGAATAGCATATAAAGTTTTTAGCTAAGTTTTCATCAATGTAATATTTTAGTACAATCGACTCATTTTGTCATAGGCTATAGATTGGTCCAAATAGTGGTTGAGTTCATTCTTGAAGATCAATAGAACAATCATAAAAATGATGCTTTTGAAGAATATCTACGTTCTTTTTTTCAAAAACGTCCTAAGAATCTTAATACTGGCTAGGA
The DNA here is from genome assembly GCF_059467195.1 of Physcomitrium patens. NCBI lineage: Eukaryota > Viridiplantae > Streptophyta > Bryopsida > Funariales > Funariaceae > Physcomitrium > Physcomitrium patens. The sequence goes on along the minus strand of NC_143424.1, from coordinate 15,594,107 downwards.
ATACCACTTGATATCTTTTTATCATCAACAATGGATATGGCATATATAGCAAAAGATGGCCCTTCATTTGCAGAATGCATGAAAGTTCTTACATCTACGAATAAAGATTTGGATGTACTAGACTTATAGATTTTTATTTGCCTAGCAAGACCTTGGACTAAACTATGTGAAAAATCAAGATTGCAAGAAATCTAGTCTATTTGAAGATTATATATTTTTAACCACAATAATCCTAAAATAATTAAATTAGAAGGAGATTTAATCTTATTAAATATTACTAAACTATTGTGACCACTAGTTGCTATTTCTATAGGAATAGTTTTATGTATAATATCACCTAAAAATAATAAACATCCATCTATTACTTGTACATGTACATGTTTGATTTTCTTAATTAGGAATATATCTTATTTTTTGACAAAGTCTTCATCTATAAAACACGCTGAAGCTCTTGAATCCAACAAAGCTAAGACTTTGTGATCTTTTGGTTCTAAACAAACTTCTATTATAAAATAAGGTGAGGGATCTCAAGAGAAAATAGGACATTTTCTAGATGTTGGACATGATTTGAGTCACATGGTCCCTATTGTAATTGGAGCAACTTGTTTTCCAACACATTATCTTCTTTGGCAATTGTGCTTCTCATTTTGTAATTGCGTTGTTTCTTTGGATAATATTGAGCATTATGTTTAGCTTTTCCATATTATATATATATAAATCGTTTTCATGTTGTCAACTCTTTTTTGTTCTATGAAGGATTTAAAATGTATCATATTAATTTGCATAGGTTCTAGCCTTGATAAATAACTTTTTGAAAACTTAAGAATTGTCGTCATTATTTGGTTTGTTCTTCTCCAATTATATCTTTGTTCTTGACAACTTTCAAATAATCAATTGTCACATACAATGGCTTGAGCAATAAATTGTTCCAAAGATTTTATTTTTGACATTGTCAGTAATAAGCATTTGATATTATTCTTCAACTCATATAAGAATTGATTAATAAGAACTTTGTCATTCTAGTCCACATCGTAAGCAAGGTTTTGGAATTCGACAGTATATATGGTGATTGACTATGATCCTTGCCGTAAAGATAAGAGCTTGGTCTCTGCTATAATTTCTTAATCACTTTCTCCAAATGTGGTTGTAAACACTTCTAAGAATGAATTCAAATTATAAAGGAGTTGCAAATCTTTTTTCATTAAAGGTACAAATCAAGAGAGAGCACTTCCTGATAGAAGTACTCGTATGAATTTGACTTGAGTAAATCCATTGACATATTGAAAAGGGTGCAACCTTAAATAGAGCTTGACTTGTTGCAAAAAACTTCAAAATTTTGATCTTGTTCCATTAAACTTCTGAGGAATACTAATTCTTATCCTCGTCATACTTGTAGAAGCAAAACTCTCTAGATTTGGTTGTAAAGACGATCTACTTGCTTCCTTCAATTTCACAACATTTTGTCACAAACTCTAAACTTCTCTTTAGGACATAGGTATAGTAGTTCCATGATTCACATTGGAAATACGTGAGACTTCCACTCTTAGAGTATTGACAAGTTCATGAAGATCTGCAATAGTTACAAATCTATTCTCACTTCTCTTAAGAGTAGCATTTGTAATTTTTTCTTTCATAGATAATTCAAACAAATTCAAAAAGTTAAATTAGAGGAGGATAATCTACAACCTCTAATAAAAAAAATTCTACAAAGAAAGGTAATCCATTCTCTTTAAAAAAAAGATCAATGTTAAAAAATAAGATTTTTTGTTTAAAGGTGGACAATCTGCAAGCTTGAAAATACAACAATAAAAGTAGGATAATCCATTCACTTCTAAAATTAGACAAAAATAATATGTCAAGGATACAAATGTTGAAGAAAGAAAATCTACTAGTATTCCACTCAACTTCCCTGCCCAACAAAACTAATGTCTACTTATAATCCACGCTAAGAGAACAACTGCCATAGGATCTAGGCACCTTGCTTGTTGTGAGTAGCCACAACAATATAAGGGGTTGCTATGTTAATTTCAACAATCTTTTGTGAGGTTGTTGCACAGCAACCCAGGCCAAGTGAAGTCCTTCTTCAGTAGAGCTATTCAACACAGCTGAACAGCATCAACACCATTCCGACAACCTTCAAGTTCCTTGATAGGAAGCTGCTACCTTAGATTCTATCCCCACTCTAGTTGGTGATCTTGCACTGATGTCAACTGTCTTGAATCACACATTGGCTCTACTACTAACAAAAGCTACCAGTATGGTGCTACAGCAAGCAAAGATTTTTTTTTTTTTTTTTTTTTTTTTTCTTCTTCCCCTTTTGAGCATAAAATTTTCAGTTCAAAAGAGGATAGAAAAGAACAAAAAGTAGTGTCAAATCGACATTGGAGCCCAAATAGAAGGCTAAAAATACACAACAATGACAGAGGTAGCCACGACACAATTAATCGGCAAGCGCAGCAACACGACCAACACGATCGTCACAAAACAACAACCCGAACTGGACCGCCCCAAGAACTGCAGATTGAAAATCAACACCACCAGGAGCTGCCGATCACAACCGTAGAGAACCGCAGCACCCTATGACGACCATGCCACAACTAGCAACAAGAACATGGCACGAGGTAGGCAGAGCCGGAACCAGACGAATCCTAAATCACATCCATGAACTTGAACGACGAGTAGCTCGCCCCCCACGACTAGAATGATAAGGAAAAACTAGAAAACTTGATCTTGCTCTCACTGGTTGCAGCGACTTTGCCGCTTGCTCTTCGACCGGTTGCAACAACCTCGGACAAAGTGACAATGACCAGGTTGAGCAGCCGCAAAAATACCGCCCTCGCAGCAGCACCGCATCCGAACACGCACAAGCAAAAGAAAAATACAATGTAGTCAATCCGCTACCAGAACAGCAACTAAATGTAGATAACGTAATCCAACGACACCGTCGCCAACATCAAGATTCTCAATCTTGCTCCTCAACAAAACCAACAGCCACTGGCACCGCCGCACGGAACCTGGATCGTTCTCAGCCGCCGCTCGTGCTCGACAGCGTCGCCCCGCAACTCCATCTCACAACGGCTAACATAATACTAGCCTCACATTCCCCGCATGACAACACTGTTGTACCGCAGGAGCAAGGAAGAAAAAAACCAGAACACTAACAACCACTGCAGTGCACACCAAAACCTGCAGCCGAGCCTAGACGCCGTCGACAACCGGCACCACCAAACTCCTCGCCGCACCGCAGCAACAAGAACTAGAAGGGGGAAGTAAAAATGACCGTCGCCAACCGCAATCGATCCCACGACAAAGATGGAAAAAAATCACAAAGAACGACACTAGTACTTCTGCCGCTACCTGAACCTCCCAAAAACACACCTTACAGGCAAAACGAGCTGACGGAATCCGTCTTGCCTCTCGCCAGCAGCGGCTCCGCAAAACTTGGAGGCTGGAACTCAGCACAAAGGAAAAAGAAGCAAACTCCAGAACATCCAATATCCATCATGGATGGGGCTCCCTTCCTAGGATTTCGGATTTGTCTCCAAGCTTTGGAAAACTGCTCAGTTAAATATTTTGGACACGTAGTTGTCCAATTTTTAAGATAAACCCCATGGTCCTTATTATCCCAATCCTACACATAACTTGATCCCAAACTCTACTTCAGAATTCCTTGAAACTCCAAATAATTAGACATCTCTATATCCACAATCAAATTATATAAACCACCTCAAGCTCTACCTGTTTCCTATACTAAACCAAATCCTTAATTTAACTAAATTAAACAAAAATACTTATTTTAGGAATCTGTATGAAAAATTCTACAAGAAATTGCATCTTTTTAACTAATTTTTTCTAATTTTTTAAGATTTCTTATACTAATTCACAAGAATTTATGATTTTAGGTACAATAAGTATATTTTTTGTTCTAAATTCACAAGTGAATCAATTTAATGACTTTTAGACTTGCAAAGACAAACTTGATTGGAATGAGGAAATGGAAGCAACATTTAAAGTTTTTAAGATATTTTTTACTATAATACTAATCTTATATTGCATTGACTTCTAAGACATTCTTTATCAAAATAGATGCTTTGGACTTTACTTCAGATGTGGTATTGTTACAAATAGAAGCAAATGACAAACTTCATCTTATAGTTTTTCATTTAATTTTTTTTTTAGCAACTAAGATCACTCTAAGATCTACAACAAAGATCTTCTTGCTATTATGGATTGATTTTAAGAATGGTGCTATTATCTGGAAAGTGTTGTTGATTCAATAATTATTTATACGGATCATAGAAATCCCAAGTATTTAATGTCAATATGTATTTTTATTATGAAAGTACTTAATTAATTAGATAAGAAGTATTATGTAGAAGGTAAATGTAAGTAAATTTGATAATATCTTGTGGTGAAGCTTCTTAAAAGCTTTATAGACATGAATTCGACTTTATATATTTTTAAGGTTGATTAATAGATTAGAAACTTGTCCAAAAAATTAGTCACACATTATATATGTTAGTAATATATTAATTAAAGAAAAAAAATCTTGTAATAATAAATACTTTTAAGATTTTAAAAATCTATTCATCAAGATTAAAATCTATGTAAATTAATACAACTTAATTCAAAAAATTAATTTTATAAAAAATAATATATATATATATATATATATATATATATATTTTATAAAAACTTTTTTTTGTATTATAGAAAAATAATTTATAAATATATGAGTCATGGAATTGACTCACTAGTATGTTTTAGTATAAGAATTACACTTATGGTGCTTAATATCATTAATTTAGTGAATTAGTGTAGTAATTTTGAGATAAATAAGATGTTAGTATAAGAAAGGATCTCTAATAGAATCTCTTTGAGAAAGAATTTTAAAATAAATATTTTTTAAAAAAAATTAGTTAATATGGATTTATAATTTTTTTAGTAGTATTTTTTTATTAAAAAATTAATTGAGCTAGGATCTAAATGTAAACCTGATTTGGCTAATCAAAAAATAAAATAGAAAAAAATAGAATAAAAAAGAAGAAGAAAAAAAAAAAACAAAACAAAACAAAACAAAACAAACAAACAAACAAATAAAGAAATAAGATGAAAAGAAAGGAAGAAAGGAAGGGTGAGAGGCTACCTTCAAAGCATGGTAGCTTCTTCATTGATAGAGGTCCAAGCCACCTCAAATCTCTCCTTTCTTCTTTTGGTCTAAATTTTTTTGTCTAAGGCTCTTAAGCTTCAACTCCAAAGTTTTTCGTTTTCTTTTTCTTTTTCTTTGTGGGATTGTTATAGTGCAATAATTCTTGATTTTTTTTATATTATGTTCTTTGAGTGTGGAATAAAGTTGATTTTCTAGCATTGATACAGTGGGCAATGGCTATTCAAAATCTTTAAAATCATTATTGAATATTCCATATTATACATACAAAAAGCTATGACTTATCCAGTTCTTAACTAAGATATCAAAAGTACCCTTCCTTTGGCTTTCGAAGAGTATAAAAGCAAGATAGATATTATTAGCAATAATTGCACTTAATATTAAATCTTTGCAATTAACTCATATATGCAAATATAATACTACAAAAAAGATGTATGATAAATTGGCTAAGATCCACAAGCTCTCAAGATTTATTATTGAGATATTTTTGAAGAAAAAATTGTATAATCTTTGATATGTGAATAAAAAATCTTAAGAGATTTTTTTTGGAGAGATTTTTCATCTTAGGAATTAATATATTGAAACTAGTGGTTAAATGAAAAAATAGAGAATGGCATTTCTTACACTTACTACATAATCAAAATCTTCGAATCCACTTATTTAGTCAATTGTATCAAGAAAAAGAGAAGAGATCACAAAAGAGCTAATACAATCTATTCTCTTTGAGAAAGAAATGCAAAGGAAAGAAAAGACTAGTTCTTCATTTTTTGCTTTAGCAATGCATACAAGAAGAAAATAAGTCTTAAAGAAGCACCATCCACAACAAAAACAAAAGCTTAAGATTGATAAGTGTAGAAGTACTTGTAAGGCTTGTGGACAAAAAAGGCATTAGCGAGGTGATGTAGAATGTTTTAAAATAAATAGTAATAGTGTAGTAAATGTTGGTATTACCTTTATTTTTTTAGTTCAAGAAATATTATTTAATTTAAAAAATAATGATTGCATTATTGTCTCAATTACAATATTATGTACGCATTGTTAGTACAATAGATATATACATCCAAAAAGATGGGAATAAGCTTCTTAATTTTGATGAAAATGCAATTATCTAACTTTAAGGCTATGATGGTAGCATTAGCAAATTACAAGACTCAAGTGATATGCATCTCACAGTTTTAAATCCTATACAAAAATACATTCCTGTGGTTGTGAAGAATGTCCATTGAGTTATTCAAGCACATGATTCTTTGCTATCAAGTGCAACTTTATACAAGAAAGGTTGCAATAATTAACTTAGATATCAATAGAGTCAATTGGATTCTATCTTCAAATAACTTACTTACATGAGGCATGGTGTCATACTATAAATACTTATAGTATGTAAAAATTAGTTAAAAAATATTATATGTTAATAAATCTAAATTTATATTAGAATGGTTAATAGATTAATTTAAAGATAGTAGATTTAAGAAACTTTATTTTGAGTTTTATCTTTTTTTATTATAGCATTTCAAAAAAATTATAGGACCTAAATATTTAGTATGAAGCCTTGAGAGGAGATTAGAGCCTAAAGAAGAAAATCTTAACTAATAGGAGGCTTATTGGGAGGAATGAAAGCAAGGCATAGTTGGATGAAGGCAAGAAATAGAGAGCTTCATTCCTGTTGGTCGAAGGCCATATCCAATGGACTTCATAGAGGGTGCCGAAGGCCTTATTAGGGATTAGGGATTCTCTTTCGAAGTTATTTGAGCTTTGAAGGATAAGATCAACAAGTTTAGGTTTTTGGATATGGATTGGATGTAAATTTTGTGTGATTTGGAGTTTTTATGAAGGAATTATTGGTGCTCAAAGTTAAGGTGTTAATTTCATATCTACCGTCACTCTTTGGAATATAACATGTGTTTATAGAGAGCAATAAAGGATTAGTGACTAGGATTGGAGAGAGCACTTTTTTGACTATATTTTTTATATATTTTTTAGTGAATTTGGAGTTTGGATGAAGAAGTTATAGAAAGTTAAAGTCAGTGCATCCAAATCAAAGGCAATGAGTAAGTGATTTTGTTCATAGTAATAGTTGGAGCCATATCTTGAGTTTTTGGAAGAATTTTTGACTCAAACCTTTTAGAGAAGATAGAAAATTGTATTGAAAAACTATACATATAAATTTTGTGGCATTTGGCTGTTTAGTTTGTGAGATATGAAGAAAATTGCACATAGGTGTATAAAAACTAGGGTTTGAAGCTATTATTAGGGTTTTGGTGATATCTTAAGATTTGCAATGAATTTGTAGTTGAAAATTGTTGTGATAGTTTTTAGAAGTACATTAGTACTTTGTGTAAAATTTGAGTGTGTTTGAACAGTCCAATTGGAAGATATGAGTTTTTGAAGTTCGGAAATAATATCCCATAAGGATATTATAGGATTTAGAGGTTTTATCATATTTTGGATATTTTGGGAATTTAAGACTTATATATTTGATGTAATAGTACTTAAAAGTGTTATATGTATATTAAAAAAAAAAACTTCGTCTTCCTTATTTCAAGACTTACTTGAGCAATTAGTAGTAGCCAAGAGCTTAGTGCTTTCTTGAGGCAAACTCTCTCTACCTCGACAATAGTAGCAGGTAAAGCTTACTTTATATCCTGTGAAATTAAAGAAGTTGCCATAATTTCTAGCTCATCTATTTTAAGTTTTACACTTATTGAATGGCATCAAGTATTAGCACATACTTTAATAATACAATATGAAAGGCAGAGTAGATGAATTGTATTGAAGAATTAAAGATCAAAGAAAAAAAGAATAAAATACCTATACATGAGTCATGCATTATTGACAAGATCCATAGACAATCTTTTTTATATAAGCATAAATATGCCAACAATATTTTAGATGTAATAATATTTGAACTTGATTATTTTAATATAGTTAGTTTTACTAGTGCTAAATGGTTAGCTGTATGAATTGGTGAATATTCTGGCTATTGTAGCCTTAAATTTCTTCAAACTAAAGACCAAATATATATTTCTTATAAGATATTTACAATCAATTACGCTTTTGTTGTATATTCAGAAGTAAAAAAAGGATATAAAAAATTTCTACTTGAGGAAAAGAAGGTGATTTTTAGTTGAGATGTGATCTTTCTTGATAACAAGGATGAATTATTTAGTGAGCTAATAAACCCTCAAAAAAAATAGGAGAAAATATAGATGATAGAAATAATCTTAATATATTAAATTAAAAACATTCCAACTTCAAGCCTCAAGATTACATATGCAAAATGGATTAGATAGAAAAATGATTGAAGACGAAGTAAATCCTATACCAACAAAAGCAATGGAATTCTATCAACCAAAAGTAGAGGCAATTATTCAAGCTCTACTAACAAGAAATTTTTATGTAGATAGCATTGACTTAGCAAATATTATAAGCAATAGTAGGATGCGTTGCACACCTTAAAAAAAAAAACAACAATTTTATTTGAAGAAATTATAACTTACTGATTGAAACAATAGATGTGGTTCATGTTTATAAATATGTAGAATCATAGACTATTAAATAAGCCATGAATTCACCTTTTTGCAAAGAATGGAGTCATGCCATGAAAGAAGAACTTCATTCTTTGAAAGATCATGTTGTACAAAAGTTTTTATTTTTATCCAATAGTATGAAGGCTACAGATTTAAAATAATTTTTTACGAAAAATCTTACTAGAAATAGCTCTATTGAATATTTCAAAGCATAATTTATTGTAAATAGAATTTTGATTATACATTATCAATGTCTTTAACCATCTCATCTTCTCTTTCATATCTCACTCAAGACAACATGTTTGCTACCAAATTGTCCTTTCAAGCAACATACCTAAATTCTAAATTTAACAATTTTATATAAAAAATCCATCTTAATATTATAATATCTAGTGTTGAATAATTAGTAATCATTCTAAGCAATAACAAGCAATCTATTTCAATTACTACCACTACATTAATCAAATAATCTTTATGAGCTTTTATAGCTGAAACAATTCTTTATAGTTTTTTTTTTCACTTGCAAATATGCATGTTGAGGAATACTTAAAATTTTAGCTCCAAGTTGAACTACAAATTTGTTTCTACTTAAGTTAACTTGACTCACAGTCCATCTAATAGCAATTGGACTAGTATCTACAATAAGTATTACTTATTTATTTCATTCATAATCAATTCTTCTTAAAATTGGAGGTATCAATAATAATACTTTTAGTTTTTGCATTACTTCAATATGATTTTTTTTCTATTTAAATCGACAATCCTTACATAATAATTCATACAATAGATCTATTATATAAGCATAATGAAGAATCTATATATATTAAAATACGTAAGCCCCTAAAAACCATTGTACTTTTGTTAAAGAGCATCATGTATCCTTCATCCTTCCAATTACATCAACTTTGCTTGGATCCAATTTTCTTCCATAAAATATACATAAATATTCAATAATAATTTTTTTTTATATTTTAAATGTAGATTTTGTCCCTAAAAGTATAATATAAACTTCTTTAAGTTAAATTAAAATCTTTTCATAATCTTGTATATGATGAACAACATACTTTTGACACCTTTTTTCATCTAAAGTCTTATCTTTTTATCTTTTTTTCTTTTTTTACATCCTTTGATAGAAACATCATGTACAAAAAATATAGTTTTTTCAAGCATGAAGTTTTTTAATACCTTATTCATTTCATTCATTATAGGTATAATTGAGTTAGTAGCATCTTGTTCAAGAATACATATTTAAAATAGTCCAAGTAGTGTTTTCATTGTTATTAAATCTCTATTTCCTTGATATCAATTTTAACATTGCATCCTTCTTGATTCAAGTTAAGATACAAGTTAACTTCTTCATTATTATCCACTTCTATAGGAGGCAGTGGTATTTATCTTCTTTTGTGAAGCTCCTACTTCTTGATTCAAGTTAAGATACAAGTTAAGATATAAGTTAAAATAAGATACAAGTTAAAATTGATCATAGCTCAAATGTAAATCACCCATTGAATAAATTGCCCTTCCTACAAATACTTTTACAAACTGATTTACTAAAGGTCCTATATGTTGTCATGTTATGGTTTGGCTACTATGTGAAAATAATGTGATTATGTATTTAATGTAAAATTTACTTAATAACATGGTGAGAGCCATGTTATTGGATTTTAGTTGGTTGTAGAATGTGGTTAAATTACTACTTTAAAAGGAGACAAATATTTAATTATGGATAAAAATATTAAATTAAAATATTATATGAATGAATTTTATTAATTTTTTTAATAAAATTAAAGTAAAAAAATAATAATATTAATATAATTAGATGATTAAATTATAATACAATTAATTATTATAACATGTAAAATTAAATTTTTAAGTGATTTAGAATAAATCACCAATTAGTAGAGATTTATTCTACTTCACAAAGTCAAATATGTAAATAGAGATTTAAGCTGAGAAAAGTTCTTCATAAAAATTTGATAGTAAGTAGAAAATTCCAAAAGATATTGGACATCTATTGTTATTTTTAAAATCTTCTATTCTAAAATAATTTAAATTATTTAGAATCCATTGTAAAACCATCATTTAAAATATTATATCTTAAGAACTCAACTTGAGTTCTATAAAAAACATACTTTTATATCTTAGCATATAATTTTTTATTTCTAAGTTCTTGTAATATATGATAAATATAAAATTTATATTTTTTTATGCTTTTAGACTAGATTATATATTGTCTAAATAACAAAAAATAAAATCATCTAAAAATTCTTAAAAGACATCATTCATTAGATGTTGGAAAGCAAAAAATGCATTTGTAAGTCTAAAAAATATGACATTATATTTAAAATACTTATATTTGGTTTAAAACACAATCTTCCATGTATCTCATTTTTTAATGTACACCAGATTGTATGCTCTTTATAAATCTAATTTTATATAGATCTTGGTTAGATTCAATTGATCAAGAAATCTTAATATCAAAAATAAAAGGTGCCTATTCTTCATAGTGATCTTATTGAATCTTCAATAATCCACATACATTCGTAGTGATTTGTCTTTTTTCTTCACAAACAAAATAAGAATTGTTGTTGCAGATTTTAATTGGTGTATGAAGCTTTTAACAAAGTTCTTATTAATGTATTCCTTGAATGGAGTCAATTGTTTTTGTGATAAATTATATATTGATGCAAATTATAGTTGAGTTCTTTTTTGAAAATCAATTGAGCAATCATAAAAATAATGTTTTAAAAAAATCTGTACATTATATTTCTTAAAAATATTTTTATAATTCTTATATTAGATTGAAATGTCTTATAAAGTTTTTTCACTATCAAAAATAGATAAGGCATATAGAATAAAAAAATGACTTATCTATTGCAATACACATAAAGGTACTTACATCTATCAATAAGACTTTGGTTGTAATAGACTTATGACTTTCTACTTGGTTAACAAAAGTCCAAATTATATTAGAAAAAAAATTAAGATTATAAAAAATCTAATTTATTTATAGATTATACTTCTTCAACCATAATAAATCCAAAATAACTAGATTAAATAGAAATATAAAATATTAGATATTACTAATCTATTATAATCATTTTTTGGTCTATCTATTAAAATATTTTTATACGTAATATCTCTAAGAGAAAAAAGACAACCATCAATGACTTCTACATGAACTTGCTTAGTTGTTTCTATTAATGATATTTTTTATTTTTTTAACAAATTCTTCATCTACAAAACAAATTAAGGCAATTAAATCTAATAAAGTAGATGTTTGGTAATTTTTTGGTCTTTCAAAAATATCTATTATAAAATAAGGTGAAGGTTTTGAAGAAAGAATAAAACCTTTAGTAGGTGTTGCATAAGATTCCAATCACATGGATCTTATTGTAGTTGGAAAAACTTATTTTCTAATATATCATTGTCTTTGATAGCCATACTTTTTATTTTGTAATTATATTACTTTTTTTAATAATATTGAAAAGTGTGCTTAGATTTTCTATAATATAAGTATAAGTACAGTTCTTCTTCATTATATCAAATCTTTTCATATTTAGCAAGAAATTTAAAATACATAGTATCAATTTGTATAAGTTTTGGCCTTGATGAATAAGTTTATGAAAATTTAAAAGTTATTATTTTGACTTGATTTTTTCCTCTTCAATCAAATCTTTGTTCTTAGCATCTTTCAAAAAGTCAATTATTGCATTCAATGGCTTGATCAATAAATTATTTTGATAAATTTACTTTGGCATTGTCAATAATAAATCTTTGACATTATCTTTTAATTTATATCAAATTTAATTAAATATATATATATATATATATATATATATATATATATTCTAATTCACATTACAAGAAAAAATTTGGAATTTTGCTACACATATAATCACTAATTGTGATCTTTATTATAAAGATACAAATTTTGTCTTTGCTAAAATTTTTTTATTATTTTTAAAAAATCCAGCCATAAACACTTTCAAAAATATATGTAGATCATATAAGAGTCATGAATTCTTTTCTTCTAAAGGTATAAATAAAAAGAGAGCACTTCCAAATATAAGTGTGTCTATAAATCCAACTTAAGTAAGTTCAATAAGATATTGGAAATAATGTAATTTTAATTAGAACTTGATTTGTTGTAAAAATCTTCAAAATTTTGATCTTATTCCATAAAACTTCTCTAGCATATCAATCTTTGTACTCTTCATATTCTTAATAGCAAGACTATTTGAATTTATATGTAGAATTGATCTACTTGCTTATTATAATTGTACAATTTCTTAGCATAAACTTTAGACTTTATTGTTGACTTCTTTCATAGATATAGAAATAATACTTTTATAGTTGACATTGATAATACGAAAAATATCCATCCTAAGAGTATTGACAAGTTTTTAAAGATTTTTAATAGTTTTAAATCTATTTGCACTTCTATCAAATATATTATCTATGATTTTTCTTTATATTTCTATAATAAAAAAAATTAAAAAAACTATAAGTTTAATTAGATGAAAATCATTTATAATTATAAATATTAAATTTAAAAAATTACAAAAAAATATGACCTAATTTTTTTAATGAAAGAATCAATATTTATAAAAATAAAAAAATATTAATTTAAAGATGGATAGTTTCTAATTTTTATAATACAACAAAAGAAATTATATAATTCACTCACTTCTAAACAGAACATTAATAATAAGTTATTAAAATATCAACAACATAAATTACAAACAACAAAAGAACCAATATATCATTATATCTTTTTAAAAGAATAGATATTCACTTAAAGATACTATAATACTAAAATTAGAATGGTTATTATCAAAGACAAGAAGACTAGAGATTCTTGAAACAAGGCTAAGAATAAAAAAAGTATTAATAAGAGTAAAGAAGTTCTTATTCTTGTTTCTATATATACTATCTAATTAGAAGCTATGTGGCAATGTTCTATAGGACTTTTGACACTTGTTTAATTTATAAAACACATGCTTAATTTGCAAGGCAAGTTTCTTATATAAACTCCATATAGCCAACTAGTACTACAAGTGGTTAACATGATGGTCAAGTTTTTAAGCTACCAATAACTTATAAATATATATAAAGTCAAATCTATGTCTATAAAGCTTCTAAAAAGCTATTCCTTAGGATATTACATAATTTATCTATTTTTAATTATTTCTATTTAATTTCAATATCTTTATAATTAAAAATATTGGTTATAACTTTAATAGTTAGGTAGAAATAAAAATAAATAAATTTAATATTATCTTGTGGAGAACTTTTAAAAAAATAATCATAGACATAGATTTGACTTTAGAAGTATTTGTAGGTGTTTTGAAGGTTGAAAACTTATCTTGAAGTTGACTACATGTTGTACATGTTGACCACTTGTTATACAAGTTGGTCATGTGGCATACATATTAGAAACTTGCATTGCAAGTTAAAGACATGTATTGCAAGCTGAACATATATCAGATGACTTATAGAATATTATTACATAGCTCTTAGTGAGATAGTATATACGGAAGTAAGAATAAGGCCTTTCTCACTCTTGTCAATATCTTTCTTGTATTCTTATTTGTAATTGTCGTTTTACTTATTCTACAATTCTTTTCAGAATAAACCTATATAGGAGAATTCGAACACAGGGAAAGACTAAGTGCATGAGTTTTACTTGTTAGGATCACTCAATTAACTGTATTCCGAACTACTAAAATACTAAGAAACACTACAATGCTTTCTCCCAGTAATAATAGTCCTTCATCAACTGATAACAACAATGTGTAACCCTGCACTCTCAAAAGACTGCTCAAAACACATAAATTCCATCCAACACCAGAAATAACAGTCTTCACTCCAACCAATCTAGATTCACATAATTTCTATAACTACAAACTTCCTTTGTCGAAACACACACACAACTCTCAATAAACAACAATCATAATCTTCCAATAACTCTTCATATAATTCAATCACTCAGTACTCCAATTATATAATCAATAACTCATAAATCAATCTCTAATTTATTCCACAAACTCACTTCTCAGTATTCAGAAACTATCCATTACTCTTCAATAACAAAGAAAACAAAGAAATAAAGAGGTAGCACCAAGCTTACCCCGGCTCATGAGTATCATAGTCTGGCCCTCATACTAACTTCTATAACTCTTATATAATTGCTCTTGATTTCCAGATTTGAACTATAATCCCGTAATTAATCACTTTTAATAACTAAATCAATCATCCGCTCTCTTGAACTAACTATTCTATGGACTATTAGTCTATTTTATCAATATCTTAAAAAAATGAACTAATATGTATTCTACATTATTTTAATTCAAGAATCTCTAATTTCTTTGTATTTGGCAATAACCATTCTAGTATTTATCTTATATTTATGTTTAATTTTTCTATTCTTTTTTTTTTGAATGTTTCAAGAATATATTATTTTTTTAGAGTTTTGTTATCATTCATAACTTTTGTAGAATAAACAACAAACTATTAAAATAATATATTAAATTTTATAGATTAAAGTCAATTATAATAAAAACTAATCAAAGAAAAGATGAAAAAACAATCATACTTTGGAATAGTTTTTTTAAGAGGATGAAATAAATCCTTGATGTCATCCAAACACTAGAAGTTAAAAAATCTTTTTACTTACATAGTAAGATGAAGAGCCACAATTATTAAGTTTTTTGATTTTTTTAAATTTAAAAGCATGTCTAAGTTGGTTTTATATTTAAAATAATAAATGTAAAGTTCCTAAGATGAAAAGATAAGTTGGAGTGTATATTTGTTTTTCATATATCATTAATACTTTTGTTTCTTGGAATTTCTATTAGAGCCATTTTAAAAGGTGTTTTTTAAAAAATAAATAAATAAATGAAAGTTTTATTAAAAAATGCTTAAAACTACTTTTAAAAATTTTAACCATTTTCTTTTTAATATATAATTTTTATGATTACTAGAATTAATATATGAGCTGATTTATTTAGAATTTTAATAAAAATAGTAATTTGGTCTATTTTATGGATTGTTTCTTTTTTATTATTTTATTAATATTTCTAAAATATATAATGTAGTTGCCATATATTTTAAAATATTCACTAATGAACAACCAATTGTTGAGAGTCCCTAAAATATTGGCACTCAAGGTGCAAAATAAAGGATTTGAAGTTTTTAGAATTCGTCAAATAATTTTTGGAAAATTTTAAAAAAATTAAACAATTATTGAAATTATGCTGATGTAGAAACCTATTCCACTAAGACCGAATCTCCCTAGTAATGTGTTTTTAGAAAAAAAACAAAAAATAAATAAAACTGTCAAATGACGGTTTGTCGACGTTGGTGATCCGACTAGAACGGACAATAAGTATCTTATTGTATTAAATTTATACACGTGTACTATGTTTTATCATTACATCAGGACCTAGGGGGAACACGTACAGTGCCTTTAAAATCAATGCATAATGTCTGTACACATGCGGAGGCGTATGGCGATTACCTTGCTATTCGTGCCTCGAATCCTGCCAATATCCTCTGAATCTAATCTGAGGAAAATGCTAAAGTGGTCGGCAATCACGCGATGTAGGATCTTCTACATTTGGGTATTTCCTTTTGGGGAAAGTGGAAACCTTTGGATTTTCTCTGCATCATCTATGAGAATTTAATCTGGCGAAAAGGTTTAATATGAGATGTTGCATTTTATTTTCCAAAACTGAGGATCTAAAAGCATCAGGGATCGTTGGGGGCGTAGAATCAGCAGTGATGGAATGCTGCATTAGCATAGCTTGACTCTGTCACACTGAGGAATTCAGCATCTTTCACACTTAGCTGCTGGGGGTGCAGCGCCCAAGGTTCACCTGTCGAATAAAATACGTGAAACAGAACCTAGATTCCATGTCTGTAGATCCATTCGATGAGGAACCTCGGGCGCTGAGCATGAATTAATGGTTCACAAAAAAATATTTTCACAAGAATGTTGCAGTTTGATTGGTGACGAACTTTTAATTAGATCTTTATTATTTTTTAACATTATAAATATTGACTTGAAACACTATTTTTTGTTTTCTGAAACAAACGAAGCAAAACTTCATTGCTGTAAGGAACCAACAAAATACAACCAGCCCAGTCACATGCTGCTTGGGCGGAAACGGTGAAACTCCACCAGACATTGACAGCGACTACACAACATCCTACCCACGACGACAACTACAACTGCTATCCTGACTGACTCAGGGCGGCCGGAGATTGTCACCGAATTACTGGAACATGACTAGAGATTGGTGTCGAGTGCTAATGCGTAAGGAGGTTGGAACACAAATCGAGCGATTGGGCTGGATAGCACCCACTGTGAGTTTCCATTCACCATAGAACAGAAGAGTCTCTGGCAATACCATCTTTTTTTTAAGTGTTTCACCAACTTAGAGCCGAGTTCCACTCTGGTTTTCCTGGTGTTATACATAGCTGACCACCCCACTCTACCATAGTCAACTATTCCAAGCCACACACATTGTAGTAGTTTATTTGGGTGCCATTTATATCATTAAAAATTACACCATTTCATTCATTCCATCTTGTCCAGAGAACAACCGTTCTAATTTGTATCTAGAGTAAACTAAATTGGTAGAACTTACATAGAATTCTATTGGAGAAAAGTCCATGATAACAGAATAAAGGCTGCCATAGGCCACAAGTATCCAAATTGTGGATTAACATATTAAATATGTGGGTCTGATTGCTATGCACGTCAAACAAAGGTGCATTCTCAAAATTGGTGTAAGATCAATTCATCAATTCCTTGAGGAAATACAAGGCAATGAAGCACAACTATGTGGTTGATATGGCCTTGCCACATATTGATTGCAATTGCTTTATGTCTGAATAGCCACAAAAGAACAAATTCCTTGTTAATTTGAAATTTCTTCCACACCATTTTCTAACAAAGTCGATAGTCACTAGGAAGCATTCCTGGCCACTTTTTCATGACTAGATTAGAGATAATATATTTTTCTTTCAATAATTTTCTACCTAGCTTTGTCAAATAAGCCATAAATCACATTGGATCATTTGAGGACCTCAACTAGAACTTATTTGGAAGACTATACTTAATAAGAAAAATCTTAGTGGTTTCAAGACTACTAAAGGCAGCATTCTATATGGTAGCTTCTTCATTTTGTAAGCCAAATAATACTTTGGCTTCTTGTACCAATAAGAAGCACTTTTCTTGCTTAGAATCTATGATTTGCCATAGCCTTGCCTTATGAAGTTAAAAAATATAAAGTTTTAAAAAATATATATTAAAAAAAAAAAAAAAAAAAAAAAAAACTAACAACAATCAAAGTGGTTTACATAGCAATTTTTTAGTTAATTAGGATTGAATTAGGTGGAATTATTTTACAAGACTTTAAGAAGAAGTGATTTTAGACCACATCTTTGAGTCTTTTTTTGGCTTGGAATTAAAATAGAGTAAAGTATTCTAAGCTAAGAGTCCATGTTCTTTAAACCTAGTGAATTCATGGTTTATTTATTAATCTCGGGGCCTTATGTCCTTGCTCATTGTTTTCTAGTAATAGACTTTCCGTTTACTTCTTGTTCCGCAACACCTATTGATGTTTCAAAAAACTTACGACTTGCTTGGAATTGAAAAGATCTATCCTTCATTTTCTCAATGATGATCATACAAGTCATGCCCTGAATCGTAAAGAGCAGACTCGCCAACTCCTGGAGTAATGTTCCCAAATTTTTATTTGATCTTACGATATGCAGTTTTGTAACTCTTTATTAGGTCAAATAGACTAAAATATTAACATTTCCACCATAAGTAAATTCTCTATGACCATTGAGTTTTATGCATAAAACTTTTGTATAAGCTTATTGTAACGACCTTCTCTACATATAGCTTTGCACTAGTGATTGAGCTTTCAATACTCTTACTTTTATAATTTTTTTTTTATATTGTAGCAAAGAAGAATGTTAAAGAGTATAAAAACCTATTTAAAATCATTCCTCTACTTGTGGAGCTTATCTTAGTTGTATTCTAGTATTTTAGCTTTTTATTGATTTAGACTTGCAAAAACTTATCTACAATTAATGAAAACATATTCATTCCAAATGAGGTGTCAAGAAGCTTATTAATGCATCTATCATCTATCAATGTGATCTCTAATGAGCTTATTTAGGCTGGTCTTAGATCTTCAACTTGCTTGTACTTACACAATCTATATAAGTTCAATATTAAATATAAACTTAGATAAAATGTATTTAATATGTAAAACAATTTTTTCATTAAATATTCCTATTTTTTCAATGTAAAGGAGGTATTATCCACATATTATGCAATGATGTATTACATATTTTCAATTATGAAGACTATTCCTTTGACTACCTCAAAATCCACACTTATTTTTATTATGTTATTCAATATCTCTACAACAATAATAAAAAAAAAAAAAAGAAAAAAAAAAGATATAGTACAAGAAAACATCTTTGTCAAACCTCTCAAGTAATATCAAAAGAAAGGACTTTGAATCTATTAACTTTGATACTTGTGGTTGTATTATAGATTAATATTTTAGTTATGGATAAAAATTTACAAGAAAATGAAAATTTTATCATTGCTTAAAAAATGAAGAATCAATCTATTATATCCTTTGGAGAAATCTAAGTTGAGGAAGATAAGAAGTTGATTTGAATATTGTGTCGATTTTATTATTTTATAAATAAAAAATATTATCTAAAGTAAAGTATATTAGTTAAAAAAAAATATATATATATATGGTCAAAAGATATGATCTCTATTAGAACATATAGAAATTAGATTTATAAAGCCTTTTATATATTTATAAGCTATATTATGAAGAATAATAGGCTATCAATTTATTAATTATATCTATGCATTTTTTTTAAATAATAAAGAAATAAAACTTTGTATAATCCCTAATGGAAATTGATATATTTTAATTGCTTCTATAATCATTGCTAGGTAGTCCACTTTAATAATATCTCAATAAGCTTTGTAAGATTTTATAATTATCTTATCTAGCCATCAAGCTTTTTTAAGAGCCATTATCTTTAATGTGACATCGAGCTTACTTATAATAATCAAAATTTTCAATACAACTTGTATCTCTATTATCAACTAATTACTAATATTATTCAATATGTGATCTATTACACAAAAAGACTTCATTGAAAAAATTGGTTTAAAATACAAGTCAATAGAGAAACATAAGGAGATCATTTTAAGCCTATGTTGATTCATATGTACAATCACATGCATATCTTTTAGTATTGTGATTCTTATCATCTTTGATCTTTTCATGGTTATACTAAAAAACTTCTTAAAGTTGGAATTGCCTATCCACGTCTATTTAATGCGATTGTAAATCCTTTATCTTTTAGCTTTCTATTGTTCAAGTCCTTACAATATATCTATTGCTCTGTCCAATTTTTCTTGTAGTATTATATTGAAGAAGTCCAAATGTAGTTCTATTGTAGTATTTAATGATTATTTCTACTACTAAGTTTCTTCACTTTGAAAGTATTATACTTTTTGAATACAATAGCCATCATAAAACTTAACCATCTTATTTATTTTTTGTAAGAAGCTAAGTTAAAGGTAGACATATCAAATATATACTACATGGTTATATATCATTGTAGCTTCATTATATGTTGCATTCATCTTAAAAGATGAGGTATATCTTTGTTGAGCTTCAAACTATATTGAGCGGTTCATTGAAAGGTAGTTTCTTAAATTACAATTTTCTTGAATGAAATAATCTATTGTTAGATGTGTCTTCATATCTTCTTGCTTGAAAGTATATATCCTATCAAGCCAAGCTATGACTTGTATTTTATCTTTGCAATAGTTATTCTAAAAGTATCAAATTTGACTTATAGTTAAGAAATTATTTCTTATTTGTAATGCCTTGATAAGCATAGCAAAAGCCTATTTATTAGTTTCTTGTATTAATTTTCCTCACTAAGAAAACTTGTCATACCTATGCTCAAAAAAATTTCAATCTCTATACAAAAGCCATCTACACTTATAAGATAGAGAGAAAATAAGCTCCTCCCAAAATGTACAACATTTGGTAGAAAAAGTATAGGCATATAAATTTAATGCAACAATGTCATTGTTATGAACTCTTTTCAATCCTACCTATATGGCTCAATCACACCTAGAGTATCTTGAGTTCAAAACTAAGTGATAGATATAAGATACTATTTATATATATATATATATATATATATATATCCCTCTTTTGGCCATACCTATGTTGTGACTATCCATGATTATATCCTACTATGCTTCTTCTTTTTTGAAAATCAAGGATCTTTTCCACCTCATATTCTACATAATTATTTATTTCAATGTAATGTAGTAGTAGTTGAATTCTTTTTGAAATAGTTAATTTTGAATAAGCTTCTAAAAAAAACATAAAAGATTAGATATACTTTTATGGATGTGGATAGTTCCAATCAATAAGCCATTGGATTGATCTTCTTTTGAATAAAAAATGGTCCTTGTATTTGGTGGTGTGACTCATTGCAAGGTTGATTGGTCTTGATATTTTGTTGAAGAAACCATATTTTATTTTTAATTTAAAAAGAAAGAGATTTATTTCTAAATTTATCTAAAGATGCTTTGTAAGGATCTTAAATTGCTTGTAAATAAGCTTTAAAGTTATCTAGAGCTGTGACAATTATTTTGCAAGGTCTTTAATTGTTAAGTTTCATCTTTAGATGTATCTAACAAATCAAGCTTTAGATGGTAATCATAATTGACATAAAATGGTATTTTCTAAATTAAAGTATAAAAAATATTATTATAATTAAATTTTTCTAAAAATAAATATAAGGTCCAATTATCTTATTGATAGTTGATGGTACATTGTAAATATTGCTTCAAAACTTGATTGACTCATTTTATTTAATCATTGATTTGTAAGTAGAAAGCAATTTTTTTTTGATATCCACCTTCAATATCACAAAAAAAGATTTCCAAAACTGTGATACAAATTGGAGTCCTTAATCAAAAATAATGTCATTAGGTAGGCCATAATATCAATATATATTGTCAAAAAAGAGCCTTGTCATTTCTTCTTTGAATTTTTTTTTTGCATAGAATAAAATATACTATCTTTATAAGTCAATCTACAATAATATAGATAGCATCAAATATAGCTGATGGCAGGAATTCAATAATAAAATCTATTGATATTGAAGACCATGGTTGCTTCAAAATTGGCAGTGGCTATAGAAGTTTATAAGAACATTGATAAGAATTCTTGGATCTTGAATAAATGTCACATGAATGAACAAAATCTTTCAAAATTTTTTACATTTAAAGCCACCAAAAATCTTAAGAAATATGCTCCAATGTTTTGTTAAATCCAAAATATCTTGCAATTAAGAAATCATGAGAAGATTGAAAAATACAAAGTTATGTTGATTCTTTTGGAAAATATAAACAATCTTCACATCTTCTACAAATTTGAACTTGTTGTTGTTAAGGCATTGCTTGATATTACAAACTAATGAATTTTTAGCCAATATTGTATAAATTTATTAAAGAAAACTTGAATCAACAGGTGTAATCATAGAAGTAGCACATAAAATAATTATTCTAGCTTCAAGAAAGCCATATATTGCTAATCAAATGCTACATTTCTAATCTTTAAAGTAAGATATGATCTCTTTGATAGATCATCTAATAGCCATTATTACTTTCTTAGTCAATATATAATCACAAAATCAAAACAAGATAATGACATATTCCAATGAGCATGGTGGCAATTCAAAATCCAAACTGACATGAAATACTTCAAGTTTTTGTGATCTATACATACGATCATAAGATGAGTAGCATCTTCTAGCAAATGATGCCATTTTTGAAAAAAGTCTATAATCATAAGAAGTTTTTAATCATAAATCTCATAATTAATCTCCAAAGCTAAAAATATTATAGAATAGAATAAAATTGGATAAAGCTTTCTATCTTTTTCTATTTGAGATAGTACAACTCTTAATTCAAAGTTAGAAGTATTAATCTCAAAAGAAAAGACCTTCATGAAATATACATGTATTAAGATTAGAGCTATAATAAAAGTTGCCTTCAAATCTTAAAAAGGCTTTTGTGCTTGAGATCTCTATTCTAATTTGTCTTTAGATGTCAATTGAGTAAAATGAGCAACAACTTGGAAATAATTCTTAATAAATATCCAATAGAAATTAACAAATTTAAAGAAATATTATACATCCCATATTGTCTTTGAAGTTGCGTACTCTGTTACAATTTAAACTTTCTTTAGGTCCATCAACAAGCCTTCATTATATATAACATATCCAAAAAACTTCATTTTTGGCTAATGGAATATACATTTCTCCAATTTGACTAATCTCACATATTCTTCATATTCTTTAAAAATCTTAGAGTAGATTTAGATATCATTAAGATAGTAGATAACAAACTTATATAAGAATTTGTTGATGTAATCTTTTGACGAAGTTCCAAATCTTACAAATAAAGTTCTTTGGAAGATTTTTGTTGATGTAATCTTTTAATACCAAAAGCTTGTTGTATGATAGGTTGTATAATAGAGGTATTTTTGCAAGTTATGCATGGCTTTATGTTGGCTAACAATTTCTTTGATTTTTGCCAATAAAGGGCTTCTTTATCTCTTTGTCTTATATCTAATCTTCTTTTTTTATATAGAGATGAATATAGGAGGGATGACCTTTTTGTTGTAGAAGATTGTTAGTTTGAATATGTGTTACAAAGTTGTTCTTATAACATTGCATCAAACATTCCTTAAGACAGAGACTGGTACTTTCAGAAACTGTAAAAAAGAACCCCAAAAATACACGCACTCAGAAGTATTTGAAAGTTGGCTTCAATAAAGTCCTATTAGGTAATGAAATAATGGCAGCAAAGTCTTCCATCATTATACATGCATTGACTATACGAGAATCTATCCCCCAAGTAAAAAGTCCATACCATGGTTTTGACTCTGTGTCTTCGAGAACATGTTGTAAGTCAACCCTTACCGACTCATGTGCGATCTGGTCTGACTCCGGGGGAGTTGAGCTTGAGATTGAGCAGTTTTGTCTCTGCTGCAGCAGCACAGGAATCCCATATTCAACGGTGCAAGTTTTGAAACCCGGGACTCCCTTCGGATGCGTCTGCACGCATCGCTCTCTTGAGGTTTGTCTGCAATCGCCTGCGGCGGCTCTCAATTTCTCTGCACTTGAGTCGCATGCTTCGAGTGCTTTCTAGACTTTCTCGTCCCACTGCCTCCAACTGTTTGCCACCGCTACCTGGTGGAATCACGTCACTGGATTTTCTTCTTCCCCGTGCGCGGACTCTGGATCCCCCGGTTTCTCTGTAGGTGTCACAGCCTTCCTTATTGCTGTCGGTATGTGGGTTGCAGTGCAGTATCTGGCTCCGTTGTGGACGCGGAAAGAAGGCTCACGTGACCAGAACCATGCGCGAAAGAAGACAAAAGCCTCACCACTTCGACTACAGTCGTGGTCTCATGCTTCAGATTGATGGGTGCGGAATAAGGCTCTCCTGTTGACTGGGATGTTGCAACACTTGGTTTGGTTGGTATACTTTGTAGTTAACTTCCAATCAAATTATTTGTAATGCAAATATAGCTTCATTTTTTGACTTAGATTTACCAAAATATTAACAATCTGAAACGATGTATTTGATAATAGATATTCAAATGTTTCTTATATGAAATTGGACCATGTTTAATTTAAGTTGGAACATCTAAATTCACAAGTTGTAATGAGCAATATAGTTAATGTTTCCCAACTTGTTTAAATTATGTTTTTTATTTCTTCATATTTTAATTGAAATAAAAATTATCATTGTAATAGAACAAATAAATATATAAATTTTAAATAACTCATAAATCTTATAAAAAGATCCAAATTATTCCTACTAACAATTGTTTATTCAGCTTTTTGAAGTATCTATTTTTTTGAAATTTTCTAATGCAAAATATTAAGTAGAAATATTTTTAGTATTACTAAAATAATACAAATTTAGAGTATTTGCTACAAATATCATTTTTTCTTTGTCTTCATTTCATTAGATTTAAGAAACACAACTTTCTAACATGGTGTAATTCTTTAAGAAAAAAATATTGTTTCTACTTGTAAGTAAATATCTTATTTATATTATACTTGCATTTTATATGTAAGTAATTTGAATTATTTTTGTCTCCAAATGAAAAATAAATTTCAACAAATTCTTGGACTTGTCTTTTAGATGTTTTAAAAAATTAAAAATTCTTCTAAAATCTACTTGTAGTTCTTAAAAAATATTATAAAAAGTCTTTTTATATATTTTTTGCATTCTTGAATCTTTTGGAATTTATATGCATCTTCTTCATTTTTATTGATATATATATATATATATATATATATATATATATATATATATATATATATATATATAAGTTTTATTTTCCTTACACTAAGATCCATTGAACATATTCTAATTACAATTGACTACTATTATACCAAATTAGTTCAAACTTGTAAAAATCAAGCATAAAGCTATATTTAATTTTTTTAATAATTTTTTAATTTAAAAATATTAAATAAATACCAATTTTCTTAAATTTTTCTATCAAATTATGATTTTTTTAATTTAAAAATGTTATCGTGTACAAAACTAAAAGATATCTCAACTTTATTTAAATTTAAGAAAAATTCAACATATGAAATAATTTTTGTATATTCTATTTATCTATATGCATTTATATACATATATATATATATATATATATGTATAAGGTTATATACTTATATATATATATATATATATATATATAAGGTTATAATCTTCTAATAAAATATAGGTTGTGTTTTTTTAAAAAAACCAATTACTTTTCTTATTTTAACTTCATATTATCTAAGTTCATTCTAATAATTAACAAAAATATGAATATTTTTTTTTATTATAAAAATAATGAGATGCTAAAATATATATCAAATTAATTAAGTTATAAACTTAAATAGAATCTCTCATTTACATATATTTCAAAGAAAGGATTACCATTATTACATAAATATATATGTATATATTTTAGAATATTGTTAATACCACTACAATTTTTGATATTGTCATCCCAACTTGCCACCTATTCAACATATTTCTTTGGTTTTTTTTAATTCCAATAAAATTTATGTTAATATTTTCTACACATTCTATTTTTTAATTACATAAAAAGATAATTTAATTTTAATGAAAAAATTAATTAAGAGTTAATGAGAATAAGTTGGGTGGCAGTAACAAAAACTACAATAACAAATAACGGATGGCAAATTGTGGTGGCGGTAACAAAAACTATGGTGGAAGGAGCAGCACTCTCTATTTATATATAAGTTTATTCTAGTCACAATATTCTACAAAGAAGATTCCACAACTCCGACATTGCTCCCGAGTTACCGATGAAATAAGGTATAAAATCTTTTGTAACATTTTCAGAACTGGAATCAATGCAAACGCGATAAGTACAGAATAGTCCAAAACTACATCGCGCACTAAGTTTCATTGTGACGATGTGATGACGAAACAATCTGTGGGTCAAAACCCCATGGGATGCCGATATTCGACTCTGTTGAGCATGACAAATTTTCTCCGGTAGACGTGGTGCATCTAGAATTTATTTAAGCTGTCGATCCACTGAAAAATTCCAAAGTCTGTATTCAACGTGGAACAGCGGGGTGTCTGCAAAGCATTACATTACTATTCGATGTGTAAAACAGACAATGTCTGTAAGCAGGAATAGTAATGCAAGTGGATCATTCAAGATTGTACTATTCCTGCATACAGACAATTGTCACGTTGTCTGCTGCGCCAATTGCTACGGTCGAGCAGTTACACATGTCGGTGACCCTATCTTAGTTATTCACAATTTTAGTGTATTGCTTGTGGAAAAAGTTATTTAAGATGCACGAAAAGACGACCAGCTGAGCTTTGACACCTTGAATCAATCAAGGTGGGCGTCCACGCAAGGATGATGTGCGCGTAACCTGGAGCCTACATAATTTCCAGCGAAGTTTTCACATGCGAGTCACCACCGGCCATTTTTAGGTCTCTTCATATTGATATGCTGGTAGGTTGCAGGTGGCTTATCCGAAAAGAGTCCAAGGGATTGGTCGATTGATATGTAGCGTCAACGTGTGCTGTCGACTTTTAGTGATTCGTCTGTCGGGGTGATAAAAAGTTCGGTTTTGTTCTATTACGCGAATGTCTAGCATGCAAATTGTGTATTTTGTATCTGTGTAATCATCTTTATATCCTTGGGTTTAACAAAAGACAACAAAAAGTTGATGCTTGGATTCAAAATGCTCAAATACCAAGCTCGAATTCAAGCTCTTCCATTGATTTATTAATTTATTTTAATTTTGAAAATTTTAAGAATTAATGGGGACAGGATCGAAAGGTGGAGTTCTCACACCGACTGCCTTTAGGTTGTCTAAAGATTAATTGGGTTGAGATAAAGAACCTTAACCAAAAACAAAAGAACCAGAAAGAATTGGCAGTTTTGGTCATTCAATGCATCTCCAGCGGTATTGTCTCAAACCGTCTCTTTCTCTTTTATTCACAATAAATTTCTGTACAATTATAAACAGAAAAAAATGTACAAATACTAATTATTCACAACGTGTGTTCTACTGCCCTCTTACTTGCATTCCCATTATGAACATAAATTTGATTATGGATCGCACAATTTTGCATAAACCGTTGTGCACAATTTTATATTAGATTATCCGAAGCAAAGCTCGGTTGCAGAGTGAACGACAAAGGATTCAAACTAAAGAATTTGTCCCCAGAATGAATGGCAGGCGGCGCTTGCAACGTCTCACACTGCATCCGAGTTTCTACGTCGTAGACCACACCGTCGCGACGCAGCGTGTTGAAGATGACGAGCTTGCCTGGCCCGTAACCGCAACACATATACTCTGGGTACACTTGCAAGCCCCGCCCACTACGACTCTTCACCCTAATCACATTCTTCAGATGCCATTTCGCACCACCATCATTGGTATCGGATTTCACAAGAGCATCGATGCAATGCGTGACTACACGCTGGCATTCTTGCTCTGAGAACAAATACACGTTTCCACTATTCTCTACAAGTTGCAGGACATTTGAATCCTTGGCTGATGGGATAGGACAAGTTCGTTCCTTCGACCAAGTATCCTTCTCCACATCATACGCTAGAATTCCTCGTCCAGCACCTTTTTCCAAATGTGCCACGAAGTATAGGATTCCGTCTACATAAACACCAGTCTGATTCTCGTTCAGTCCGAACTCGCATGTTGGGAGGTCGTGTCGCAATTCCCACTTGGATGTGCGAGAGTCGAATACTTCTATTCGACGTGAGAGACCCCCATCCCTTTCGCTCGAACTCCCTGCAGCTATGACCTTGTACGTTTTGGTTTCAGAGTCTACCGACACGTGCAGGAGCACCGGGTTTCTCCGGTGGGTTAGGGGTGGTAACACCTTTTTCTTGCCAGTCAACGGGTTGAAAACTACAATCTCCTCCATCTTTGAGGACTTGGAAACATTCACGCACATAAGGCCAGAAGCTCCTGCCACCGAATATTCTTTGAAGAGGTCGAAATCGGGGGCTGGAAGGCAAGAAAGTGTGGGCAATCTTCTCCAGTGCTTTGATTTTATGTCGAGCCCAATCCATTGCCATGCCTTGTCCTTCAGGAAGAAACTGATCGCCGTGAATGACCCTTCAGATGGGTAAGTTCCGCCGCGCAAGTGAGAAAATTCATCACTCTCAATGTGATTTCTGGATGATTTTGTGACCCCTTTAAAACGAAACAGATCCTCCATTTCCAGTCTTTGGAGGACTTTGCTCCTCAAGTCCTCTGGTATGCATTCCCACTCTGTCGGAACATCATCGGCCATGGCCTCGCAAAAACTCGAGGGGAGCAATGTAGGGAAGTCTGTTAATGCCTGTGAAAACCAACTGTCGCCAATTTCCTGTACACTACATCCGTCCCCTGAATCCTCAATTCCTGGCGGATTGCTGTCCCATTTATCAGCTTGAAAATCTGTGGCAAAAATTGTATCTGTGACATCGCGACTGTCCTCCACCGCCCTCGCCCAATCGCTGTTCCAACATCTGTCCAATTCATCGCGAAAAGATTGAGGACCTAGGTCGTCAGGGCTGATGACAGTTAATAAATCTGTGCCATCTAATGAAGCTGTTCCATTGCCATATTTTCCCACCGCCCTCGCAGAATCGCTGTCTGCCGCTTCAGGACATGAAATGGTGGGTTCATCAGCGCTAACGTAATCCATGGCGGCATTTCCCGAGGACGGTGAGTTATTGAGGATATTATCGGGTGAGGTATCGACAATTTTTTGTTCACTTCCAGATTCTCTGACGGGGGAATTTGACCTGCTACAACCCTCTGCAGTGGTAACGACGGAGCAAACCTTTGTAAGAGTGGGTCGCTTTCCTCCCAAACTGTCCCCCTCTGCCTGCTCTTGTTTTACGACCTTCTGAACAGATTCATCTCTAGGCCTTTTTTGTACTGCTTTCGATTTCCCCCACCTGTCTGAAGGCCCAGCAAACAGTGGTGTTCGTGGAACACTGCAGGGAACCCCGGTGAGGCTGCATACAAAGAACAGCTTCTAACTTCAATCCTCAACAAAACTTCACAAACGCGCCAAATCGACACGAAAATTTCGCAAGAAAATTCAACACACAACCTCAAAATTCACACGCACCTCTCAGGGTTTCTGTACGAGGGTATCCAAACAAATACTGACTAGCTGGATAAGCAGTGGGAATTGAAGAGATCAAAGCACTCACCTAGAAATTGTTTTGCCTTTCGGCGGAGTACCACACTTCAGTGCCTCAGATTGACACCTAATTTTAGCTTTGGTCACATGCGATTGATTGTGGCGCTGCAAATCGAGCTGCCCACAGTGGACACGGGGCTCGAATTGAAACATGATGCAGCTATGGAGGAAAGAAGAGGTAAGCGAACCAACCCGGCTTGACAAATCCAGCCCGACAGACGAGGAATGGATCGCGCATCACCCTTGAAACCAAACAACCCAGAACCACTAATCTCTGCAAACCATCACTAGCGCAACACAACTTGATGACTGATGATGAGACTAGTACCCATTTAAACTAGTCGCAATCTGCAGACTGGTACCATTTAAACCAGTCGATATCTGCAGACTAGTATCCATTTAAACTAGTCGGAATGTACAGACTTTACCGCAAGTGCGGGTCAAGGAAGTGAGGAAAGGGGGCCTGGATCCAGGCCGGGGAAAGGAAGAGAAAGAGGGACTGGGACCCATGCCAGGACAAGAGAAAAGGAATCCGGATGAGGCAATCAGAAGCCTTAGTGTGTATGGAATTAATGAGTGTGCTTGAGTGTGCTTATAGCAAATTGGGGTGTGCTTGTGGCTCGAACCCAAAAAAAATTGTATAACTATGACAATTATGTTTTTTTTTTTTTTTTTTTTTTTTTTTTTGTTAATTTAGATTTTGAAGAACAACAATTTGTTTACTACTACTTAAAGGAAACCACCTCTACGTGTTGAAAAGAACCTCTGTACCTCATAACCCGGCTTTCAAACATTGGAACATCTATTAAAATATGGATTACATCTCTCACTTGTTGTTTCTTGTTTCTTGGTAGGATCGTACTCTAGTTAATTACTGCAAAGAAACAGTAATTCACCTAATATTATGGGTTTCAACCGCCATTCAAACTTGTAGTTCAACGTATATTGTCTGCAAATGGGACACTATGTGTCACACAATGTCTCCGACATGACCAAAATCTTTGTCTCGATTTTGGGTAATTTTGCTGTGGGGGTCGTTGAAAAAAAGTTTATAAATATTAAAATAAATGCATAATCTATTTGTCTCTGAAAGATATGCCAACTACGAAAATATTAAATGGAGAGGAAAACACTAGAAAAATCCTCCTACAGAGACCGCCAACAACATTCTAAATATGTGAGAATATGTGTGTAAGCATATATATAAGTATTTATGTACACGAATCGCGGAATTTACTACTATACCTGTAATAAAAGAAACATGTGCTCAACCATATAAACATCACAGAACATCACGATGGATAAGAAACCATTGCATAACGTTTTCAGAACCTCCACAAAAATCTTGATTTAGAAAACACTGCTAGTCTATTAACACTATCATGTGCAGCACACAAACCAGGAGATGCATGTGGGAGAGGTGAACGATCAGGTCTAGGGCACTTAGAAACAGTTGGGCACAGAGCTTGATCAACCCTGACTAGTCTGCTACCGATTCTAAACAATCTAGACTTGCAGATGCTGACCCTGCAAGTAAAGAACTAACAGTGCAAATGTAGGTCTGCAAGGTACTACGCAAGAGCAAACCACTGGTGTGTCTCATTATACCACGCTACCAAGTCGGTGAACAACACAATGCTAGTTCTTAACTTTGGTTGATATCAGAGCCGGTAGAACTTTGCGAAGAGATGAGAGCCAGGTGCTTCTCCACGTCGATTCCCGTACCTGAAATCTGTTGACAAGTTGCACGCAGGGTGTGTTAACTGCCGAAGAGCAACCAGGACAAGATTCATCATGTTTTGAATCTTAGTGAAAGCCCCATGTGAGATAATTCACAGACAGTTGACGGGAATCACACGGTGCCGCATAGATGATAGATTTGTTGAATGAGTAGCAGTGGTGAGATTATACCTGCTGGTGAATGACGGCAAGAGCTGCATCACGATCTAGAATCCGGCTGACTTTGATGCGATGACCATTTAGGGGGACGAACAAAAGAATGTCACTACCGACAACTACGATTTGTCGTATGTTGTCGAATGTGAGAAATGACGAGCACCATCTTTCGCTCGGAACCCCCGGATACTTGACGAAGCAGACACGCTTTGGCGTTACGTAGAATAACCCAGGAATGATTCCAGACAACCTGCTCCAATTTCGGAAAACCACCCCACTTTAGACAATGTATGTAGGCATCACCTGCCGAAGGTGGCATTAAATGGTTATGTAGGGAAAACAATACCCTTCTACTATGATGGCTGAGCTATATTACCTGCATGAAGACGTTGCTAACGTCTTCTCTCTTCCAAGTTTGAGCTCGATCTGGAATAAATGCTATCTTTGAATTAGAACACTCTACTTTAGAAGTATATGACTCGTACTTCGACAGGATCATATCCCAA
The DNA here is from genome assembly GCF_059467195.1 of Physcomitrium patens. Classification (NCBI taxonomy): domain Eukaryota; kingdom Viridiplantae; phylum Streptophyta; class Bryopsida; order Funariales; family Funariaceae; genus Physcomitrium; species Physcomitrium patens. The sequence goes on along the minus strand of NC_143424.1, from coordinate 15,562,139 downwards.
GTATCGACAAAAAAATTGGAACTTTTCGACTATATTGTGATCGTACCTGACAGTAACACGTGGCAAGTTGACATTAAAACTTCTATGACCATGAAAGTTAAACAAAACGAACCTGCATGTATTTGGAATTAGCAGTTGAGCTATGAGACAGTACTAAATCTCTGGATTTACGATCACTGTAGCTCTTCAAGATTGAAAGATAATCAAGGACATGAAGCTGAGTGTCTGCTCTGGGCCCCGCCATAATGAAACCATTTGCAGCTTTACGGGATTTAGCTGGTGACTTCGCTGGGGATTTGGAGGGTGATTTTGTCTGGCTCAGGAGTCGGTAAACGTTATTGGTGCGTTGAGCCTCGGTATTGTTTCTTGGAGAAATAATCCTTCCGGGCTCTGATCTGCGCCGGTAAGTTTTCCATGCTTCTGAAAACACATCACGTAGTTTTTGAGGTTCCATTGAACGACAAGCCAAAATCTTGTGCAGTCGAGTGGATCCTTCCTTTGAGGAGAGAGGGGTTCTAAGTTGCACAGCACGGAAGTGTTTGTGAAGGGCGTCGTTAACCTTTCCAAGCTTCGGATACTGCACTTCGGTGATAGGTTCATGATCGTTATCGAGATTGAGTACCATCCCTTCCATGCACCACGACAGCGCTCATGGTAAGTTCTGCAAACGTAGGTGGTGAGCTGGCTGCCCATGCAGGATACCTCATTTTCGCTCTTAGAATCTGTAAACAGTTTACATAAACTCGGTCTAGCTTTCCTATACAAACCCCCAAGGTAAAATCAATGAGACTTACTCTTAAAAACTGCTCCATCAACTCAGGATACAGTGATAAACGCAAGACCTTCACCTCGTGGTCCAAAGCTTTAACCAACGGCAGCTGTGGCTCGATTGGGTAAGTTTCCTCATCACACTCTGCAACATCTTCCTTCAGAAGAAAGTATTTGAATTTACCCTGCACACAGGAAAATTAAAAATCAGACATTTGTACACGAACGAGTGGCTGGACTCATCTCAGTTTTGTCACTTGGCGAAGGAAACTCGCAGTAGAGCAATGCACAGCAGCATTAATTCTGAGATATTGGTTCAAGTAATGCTACATAATGATGTAGTATTGAATATTGTATCGAATGTCGAGGATCACACAAAATATCTGTAAAGAAATGGTTCTGGTTGCCTCACCTGTGTGCTTTCCAAAGCTGCAGTAATAAGCTCAGTGAGGGTCTGTTGCACTAAGTTCTCCAACTTTGAAAACCCGTTAAGGAATTCGGGATTTAAGCTACTACTCTGCCACTTCGTCATAAGAACGGATTTCAACTTCCGTTGTTCTTCGAGAACTGCACTGACGTTGTTCATCTGCACGCAGAGAAATTTTCTTTAGCTTCTTTGTAACTACTACGAGGTCTCTCAACGAAGAAAACAGGGTTTCATGAGACTTTTTCAGCCTTGATGACCACCAGATATTTTGATGTCCGATAACAGAAATAAATTAAAAATAAGTTCTGATCATCTAAATGAACCAAAGAGAATTTAAGCATATGGTTCTAGAGCAAGATAATGGGCATGAGGGTTATGAAAGGTTTCGCTCAAATTCACGAAGAAATAAGATAAGTCTTACCTGAATAGATACTGCTCTCGGCCAACCAAGAGAATTAGACACATGAGGACCGTTGCCGTGATCTTTACTGACGTCTATGAGTAGTCCTTGTAAACAGTGCTTTTCAACTGCGTCAACGTATGCATGAATGCATTTGCATAAAGCATCCACCATCATGTACATGTTTTCATTCTTGACTAAAAATGACGTTAGCCGCACTGCTACGTCATCAACCACTTGGCCAACCATCGTATACAAATCTGCTTCCAATAATACATTCAGAACGATAAATCTCTTTCTTAGAAATCATAATCATATATAATTCCTAAGTATCAAAGAAAGGTGATGCGTGGGAATAAATACATTCTCAGAAAGAAACTCTCGGAGAAGCATACCAATAACGGAGATGGAGATTAAGGGCTGAGTGCTCAGCGGTTCCCAAGATTCTCTGCAAACTGCTGAGTCCACCAAACTGCAAATTGCCATAGTAACCTATCAATTCTCAAAACGACGATAATTAGGACAGCCGCGAACTTGACAAAAGCGACACTCACATTTCTGGGTTATAGAACATTTCGGGTTGGTTGGAACTGTGCTTCAGGCTTCTATTCACGAAACTTGACAGAGATAGGGCAGGGTTCAGTATAGAAATAGCTAGATGCTGGTTGGAGAAGCAATTGGAAAAGATACGCTTGAGTACACTTACTGTGTCATGCGAGATGCAAGTGAGCCTATCCAATGCTCAAGGTGATTTGTGAAGAGGTCCTCTATGCCAAAATCCTGGGCTTTAAGTCCAAGTTTTTCAACATCCCCCCGGAGTAGAATAAACTCATTCAACAATTCCTGAACAAAAGAATGCGAGTACAGAGCCAGTTACACTAGGTTCATGAAAAATCCTGCTACAATTCTCTCAACACCACCATATGTAAACCGGACACGGCAACCACTATATTCCGAAAAGCTCTGCTCTAAACCACAATCAAACTGTCTTGCAGCTCCGTGCTACTGGTATATGTTGTAACTGAAAGATTGTAGCTCCTACCCAAACGCACAATACATACAGATACTCGGCGTCCAAATCATGCAGCGACGTCCATGCAACATTAAAGATTTAAAACAGTTGCTAGAAGCGCATCTGGCTTGGATGGATGATCAAAGTTTACCTCATGTTGTTTGAATAGGGTCCATGGAGAGCTCTCTTTCATATAAGAGGAGATGTAGTGACACACCTACACCTCAATACAGTCATTCGTTAAGTAGACATGCCTTTCGGTACTCCGTTTCCAGCTCTAATATCGATGCAGTCACTGCAGCCTAGAGTATCTATTGTAACTACTGTTCGATTAAAGGGAATGCTACAAAATTACATTAGTTAATGACGAGGACGAAGGAATTTGATTTGATTTGTTGGAGGGTGCATACCAATCTGTAGTAAACGGGAGCCGTAACTTGAGGTAAACTGAACCCATTTGGGAATGCTTTTGTGTATGTCGTAACCTGCTCTGCAAGATCAGAGCGAACCAGCTTCACTGCTTCCAACATCGATTCGGCAGTTAACTCTTCCAATTTTCTGCCATCCTTATTTATAAAGAAATGCTGATATACACGCCTTTCACAAGAATCCTGAATGGTCCCAAATGTACTGTAATTAACACTGTAATCCACTATTGCAGGTAGAATTCCTCACTTCAACGCATTCTCGTCAGGAAACACCACAAAAGTTTCATAAATAGAAACGAAAGATTGTGGACATGAACAACTTGAAGTTGTTACACGTGGAACTGTGTAATTGTTAACATGCAAGCTGAAAGTTTATCCAGATAATACCTGTATGAAGCTCTTGAGAGGTATGAAGATTTTCACAGGATCTGGATCCCATCTTAACACGAGCCCGAGTGGTTCTATGAGTTTTGAAATCACCTCCTTCGACCTACTTCCGGGAAATAAAGACTGAAACTGTTCAATAGCTTTGACGACTGGCTTCATAAGTGCTATCAAAACAAAGGTCCACAGAGAACAGGTCGTTAGTAAGACTATTCAGCTTGGAGTAACGTCAGATATTCCAAGTGGAGTTTGTCGGGACGAATTTGTCGGGACAAACTCCAACTCCGAGTCAAGTTTCAGAATGGGCGGCACTGAGTTTATACGCTACCTTCATTTTCAGCATGGAAGGACAAGCGCACTAAATTGTCATACGCAGTCTCTATATCCTCCACGGGAGACATCAACAAAAGCTTGTTTGAGGGTGCATCCCTGCACATGCGACCAGCTAGTATCAAGCACTTACCTCTTCATAAAACTAGAGAGAATATAAACATTCTTCCACAAGTAGAATCGCAACTTTTGTTTTAAATCGAGGAGTTGCATTGTACCTGTAGAATCGTTCACAGGAACACGTGAACTGAAGTTGCAAGGTGCTCATTTCTTGCTTTCCTCTCTCGTCTGCAAGCACGTAAGATGTTGCAGGGGTCTGCCCTTGAACACCGCCATGAGCAAGACCCTGTGATTCAATGTGATTGAATGAAATGATCACCTGCCCAAGGAAAATATCTCCACTCCAAGGCGCGACCTGAGACGATACACAAACACAGTCAGCCAATTTTCTTCGGTCATGTAGGAGTTCCTCTGTCTCAATTTTCTTTAGAGCCGCCAAGGATTCGCTGAAAGAGGTTGTGTTCGTTGAACACCACCACTCCGACACATGAACAGTAGAGAAATAATGGTCTCGCAAAAAGTTAGTTCATTGTTTAAACTTTACACATCTCCCACACATTATTTTCCAGGTGGCCACTGGAGAATACACCAACGACGGAATGGACTTGGTAGATGCCGTTGTTTCAACGTGCTTTTTGTCGCTTCCAAACTAATATGGAAGTACCTTCTTCCTCCTTGAGGTACTTTGCCTTTTGAAGATACCGCGGATGTTGGTCAATTTACTATTCTCTATGACAACCTCCGGTTGTGGCTGTGGTTTCGGCCGTGAAGCGAATTCTTCACTCCTAACTACCAAGTCAGACTTCTCCCAAACTTCGATCAAGATCCTCTCCTGCAAACTGTGAAGTCCTAAATCAGATCCTTCCGAATCAAGCTTGGTATCCACTATTGATCCTTGCAAAGTTCCAAAGAATAAAAATAATGACCAAAATCTGAACCCATGTGCGCAATCTCAGTCTTCTGTACCAAAACCCAAACCCCGTGTAGCATCACTTTTTAGAGCAGGCAAACAAACAAAATACTTGCACTCATAGCCAAGATTAGATAGAAGTAGAACCTGCAAATCGGAATCCAGGGCGACTGAGAATTCCACTCAGCATCCTCTACGCAGCTCACAACCTCACTGAAATAAGCCGGGGTCCTTTCAACGGTATCATCTTCAGTCTCCACCGGCGAGGGCATGGTCCCAAGTCTAGAAGGCAGAATTGTGACAGAGCAGTACACATGTCTCTCAACCACCTTCTTCTTAAGCATTGATGCAGCACATTTGGGAAAAGTCTCCAGCTTCAATCCTTCCCCCGAGAGAATCTTCACCTGGACACCGCCAGAGAAGGTGGGAAGGTTGCCGAAGAGGTCGACAAGGTTAGAGAGAATCTGTAGCTCTTTCATTTTCCAGCTCTGGTACACAACTGGATCACTGAATTGGGTCGGAGGAACGAGGGCAACTTTGTCTTTCATCAGGGTTTCCAACTTTAGCTGCAATTCTGTATCGCCAATCCGTGATCAAAGTTAGACAAGTTGAAGCAAAACAGCTATGATATATCTTTCTCCTGAGAGAATGCATTTGACATGTTACGACGTACCAGCTCTTCGGTATTGAGCCACTTTGAGAGCGCGGGATTCGGCTTTCGAGTACACGGAGGGCTGGATAGTGAAGACCTTCTTCACAACTTCTGCGGTTTGCATGCACTCCTCCAGAGCTTCCCCAGGCCCTCTTGGAGCAAAGACATAGCGCAGGACCACTTCACAGAACCGTGGATTTCTAGATTGCCGCTCCTCGAATACCTCTGGAGCAATGTCAGGAAGATCTAAAATCTGGCTTCGAATTAGACCGGTAAGCTCTGAAATTGGATAAACTTCAACGTTGTTCTGCGAAACTCTGTCCAGTTGCCTCACAGTTCCAGGTACAATAGTTACCTCCTTCATGCGGCCTGTTGCTGCATGCGCTAACTGTATGGTGGAGGTTGTAGGTTCCAGCTTGCCGTGTATGTCATGGAAAGCGGGGAGCTCTAGAGTCTCGAAGACGCTCACGGGTACGTTATCTGTATCAAACAAGTAAGATGAGGGAGTAGCGACGTCATGGTGGCCGGCCTCAGGATTACTTCCCACTAGCACTCGCTCTGCCTCCATTGCTGTGGCGTCAGTGAGAGACGCCATCATAGAGATAACACTCTGTTGAGCTGATACAACGGCGACGTAAGAGCTGTCTTCACATTGTAACAATGGATCCTCACAGTAGAACAGCGAAACCAGGATAAGAGTGAAACATGGAATGACGTAGATAAGTCTCGTGCACCACAAGACGCTACGATTCAACTCCTGTCTCTTATTAACACCTAGAGATCGTGAGCACATTCCAATAAGTCCATGTGAGAAATTAGGAGAAAAATAGAAGTCCTAGACCATGAGCGGAGGTTGGTATGATTAGTGAGAAATGAATTAACAAGGGCCCATTCTCCGTTTTAACTTCCATGGGACCTTCGCGAGCCCCAAGCTACCGCATCCCAGCTCTGTACAAATCTGAGTAGTAGTGCTTGGGTCCAGACTTGGAATAGTTGCCAGCACTACGAGGTAGATGAGGACAACCGGCATTCAACGCAATGCACAAAGATCGAGATAAAGGGAACAGGTCGCTTAGGGATTGCTACCGTTAGACGGACATTAAAAAAAATTGGGTGACCGAAACATAATGCAGTTGACTCATTCTAACACGTTCACCTTGTGATGTGTGAAACAAGTTTTCAAAGACAAATGCCGTGAGATCAGAAAGCTCCAGTGGGCAGAAGACAACTTAGACCTGCAAGGATAGATGATATTCACTGCATTGAAATCCACGCTGTCGCTAAGAGATCGGAAAGAAGAAGGCAACTCAAGGTAAGGAACGATTCTATGGCGCAATTGTGGCGTAAGAGGGTCAAAAGGAGCTCGTGGTGATGACAAATCTGGTTTTCCTACAGAATTATGATGATCCACAAACATCACAAATGCTCCAATACCGAACTCGCATTGACCAGAAAGTACACGAATCTCAGAACGACTCATTGAAAGGTGCAGTAATTTCGGGTAAGGCTTTCGAGAAAGCAGTAAACAGGTAAGAGAGGGAGGATGGTCAATGCTAGACCTAGATATTAGAAGAAAATTGCATTAACAAAGGACACTGAGAATTCCCCGACGCTTGAGAAATTGCAACATACCACGGCATTACTTGCGTGACCAATTCTTCACCCGTTCTAATGCGACGATCTCACGCTAGTTAAACTTGAAAATTCGACAGCCTTGTGGGCGACGCGGCATCACAGCCCTGCGTGAAATTGGTTTAAAAACATTCCACCGTGACACCCAGCAAAGTACGGCGCTGCCAAACATTGAAACAACGATGAGATTAAGCCACAGTGCAAGAAGTGAGGTCATCACTCAGCCAAGGACTCCCCTACCCTTGAAGCCCTCTGGAGTTTCAACAGACTACCTTTCCTTGATACTATCTGCAAGCAGACGCCATCCCCAACCGATCACTGCGACATCATGACAGGTTCATAACATCCATTTTTCTTACTAAGCACCCATCAAGCTCACAACCTGTGCTATCACTCCCCTTGACTAAAACGACAAGCATCCCAACCCAGTCAGCCTCCCTCCTGCCTCCGATTCTACATTCTAAGCTTCACAAAGCAAAGTAAAACAATGAACTCTTATAATGTATTCGATCACTTATCTCTTCCAGCTCTTGCGCATAGTAACTCACGACCATGTTCAGAAACTTAAAGTCCTCTATCAAAATCTTCTCTAGGGGGGCAAAAAAAATGGAAAGGAAAAAGACAGTAAATAAAATACTATATGAATGGGCGGCTCTCAGGTTAATCATAATGACTGGAAGTCCAAACGGCACCTTTAAAAAGCTCTACTTCACAAAAAGTTACAGGCGCGAAGCTCATTTACTGAACTCCATCAAGAGACGCACTTCCAGCAATTAAAAGAGGCGCCCAGTGTTTATTAGCCGCCGCAGGGCTTATTTACTTAGCTTCACCACCATTTTGTACACCAGTAGATTTATACAAAAGCCATGGACCTGAGCTCGGACAATAGCTAAAGTTAGTGGCGATGCGGGCGATTGTGGCGCAGCGGGTGAGTTTGGATGACTCAGGTGCCAGTGAGGAGGCGCAAGGATACGGAGCTAGAGAGGAGTTGTGTCAGAGCTGGTGACGGCTGGGTCAGGGCCACAGCCCAAACACTCTTTTATCAACAACTACAAGCCTCGCTGCTAGTCTGATGCAATCAGCCGACTTCTCTCCAAGGATTCAATCCCCCAGCGTGATCCACTGCCGGATGACTCCGTGCTCATAACCTGGAATAGATTAGGTCTCCTAGCCTGAGATTTCGAAACCAGTAGCCGCAGTGAAGCATTCATGGTCAAAGCTTCTGAAGTTTCACTCAGTTTTGGGTAAAATCGATACCCTGGTTCCTCAACTTGGGAGGAAATATGGCCCTCTAAGACATGGGTAAGTAACGGAAGCTGATGATTTGTGTAAATTTGTGTGTGTGTGTGTGTTCGATGAAGCGTGGTTTTTGTTAGAGCTGTCTTCACCGCGATTGTTTCTAAAGCTGTTCCTGCTGCAGGTTCCATGCACTAGATCTTCATGGAGTCACACCGGACCCAGCAGAGATCACCCATTCGTGTCCACAGTGAACAATCACACTACTTAACTGTGTCTGTAAAAGTTTTGGCGGAGTTCTTTTCAAACCACACATGAGGTGCTTTTAATTTATTGTTCAGTGGATTTCCATTGTTGTCCTTCTAGATGTTGTGAAGTTTTTAATAATTGGGTACGTAAATGCGATCGATGTGTGAGTAGCGAAGGATGGATGCTGAATGCTGTACAATGTACTTATAATATTTACTTCAGAAGATTTAGAGATTTGTTTTGGAGAGTTAAGTTCGTCTTTTCCTGTGTCAGTAATGTATTTCTAAAGATTTTTTTATGAAGAGGGCTCTCTTTTGTTGGAAGGTTCTCTGAATTGTTCTTCAATCCAATTTCCTACTTTGATTTCCCCTAATGAAATTTAAGTCATTCACTATTAGGTCAATTTATGGAAATCTAATTATTATTATTATTATTTCAATGCTCGACAATAAAAGTGTTAAAGCAATCAATGCTTTCCATAAAGGTGAGACTATGATGACCAACATTGAAGCCTACTTTGGGTTATTTTCCTTGTTTTGTTTTATTTTGTTTGTTTGTTTGTTTGTTTTTTAAAGTTGCAGTTCTAAAAAGCTGCTAAATTATGTTTTCGATTTCTTATTTTAATGTGTTGCTGAAACAATATATTAAATACATAATTAAGAAAATCTTCTAAAATAATGATCACAGCTATTTCATAAGCATTAGTTGGATGGAATTTACTAAATTGAAACTCTAAAATTAATCTATCTCAATGCAACTTTGAATAGAGATTTTTAAAAATTAAGTATTTTTAAATTGATTTGTTAAAGACTTTATATTTTTTCTTAATTTACATACAATATTTTTTCTAAGCATTTTTCTTAATATGTCTTACTGGTTTATCACATGTAATTATGATCATTCTTAATGGCATTCTTAATTCCATATCTATGTACAAAGACCAATTAGATTTTTTATTGAAGAATAACGATATAAATTTTTAAAAGGAAGGAAAAAACACTCAAAACAGAAATAAGGAAAAGAAAATAAAAATAACACACTTACTCATACACAAGCATTGGCCAAAATGTATACTTCGGTTTTAACTTTTGTAAACTAAAGTCTCAACAAGGGTTCATGTAAGATGTCCATGAAGCAAAAAAGCAACAACTAGAATTGACATGGAATCCACAAGAAATAACTCTAATACCTAAAATAGGAAATATTTCATAACTAAAAATTCTTGTAAACGTAAATAAAAAAATAATCCAGCTAATTAATTCACAAAAAAAAATTCCTGATAGTTCACATAAAATTGAGAACATTAATCACTATTGATAACCGAGCCAACGCCCTCCTGAAGCCTACGTAGAATATTTGAGCATCAGATACCCGGTTAATACCCGGAATAGGGTGTGCATCTTTTATGGGAAAGCCAAGTTCTCCACAGAGCAGCTGACGAGTTTTCTTTGAGGGGGGGGGCTCCACTTTCTGGTCAATCAAACCTCCACATCACCCCCATCTTTCCATCATCTTTAACCAGCGCGTCGGTTGCCGATTTCATTGCACAAAGCAGCGCCATCTTTCCACATCCCATCTTTCCATCCACCATCTTCAACAGCTCAAGGGAGTGTTTTTCTTTCTGGGCGCCTGCGTTGGACACCTTCACTTGCAGCTCGCCTTCACTTAGAAGCTAACACCGCCTCAAGCTGTAACGACGGTCTTTTTACTCTTCTTGAGGCAGAGTTGATCTTGGAGTTGATTGACAATGTTGCATGAAGTGGGATTTGCCATGAGGGAAATTAAGTGTTTCTGCTTTGCAGTGATCTGTCGTGGCAAATGCGTTTCGCCGGGTGCTTGCTATGGTGTTTAGTGGAAACTTGGCGGTTGCGTGATAGTTTTGTCCAGTTTGTTGCGGTTTCCTGACATGGGTAGAGGCGATTCGATGTCTGGAGTGGTGGTGGGTTCTCAGGAAGCGCAAGATGATGCGGCGCTTCTGTCCACTTTGGGCGTCACTGCTGCCAATCCCGATGACATCGAGCGCACGTTGCTAGCCCAGGTGGGTTTTGGTTTCAGAAGTATTTGGGCTTGGTTTTGATTTTTTTTGTTTGTTTGTTTTTTGTTTTTTGTTTTTGTTTTTGTTTTTTTGTTTTTTTTTTATGTGTGTGTGTGTGTAATTAGGTTTTTGGGTGAGTTCAGCAGGGAGATGTTGTGTTTCGAGGGCTTCAAACAAGAAGAGATTAGCAGAAGTGACATTTGTATTACTGAGTGTTGTGCGTGTCTTGGCGGAGGGGGGTTGTAGTTGAGCTGCGATGAATTTGGAATTGCTTGATTTGAAACTTGATTTGAAGGCATTCTAGGGTGTGTAGAGATGAGAATTTTGAAATGTGCATGTGTTTTATGTGGTGAAACAGGTGAAGGAAAAGGCTCGTGAGAGCCAGAAAAATTTCGTGAATCTCGATGAAGAGGGGGAAGCAGAGGAACAGGATGACTATGGCGAAGATTCCCATACAGTTCTCCGACACCGCTTGCAGAAGCAGTTGGTGGCATTGGATCGGGAGATTGAGGCTGTTGCCGATGGAGCACAGGCCTTTCAAACCACAGTGGATGAGGCAGCAGCCGAGACCTCCGGAATTGATAGAGATGAGGAGCAGATGTTGGAAGAGAAGGAAGATGAAAATTCTGGTGGTGCCGTCCTAAGAGGCGCCGCTCTGCACCATGCTCTAGCTAAGGATCGGCTGAAGAGTTTGCTGAAGAAGAAAAAAGATATTAGAGCCCAGCTTAGAGCTTTGAGCAAACAGGAACAGGAGGATGCAGATGTCATACGAACCCTCGTTAAAGACACATCTCTGGTTGTGAATGCGAAAGGAAAGGGGAAGAAGAAAGTGGATATGGAGGCGGCTCCATCACCGAACCCTGTGAAGAAGGCGGTTTCCTTCATTGAGGACGATGACTTTGGTGCGGCGTTGGATGCTGCATCAGGATTGATGGAAACTGTAAGCATTTTAACGGTTTGAAAATGGAAGAAGAGGTTTAACTCAGGTGAATTGAATCTAATTCTGTCAGACAGCATTTGAGGCTTGAACATTGCGCATGTATTTCACCGTCACAAACTTCTCAATGATGATATTGGCTTCGCTTGTGTCAATCATTCTGTAAAGTTTAAGAATGAGTTAGCATCATATCTTGTATGGCAGGAACGTGACAGGCTGATCCGCACAGGTATGCTCACACCATTCGATAAGGTGAAAGGTTTTGAGCGCAAGGTCCACAGAGTTCCGAAGGCTGAAAGTGAAGATGAGCTTCGCGCTAGACAAGCTGCCGCTAACTTGGCGTCATCCCTGGCTGCCTCTGCTATGTTCAGGCCTACGAGCAGATTGCTAGATGCTTCTGAACTTCCAAGTCAGGAGCCTCCAATGCGAGAATTTCGACGGTTGCGAACACCTTTGAAAACAGTCCGTCCAGAATCTGAGGAATGTCAACGTCAAGCTAAAAAGAAAAGCGACAAGAGACCGAAGCGGCCACAAGTTGATAAGAAGTGGAGAAAGAGGCCCGACGAGAGTGACGAAGATTTCGTGGTGGATGAAGAGGATGGTAAGCTCGTAGCTTTGTGATTATTGCATTTAGCATTTAGCTAAGTGGATGTCTTGGATCGGTTGGAGGGTTGGAGAAACTCTTGCTGGTGTTCTTGACTTGAATTATGTTCGCATGTGAAGAGAGCTGGAGTGAAGGTGAAGAAGGTCGTCCAAAAAAACGCTCCAGGCGAAGCAAAGCTATGCCGAAGCAAGACCCTGAGGATGAAGCCTCAGCTGAAGAGGAGGGCCTAAATGAAGACGATGTGGTACTCGATGGTGGGCTGAGGATACCTGCTAAAATTTATAATAAGCTCTTCGACTATCAAAAGACTGGAGTGAAATGGCTGTGGGAGCTGCATTGCCAAAAAGCAGGAGGTATTATCGGGGATGAAATGGGCTTGGGAAAAACTATTCAAGTCTTGGTATTTCTAGCAGGTTTACATAATAGTGGAATGTATACCCCTAGCATTGTCGTTTGTCCTGTGACGCTCCTCCGCCAGTGGAAGCGAGAAGCAAAGAAGTGGTATCCTGCTTTCAACGTTGAGATTCTCCACGATTCCGCTGTTGCATCGCAGAAAAGCAGCAATAAGAAGAAACGCAAGCCTAAGCGAGGTTCTGACGAGGAGTTTGATGAGGAAGAATCTGATTACAGCGAAAACGAACAGGAGAAGCCTGTGAAAGTGAAGAAGGATAGGTGGGATGGTATGATCGACAGGGTGGTCGATTCTTCAGATGGCATTATTCTGACGACATATGAACAACTGCGCATCGTCAGGGATAAGTTATTGGACATCAATTGGGGCTATGCCATCCTGGATGAGGGGCATCGCATAAGAAATCCTGATGCAGGGACCACTTTGATATGCAAGCAGTTGCAAACAGTTCATCGAATCATCATGACGGGCGCTCCTATACAGAATAGACTTACGGAATTGTGGTCTCTCTTTGACTTTGTGTTTCCGGGGAAGCTTGGGGTTTTGCCAGTATTCCAGGCCCAGTTCTCGTTACCTATAGCAATTGGTGGCTATTCCAATGCCACTCCACTTCAGGTGTCAACTGCTTATCGATGTGCTGTTGTTCTTCGTGATTTGATAATGCCATATTTACTGCGGCGGATGAAGTCAGATGTTGATGCTCATCTTCCAAAGAAGACTGAGCATGTTTTGTTCTGTAGTTTAACAAAGGACCAGCGGTCAGCCTATCGTGCATTTCTTGCCAGTTCTGAGGTGGAGCAGATATTTGATGGCAATCGGAATTCTCTTTTTGGAATCGATATCTTGAGGAAGATTTGTAATCACCCCGATCTCTTGGAGAGGGAACACAGTGCCGGGCATCCTGATTATGGAAACATTGAGCGCAGTGGAAAGCTGAAAGTACTTGCGCAAGTCTTGGAGTTATGGAAAACTCAAGGCCATAGAGTGCTTCTCTTTACGCAAACACAGCAAATGCTGGATATTGTCGAGAACTACGTTACTTCGAAGGGGTACGTATATCGTAGAATGGACGGGAATACCCCAGTCAAGCAGCGAATGCAATTGATAGATGAGTTCAATGAAGGTGATCATGTATTTATCTTTATACTGACCACCAAGGTGGGAGGCCTTGGAACAAACTTAATTGGAGCCAATCGTGTGGTTATCTTTGATCCCGATTGGAACCCTTCGACAGATATGCAGGTATATGTTCTTGATCTTCTCGGGTATTGATGTTTTTGATGCAACGACTGTGGCAGCTATGCTTTCCTGATTGGGGATTATCCAATACAAGATATAAGACTCACAGGATACCATTAAATTGTTGCACAACATTGATTGTTCTTGACAAATCGACGCATGAATTTGCAAGCAGTTGATTTGATAAGTGTTGTGCAGGCCCGGGAACGCGCTTGGCGTATAGGACAAAAGAAGGAAGTAGTTATTTACCGGCTGATTACTCGGGGGACTATTGAAGAGAAAGTCTACCACCGGCAGATTTACAAGCATTTTCTAACGAATAAGATTCTCCGTGACCCACAACAGCGCCGCTTTTTTAAGGCGAGGGACATGCGAGATCTCTTCACACTGCAAGAAGAGAATGCTGCAACAGAAACTTCTACTCTCTTTGCAGAAGTTGGTGGTAGCATCCAGCTGGAGGATGAAGAGAGTGAGAACGTGGGCAAAGATGTGCAAGACTCAGGAAGTAATAGAAGGCAGAGAGGGACGAAAAAGGACTCACAAGAGGAGGCGTTGAATAAGCACAGACCGGAACAGGATAACAGTCATAACTCAGAAGATGGAGAACCACAAGAAGAGGAGTCGAGAATATTGAAAAACCTTTTTGATGCGAATGGCATTCATGTAAGTATGCCTCAAAGCTCTTTCATCATGATTTTGATTTTTACCATACAATGAGTGGTTAGTCATTGGAGATGGTCGGATCATAAGTAGATTCCGAATGTCTGCTGACTAGATACGCACTGATTCTCTTATCATGTTATTTCTGCTACATCCGTACGTGAAACAGTCAGCTATGGATCATGATGCAATACTTGGAATACACGAATCTGAGAGGGTCATGATTGATCACGAAGCAAGCCGAGTTGCTGAGCGAGCAGCGCTTGCATTACAGCAATCACGGAGGTTGCGTAGTGCGGACAATGTTTCCGTGCCTACATGGACTGGCCGTTCAGGGGTCGCTGGTGCTCCTGCCACTGTGCGACAAAGGTTTGGTTCTACTGCGAATGCACGCTTGGTTGCATCTTCATCACAAGGTCAAACAAGATCCGAGGAAAGTGGTAATCAGCCTGCAATTGGGATTTCTGCGGGTTCTTCTGCTGGCAGGGCTTTCACCTCTGCTGACCTACTTGCCAGAGTTCGAGAAAGAAAACTCGATACTCCAGGTGAGTCATCCACCTTGCAAGATTTTTTTCTTTCAACCATTTCTATGTTTCAGAACGAAGTATGACGTTATGTTAAAAGATTAACTAACATAATTCTCTATGTAAATTCCAGGTACAAGTGGGAGCGTACCCAATGCAAGTCCTAGTACTAGACCTACTACAAGTAGACCACCTTCTGGTCCAGGAAGAAATGGAGAAATACCAGTACAACCAGAAGTTCTTATTCGACAGTTGTGCACTTTTATTCAAAGGGAAGGTGGGAGTGTGGCATCTTCCCACGTCGTTAACCAGTTTAGAGACCGTATTTCGAGTCGTGATGTGCCCCTGTTTCGGCAGCTTTTAAAACAGATAGCAGTTCTGCAGAAAGGATCGCTGGAGTCAAAGTGGGTTTTGAAACCAGAATACCAAGAACGTTGAGAACCTTTTGCCACATTACTTCATCTCTTCGCGTGGTTGTCTATTTGTTCCCTATCCGTTTTACCATGTGATGTTTGTACTCTTAAACACACCCCTATTATCTGCACCTTAACTTCACTCACTGCAAGTCTGAGCAGTACGATTAATCCTCACCAAGTAGTAAATTTCCAAATTTGTGTCAGGATATGTTAATATTACTTTACAGTAATAATCATGTTCATATTATAATAATTCTTGTCTACATTGAGAAAAACTTTTCCACGATTAGATTTTTCAGACAATATGGTGAAATCGTAACCAACTAACTTTTTGATGCTTTTTTGTAAATTTGGATAATACTTACCATCTTTTGGTTATTTAGGATCATTCCAAACCAACTTCCTTTTGAAAAGTACTATTCCACCTCTAAATCAACATTGATAGGTGTTTCCTTTCTACCCTGTGTTTAATGTCCATGGATGAACATTCATATGCTCAAACTGCATCATGCGCACTTTTGCTGACAAAAACGAAGTCAGGAGAATCCGAACAACAGTGAAAGGACTGGTGCCACCATAGCAGTAACACTTTCTGTTGAATTATCGGGGATAATTGTTGCATTTCTCAAGCACATGAGACCAAAAAGTGTGAGAAAACTCTACGAAAATGTCACACTACCTCAGACACTGCAAGTAACCACTGTTAGTCATAATTAATGTTTTGCCAACCTCACTGCTGCAACGATGTTTCCCGATCTGACCCCAATCAAGCAGGAGTTTTGGTGCTGCGGAATCAACCAGCGTCAAGTCTACAAATCTGACCCACTTCTTACCTGTAAAAATGTTGGCTATGAAAAGATGAGCGAAAAAGATAAAAAAGATTGTTCTACACTCGCATTAAATACCTGGAGATCTACGCCTTGTCATTGGCAAAATCGACGTCCCGCACTTCAACTTTTATAAAAACTGACTAATAAATTACAATTCCTGCACGCTGCGGGGAGCTCGTCGTCGGAGCTGTCAGTAAGCTCTAGCTGGGGTTGATCGAATTAACCCACAAACAATCAAGAGCTGGCTGCTTGACCAGAAGAAAGTTCATGCTTCTGGTGAGCGAGCCATCGTTAGCACTGCCGCTCAGATCTCACCGCAAACGTGAAGCAGGATGGATGAATGCAGAGTTGTGCCTGAGGCCGAGGTTCTTCATATCGATAATGGCTATATCATGCACTAGGTTGGACACCCTGACTGGTGATTCCTCTCTTCAACAAAGCCCATGGCTTCAGTAGCCAAGTACTCCTCGTCCCTGAACCTCGACAGGAACTGTACCAATCTGTAAACATCTGCAAAGTTGGAAACGGCGCCGAGAGAAGCTCGCACCGCCATGAACCCCCAATTCTCATCAATGATTCTGATATCATGCGACATCTCGTGCGGTGAGCCGCCCAACAGGTTCGACAAACCGGGGTTGTTGAAGTTGCCGACTGAAAGCTTGAAGTTGGACCTCGCAGCGAGCTTCCGAACGATGTCGGGTGGAAGAATGGTTCCTGAGAAATCGACTACGTTGAAGGAAACGATGCTGCCTCGGTCCTTCGTGGCGTGCGAGCCGTAAACTCGTATGAGATAGCGGGAGTCGTCGTCCTTGTGCCTCAGGGTGCGTAACCGCTGCACTAGCCATTGCACCAACGCGCGCACTCGTTTTTGGATGGCGGGTAATCCGATGCGGTCGAGCTGAATCAATCCCAAGTTCAACGCCGCAAACTGGAGGAGATTCATGGTGTTGTCGGCCGGGCACATGATGTGGCAAACTTCGCCTTCGTCTGCTGGCTTGTTGCGTAAGAAGTGCACCGCCCCTGAGGGGAAGGCCTGCACGCAAAACGACTCCCTCCGGACAAGAAGGAAGCCGAATCCGGAAGGGTAGCCTATCATGTGATGGAAAGACCCCACAACGAAATCTGGCTGATGGATCTCCAGGTCTATTGTGCCTGAGGGGAGAAGTGTGGTGGCGTCTATGCACACGTTCCATCCGTTCTGTTGAGCCTCCACAACCCAGCTGAGAGAGTGCTTCATCCCCGATAGATTCGATTGAGCAGGGTAGATGAAGAGCCCCCCGTTGCTGATGTTACGCCCTGCCTGACGCCGCAAGAGTTTGTGAAGGTCGTGGCTGTGAAAGCTGAGCTCCTTCTCCGTTACTGGCGCTAGAAACGGCCTTCCTCCCGCCCTGTAAGCTGATTTTATTACCTAAATTGGATTCCGTAACGTTCAAAGTAAGTGCCATGATTCTTATCGTTTAGCCTTTTCTGTTTCTTTTTTTTTTGTACTCACGACAAGCTACATAAGTTATAAGGACAAATTAGGGAAGGAAGTTTCTTTTACCCGACGAACAGCAGCGTGATTGTCTTGACACACAAGAAGAGGGCTACCTCTCTGGAAAGGATAAGACGCCGCAATTACTCGAAAGCTCTCTTGAAATCCAGCCGTAAAGATGATGGAGTAATGAGCTGAAGTTGTATTGAGCATCCTCAGCAACCGGTGTTGCGTGGCGGAAACGTGCATGAAGAGAGGGTTGTCTGAAGATGACGAGACAGACGCAGAGCCTAGACAAGGCCCTTCTTCCAGCAATGTTTTCATATGCTCTTCCACCTAACGAATAAAACAGAGAAATTGTGTGATCAATCAACACCACCGGAAGATTTTCAAGCAAAATAGGTCGCAGAGAGGTGATACGAGATTGAAGTGAAATCCCCACCTGAAAATTGGAGTACAGGGAGAAGCTCGCGTAATCGAGGTAGACTTGTTTTTGAAGGTCGAGCTTGGGGTACTGGTCCCGGCGCACATTGTCAACCAGCAGATGATTGAAATAATCTTCAAACTCTTCCAAGAAATCTTCCTCGGCGTCGTCATACGGAGGCAACACCGGCGGCCCGCTGTCAATCTCTTCCTCCGGCACTGAGGAGGATGTCCAGCTCCTCGTCGTTCCTCGCTCCAGTCCATCTGCCGCCCAGCTTTGCTTGGAGTGCGTATCCAAGCTCGTCCTTCTGCTCTCGACCATGTCTCTCTTGTACTCCCAACTCCCCCTCCGACTGACGGGAGTATCGTTGAAACTATCTACATCTTGGGAGCTCCACGACTTCTTGCTCGCTATGTTCGAGCCTTGCCTCCCGCTCTCAGGCTGCCTCCTCAAATCATACAACGGAGAGGTCTTTTTTGGATTCCGACTATCAGTGATTGGAGATAAGTCGTCATCGCTCAAAAAGCTCTCACTAGCTCCTCTGCCGAGATGGACTTCGCGCGGAGGCATAATGGGAAACAAACTCTCTGCGAAGGACACATTCTTCTCGGTGTCGATGTCGTAAGCCGCGTACCAGGGCGCTACAACGGGGATAGAATCAGGGCTCACTGCTTGTTTGTCGGATGGCAGTGGGTCGGGCTTGCGAGCTCTTAGCGATCGCGGAGGCGATTGAATTGGAGCTTTTCCATAGCCAGGGACATAGTGGCTGTTTTGATGCATAACTTCTTCATGAGTGTCGTGATCTCTCTGTCAAGTTCAGCAGACGGAAGGGTCAGAATTCATGTGCTAACTTCATCCCTCTCTCAGTTCTCTACAAAATTCCAAACATAATGATGATACTTGTTTTTCCGCACTTTTATGAACTTGCAATTAACCCCGGTAGCCTTAATTCCGTGTTTCTATGATCCTACGCTTTACCAGCAGTAAGGACAGGTCCATGCCTGAGGCGAGGCATGTCTTGAGCCTCGATCCTTAGACCGAAATTTCGAGAACTTGGAAAACATCGTGCTCATCTTTCTAAATCACTCCAGCCCTGTTTCCCTTACATCCAAGCCTGTTCTTGAGCGCATAAGTTTTTTTCTTTTTCTTTTTCCGAAACTGCTCTTCCGAAAGTAGCAAGGTCGCTGAATTCCCTGGTTTCTTAAAGATATTCCCTAAACCGATCACTTATATGTGGCTTGCAAATCAGCCGTGTAATAGCTCCGCTTTTCACCTCGCAATGAGTTCAATTTCTCGAACAAGACAGCTAAAACTTTCACTTGCGCCAAAGGGTTGATGATTGTATCCAAATTTTGTCCATATATCCCGGAATATAGACTCTATAACCCAAAACAGGACAAGTGGGTATAATACCAACAAAACACCTCAAAGCCTTTATCTCCTCGTCAACAACTAACAGAAATAGAAACACCTCCCGACATCAAAAGTCCGACGAGCAACACCGGAACCCTCTAACTTGGGAGCGCTACAGCAGGAGCCGTGTCACCGATACCCAATACACGGTCTGAAAGGGTTGGTAACCCAACAATTCCGTAATCAAAGCTGCAGCGTAGGTGGAAAACTCAGTGCGAACGCTGCAACGTCCGGCGGTCGGTGGCAGAATCTACAGCCGTGTGAAACCAGCCTGCCAGGTGAAACAGTCCTCGCAGCTTCCGACCACACAAACCCCCAGGAAACCACTGAACAATCAAAAGTCCCACTGTCAAGTCCCTTAGTCTCTCTGGGTTCCTCTAATCACTAGTCTGTCATGGAGAAGAACAGCTGTAAACAAGCTTCTTTCGACAGTGAAGTTCTTAACCTGGTAGCGTGTAGTGATTTGGGCATTCAGAAAATTCCAGAACCCGTATCAGTGACGTTTATTTCGTGTGTTCCACAGTTTGTATGACAACAGTCTGAAGGGATCCGGTGTGTGTGAGAGAGATCGAATGCTGAGACCCAAGTGCTGAAAATCGCCGCCGTAAACTCGGAGGCTATTGTAAGAAGTTTTCGCAATTTTTATATCGAAACTTGAAAGCTACTCAACATCAAAGGCCCACGCAGTGAAGGCAAGGAAGGAGTAGCCCAAGTTCGCAATCCCAGCTGCTCCGAAGGATACAGCACGTTAAACTTCACGTATTTGTTTACTGTATCCCCACTCTCCTAGCTTGACGTCAGAAACCGAAACAATCTGGTGTGAACAATCCAGATTTAGAAGAGAAAAGGAGTAAAGGACAAAAAATAAAATAACCTAAAAATACAAAAATCTACGGATGACTTTCGCTGGAAAAACATCAACCAACGCTGTCGTCTCCTCGACGTCCACGTTTTGCTACCCCACTGCTGATGAGCGATGGGCCACCGTACACATCAACAAAAATGGGGAACAACAGGGTGATGGAGGGTTTTTTGCAAGCTCACGCCGTGTCGCCTTAGGAAAGCGGATTGCGACTCGCATGCACCAAATCTTGGCACTTCTCAGGTCGAACGTTACTGAGATCCTGGCTGCAAATACATGTGACACAGGAATCCCGGAGAACCAGCAATCCAACACATCCATGGAACAAATGGCATGACATGGGCAGGTCCTTGTGTTCAAGCCGAACTGGCGCTGCATGAAGGATCTCGTCCCTCATTATTGGCCTCGTCATCCATTTATCTCCTCCTCATGATTCTCTTTCTTTATTCCGACAACGTCGTACTCTAACGAGATTCCGCAACAGTTGTTTCACACCCGTATCCACAAACACACACATTTAAGTGATAAATTTTTCATTATTGGCATTAATGTAATTGAACGATACTCTGCAAATACTCGACCCCACGAATACCATACGTTTGGGTTTGCTATGAAGTTTGCTGATAACAGAACTTGGAGTGCGGAGTCAAATTAGGGCTACGCATCCCGGAGAATTAGATTTTGAGGGAGCAGCACTTTACAATTGGGAGTGTGAGTTTCAAAGACATGATATCATGTTAACATCAGAGAGGAATTTCTGTGCATAAAATCATTGAGTTGGAGTGCACAATCATGCTGCTAAGCTAGAAAACTGCTCTGGGGGCTCTTAGCAAAGAATATAGTATTGTGGCTTGCCTTAGAAAATGTACATGAATGCCTGAAAGCCGCTTTGCAATAATACACTTATGGCTGAAAATGTACATGAATGCCTGCAAGCTGCTTGAATTGATACATTTATGGCAGAATTTTTTTGATTGAAACAAGCCACCAGGATATCATTAGGAGAATTTAATCTTTACAAAAGGTAGTGAGGTACAACTAGAGGTGTTCAAGCCTTGTGCACCTTGAAGGTATGTGAAGAGAAACTTGATCTAATTGTTGATATCAAGCTACACATTGTGGATGCTAAGAGTTCTGCTTCTAGAATCTGATGTTATTTGATGAGAGTGGATTCAAGTTGATATGTAAAATAACTATTAGTGCGTCTAGTTTTATTGCATGCACATGTGAGAAAGTGGTCTGACATTTTGCTTTGCAAATGATCCACGCATAAAGACAAGGTTTGTAGTGCATAAGATTATTGCATAAAGACAAGGTTTGTAGTGCATAAGATTATTGCATAAAGACAAGGTTTGTAGTGCACAAGATTATTACACGTAAGAGTACTCTTTATTTTTGTTTTTGTTTTAAATGAAAAGAACACACAATGTCCAAAGCATATTTTGAGTAAGCTTATTGAGTATTGCCCATTTTAATGGTAAATTGTGGAGTGTACATGCATAGGGTGTTGATAATACCACCACAATTTTTACTATTGCCACAATTTATTTTAAAATTTTATTTTTCATTAAAATTTAATTAAATTTCTTCAAATTTTTTTAGAAATAAAAAATAAAAAAATTATGAGAAATATGAAAAAATATTTATTGGAATAAATTAAAGAAAGAAAGAAAAATAAAAATAAAAACTAAAAAACTATGGATAGGGAGTTGTAGTGGCAATAGCAACAACTATGGTGGCATTAGCAATACCTGTGTATGTATGTGTTTCTATATATATACATGTGTGTGTATATCTTTTTTGTAATTTCTTTAGTTTTTTTTTTGCCTTGACTTTGTTTTTGGTATATATATACCAAATTTTCTAAATTTTAAAAGTATCCTTATAATATCAACAATTGATTTTTCTATAAACATAGTAATTTTTTTGCAATATTTCATCATTTATTCTTTTGATAAACAACACCTCCACAAAAAGAAACAAAAAAGAAAAATATATATATATATATATATATATATATATATATAGTTTTATCTTTTGATAGTGATTCTAATCTTTATTTTCTATCATCAATATTGTAAACACAATTATATTTTTGTTTTCTGGTGTTTTGACAACCACTTATATAAAAATATTTTAAATGCACTTTCTATTATTTATGTAAAAATAATATTAACAAAAATGTAATTTAACTTTTTAACAAGTTAATAGATTTAAAAAGTATATATAAACCAAATAAGAAATAATGGACATTTATTCTGTGAAAAAAAATAAATGTAAGCATGTTAGATTTATAAACCTAATTCAAATTAGCTGAAGCTGTAATATATAAAATTAAATATATAATATATATTTTAATTTTAAAAATGCTAAGTGGCTAGAAATATTATACACATATTTTTTTAATATATCACATAGCTAGATATACAAATTATAGAAACTAATAATAATAAAATAAAGATGTAAATATTTATTAACACATCATTCAGCAAGAAAAAATATTTAACAAATACATTTTTTTAATATAATTTACAACAAGCACTAAACACATATTTCAGGCTTATAAGAGTTAAAGTTTTTGAAATTAATTAATTCTTAAAAAGAAATTTTCTATACAACATTACAAAAATCTCAAAATGGAATTAATTTTTTTACCTGAATGTATTTTATTATAAACCACTTCTAAAAGTATTACAAAATCAATAATTCCTTGCAATATACATTTTAAAACTCTGTATATCTATATATATATATATATACATAATGATCTGTCACAGTAGAATTTGTGTATGTTTTAAATATTAAATTATCATAAAATACTGTTAATTTTTGACACAACACATACTTTTAACATTCTGTTTTTTTCCTAAATTTTGAGGATTCTTTTAGTTCACAATATATTTTCAGTTATCATCTTTTTCAAATGTATTAGAATGTGTTGCGTTTCCTAAATTCTATTCTATTTTACAGTTGTTATCAGTTTGCACTTTTTATTTTTTCTAATTTTTTCAACACTTTGAATGATAAATAGTTGTGAGAAGAGGGAGTATCACTGTCAAATTACATATTTAGTGATACTCTAGTTTCCTTAGAAAAATGGCAATTTATGCATTGTAAATGTTAGATACAAGGATCATGTATGCACAATGTTTATCAATGCTTCAGAAAAATATAATAAATATAATACAAGTTAACCTTTAGAAGAAACAGTTATAAAGTTATTAGCATCTAAATATTGTGCAATGTGATCACATTATTGTGTGTAAGAATATTAATTTTATAAACTAATTGCTACATAGGTACCATTTAAAGATGGTGATGTTGATTTTCAGTTTTTCTTCTTTCTACTGTTAATGAATATAGATGGGTTCTTATTAACAACTTGCATTATAAAATTATTATAGCCAACCATAGTTCAATGAAAGGATCTATGAATAAGCAAAGGGCATTCAACATTATCAAAAGCTTGAAATTACTCAAACAATTTATGTCACACTGTATCAAAACAAAATTATTCTGATCAAACATTAAAAGTTACTATTGTATTCAATTATTTGAAGGTTTCCACTTGTCTTCAAATTTTTATATCTAAATACTTTAAAGCTTAATTCTTGGCAAAGTTTAGAGTCCTTATTAGTTACAACTCTAATCAAACAATGTTATTTTGTATAGAAGCTTAGTCATACTTTTAAATATAAAATACAAAATAGACTTTCAATGAATTTTTTTAAACATCTACAATATTTTAATATAATAATAAAAATAATAATAAATATTTAAATTGGTGAGTAATATTAATTCAAAGGAGAAAAAAGGACAACCAAGCTTTTGGTTGTGTTTGGCTCACATGTGTACTTCAAGTTGAGTAACTCCTTAAAAATCTTTCCAAAAATGAACCCACATATAAATAGTTATACACATAATATCAAAAAAAAGGTTACACATTTAACAAATCTGAAGATTGATAAGGGATTTTTCCTTCTTTTTTTTTCTTTTTTTTTTATTGAAACATCAAGGAAGTTAACCTCTTGAGCCGTAGGTTTCCATCAAGTATAAGAGAGATTTTATTGCAAGGGATTGAATCCATAACCACTACAAAGGGTTTTAAGAAAGAGCTTTGCACCAAAACCATGATTTTACTTTTTCGATCAGGAATGCTGGAGCCCCGTCGTTGGTCTTGGCACAGCCACGAGTGGTGTGGTGCAAGAGCCGCCATAGCTGCAAGAATTCTGATCACAACACGGCAGCACCCGCAAATCCAAGGCAGCTTGCTGGGCTTCGCCTACGTCGCCGCGCTTGGAAGTCCTAAAGGCGATGAAGATAAGAACCGGAGGAAATCCGGGCATAAACATAACCACGGTGTCAATCTCGGCCCATCCTGGAGTTCCTCAATAGAGAACCGCGATGCCAACACATTAGCGTGGCCGGGTATTTCACTGTCGACCCGGGTACGTGGCAATTTTACTGTATATGTCCATTGAAAGCTTTGATGACAGCTTCGTGAGGTTTCATTATTTTGGGTTTTAAGAAAGAGTTTTGCACCAAAACCTAAGGGATTGAATCCATAACCACTACACTTGCTTTGGGTACCTTATGCTGTCATTTGGTAGTTTAGGGTCATCTCGAACCAAGATTTCACTACTTTACTCTCAGGCAGGTTTAATATAGGGCTTAGGCTACAAGCACACATCAAATTGCTGTATACATCGTGGCCGGGTATTTCACATAATGTGTTGGCATCGCGGTTCTCTATTGAGGAACTCCAGGATGGGCCGAGATTGACACCGTGGTTATGTTTATGCCCGGATTTCCTCCGGTTCTTATCTTCATCGCCTTTAGGACTTCCAAGCGCGGCGACGTAGGCGAAGCCCAGCAAGCTGCCTTGGATTTGCGGGTGCTGCCGTGTTGTGATCAGAATTCTTGCAGCTATGGCGGCTCTTGCACCACACCACTCGTGGCTGTGCCAAGACCAACGACGGGGCTCCAGCATTCCTGATCGAAAGCCCAATTCGTCGATGATATGTGAAGTTTCATCTTCAGAGCGGCGTCGGGTGGGCTTCAACAGGGGAACACTGGTAGCGAGCAGTCGGAGTCTCCGGAGGAGATCGAATTCTCATTCCGTGGTCGCTCTTGCTGCATCCGGTTTGCTTCTACTCTCCTGATATAATGTCATGGTTCATTTCATTTTTGAGAGACGGAGAATGTGGAAGTTGGGTTCTGGTTGAGGTGGAGGAATTGGGCCTGTCTACATTGAATTTAGCTGCCAATTTTTAACTTCGAAATTTTTCTAGTCTGCATTTAGTGTAGTGCAGATACTTGCTTTCTGACTTCTTTCGGATCGGGTATTTGTTCGGGCCTCTGGTAGCGTGGTTCCGGTTTCTACTAGGGAACGGTAGCCTGATGGTCATGGTTCAGTTTGGATACCATGTGCTTAATGTGGATGGGATATCTCACTATGTCAGCATCATTGGAATGGGTTTTGATTGAGACCCCTTAGTTCAAGTAAAGTGTATGGCTCGCGAATCTATAAGTATTGTCACAGCAGGAATAGGTATGACTGAAACTTCAAACTGTTTGGTAGCTGTTTCATCTCTATGGCGTCAGTTGTTCTGCTCCCGAGGTTCACAAGTGGCAGGCTTATTACGTGATCGGGACATGAATTTCATATGATGTATCTATAAAGTAGGTCTACTTCATTTGTTGGGATCGACACAATGCAATTATTCTCAAGTGTGAAGAAACCTGTGGTAAGGTAGGAAGCAATGGAGAGATGTCTGAATTGGACACGGTGCTTGCGGAGTTCATGAAGCATGTGGATTCTACTCAACAAATGTGGCCATTGGAGGGACGTAAACCCACAGCTCTCATGCCCCCGACCACTGTTGTTAGAGTTCAGGTGAGACTTAAATTTATATTCTTGTGATTGAATTAGGTATTGCTGTATATAGAGCGCAATCTGCAGGATCAGAGAAATGTGCAACTCTTGCACGTTTATTTCTGGGGTTGTAACAATCGTTCACTAGTGAAAAGGTTAACACTGCACTTAGTGTCAGTCATCGTCGATTCTTTTGATGTCATAGAACTGGAAAAGTGAACTTGTACATGTACAATTGCAGCATGCTAAACAATTTGTCGAAATAGTGCACAGCACAACATGTGATATACGTTTCCTTGGCCATCGTCAAGGGTTTATTGTGCATCAAGGTTTTTTTTGTAATCATCATTTTTGATGTGTTTAGATGGATGCATTGATGCGCAACGATTGGCCCGAAGAAGATAGTGGCATCAAAACAGCTTTTGCTTTTGCAATGCCCGCCAGAGTGGAGGAGATACTTTCTGGCAAGGTAAATTTTCACTCCAAAGAATCTGAAGTAGCGTCTGTTTGAAGCATGCCCTATGTAAGGGCATCTTTCACGAAGAACATAGGATATTGTTAGTATGTCCTTCACATATGCATTCGCGTCAGGAGCGCACAGATTTGTATTGTAGAATTTAGAGAAGTGCGCTTTAAGCTAGAATCGGGTCAGCAACACTTGGTTACATACCGCCTTGTCATATACAGTATTAATTTATTTTCATCATTATTCTGTTACGTGTTTCTTCGAGACACACGTCGTCTGAACTTCATTTCACTAATCCCTTTCGATTCAGGCAAGGGGTTCAACGAGTTCTGCCAGAGCTTGGAATGCTGCAGTAAGATATTTAACTCTCGAGGAATTTGGAAATGTTGTCCGCGACCCCATGTATTCACCTCTGCTGAACTTCTCAGAATGGGAGGTATTACACGATTGTCACTTTGACGTCATTCTCCATGAAATGAAATGAGCAGTATCCTCTTGGTTTTGATACACGATTATCGTTACGTGTTGCTCATCCCCCAAGTTGAGGTCACGAAAATTCTGTTTTTGTGGCAACTGAGATTCTCTATATCATTCTTTACCTTAATAACTGTTTAACTTCTGACGGACATCCAGTTCTAATGTTTCTAACATGTCTTTGCAGATGGTATCGCCGATGGTGTTTCATGGGCCAGGAGATAAAAGAGGTCTACAAGCAGTGCAAGTGACTTACCACACAGAAAACGGGGACGAAATGAAAAGGATCTATACTTTTTGTTTAGAGAAGGTACGTCGGTATCCCTCTGAAGCACTTATTTGCTACAGCATGGCTATAATTTGGATGCTGAGGTGCTGGTTCTTCACCTAAGAGTGAGGCATTAAGCTGAGAATTGAGCTTCACCAATTTTTACCAGCGGGTCTGAAATTTTTAGATGCGTGACGGAATGAACCTTGTAAACTGAAAGCTTTTTTTAATACGTTTCAACTTCGTGAATGCAGGTACTAGCTGGCGCGTACAAAGATTGTTGGATGGTTGTAGGTCTTAGAGTAGGTGATTATGCCAACGTCTAGTTAATAGTTTTTCTACCTTGAACGGGACATTTCTTTCAGAGCTTCAAGTTAGGATCAATCTCCTGGTGTATGTAACAACAATTTTGACTGAGACTGAAACGAAGAGTTGCAACTCATTAAATTGCCTGAAACTGTCTTACTTCTTTTTAAACCCCTCAGTGGCAATGCATGTGATGTTTAAAACATCATTGGACTAGATTGCTCTGTGGCACTTACCTTCAACCTCGCGAGAGAATGATTTGCAGCATTTCGGAGGTTGCTTCGAGTTGGCTCTACCCATAAGAAAGGAGGCTAAAGGCGAGAAGCGACGACATAGTCTAGTATGCGTGCCATATGAGCAGGGTGTTACGTTGTTGCTTCGTCTTGCTGCATACATGGCAATTCTTATCACCAAGTAAATTAACCACCACTCATGGAAAGTGACAATCCTAACAATCGGATCAAATTAATTCGAACAGATTTTAGCTCTTCAGCTGAAGGGGAGTAGACGGAAAACTGACCACTGATACATTTGCGAGGCATTTGAAGCCATGAGATTAAAACGACTGGATGGTGCCACACAAGAGGTGGCTTGTTGCTTGTTTACGACTAAACACCTAATGGATGCCTGGATGCTTTACGTTCTACAAATCAACCCCGGATTTGTAGAGTCCTTCGAAGGAAATTTCAGCAAATCGTTCCCTGATGTATGGCTGCAGCGCTCGAGTGCTTAAACGAATACTCGGCTGTTTCAGGTGGGTACAGTATCAGAGATGCTCCAATACATGCTCCAATACATGAGAGATGGCCAAGTAACCCAGATGCGAGCAAGGATGATTTCGCAGATCCAACAGCCATGTTCACCTGGTCTAATATAACAGTCAAAACCGAAGTAATCGAATTGAATTAAGAGAGAATGCAAATACGTGGGTAAAATCAAGGAACTATAATATAGTTGCAAGAAGCGTCTAAGCCTCATCTTTCGAAGCTCATTTTGATATCTTAAATCGCAAGTATTTGACGGCGAGTAGTTCCGCCATATGACACGAGAATGACAATTCCAGAGAAGACTTGGTGCCGAACGCTACATCTATTCTAGCAATTGATTTGCTGGTAGGCACTCAATCCTGGAAACAAAGTCAGGGCACCAGGCTGGTCGAGTATGATCACTCTTCACTCTGCCTTCTTTGAGTCAGAATAATCAGTTCCTGGAATACATCTGTGAACATAAAAACCATCCTTGAATCCAAGTTGGGATTCTAAACATTCTAAACATTGTCACGTAATGCTGACTACAGTTCCAGCCGATTGCGGAAAGATCTTTGCGACGGCACCAGCTCGTCTACTTGAAATTGGACCCCTCTGGTAGACGGAATTCCATGGGCCTCCATCTCTGGCGTAATAGTCCATAGGGTACGGCCCAACTTCCAAGTCGTTTGCTGCATCCAAAGATGGCGTAGCAACGACATCCACTTTCCCTGCAGACTCCTCATTAAGTACCTTTTCTTCTATACTGAGAGATTCTACGCCTTGAACATTAGCTTCATGTGCAACATCCACAGTTTGCTTACTTGCCATGTGTCGATTCTGCGGCCAGGAGCCTTCTGTCCACCCTTCCGCAACCCACCATGGCTTAACGTATCCAAGTGCAACCTCAACTTCGTAAGGAGTTAACAATGGTCCCGGAAAAGCCTCCCCCCAATCAATCGACAGCCTGGGGCATGCAATTTGCACCCACACATCAATCGATCTGTTAAAAAGGGCGAGCTTCGAGGGCGAAAGCTCAGAAACGAGAAGAGTGACAAACTGAACCCCACGCGCCTCCAGGCGCTTCTCCAAGTGCTTCAGAATTTGTGGATTTCCTTGCCGACCGAGAGTTCCCAATACTACGCCCCACCTATTGCTCAATTGAGCTGCTTCTATAGCTTTGCGTCGAGCCTCTCGCATACCCTTCTGATCATACTTCTCGTGAGTCAGTACCCGCGAGTAAGGATCGTACCGGTAAGCTTTCACGTTAGGATTTGCTATCATAAAGGCCTCAAGATGAAATCGACCGTCAGCAACGAAGATGACCACATCGATTGTTCCTTCCGGTAGAGACGGCGATGTGCACCCAAGGACCTCACCGGGGGAAAGTGGCTTCGACTGAGGGATTAAAATGTGTGGGAAGTATCTCACAAGTTGTGTCTTCGCTACTTGAATGGCTGTTGAAAACTGAATTGTACCGGCCAATGCGAGCTTGGTACCTACCTCAAAATTGTGTTTCACAGCTCCCACCAAATGCGCAACATCAATCTGGATATCAACAAATACATACAAGCAGGGAATTTGCGACACGTCAACTGGCACCAGACAACTATGACCGTAGTGCACCAGAAACTCGGCCCCAAGCGCAGCAGCTGAGTAATCGTCCACACAGCATGCACCATAAGTAACATCCCCCAGGACAAAACAATCCTCCACACCCGCAAACTCTTCCAAAATGTCACAAATTGTGAGCGAATACAAGAGCAATCCCTCAGGGAACTGTAGAGCCACTTTCTTCGCCCCTGCCTGCTTCACCCGCCACACAGTTTTCGGAATTTCCAGGTTGTAATTGGCCGGCAGCACAGCCATCGCTGCTTTCAACGCCGGATCATTCAAAATGCTATCTGGAATCTGTTGTCGCACATACCTACGCGGCGCTCCAGATGTCTTGGTAATCGCTTTAGCAGCACCCGCCACCTCCTCCTCGGCGCCCATTATCACCGCGTAGGCTACAGAACTTCGAATCCTAAAAATCCTAAAACCCTAAACCCTCCTCTCAAGACTCCTACCGCG
Source organism: Physcomitrium patens (assembly GCF_059467195.1). Classification (NCBI taxonomy): domain Eukaryota; kingdom Viridiplantae; phylum Streptophyta; class Bryopsida; order Funariales; family Funariaceae; genus Physcomitrium; species Physcomitrium patens. Next base: position 15,531,613 of record NC_143424.1, on the reverse strand, counting down.
GCACATAACCTCCAAATTCAAGGCCAAAAAATCCCTGAAATCCGAGAGCTAGGTCGCAACATTCGTAATTACTCTTCCACCAAAGCACCTTCACGAGAAAACGGAACAAGTCTAGCCCTTCGATTCTCCACAAAACCTCGAATCATCCTAAACCCTAACGGCATGCTTGCCCGAATCACGCAAGTCTAAAATATCAATGAAGACTCAACAGCTGGAATGTCCGGTACAGAGGATTTCGACACCGCCACGGCAAGCGAACCTCTGAAACTAATCACAATTTCTAGGGGCTCGTCCACACCGCCCCCCCCCATCCTCGGAGAACACAATCTAGCCTCGAACCGTAGGCGAGTTGCAATCACCACCGGGAGGAGGGTGACGATGGCGCAACCTACGATGAAGGTTTCTCCAATGTCATTGAAGGTTCTGCCTTTTACTTTTCCCTACTCCTTTGAATCCTACTTTTTCTGGACCTTAATTACTGCGACGATGTGTGAATTGATTTTTGGAAACCTACTTTGTATACTCAATCTCATTTGTTTTAAATGCTTTGTGGAAGCTTGAATTAGAAGCATCAATAACAGGTATTGTAGAGAACTGTAATGGATTGGTATGATTAAAGGTTATCATGAAGTAGTTTTGTTTCAGAACCTTCAATCATGAATTCATTTTTTTGAATTTCTTTGTAAATAACTTCTAAATTTATAGTTCTATATGCAAATTGCAACTTCAACATGCAGTAATATTCTCCGCGAGCTTCAATGGGATGCTTAAAGAAGTTTTTGCATTTGTAATCCTTTTGAATGAGAATTTGCGACTGAAGGGGTTTCTTCCATAAGAATCTATGTCGGGTAGTGTTTCTAAACACCCCTTCTAGAAACTGATGTACGCATATGCAACACTACTGCAACATTTGATTTCCTCGACATTTTTTGGAGCTGTGTTAATTTTAATGCTAGAGTAGAGTACGTAACTGAACTGAAAAAGTCAGGCCAGAACGAAGAAAACGAAGTAATACACTCAGGATTGATCGACTCCTTACAGTTGAATTCAATAAACCATGTAATGCCTGCTCCCTATACTGTATTAAGAGCCAATATATAATTCAAGATGATTTAGAAAGAGTACAAACCAGCAATCCAGCAACACAGGCACAACATTGTGAAATCCAACCACGTAGCCGAAAGGTGTACACTACTAAGAAGGGAAATAAAATATTACATGATACCCCAGAAAAAGAATTAAGACGCACTAGCGTTGACAACAGCTGAATCAGCCTTTTGCTTTGCACTGCCTTTCTGTTTCTTCCCATCATTTTTCTTCCCTCCCTTTTTCGGAGGTGTGCTCTGCGTCTCTGGTGCATTTGGAACTTCTAACCTTTGAAAAATAGGCTGAGCATCTGCCATCACCTGGCCGCTTTTTAATCCGCCCCACTGCGTGTCATTCTGCGAACAGGATAAGACGGTTAAAACGATTGGTTATTTTCAACTCTTGCACTACACGACACCCTTCAAAACTACACGAGAGGTTCTGGTTGCCTAACTCAAATCGTAATACTTCATTGAACTGAAGCTGTTAACTGAACAGGATCAGGCACGCAGGAAAACTAAGTTCCATGAAATGGAGAACGAAGTGATACATGGCGACTTACCCAGGAAATGGATTTAAAATCTGCTTCAGTGAAGCCCAGTTGTAAGTAGATCCGATTACAAAGCTCCGGAACAACAGGTGAAAGGGCTACAGCTATTATTCGAACAGCTTCCAGAATTACTGTCAACTCCTGCAGTTATCACATTAACCACAACTCAAATGAACTCAGGCAGCTATCGAGCAAAGAATAGACTGTTGTTCGCAATATCAATTCTGCGCACAGTTAGAATTTATATTACGGAAGGAAAGACCTTTTTAATGCACTCGTACATGATGTACCAGAACACATTTTTACTGGCTACAGGATCGTAACATAAAATCCACATCCTTTCAAGTGAGTGAAGATGAATATCAGGATACATGTCATTTTGAAAACATGATTGAACATTGCACTATTGCAACCTCAATGAAGTAAATGGTACCTGAGCTGCATCCTCTGCAGCGGAGCCACCTTCCTTGAAGAGAGACCAGGGGGCTTTCTCACTCATGTAGAGATTGCCAGCAGTAGCAATTCCGAGGATGATATCACATGCTGACGAGTAGTCCAATTCTGAATAGTGAAGCTTTGCTTTACTAACCTGATCACAAATCGCAAAGTTTGTTGGTCCTACTCACGTGGGAAAATTCATCTTACGGGTATATGAGAGAAGTATGACAAAAGCAGTAGGGAGGAGAAAGCAGGATTCAAATGTATAAGAACTTTGTAAGCTAAGAAGTCAAGTCGTGCAAACGTATTTGCAACAACACGGACAAATGTTGCGTCATGTAACAAGGAGAACTTGCATAATCAAACTATTTTGTGCATGATTTAACGATTCTTACAGATTCAGCTGCGAGGATTCGTATAGGATTTTCCTCTGAAATGGAGCTCGAGTCAACAGGAATAACGGCATCGCAGTTTTTTTTCAGTAATCCGAGTGTACGATTCAGCAGATTGCCTGCAAGACCCAGCTTCGTCAGGTATACATAAGTAAAACTAACATACTTTGTAACGATTCAGAATTGCTAACTAAAAAATTTACACCTGTAAGATTCGTGAAGGAAAAAACCAAAAAAACAAAAAAAAAAAAAAAAAACAAAACAAAACAAAAACAAAAACAAACATACAAACAAAGTAACTCATTAACCCAAATCTTCCATTAGCCAACTAGACCAATCATCGTTGAATTACCAATAGTGTTGGCCAGATTGGCATTGACAATTTCGATAAATCGCTTCTCAGAAAAGTCTCCGTCTTTTCCAAATTCAATCTCCTTCAGAAAATAATAACGAACAGAATCGGGACCGAATTTTGACACCAGCTCCCTGGGCTCGATTGTGTTACCCAGTGATTTTCCCATTTTCAAACCATCCTGCAGTAATGATTTCAATCTATTAGACTTTAGTTCTTGGCAATATGAGGAAGAACTGAGGCGGTGATGAGAACTATCCTTTCTCAGGTCTCCTAAAACCGCATCTCCAAAGATGTTTCGATGGGAACGTCAGTGCACACCATCATTGTACAAGAAGTTGAAAGATGGGTCTGAAGGTGTGAGAACCAGCCCACGCTTCCTTTTATAAAAATTTGTTTACACAGGGAGGAAAGAACTTTTACTTACATACCTTTGTCAGAAATCCGTGGCCAAAAACAGCTTCTGGAAGGGGTAGATCGGCAGACATAAGCATTGCTGGCCAATATACGGCATGAAACCTCAAAATGTCCTGTACAGCGACGTCCATATTTTAGGAGCATTGTAGTTCAACCTGGAGCTTCTTCTGCAACTGAGCACTTTGAACCAGCAGTTGTGGTAGTCGACTCCAGTAAACAAAGAATTTCAAAGGTATATATGCACTTGACGATGGATGATGACAGCATACGTCAAAAAATTGAATGAGTAGAAACCCAGGTTCAGTAAATGAATGGCAACAAACCTTGCCGATGATATGCACAGAAGCAGGCCAGCCCCTCTCGGTTGCATTCGTCAAAATCGGCTCCTTTCCTTCTGGTAGAAGAGCTGATATATATCTGTAATGACCGTGTTACATTTGATATGTCTATCACATTGAAAAGAAGAAATAACTGCGACATAGTTTTCAAATGCACAACTATGTAGAAAGCTTAGGATGATAAAATATACAAGAAGCTGTGAGAAAAGGAGAAATTAAAGATTACAGCAATTCACTTCCCAGACCATGTGGACAGAAATAGCAAGGAGAAGGCCGCGTAGAGGAAAAGAGAGAAGAAGTAAAAGTGAAAGCGTGGTACCCAAGCAGAGCATCAAACCACACATAGATAGTTTGCTTTGGGTTGGTTGGCACAGGAATACCCCATTCTACTGCTGCTCGCGAGATAGAAAAATCTCGCAAACCTTCCTTCACCCACCCTTGAACCTGTTGTTCTCATGTTAATAACCTCTCAGATACGGAATAAAATATTGCCGCTACCGAATCAAATACGCCGCTACAGTGAGGCTCAATTCTGAAATATGATGAGGTGCAATCTGCAAAAATTCAGATTCATTTCTAGACATAACTATGTAATTCTGAAATAGATAGCGATTAAAATGCCTCAGTGACATGTCCAACCTCATTCATTCGAAAAGAAGGTCGCACAAAGTTTGGGTTGGATGAGAGAAGCTCTTCTAGCGGTTGCTGGTACTTGGACAGAGCAAAGAAATAGTTGTCTTCATTGCGGGCCTCACAAGGCTTCCTATGGATAGGACAACACAGATCCTCTATCAACTCGTCTTCATCCTGCCCCACCCCTCTTCCCATATGGCCCTTCCAATTAGTTTAAGCACAAACCAACCTTGCTGACAGACTGACGTTATTCGAGCCAATAAATACATTTTCTACCAATATGCCCGCATACAAGACTAACAAATGAATACCAAGATTGTGGCAGGAAGTACTTAAGCTAAAAAGCCAAGACGCATGTGGTGCAAGTTACTGGGAACGCTACAGACATGAGTTGTGATATCGGGTACCTTATACTCCTCACAGTTGACACAGTAGAGGCCCTCGTACTTGGCCTGGTATATGTCTCCTTTCGCTTCAACACGCTTATAAAATTCATCTACTAAAGTCTCGTGATGACTGTCGGTTGTCCTTATAAATTTGTCATAAGCTATACCTAGCTGCCACACAGAGGAGAACCTCAACACGTCAACATTTAATCCTTCACTTTAAAACAAAAGGCAGCAATAAAGCAGTGATTTGAGCAGAAAAAATGGAGATCTACTCATGATTACAGCAGATAACTCTCCTGCTTAAAAGTTGTTAATCATATCACGATAAGTCGGCACGAAATAAACCTCCAGAGAAGAACACACAACAAGGTCCGAAAATATACTAATTCCAAAGAACAACAACAGATAAATAAATAAATAGAAATAACTAGAAATAACTAGAAATAATTACAGAAATGAATACATTTTGAGTGTTTTGGGCCAAGAATTATAAATACTGCAGTACTGTCGACCGTCTGTATATAACCGGTTATTGAAAAACATTCATATATATATTTATATATATATATATATATATATATATATATATATATATATAATTCGGAAAAAAAAACTTTCTCTTACTTCTTTCCACAAAAGTTGATATTCTGCAGCGACAGCATCGCAATGTTCCTTAGGAGCCCGCCCCTTGGCAGCGGCAGCGAGAGCGATCTTCTCTCCATGCTCGTCAGTTCCTGTGATAAAATTCACATCCCGCCCTTGCAGCCTCTGCACACAACCACCCCCGCGCGCCGTCAGATCGAGAAACCAAACCACTGGCATCAACTATGAAAACCGAAAACCGCACAGTAAGCTCTACGAGCGATGAAATTCCCCAAGACCGAGTACAATCAAACGCGACGAACATCCAGCGCGCGAAGACAATTACCTGGAATCGAGCCAGAGCATCAGCAGCAATAGTCGGATAAGCGCTTCCCATGTGCGGGGCTGCATTCACGTAATAGAGTGGCGTGGTGACAGTGAACCGCTCTCCTCTGCCCGCCTCGTCGCCGCCATTCCCCTCGGCTCGCACAATTACCGCGCCACCTCCACGTTTGGCGACGCTGAAACTCCTAGAGTTCAAAACCTTGCCGAATCGAGAGGGTGTGAATCCAGAGGGCGCGTGCAGAAAGAAAGTCCGGGGGAATGCAACCGAGCGGGCATGGTCCAGCACTCGCGACGAGTGGCAGGTAGCCAGGCGCGCCGGCGATGGCGACCATTGCAGCCCTTTGAGCAAGGTCGCCATGGCCAACAATCCTCGAGTCTCGGCTCCTCTTCTCCAGCACGGGCCTTAAACTGTGCTTTCCTTCCCAAGGGGTCGATAAATCTTAGTCCCTCGGGGAAGAGGCGAGCAGCGCCTCGCCTCGCTTCCCCTCCCACGGGGGAGATAAGGCCTTCATCGCATGGGTGCATTCACACGACGATGACGTGGACATCCCATGAGGACGTGGACGTTATAATGCTGACGTGGATATTGCGTGACTAAGCCTTGGATGATTCCAGTTCCACCACGGTGTTGCATGATGAGCCGTTACATACTTGTTCAACATTTCCAGTTTCAATTGGGAAGTTGGTTCAATGTGATGATGAGTTAATTACAACACTATCATACAATGTTAGCATGAGGATTTATAGCCTTAATCTAATTGGAAGGTACAAGTGATTGGAGAAAAATGATAACTTTTTTGAATATTTTTTTGATTTATACAAATGTATCTTTTTTATTCTTCTTAACTAATGTTCCTTGTTTTACTTGATCGTATTTGTTGGAACAAAAGGTTGTTCTTAGGTCGTGAACTTATATCCCTTAACTAATATTTTTTGCATAATTTATAAAATTTCCATGTACTAAGACTATAAATTTACTGGGATACATTTGTGCATGCAAGGAAGAGGCAATAAATCGTTAAACGTCTTATGTGAACAACTTCACACTTAACCATTAATTCATTAATTTGTATGTAAATATTTTGAAATGTTAATAATATGTGCCATTTACAAGAAGTAGCTTAAAATTATCAAATGATAGAAAACTTCTCATTCAACATACAACATACTAAATATAATTCAGTATTATTATTATTACTCGAAAAGAAAAAAGAAAAGAAAAGACACATTGCAGTACATATTATTTTAATTTAGTTCTATTAGACATGAAATTGTGTAACACTTACATTTTTTTTTTTAATCTTTTTTGAACATGATCAATTTTTTGAGTTAAAAAACAGATACATATATAATTTTCTTTTTTCAAATATTTTATATTGAACGTTTCTGCTCAATCTAAATTAGAACCTCACAGTCCTTGCAAATATATGAATATATATACATATATATATATATATATATATAAGATTAGTTACGCTTATGATCTAGTTGAATTAAAAATAAACCGTACATACCAGTTAAACATTTAAAAGCAAAACGGAAATTCAGACTGTGAAAGGATTAATCCATGTTCACTTGTTTGTAAAAAAGTAATTTTTCTTTACTTACCTTTCTAACATCATTATTTTATTTTTATTAAATTTTTCCTTCATGCACTCTTCTCTTAAAAAACAAAAGACTAAATGCAGAGTCGAATATAAGAGCTGACAAGAACAATGCATCAAGATCAATGCACCAGCAGATTTAACACCCGAGTTGTCCAAAAAGCCAAAGGGTAGGGTCGGGTATGCGCCCGGGTATAGAGTTAGGGTATCTAATCCGGGTCTCGGAGGCCGGGGTCGGTGGGACGGGGACGTGGGCTCAAGGCAGGCAGCAGAAAGGATGACGAAGGAGGTCATGAGTGGGCAGGGGAGCTCGGTAGCGGGGAGTTGGGCTCGGACTACAACTCTCACTTCACGGGTACACTGCTTCCGCGGATGAGGAAGTAAGAGCCTGGATCTCGAGCTCCCCATTTCCGCAATTCGGCATTGAGACATGGGTCTCACAGCAATTGTAGTAGATGTAGCACAAGCGTCCTCGTCCAGTGTTGCACTCAGCCAAGGCAGGGGTGCCACGCGGAGACTGCCAGGCGGATTGGCGCTAGGCGATGCATTCAAAGGGCTTCGCAAGCGGGAATATGCACAAGGATTGCAGTGTAGGGTTAGAAGGGAAGGTGGTTGCGCAAGCGAGGCGAGAGTATGGAAAGTTAGGTGCAGCTCAGACAGTGCTGGAAGCCTCGGAGGGGACTTGCCAGCTTCCCAGCCACAGCAGAGCGAGGTGAGTGGGATTCGCGACCCGGCAGCTGCATCTGCGGCATCGTTTGCCCCTCTGCCGCAGCGAATTGCGTTGTTCTACGACGCATTCTGGCGCTTCCTCCGCCCGCACACCATTCGTGGGACGTTTCTTGGGACGAGCGCGCTCGTTACGCGTGCATTGCTGGAAAACCCCACGCTTATCAACTGGGCGCTGCTACCGAAGGCGCTTCGTGGTCTGCTTGCGCTCTTGTGTGGGAATGGCTTCATTGTGGGTATCAATCAGATATTCGACTCAGGAATTGATAAGGTGAACAAACCATTCTTGCCAATTGCCGCGGGAGATTTATCTGTTCCTGCTGCGTGGGCGCTTGTCGGGGGCCTGGCTGCATTAGGGGTTGGCCTTGTGGCTACCAATTTCGGCCCTCTCATCACAACATTGTATACATTTGGCCTGTTCCTTGGGACTATCTATTCGGTGCCGCCGTTGCGGTTGAAACAATATCCCGTTCCTGCCTTTATGATCATTGCCACAGTGCGCGGTTTCCTCCTCAACTTCGGAGTCTATTATGCAACACGAGCTGCGTTAGGGCTTTCATATGAATGGAGCCCGTCCGTCATGTTCATAACCATATTTGTGACCTTGTTTGCTACGGTCATCGCCATCACGAAAGATCTCCCCGACATTGAAGGTGACAAGAAGTTCAACATTTCGACATTCGCTACCAACCTGGGAGTGCGGAAAATATCTTTCCTTGGTGCTGGTCTCCTCCTGGTAAATTACATCGGCGCCATTGTAGCTGCCTTTTACTTGCCCCAAGCTTTCAAGACGAAGATCATGGTCACTGGTCATGCTGTCTTAGGGCTGAGTCTCATCTACCAGACCTGGTTGTTAGATACCGCGAAATACTCCAAAGAAGCCATATCCAACTTCTACAGATTCATTTGGAACCTGTTCTACTCTGAGTACGCTTTATTCCCGTTTATATGATGTACTCAGTTTACCTCTCCTTCCCTTCGTTTCCCTGTGTACACAAAATTTTGTATGAGAGAGCTGCACATTGAACCTACCTTTGATTTGTGCGTGAGTGCTGCTCTTGTTAAAGTGTTACTCTGTGCAGAAATTTGCTGAATCTATGTTATTGCTACAGTCAATCACGTTGAGTAGAAAGCCTCTTCAACAAGCTTCGGGTCTGATCTGACGAGGCAGGTTGTTCCTTGTTCAATCTTGCATTTGTTAGCATTAGATGGTCAGAATTGCTTTTTTAAGGTCCATTCAATCGTCATGTGGTGTATCAGGCTCTTCTTTTTGTCCATACAGGGCAAATCTGATGATCGTGGACCACCAATTCTAAATTATCTCCAAACATGCTGATCATCCCAGATCGTGCTAAACTTAAATAACATACGATGGCTACACGCTGAACCAATGGAATGTAGTGGCGGGTGACTAGTGGCTGAGATTGTACTTGTTACTTCTGTAGTACGATGGATCAGCAACGGTTCAGTTAATGGAACAAGCGGTGGCCACGCTGTAGCTGCTTCTACTCTGCAAAGTCCATGCTTAACATGTGATTTACGCTCATTTGTCGAAAACCACACCAGTGTTGACACAATTTCAAGCTTGACATTTTTTTTAAATCAGTAACAAACTTGAATGAATTCACACAGTATTAGGAAATTAGTCACAGGAGATCTCAGGACGATTTAGACCCATATTTGCTCAATATGATTGATGTAGTACTTCTGGACGAGCCCAGGTGTTGGACAATTCGGTACAGATGATTATTTTTCCACCGTTGTAAATCATGAATACTGTCCAACACCAGATCAAAGGAGCAATCTGGCATGGCTCACAACTGATGATTGGACAAAATATTTGGTTTTTTTATTTTTTCTCACTTGGGTTGAAGGATTGATCTGCCACTACATTTTGGTGAGTGATAATCGATCAATCCCTAAGTCATAAACTGACAGTGGTGAGCCTGAGAATTGCATCTGCCTTCACACGCTGGTTGGCAGTTTCATGAATTCGAGGGAGTTGGATGAGCCTAGCCTCTTTCTAGCACCCAGATACTCCGCATAGGTCCTCGCCTTGTACTGGTTGGGCCCAGATCTTAAAATCTCTGGAGGGGGAATAAGGGTAACCAACTTTGACGGTGCCAGACAATGAGCTACTGATAGACGCCCTTCCACCTCATTTACCACTATCCTGTGCGAGGGGCTCGCGATCTTGCCGTTTGTCAGAATCTGCGGCCAACACGTAAGTATTTTGCACCATAACCTCATAAAATAAACGGCTCCAGTTGAACAGCTTCGTAAGTTTCAACATTCTCAATGCACTTGAGGATGAGGATCAGTGGTTGGCGAGAATTGCTAAACGAGAAAAACGCATAACTGTAATTTTCGTACTTGCTGCACTAACCTCAAACACGTCGCCAACGTTGACAATCAGAGCATCTGCTCGAAACGGGACGCCAAGCCATTTTCCGTTTCGATAAATCTGCAAGTTTCCAACTCCGCTATCGTGCTGCAGCGTGATGAGGTATGGGTCAGTGCGAGGACGGAGACCCATTGCATTCTCAGGTCGTGGACATGGTGGCATGTAATTCCATCTCAATGAAGCTTCAACTCCTTCTAAGAAATCATCGAACCGCCAGGCCTTCACCCCTAAACCCACGACGAGAAGCTTCACGATGCGCTTAGCAAGCTTCTTCATAACAACGTCATACTCCTTCACTGCAGTCCTGTCAAGAGCACTCAAAGTTTCGTAATCAGGGGGCTGAATCTTCATTCTCTACTTATTTCGCTACTAGATCAATTAAATAGACCGTGAAGACAAATTTATGCAACCCGAAGCAATCCTTAATTCATTAAGATACGCCATTGGAGTTTTTTAAAAAAAACCTCTGCAGCACTCTGTTAGGTCGAAGAATGTTTTTATTTTTTATTTTTTGTGACTTTTGTATAACCACCCTACCCTAATACATGCCCACATTGCTATCAGAAGATGCTTGCTACTCATGCCAACGCCCATGTGCAGCCCAAGAGGATTGTAAGGGACCATATACGTACGAGAATTCATGGTTGTTCTCCGAAAAGGAGAGCTGGTTGTTGTACTCATCCAAGTCGGTTTCAGCAGGTTTCACTGCAACTCTCCCAGACCACCACTTGATTTTCCCCAGCAAGGAACATTGTGAAGGATGTTTCACCTCTTCAGCGGCCGACAATGAGAAGAATTCGTACGCCTGTTTCTCTACCTTCTGCATGAGCTCCAACTCCACGCCATGGTTTATAAGATAGAAGTAGCCCCATTGCTCGCACGCACCCACCATCTTCTCAACGTTCTTCTTCACGGTGTGGGCGTCAGCATCGAATAGAGCCATGTCCATTTCAGGAATCGTCTCGTCCTTGAGAAATCCCTTACGGTTGACGAAATTAGAGAATGCGGGGCTACTGTGCACCAGCAAGTCATGTTGACAGACGCTCACACTGCCCACCCTAGACTCTCGCCCGTGAGCCGACTGATGCATGAATTGTGCTGAAATCTTGTGTGAGGAAGAGTCCATCAGTTGGCTCCTTGGCAACGACCGTGCCGCCTCAAGCACCACAGTGCCCTTCCAAGTTTTTCACTCCACGCAGGAGCACCACCACTAGTAACTCGCAAAATCGGAATCATCGGTCACATTTCCAGCTGAGTAAACGTCAACTGCATGAAGGGGAAAAAATCATACTGCTCGTTACTATCCACAAAAGCAAAACTTTGTCCCGATCTGCACACTTAACCGCGTCCAACGAGCTCCAACATCACCAACATGCAAAACTCTGATCCACCTTCCCAACTCAGCAAGTAGAACACAGGGCTCTGCTCAAACCAAACTTCTAAAGCATGTGACACTACTACTTTAACTTACAAACAGTGTGACAGGGATTAAGGCATATGTCGGTAAGCGTTGAACGGAATCACCATAGCTCTGAAACTGTCGAGCTGCAGTGAGCAGAATGCCGTCCTCTACCAACCATGTTCAGAAGAAATAAACCACTTGCTTGAAAGTGGCTGCAGAGCTCGATCTTGACGAGATGCAGGAGGAAATGGTGCGACTTGCAGCGTCATTGGGGATGTGAGAGAGTGGGGTTGTGAGGATTGTGGCACATGCTGCGAGTTACGGAGCTTCAGCTTGGCGGTGATGCAGTGCAGTGCAGTGAGTGTCTGACACTGTGTGTGTGTCTTTATGTTTCTATTCATATGACTTCGACTGCATGATTGGATTGATTGAGTCTTTACTTGTGCATGTGGTGCTCAGCACTGACCTCTTCCACCATTCATGAGGACGGCAACTTGGTTTGCGATGGCTTCAAACTAACAAAGTGCATAGTAAAGGTATAGTAATGGGGTCTTTCTACATACGGGACAAGGTGAGGTTGTAAATTATACTATCCTTTGAAATTCAGAAATCTCTAGTTTTGAGTTTTTCAAAGGTTTGAGAATTTAAGGTCTTTCACTTCCTACACTAATTGTTAAGATTTTTTTTAAAGAGATTGGTGGTTCAAGTTTTTAGTTGGTTTTTAGTTTTTAGTTGGGATTTTATTTTTATTTTTTTATCTTGTTTATGTAATGGATACTACAACAAAGATTATTACTTTTTGATGTGTGAAAACATATGAATAAAACGAAGTGAAACTTACTTGTATCACTGCTCCTTTTGATAATTCATCATTTGTTTTTATTAATAACTCAATTTATTTTTTGCATAAGTACTTTGATTTTATATAAATATATTATTATTATTATTATTATTGATGAATTTTAAAAAAAAGCATTTTAAATTTTTATATGCTAATATATATATATATATATATATATATATATATATGTATATATATATAGTTATGTTTTATTTTAATGATACAAGTTATGAGATGGTTTAGTATTACATTGGATACTATTTGTGAAAGATTCAAATCATATTTTATTTAAAATTAAAATAACTTTAAAACAAAAAAAATGAATTTAAAAAATAAATAATTTAAAGATAAATAGTATGTGTGTGTTTATATATATATATATATATATATAGGAAAATATATAATTTACCCATCTAATTTCACCTACTTGCACTTATTTTACACTCATTCTCTTCTTGTTTTGTAGCTCACATTTTATTCCTATTTTGCCCCTATCCACTTCTCTCTTCATTGCTTTTTATTTTCTTCTTATTTTATTATGGTGTATTATTTTTTTTTAAAGCTCAAAAATTCACTTTGACTTTGTGTTATTGATCCATTAGAGATGTCTTAAGTAGAGTTGAGAATTTTAATGTTGTGAGACTGGTTTCATGAGTTGAATTTTAATTTCTAGTTGTTTGCTGTAAGAAGATGCTGCAAGCAAAGGTAGGTAAATTTAAGATTTGCTTGGGTCAAATTACTATTTCTCTTGTCTTTTATCCATCTAAAGAATATTAAATTTGTGCTGCTAATTTATTGAGTAGAATTATAAGTTTAGAAGAAAAAAAAAAAAAAAAAAAAAAAAAAACACACACACACACACAGAATTTTATAAAACAAAGACATTATTATTTTTAAATATTGACTATTTCTTTAAATATAAATATTTAATAACCAAAAAATATAAAATAGAATAAAGTAAAAAAGATGATAAAAATGTCATATTTCTCTTTATAATATATACTTAAAAATACACACATGACCATTTTCTAGGTATTCTTTTCATAAGCATTTTCAAAGTAGTCAATGACACTAAACTATATTTGTTACTATATAAAACTCTATATCATTTCTCCATTCATTCTCAATATCCTATTTAATCTCTATTACAAAACACATCCTAGGGAATATAAATCAATAAGATAAACTAGAGAGACAAATTGGTCTTTTGATTGGTTGCATCACTCAATTATCATTATTTTCACCAAAACTTTAGAATGAAGCAAAAGCTTTGATGAAAACAATGCAACCAATTAGGTTAAATATGAATTCAAACTAAGATTAAATAGAGGTCATCAACCTTATCGACTACAAGCACAAAATTGGCTACCTTGAAGATAAGAATTCTCCACTTTCAATATTATTAGATTGTGCATGTTCCCTCATTAAACATCATTGTATGTCTGCCATAGCTACTACGTCAATGAAGAATATTTCTACCATGCAAGGTCAATAGTTGATAAAATATTTTGGCTCCGGAGCAGCGCCGCGGCGTTTCTCCCATCGCCGCCTGGATTCATTGATCATCACCTTCGTTAGCTCGAAGTCTCGGTGGGTCGTTTCGCACTAGCGAGTTTGCTGCTGAGATGCGTGACAATGGGGTGAGCACTTCCCAGTGTGGTTTTCTGGATTTTTTCGGGGTGAGTCATGACACGGCGTCACTCGTTCTAGGATTCGTTTCTGATTCACGCCAAAAATAAAATAAAATAAAAGCTTTTAATGCAAAGCTACACTTGCGTCCCTTCTTTGCTTGGTTCACAATCGGTTCGTTTCCGTTGCTTCGTTCGATGATTTGGTCTTCGGCTCTGAAGCTGCTCTTGAATTCTCCTCAGCGGTCGGTGGGCTTTGTTGGGCTTGGTCTCGTCGTACTGCGGGCAGGGTTGATTATCCCGAGTGTGATCGTTGCTGGTGCTTAGTCTCTGTGTGCGTTGCATTGTATTACCTTGGTATTTGCCGATAGCTGCTGGTGCTGGTCTTATCAGCCTGTTCTTGAAGAAGGGAAATGTTCTCACTTCGTCCGATACTGTTGAGAACGCATATTCTTGTGAATGGCAAGACCAGAGGTGTGTAGTTTAGCGATGTCCCTGTTCCGATATGTTACAATCTGTAGGCTGGAGATTCCTTGTGCCCTGTTAAGGACGTTTGATGGTTCATTGAGTAACCCCGTTGGTCCCTGTGATTATCCTCGCTCAAAAACCTCGAACTTAGCACAAAAGTTCAAGGTTTCATCTAACCTCAGGGGAATGTGAAAAAATTGCTGAACATTATTGGGCAAACAGTCGACCAAACATATTTAATGAAGCGAGTAGTGCATGTTCACAAAATTATGAGAATGTTTGTACTCGCGATGATGGTAGATTCTTCGGAGTCTTGGCGTTGTGTGTAACCTTGAAGAGCAGGAAATGAAGCTGTAATTGTATTAGGGTTCTAACACATCTCTTGTTAGTAGGAAGTGTTTATTTGTTAAATTCCGTTGAAAATGCTATATCAATATTGTACTCTTTTGCTATGCTTCGTGCTTGAGAAACCTATAAAATGGGGATCTTCAATTGAGATTCTTGCTCCAGGATCACCACTCCAAGCAGAGAGAGAGAGAGAGAGAGAGAGAGAGAGCTGCAATTACCTCTGAAAACCTAACTGCAGAGTGGGAGAATGTAGATCCTATCGTTATAGGTTGGGATAAGTGCTCACTCCTCCCTCAGCCTTGGTGTTGGAATTCAATGCCTTAAGCCATTTACAATCATTTCACAGGCAAGAACATAAGATTTTTTTTCATGCATCTATCCGTTCCAAAGGTTTGTTGTCTCGACTTAAGGCTGCGATGCATGTAGCCGGAATATATTGTTTCTGGGTCGACTTCTCTTTTGAAGGGCCTATAATGAACATGATATTATGGTGGACACCACAGATATCGATCAAGTGACTGTTAAACACAATATATTCCGGCTACCCCTGTATTCTCAAGAGTTGAGTAACTGGACAGAAAAGGGCGTCCTTCAGATGAGTGCGGAAATCTGGCCATAAAGCATGCTGCTAAGGCGGTGCTGTCAATTGTGAGGCAGGACAATCGAAGAGTTTCGAATTTGAAACCTGCCCCACAATGGTCTGTAACATCTTCCAGATGAACCTGAAACACAAATCTGGCGAGTGGTGGTACTGTTCTGTGCTCTACAAGCTGGAACGAACTTGATGAACTTCTATTTCCAGTGTACTATTTTGGCACCTTCTCAGGAGACCCTTGGCGCTGTACGACACAACGCAAGGGACTCGGGAGTTTCTACCTTGTTATGCAGGTTTTCTTCTTTTGACTGTAGGTTGCTCGCTTAAACGTCAAGAACCCGGGTGATAATCTCTCAACAAAGATAAATTAATATTTGGGGTGATCACGTCTGATACACCATGCTTGGTGTTTCCAGTTCATAAGAAGCAACCTTTACTCTTGCCAAGGCAAGAAGTCCGTGGAGGCAAAATGATACCAAGTGGTTTGTCTCTAAGCTTGTGAAATTGGAAAGATTATGTGGGGAATATCACACCAGCGAACCGGATTTTCGTGTGCAGCACTGGGAGCTTCTCAAGTCGGTTGTCTAACTGCATGCTTTTATCACAGGAACCACCGGGCAGGCAAAAGGATTGGCTGGGCTATGCCAAGTGAAAGGAATCGAGAGCTCCGGTTTTAATATGGATCAAGAGCTCCTTCGAAAGCAGAGCAACAGGAATGGGCTTATTTTGACTCAGATTTGAACACCAGTTTTTTGCAGCATTCTGGGGTGGAATATTGGATACTCGTGCATGAAAAGCTCGGCGACTTTGGAGGTTTATGTGGAAATATGCCTTGGAAAAAAAAGCAGAAAACAGGTAACAGTTGACGCTTCTCCATCACCTTATGCACAGTAGTAATGCGTTTGTCCTCGATCTGGTCATGAAGCTGTCAACAGGAATTTGAAGGCAGATGGGGAGACCAAGCATATGTTTGGACAGCAGGGCGACTGGGCTATGAATTCCCTCCCTCATTCATATATATATATATATATATATATGTGTGTATGTGTGTGTGTGTGTTAAATTACAACTAGATAGTAAAGACCTGACATTTCAAACTTTACAGTGTATGTTGTTTTTTGGCTCGGCTGTAGAGGAATAATGCAGCATGAGTATGTCTGTGGGCAGAGTATTTGCTCATTTTATCCCACTGTCGATGTTATTTAATTGTTATGCAATCCATGTACAAATGTTCTATGTGATTTACAAAATCATTTGTTATTGCGTCATTAATACATGATTGGGAATTTTTGAATAAGTCCGTGAGATTTCTCATCGTTGGTAATGTGTACAAGAAAGAAAGTCAATCATTCGTCTTTTTGAGAACTTTGTATTGATGTTTAGTTTGCATGTTGAATTTGGCTTTTTGAACAAATGTTTTAAGGTTTTGGAACAAGTATTCCTTTTTTGGAAAATTCTGGATCGGTCATTTGATTGATTTTATGGGTACTGTTGAAGGAAGATTAAGCTTCATTTCAAGACATGGCTTTCACTCTTGTTTTACTTTTCTATAGACAGATACATATACACAGATATGTGTACATATATATATTTATATATATGATACCACTTTTAAATTCAAATTTAACAAAACTGTTGGGACGAGTCTTTTTTTAAATCACAAAAATTAAAATGAAATGCCAAAATATTTCAGAATCAGAAGCAATTTTATTATTGTTATTATGATTCAAAATCATTACGACATTTTTCTGATACTAGAGTTATGCATGATATAATCAGTATGTATGTATGTATATCAAAATTTATTAAAATTAGAAGATTGGAATTTTAGCATGTTTAATATTATCTCTGTTCATATCATGCAACTTTGACCCTTGACATTCAGAATTTTGACCTCCAAAAAAATAACCTCTTGCAAGCAATAAGTCAAATGCACTCCAGTGCAAAGCCTGTTTGCATGGTCTTTCTTTCAATTTCTTTTGTACTTTTTGTATGTTTGTTTGTTTGTTTGTCTGTATTGTCTGTAATTCCATTTCTTTGTGGGCAAAATTGTATTCTAAACATATTACCTGCTCCAACCCTAAAATATTTGTGTGGTATCTCTTTCAGTGGGTTCAAGTTTGAAAACACATACACAAGAATCATAAAATTAAATAAATATATAAACCTCTCCTATTCTTACACATAAAAGCAACATGGACCCTTTTGTTGATAATAACTCATCTAACATATACTTCTTCAACATCCTCCCCATGCATATGTTTGTGAATTTTTAAAATCTATAAATTAAAACAAGTGTGTATATATATATATATATATATATATACATATATTCTTAATGCTTTACTTCTCCCTCACATTCATTTAGGAATTGTAAAGGATGTTAGAGAATCATGGTTCCTACAATGACTCCTTCCAAGGGTTGTTACAATGACCATGTAGTGTGTTGTAGAGAGCTTGTAGTTCAATACACACCACCTCCATTGTAGACTCAAATGGAATGAGTGGCTACTCTTTTCAATAGCAACAACTAAAAGCCATCCCAAAACTACCCTTCTTTTTGCCATCCCAATAGTATACTCAAACTCCGGAAAACGTACTACCAACAACTTATTCCTTACAATACGGGCCCCACTATTCATGACACGGGGTTACAACAGTTGATTTAGTGTGTACATGTATGTATTCACTTTTTACTTTAAGTAAACATAAATTATGCTCATGGATTTACAATCAAAAACTCACAAGCTACAAACCCAAAATTTGATCAAATTAAGTTTTTTCCTTTAAATTCATATTTGGGTTAGTACCTCTTCTACTACTTTTCCTTGGACTTTGCTCTCTAATCCCATGTTGTGGAGCATACAAACTACTGGAATTTGTATTACAAAGTTCTCTTTCTGTATGTACGTACGTACTTATGTATGTATCTATATATACTCAAATACGCACACATATTTTTTCACAGGAGAACTAGGTTACATACAAAGCTTCATCCAGTACACAAAGCAATTTGCACATCAGAAAATAGAGGCAACTAAGGTAGAAAACAGCTACTAGGGGTGAAAATAAACTGTAATAGTATTGTATAAAAAGTTGAAATTGAAATCGAAAACTATTAAAAAATATCAATGTTTCATAAACCTAATCACCCCAATGCTACTTAAAAGAATGAAAGCACCAACATAGATCCAAAAGGTGAGGAGCTCTGGGTTCTTGTGAAGCTATGGAGGGAGAAGAGAGTAAGGCAAATAGGGTCCCTGGCTGAACCCTAAACCTAGTCTGTATTGAGGCTTCTCTACTTTTTGTCCTTGAGATGCTATGAGTCCAGTACTGCAACTATTACTCTCCTCAATCCCAATGCACCATGGAAGAATTGCATTATAGAGAGGAAGAAAAAAACTTCAAAAATTATATATATTTATGTATGTGTGTGTGTTTGTATATATATATATATAGAGAGAGAGAGTACTTTGAGATTTCTGGTTTGAATCACAAACATACTAGTAGAGTGAGCATACCAATTGATGTTGATGAGTACTAATATTATTGGAGTTGTTGTTGTTGTTGATATTTTGAAAGGAAAAAGGATAAAACAATAAGAAAGAAGAAAATTCTGATTAACACAATGTGTCTAGATTGATGTGTAGAGTAAAACCACAAATACGGAAAGCTTTTTGGGGAATTCTGGTGTTCATCATGGCTATTGTGTTTGCCTGTAGGCACGTCCTTTTAAAAGTGGTCATTATTGAAATTTACAGAATCTTTGTTGAAGTGCTTGTGGAAAGTAAAAATTTTGAGATAATGTATTAAATTATATCAAGAGTTTATGTGGCAAGATTAAATATCCTTCACATTGAAGACTTGCATTGGATATTGGAAAGAGTTTGAAGTAATTAGAAATACACTGTCGTTCTCTTGCAATATATATACATTTATTTATTTATTTGCACATATATTCATTGAAAAATAAAATCATTTCAATTTGTATTTGAGAAAATCAATGATTGACACTCTAAAAGATGTTTGTAATCCGAAAGAGATATTTGTAAAAAGGATATAAATAAAGTCTTTAATGAATAAACAAAATGCACACATTGTTGAAAGATTAAAGGAATAATTCTCTACTTTGTATAAGGAAAGAGAACAAGAAATATAACTGGTAGATTAAGTAAATGCTGTTTATGACTTCTTCTCAGGGATGTAATGAACATTTTTATTAAATCATGTACATTTTGACTTAATAAAATAAATATCAATAGCTTGAATGGTTTCTCCACACACACACACACACACACACACATATATATATATATATATATATATATATAAGCTTTGCATGATGTTTTGCACACAATATGACAAAAGTGAAGATTATGAAACTTGCAAGCCAACTTGCACCTATGGATGCTCTTCTAAAGTGTGGAAGTTTGAAACCTAACTTATGTACTTGAGAAAATTTCAAGCAAATTTTATTAATATGCTAAAATCAATAACAATGTCAGATGTTTTCAATAATTATATCATGGTAATATTTTGATACAATATGAAGAAATATAATACATAACACATCAATATACAGAATGAACATTAACCAGATTTTTACACACACACACCCATGTAATTGTCTTTATGTATTTACATATTATATACATATATATATATATATATATATATATATTTGTGTGTGTGTGTGTACTTCATGAATTATGGAGTGAGCATGTTATGCTTTAAAAGTAAGTATCATGGACTTTAGCAAACCTAAAAGAAAAAGCTTGGCCTTTTTTATCAATCATTCAACACAATTGAGACACATTAGGTATCAGCATGTTCCATGCTGGATGCATACATGCATGGACACATAATTTGCTGTTGAAAACAGTTTTCAACAAATGATACTCACCAAATTACAAACAATGCAAGTTCATTACACACACACACACACACACACACACATATATATATATATATACATACATACATTCCTTTTGTTTAAACAAACCATTCCAAAAGCACTGCCAAATTAGTTGAACCAAACTACTAAAAAAAAGTGTTATGAAATGATGAACCTAAACCCTCCAAAAAATACCCAACTGCTTAAAGTGGCAAGGGAATGGCCACATCACTACCAAGAATCACACATTCTAAGCAGAATCCAAGCAGAATCTGCCTTCTCCCCCCCCCCCCCCTTGGTCCTCATTGAATCAGTCCCCAACAGGAGTGCTGGCCTCCTCCTTACTCCAATTATTTGGCCTCCTCCCCCTCCATGGTAGTAGTAGTAGTGGAATAGAATAAAATAGAAAAAAAATATAATGCATCCCTCACTCTGCCCTAAATGTATGTGGCTATCAAATATCCACAACCCCTTTCTCACGTCCTCCCTCCCTCCCTCCCTTCTGCTATCATTCATTCTCCCGCTTATTATTGTTGTGGTCACCTCCCTTCCCCTTTTGTACTATTCATGTGGGTCCCATTGCAAAACCATGCGATGTATTTACTTGCTTCCCACCCGGCCCGGCCCGGCCCCATCGGCCATGGCACCCAATCATTGGGGGGCGGGGGGTGCCCGGTGTGACGTGGCGGCGCTGCCGCTCAGCCGTCGTTCTCCCCGCGAGTTCTGAGTTGGCATTGCTGACCTGGACCATCCGCGTCACGATGTGCTGTTTTCCTTTGAATTGTATTGTGGTGGATGAAAGGGCCCTCGACTCGGAATTCTGTTTTAACGTAAACGAATTAACATAAAATTTCCTAAGCGAAATTCAATATTTAACCCTTCACACAGATCCTCATAAAAAAAAAAAAAAAAAAAAAAAAAAAACTCTGATATATGTGTACAACTATTAGGAAAAATATGCATAATAAAGTACAAAATGGAAAGGATTAATTGTAAAATTTAAGACAAAGTTCCAAGTGGACTCTTGCACAAGAAATAAAACAAAGGGAGAAGGTCAATTGGACCTGAGTGCCATAAGTATGAAGCCCATGGTTTGAAAAATGACAGTTTGGGGATGTATTGTGTTTTGGTGCTGAAAACCCAAATGAGACAATGAAGGTGTTACACAATCTATGTAGGTACATATATATATGTACATGGCTCATCCATGTCCAAAGGGAAGCTCACCCAATCCACACAATATCATTTCTAACAATCTAGAGCTCTTTCAAGAGTTTTATTTTATTTATTTGGTTAAAGGCATAGACATTTGTATATGTATGCACACACACACACACACACACATATATATATAGAGAGAGAGAATATCATGGTTGACCCATTTTGTTTAGTGCTTCAAATGTTTAACATAATCTGTGCTTGTAAAAGTTGAAAAATTGAATACATTTGAAATCCTATAAAATATATGTTCACAAGGCAAGGCATTAATAACACAAACCCATCAAAGTGAATTGTTTTGCACTGAATAAAACATCAACAAAAAAATGATGTTTCCATCATGTTGTGCAGCTTAACAGTATCAGCATTTAGTACATGTCATATTTTGATTTTGGGTCTTGGTTGTTGTTGTTGTTGTTGTTGTTTTGTTTGTTTGTTTGTTTTTTTTTTTTTTTTCCAATCTATGACACATTCTTCAAATAATAATTCCTTTCTTCAGATTTGTTTTTGTACAAACAAATAAATGAATAATTAGTGAGCATGAAGAATTGCCAATTCATCCAAACATACATAAGCTATTTATTTTTTCCTTATTTCAACATGGGTATTTGTTTTCATGTCAGTAGTAGTCATGCAAGTAGTTAGAAATTTAAAAAATGAAAAAGTAATATATGGGTGGTGAAAAAGCTACAAAATCATCACAATAATAGTTATATCTTGTATTTTTTTAAAAAAATGCAATAAATGATGTCTATGAACTTACATTTAAAAGTATTTGAAATTGTGTTCTAGTATTATTTTCAGAATTATGTACAACACAACATGTAGTGAGAAATATTGAAAGCTTTCACTAGTTTTGATAATCCCTTTCTTCTGTTCTTCAAGTTTTGAGACTCTGCAGTCTCAACAGATTTAATCATAGATATATACATGTCTCATGCTCCTCTCAACTGTACATAATTATTGTTTAACATATTCTGATTTATATACATTCAAACCACATTTCCTCATGTGTTTTTTCAACATCAATTTGAGTTTTTGTAACTTAGTTGCTAGGCTCACAATAATCAACTCTCCATTCATGAAAAAAAAAACACACATTCCACCACTTACACATTGATCCTACCAACACAAGTTTACTTAATACAGTTTGTAAACAACACCATAATGTTAAATCCCATAATTTCAACTCAAACCTCAAACAAATTTAGGTATATCCACACACACATATATACAAACAATTTGTATAATTAAAATGCAACATTGGCGCTTAAAAAAAGCCTTGCTTTTGGAATGTGCATGGTCGAGCTTTAGCATGCAAAATATGCTACGCGTCGGTCAAAGCTTATTACTGTAAAAATGGATCTGACAAGACCAGGCAGGGTACAGCTAGGATCTGACCTGGACGGATCCAGTCCACCTGGGACAGTCCTAGATATGGCCATGGAGCACAGTGACGTCGCCCTTGACCCCTCCACTCAGAGTCAAAATGCCAGGTCAACACGCCAGGTCAGCAGTCAAAGAAGAGCTAGTGCTTCTGTTTGTAAGGGAGGAACATCTCAATGAGTATGGATACGGAATCGTGTACTCATTTAGAATCTTCTGGAACTGTGTATGATACACCAGGATGCGTACACGAAAATACTGGATACATGAGGGGCTTGTGAGGTTACTTTGTAAGTACCCAGCTTGCTCCTCACCCCTTGTTCGAGGACGGAGACTGCTTCATGGCATTCTTTTGCTCATGGCAAGTTCCCCATGAGAGACACTAAGGAAGGAATGAAGCAACAGAAGAGTTTGAGTTCCCCTTCTTTCTTTTTTTCTCAATTATTTATTGTAAAGAACAGCATCTTGTGCAAAGAGTATGGGAGTGCCAGTGTGACTAAAGCATATATGAAAAAGTGGTGAGAAAAATCAGTTATCTTTTGGAGAGGGTAAATGTCTTTGGCCCTCCATGTATAATTGTTGTGGGGGGGGGGGGGGAGGCTGGGAATTATTTTCCCACCTTGGTCTATTATCAGCAATGTTTGACACAAAAAAGGACATTTTTTTTTTTTTTTTTTTTTTTTTTTTAATGTGGACAGCATGAAGAGGGTGATGGGGATATGTATTAAGGAGCTGATAACCTTTTCGCTTGAAAAAAATAATACCTTTGAAAATGACAACAAATGCTCACTGTTTAACCATGTTGAGAGACTTGTATGTATTACATCATGTTGATTATTTCGTTGCCATTTTTGCATTAGATTTTAGTTAAGTCAATTATTTTAAAAAAATGAAAAGCCTTTTGCCCAGATACGCATATCTTCACCAGCATTGGGCTTGATTTATGAACACTCAAATGGTATATTTGTCTCCAGGGAAGGGCTTTGAATTTTGTACTCACCCACCCCAGGTTGGTACAGAAAAAAAGAAAAAAAGAAAAAAAGAAAAAGTTTTCATGCTTCCAGCTGCCACCTCATCATAGTTATTCGCACCAGCTGCTTAGTCACTCCAGCTGACATGGCAATCATAACCCCATCGTGGCATGTCATGAGCATCTTCACTCTCATGGCTTGAGATTTAAGTGGATGGATGAAACCTTTCAAAACGGACGAACAGATGAACGGGGAAAAAGTTATGCTACATAAAAAAGAAAAAATAAAAGGCACATTGCAATTCTTAATCAGATAGGCTTCAGTTGAATGGGCACAACCTTGGATGTGTCCATTCTTTAGCAGGTACGGATCTTGTACTCGCAGCCCTACTCATTATTATCATTTACTTTTATTTTGTTTTACATTTTCATTTGCAAGGAAATTATTGGACGTGCACGTGGGCTTCAATCCAAAATAATAATAATCAAACACACAAACACTTGTCCCGACTTCTTCAATAGATGATCACTGGTCCTTGGACGGCTTCTCGACATTCATCCACCAATCATCCACTAAGTTACAATCTAGTGAAGGGACGCACACAATAGTTGAATAATATGATTTAGTTGAAGCGCATGAAGTTGGGTAGGGTTGAGTTAAGAGCTGACAACAACCACCCACCACCTCCGTTTCGTCATCTCGGTAGCACTTGGGTTCAACTGATTTTTAATAATAGGAGTGAGTGAAATGGGGGGAAGTGTTGGTTGTGAGAGATTCACCCAGTTGCTACTCTTCCCGCTGATGGACTGTCATGGGGCTCTAAGTCGAGGCATTTCATTCACAACCAGTCGATATTAGACCGGAGCGTGCAGCAGTTGCAACCGAATCTTCCTTCTCTGTAGGAGCGCCTCGAGGGGCATGGCTGGCGTAGCCGAAGCCTCCAAAAGCCGGCGTGCCTGTGCCAAATTTAGCGGAGACATTCTTTCACACTGTCGCAACCTCTAGCCCTCATTAGCAGTGCCACACAAGGACCACTCATTTAAGACAACTGTTCAATGGCTGTTTTTCTGGACCATATTTCAAGCCAATGAGTAAATTTACATATTCGGACGCCTTGTTATGTTAAATGTGTGTGTCTCTCTCTCACACACACACTCACACACACACACTCACACACACACACACATGCATATATACTTGTTTTAGTCTTTAGGAAACTACGAGGTTATTAAATTGACATCGGCGATAATGGGCGTGAGGCATGAAAAGAGAATGGGCGGTGTGGAAAGGAATCTTTTTATGTACGAGAATAGAAAATTGTAGATGCTGGAAAAGAACCTCGTTCGCAGTTCTTAACGGAGTTGAGAGGATCCCGTTTAAAGGGGCTAGCCAAATAAAGGGCACAAGCAAGGATTGTGGCATTGAATGTATTGGAGCAACAACTGGGTACCCCATGCCAAATGAATTGGACAAACAATCAATGAGGGTTGTGAGTCTTACACCCACTTATTGCACTGTATGTGTATGTGTGTGTGTGTGTAAAAATCCAAACAATTACAGATAATTTCCAGTTAATCACGAACCAAATAGTGATTACGTGTCTTTTGTTACCGAATTCAGTAAGGATACCACTTTTCTTTTGAACACTTGCAGTTAATCAATAAATATTGTTCAATATATTGAGCAGTGAGTTTGTTATTTTAATAAAATGGTTCAGTTTCATTTTTTGGGATCTTCCTATTCCTTGGGTGACAAAAAAGGAAACCCTAATCCACCATCTTTGGAGCACCTCGGTGAATCAGCTCATTGACATAGTGGGTTTAGACCAAATGTCAAAGAAATCAATTGGATCTTAACTATTGGTCCTTTTTTTCAGGGTAATGTTTTGGCAGCTTCCACCAAACCGCAGTGGAGACTGCTCAGCTTTGTTCAGTGTTGGTGGCCCCAGCTCCCAACTCTTCAGAGCCTGCACTCAATGAAAGTTTCAATACCTTGGGATGTTTCACAAGAACAAGAACAAGATACCTTTAAATTATAAAATTTAGGACCTTTGCTCGAGTGTCAACTCCAAAGTGAAGTTTCTGTAATTTTGTTTATTTGATATAATTTTCATTAAAGTATGCATCCCCCCCCCATCTCAGACTCCCTCATGCCGAATCTAAAGAGGAGCCAAAATTAGCTTGAAAAGCAGGATCACCCACGCAACTTTTCGACTACACGGCAGTAACTTTCGTGGAACACACAACATCTGAGACGTGGGTAAATAGCCAAGAATTACCCCGTGGGGGTAAACTGCAATCGAGGAATTTCAAACCTGTGTACAGCGATGACTAAGGGAGGGAGGGAGGCAGCGATGCTGAGTCTTGGGGGGGAGGAGGCTCCGCCCCGCGAACGGAAGCCGGAAAAGAAATGGGAGGAAGTGGCAGCGGTTACCGCAGGAATGGTGGACGCATTAACGAACTATAAATTGCAGCGCGGTCGCTGAGAATAGACCGGGGATGGGAAATCGTGGTGCGATCGGTAAGGGTGGGAGACGAAGGGGGGTAAAAGAGTCAATGGTTGACGAGAGGGTGAGAGTCCGCGGCGAGCGAGCAATGGATCAATCACAGCAAGAGCATGCGGGGGAGGAAGGAGGAGGAGGAAGAAGGGTGGGTGAGTGAGTGAGTGTGTGAGTGAGCAAGTAAGTGGTCTAACGGTGCACGGATTTATCCGCGTCACGGCTGTTCATGCCAAGTGGTGCAAGACTGTGGGCAGTAGCAGCGCAACCACGCAGAAGAAGAACAGTTAGAGTGGAAATCTATCGAGTTTCCGGTCTTGTCAATGTACTGTAGACTTCAGTCTTCTACCACAACTACTCCCCCCGCGGCGCGGTAACAAATACAATCGTGAAGCACTTGGTTTGAGACAGTTGTTGCAGCCGTGGTGCTCAGTTTCCACGCCTTGCTTCGTCGGAAGCGGGGCTGGGCTTCCACTGAAGCCAACGAGTGGAATAGCCGCCATCTCAGGATCCAGCAGTTTCTGCACACAAGCGCCTTGCCCCTGCACTTTGTTGTGCTTTGTTGCTGCTCTTCTTTCTCCCTCCCTCCCTTCCTTCCTTCCAGGTGCGGTCCTCGTCTGCTTGTCATTTATATTTATCTACACATATATGTAATTTTTCTTTCATCCTCCCTCTGTACTCTTCTGCGCAACGTTGACAGTGGCGGTGTGTCATCTTGGGGGGCGTCAGTCATCTTACCTGGCCGCATCGGGTTCCGTTTCTCCCGATGCCTTCTCAGGTTGGGTGTGCTTTGTGGCGAGGATTGGAATTTGCGCTGGGTGTGTGGCTGGAGGCAGATGGGGATTTCGCCCATGGTTTGGCGTTGTCGTTGTTCGTATTGCGTCGTGCCATGAATTTAACAGTCGTCTTTTTTTCGCAGATCATGTCCTGGGTGAGTTTGTTTTTGTTTTATTTTATTTTATTTTATTTTGTGGTTTCTGGTTCATGGGTCTTGTTGTCTTCGGACGCTCGGTGATGGCTGCGCTGTGCGTCGATTGGATTTAGTGAAGAGGGGTGGTACTGAGTGCAGTAATGCGAAAATGGGGATGTAGAGAGAGAGAGAGAGAGAGAGAGATGTGTGGATTGCGAATGTGGAACCCATCCCGAGGTGGTAGTGTAGGTGGTGGAATGCTCGCGAGTTTTGGTGGAATGGCACCTGCATTGCGCTTGGCATTTGGGCGATGTCACGTGAATGAGTTGCGTCCCGCGGGGGCACGCTTTCAATGCGCCTCCTGGGGTCGCGTTTTGCGTGCGATGTTGGGGAACGCCGGAACCGTTGAACAGAGAATAATTGCAATTGGAATGGAAGTGAGCGCTTTGACGTCGGTGGATGTGTGAATTGATCTCAAAATGCGTCTGCCCGCCCTCCTTTAACCTTGCTGTCGATGTATGAGTGCCGCAAGAACCGCCCTTCCGTTGCTTCCCCTTTTTACTATATTTGTCTTAATTGTCTACCTTTTTCAGCGTCCGTTTCACTGAAATGTCGGATCATAGATTGCGGGACCAATCACGGGGCACAACGTGTTCGCCGCTCTCGATCTGCTCTTCACGCGATGAATCCCAACTCACAGTGACGCTTGTTTTTTTTTCCGAGAATCACATATTCTCTTGGAAGTATTGAGCTCTTTAGAAACTGCCAGCTGCTCGTTTCTTCAGAATGCGTCGCCGTTTGTGTCGTTGCGTTGAAATGTCGAACACGAGTTCTGTAGAGAGCGATCGCTGAGCTATGTTGGCCTTTTTGTAGATTACGAACAGGTCTGTAGCCTTTGTCTGGTCTTCCTTTCCGTCCCTCAAGTCTCTTGTGTTGCTTCGTCACGTGGCCCACTGTGAAACTCTGCAGTCATCGCTGGCGTCTTGATTGGCCTCATTCTAGCTTTCGCTCTCTTCTTTGTCAGCTTCGGTATCACTGAATGATGATGTGGTGTTAGCCTTCGAATCCCTGGTTCATCTTTCGCCTCTTTGTAGATCTTATACGTGGAATATTTCCGTGCGGAATAGTTGAATGCTTAGTTTACCTGTAAATTGTCTCTTTCAATCCCATTTCTCTTTCACGACTTGTTTGCTACAGCCCCTCTCCTTCTTTGTTACTCTTTCCTGAGGAGCAGTTGCAATCATTCGCACATAAGTACATATTCTGGGTTTCGACTGACACCCGTTGGACTTTGTGTCTGTCAGATCCTGTGCATTGACTGAGAAACGTTGCATCGAGCCCTCTGAATTGCACCTTACTAGGCCAAGTGTAATTTATGGGGAGATTCACGGACGGCAGGAGCAATTGAAGAAGTTTTTAGACAAGACTCTCTGCAGTGGACTATTGTTTTTGTCATTAGCTGCGGCAGAACTTGAGATAGGTTGTAGAAGATATCACGGTCGCTGCTGTAACTGATGGTGTATCAAGTATTCATTTATGCGATGTGTTTCCGAGCATGAGCAGCAAAGGGGATTTCTTTGGGAGGTAACCGTTGTGTTCATTTCACAACAGAAAGAAAAGGCAAATTGGGTCAACGAGGGATTGAGAAGAGATCGCCGAGATTGATTGTAAGAGAGGGCTAGCTGGCACCCCCGATAGAGGGAATTGAACCGCCTCAGAGAGAATATTATATCAATGTTGAACATTTAAATGCACGAGTTGCAGTCTCTGGGGAATCGAGAGGAATGGCCCCGTGGGGTCAGAACATGAGCTCCGAACCTCGCGATGTAACGCATGTGCTATTAAGCCCTAGGATGGGAGGTGGTACAAAATCTCCCTTGAACCGCAAAATGCCCAACTTTAAGAACAGTGGTGACTTGGAGCCATGCGCTCTCTTTGACACGCTGTTCAAAAACGAAGCTTACTCGGCTGAGGACGCAGGAGAGGGAGGAAATGGCGACTTTCACAAGCTTGCTAGCAGCAAATCTCTACGTGTAGACAATACGTCCAAGTTCTGTGTCGACCTTTTCAAAGCTGTCTTACATTTAGCAGCACTTATTATAGGACTATTTCGGCAGTTGAGCTCGCATAAGAAGAAAGGCACCAAATTCTCTGTCTTCTACATTTTCGCTTCTCTCATTTTCATGTTCTTGCTGGTTAAGATTTCCTCATTGGGATGGCTTGCCTTGCAAACACATTCCGGCTCCTCCTCAAAGGTACCCTTACCCATTTTTATCTTTTGGCTTATGCAATTATAACATCTGAATGCTCTTGCATTTAGTGCTTTGGATTCTGATTTGATTGATCGTACTCTCATTCCTCGAAAGCTGACAGAAATTTTGTGTTCAGCAGGTCCCAGATGATACAAAGTTGATTCTCCAAGCTGTGAAAGTTGAATCCAGTGAGGCCCGAAGTGAGAATACATCGCCAGTATATAGAGACCCTTCGTCTCTATCGTTGGCGTCCCAAGTCCATGTTGGGTCGAGTAAAGATGCGGGAGGTGTTTTGGATAGTCACCTATGGGCCAAGCCCAAAAGTGACTCCTACCATCAGTGCATTGACCGCCCGGAGGGGTATAAACGTAAGTCCATGTAAAGGATTGACACCGTTTCTGAAGTTTTGTATCTTTGGATTGGCTTTTGTTGGGAAGGAGCGTCGTTGATGTTGATGTTGATGTGTTTCATGTTACGTATTGCTCATACCGAGAGTAACGTGCTTGTTGCATCACACAGGGCCAGATAATAAGACAAACGGATATCTGTTGGTCAATGCTAATGGCGGTCTCAATCAAATGCGCGGAGGGGTACGTGGTTTGTGATGACTGATTACTTGTCGTGAAAGAAAGTTGATGCTGACATTATATACGATCATACCATTGTCATTTTACTTTCTAATCTGGTGAAAAGTCCATAGGCGGTATCTTTCTTCATGAAACGGTGCTCTGTAAGTGAGGATATCAACTCTGGATCCAACTGATAACACGTATTCAGCTAATCATGGTGTCAGAATATTTTTGATGATTCTTCTTTTGCAGATATGTGATATGGTGGCGATTGCCCGGCTGATGGATGCGACTCTGGTGGTGCCTGTTCTCGATCACAGCTCCTTTTGGGCTGATCCTAGGTGTGCACCCACTCTAACCTTCCACTGCTATTCGTTTGTCGGGGCTTCAAAAACCAATCCCCCTTGTCTGAGTTCACCATTGCAGCTTCAGACATTCATGTGTTTTTGCCTTCGTGTTTTAAAGGGAAATTAGGTGTGTCAACTAACTGAACATTTCATATGGGGCAGTGAATTTAAAGACATATTTGATGTCAAGCATTTTATCAACTCACTCCAGGAAGACGTTCACATTCTAGAGGCCCTGCCAGCCTCTGTGGCCGACATTGAGCCTATGCTAAAAGCTCCCGTCTCTTGGTCCAAGGTGGGGCGCCTGCAACTCTTGTTGTTCTCCCATTATTCCCAACCATGTGTGAATAATGTACTGTTTTAATCTACTTTTACGGATAATTGGTCGCTGAGCTTAATTGAATTGCAACCAGTCCCACAGTCCAGAGGACCTGACATTTCCTGCAGGCACCATACTACAAGGACGAGATGGTGTCTCTTCTGAAGCGGCACAAAGTGCTGTCCTTCACTCACGCCGACTCGCGGTTGGCAAACAACGACTTGCCTGACGAGACGCAACGACTTCGTTGCCGGTCCAACTACGTTGCCCTCAAGTATGCTGAGCCCATCCACAGATTGGCCCAAACGTTGATCAAGCGATTACAAAATGACGGCCCTTACATTGCTCTCCACCTTCGGTAATCTTTCACTCTATCAACCTTCGCTTTGATGGATGCAACTTGCAGTCCTTGAACCAAATTGGCATGTGCACACAGATCTCGCGTGATGAAGAGATTTGATTCTGTTCTCCGCAGATACGAGAAGGACATGTTGGCATTTACGGGCTGTGCACATGGATTGTCGGCTGAAGAGGGCGAAGAGCTTCGGCAGATGAGGTACTCCGTCCCGCACTGGAAGGAGAAGGACATCGACAGTGAGCTCAAGCGGATGGAGGGGGGTTGCCCGCTAACCCCACACGAGACCGGGCTCCTGCTCAAGGCGCTTGGGTACCCTTCCACCACCAAGATATATATAGTAGCGGGGGAGATTTACGGGAACGGAACGATGGATGCTCTGAAGAAAATATTTCCCAACGTGTATGACCACATGACGCTTGCCACTGAAGCGGAGCTGGCGCCTCTCAAAAACTTCCAGAATCGCTTGGCGGCGTTGGATTACATTCTAGCGCTGGAGAGTGATGTGTTCGTCTACACCTACGATGGGAACATGGCCAAGGCTGTGCAAGGGCATCGTCAGTTTGAGGGCTACCAGAGGACAATTATCCCCAATAGGTCTCTCTTTCTTTCTTTCTTTCTTTCTTTCTTTCTCTCTCTGTGTGTGTACATGGACCCAGATGCTGAATATTTTTGTATCTGGTTTGCGAGGTATTGCAGGGAAAGTCTAGTGAAGCTGGTGGACGAATACGAGAACAAAACCATCTCCTGGGAAACCTTCCAAGAGAGCGTTGCCAATATCCACGCGGACCGAAACGGGGCGCCGCACTACCGGGAACCTGGTGAATCTCCCAAACTGGAAGAGAATTTCTACGCCAACCCTTTCCCTGGTTGCATCTGCCAGCGAGAGAATCACACCAGTGACAACAACAACAACAAGCATGAGTCCAATCGTCGGCTGCTGGGACACTCTTAACACCCACATTCCCTGCCAGCTACTCACCCGCCCACTCAAGCCTCTCACTTGTGTAATTTATAACCAAGTTCGTATGGGCAACGTCCTCTCTGGGCATCAACTTGCTCACGTTGAGATCGAAGAAAGCCAGGTTTTGTAGCAGCAGCTTGATGATCACCAGGTGATCGGTGCTCACCTGCTGTTACTGATTCTTCCTACCCTCACCCAATTATTTTTGTAGCATGTTGAGAGAATAAGAAACGCAACCGTCGATCTCAATTGCTGTTAGGTACATTATAGTATATGTCGCAGCTGTACTCTTGCCCTACAGATATCCTTCACCTGCCGATCATAACCTGGAGATTAACCTGCTTCTTCATTTCTTTTCTTTACTTTTCCACGTAGCAAACTGAGATATTTTTAGTAACCTGTGCACATTCGAAATCCTTTGGGGGATCTAACCCTCTGGTGGAATTTGCGTAGCAGCGTTCAACTGTGAGGGTGGACTGTTCCTCATAACCCAGGAGCCCTGCGCGTGTGTATTATTGGACAAGTCTATGGGCCACCGTTTCCCCTCCTATTCCTCAATTCTCTTGCGTAATCTGTATATGTTAATAAAGAGTCTTGAACACATTGACATTCTTGCCATTGTTGTCATTCCTGTTGCTCACAAACTCCTTTCTCTTCATTGGAAACTATACCCAGTTTGGTTGTTACCCATACTCGGGATTCATTCCATTGCCTCTGTAGTTTGAAGCCATTTCAGAAGCTTAGCTTAGTTGTTTGAGTGATGTGAAGGCAACGGTCACGACAATTTGATGTGATAACAGCGAGGTCGTGGACGCTTTAGTATGATTTCATTGACAATAATTTAATAGTTGAATGTTATCGAAGTACAATGTTCAAAGAAAGTAGTAATTTTCTTCTATAACGCATTAAGTTATGGTGCCACTGTTGATCCTTGAATTATGAATCTTTTGGTGTTGATGATATCAAGGATTCCTTTTGGTAGCTAAGTCTTACAAATAAATTTTCCAATTAAGAAATGAGATAGTGTTTTTGCTATCTTGAAAATATACACACCAGGTGTAAGTTGTATTTTAGATCTTTTAATGTTGGAAGAAACATAAAAGAAGTGTAGAGAAAAAAAGAGTTGGTGAATGTGCTATCTGAAATCTCAAAAGTAGACTACATATGCATTCTTTAAAGAATGTAACAAGTATGTGAATAAAAAATGTAATTGTTTATTTTAAAAGAAAAACACATTATGAAAACTCAGATGTGCATTTTTATATATTTATGTTTTCTTGTGTTTCAAAACATTGTAAATATTAAGAAATGGTTTTGGTAATAATAGTTTTTATACTAAACATTAGCTCATGTTTGGAGCATACAAGATATAATACTTAATATCAATGAACATACTCTTTTAAAAATATGTGTATTTTATTTTCGTTAAATTATTTCAATAAACTATAATAACATGTTTTTTTAATAATATACTTTAATAGCATATTTAATTCGGATGCTGAATAATTATACATTTTATTTCATTTTTATTTTTATTATCATTTTTTGTATATTTAGAATGTCTTAAAAAAATACCTTAATTATTAGTGAGCTTCATATTAAAAATATTCAAAGTTTTGGCAAGGTCAAAATAGCAATATAATAATAATATAGCCAATTTGGTAGGATGTTTAATTTGAAGTAAACAATATTATAGCTTTAGCAATTAGGTTGCAATTTGTATGTGCCTTAATTACATATCATACCAATATATTGATTATACAAAAGGAATCAATTTAATGATTAGGTAATAAGTAATTAAAATTTGCATTTTAATTGGAATTAAAGACAATATATACGTATTGTCATAACACAACAATATCTTTAATATACACTATCTTTAGTATTCTTATTTATATTCAAATATTAGATTATAAATATAATTTTTATCTAATTTTAATGTTTGATATTTTTACAAATAATATTAATACAACATACAATATTCCACACCAAAAAAATACCAACTTACATAACATATTATATAATAAGATGATGAAATTATGGTCTATTTATTTAAATATAAACTATACAAAAAAACTCCTATAATATACCTTCTAATATCATAAAATAACACATATCTAAATATAAGTCAAAATTATAATCTAAAATTTCTACGCCAATTTTTTTTATCTTATTAAAAATTATGCAAAACCATTTGAATTTGGATTGTCATTAATATAAATAATAACATCAATAATGCCATTTGATCTTTTGTCACCAACATACATATTTACATAGTAATAATCTAGATTAGAGGAGTTAGGTAGAAGAAATGAAAATAAGTGAGTTTGATAATAACTTTTAAAAAAGCTTCTTAGAAGCTTTATAGACATGGATTTGACTTTCCAAGTGTTTGTAGGTGATTGGTAAATTGAATATAGCTTCCTATTTAGATAATAAATATAGAGGCAAGAATGAGGCCTACCTCATTT
This sequence comes from Physcomitrium patens, assembly GCF_059467195.1. Classification (NCBI taxonomy): domain Eukaryota; kingdom Viridiplantae; phylum Streptophyta; class Bryopsida; order Funariales; family Funariaceae; genus Physcomitrium; species Physcomitrium patens. The sequence continues at coordinate 15,496,922 of NC_143424.1, read as the reverse complement.
TTATCAATGCTTTTCTTATGTTCTTGTTTTAATATAAGATTTTTTGATTTCGTTATATTTGAAAATAACCATTCTAGTTTTTATCTTATATCTATCTTTAATTTGTCTACTTTCTCTCTATAAATATTATAAGAGAGATTATTTATTTATTTATTTATTTTTAGAGTTTTGTTGTGATTTATATCTTCAACAATTGGACAAGAGAAATAATTTGTTGTACCTTTTTTTTTTTTTTTTTTTTTTTTTTTTTTTTTTTTAAAGATTTCATTTATTTTGAAATAATTTTTATTAAATATTTATATTTTAATTATTAATTCTACAAAGAAAATAAACTAAAAATGTGAAGAAGTTAAAAAATATAAAAATGGTGTTAGATTAAAAACAAAAATAGGAACAAAACAATATTTTTAAGGAGTTGATAAAGCTATACCTTAATGTTATTAAAGCCACCCTCCTTTACCATTTCATCATTGATTCCATCCATCTTCCATCTCCATCTCTTGTTCTTAGTCCCTTGTCCTCATTCCTCAATTCTCCATTCCCTAGTCCTCTATTCTCTAATCCTTTGTTCTTTAGTTTCCATTTACCTAATCCCCATTTCTAGCCCTAACACTAGTATTACATAAACATATAACTTCTAAAATGGTTTATTAGAGATTGGTTGTATATTTTTAGAACATAAAAAGTATAAATAGGAAAGATATATATAAATATAACTCAAAGAGATTAACAATTTATTTTATTTTTTTATTTTACTTTTATAAATGTTAGATATATATTCTATCATAAAAAAATCAAGTTGATGCAAATAATTTCATGAAAATATTACACATATACATGAGATTAAAAATTGTACATATATTTTTTAATATAAAAATCTTACTTACAACAAATGTATAATCAAATCAATGACATGGAACCAAAATGAAATAACATAAATCCATTGCAAGAAATAGAATTATACACACTAATATTAATGCATTGTGTGTGTGTGTATATATATATATATATATATATATATATGTATGATAAATTAGACTTTTATTTAATATTTCAAAAATTTATAGTTATTTTTTTTGAAAATTAAAATTTTAAATTTATAGAGATTAAGAAAGATCATCCTAGACATTTATTTGTTCACAAGGATGTACAATTCATATTAGTTTTATTTAAAATGTAATTAAAATAAAAATAAAATTTACAAGGGATAAAAGCTAAGATCATTTTTAGATCTTTTATTTTTTCTTCTTTTCAAGACAAGTAGAACTTGCAAGATAAAAAAAACTTCACTTAAATTAAAGTAAGAGTTGAAAAGATTTATAATAGATTTTTTTTTGGCTTCTCTACATTTTTACTCGCAAGTTTAAAAAATATGATAAATTATTTTATGAGACTCATAAACAATGATTTTTTAATTCTGAACTTATTTAAAATTTAAATTAGATAAAATAAAAATGATTTAAAAAATAATACAAAAAATTATACAAGTGATCACAATTAAATATTTGTGAATTTCTTCTTCTTCTACATTCTAATGTATGGTAGCTTTTTATTACTATTTTAATGATTTTTGCACCAAATTTTATCTTAATTAGATATAAACAAAGTATAAATGCTGGGAAAGACAAGAGATTAGAAAGCGAGAAAAGAAAAAGGTCCAATAAGTAGAACGTCTGAATAAAGGAAAACCCAGGCAAAGAAACCGCAAGATAAAGATATACATATAAAGATACACGATTATAAAGAAAAAGAAAAAGAAAATAAAGACGTGAGGGTAAAGAAAAGGAGAGTGGTCGAGGAAGTGCCTCTTATCCGATGAAAAGAGGCTGGAATCTAGTGAATCCGCGACGAAGGGAGTGCATTTCTCCGCGCAATTTCCCTTCACCCAGATCGGATCACACCCGCACTGCACTCTAGATGCGTCGCCCATCTTCCATTTCCACTCAGGAATCAGCACACCCAATTTTGTATATTGCACGTTGTATATTGCGCTTGTTGGATTTTGGTGGGTTTGCGAGTTTTGTGGTAGAGATTGCGGGGTTTTGGGTTCCACGTATGCGATGGGCAGTTGCAGGTTGGATTGTCAATAAGGCAAGAATCACAGAGTCCGAAGTGGAATTGGGTTTTCGTGATTGAAGAAGAATAGGTTGTAGTTAATGCATGCGAGGCTTGAGCTATGGCGCAGCCCGCTTGCAGCCTTCAGCATCCTTTGGGTCGCAGACTCGCGCTCCACTGCTCACAGGTGGGTGTTCTGTTGTCCAGCAGGATGCTCTTCTTCTTCTTCTTCTTCCTCTGAGTTCCTCTGTCGCTGATTTTTTTATATGAAAGGTTCTGGAGATTGTTAGAGGTTTAAAGTTCATGAATCATGAATCTGCATTGCTTGAATTTTGTCAAGAGGAGTCAGTTGGTGGGATTGGGATGGCTGCAACAGTCTGTTTCAATTTGATTAGACCTCTGCTCATCAAGTTTTCGTTACTGATCCTCGTGCTGGACTTCACCTAAATGGATCCCTATCTGGACACCGTAATTCAATACTTCCTTTCAAGTTGTTCTGATATTCCGTACTTTGTGAGGGAGCAACCGCGAAGCAATTGGAGATAGTGCAAATTGGCACTATGCCTCTTGTTGGGATTGCTAGGAGTCTGCAATTGATGCATTCGCAGTATTACTTGCAATTTCGTTTGAGCCTCTTTGTCAGGAATTACGTGGGAGTGAATGCTTGTGTGGATTCCCCTCCCACATACTTTTAACGTGCATTAAATTTCATTGTCTGCATTGTCTAGGTGGATGCTGGAAAGGCGTTGAGGTTTGACAGTAGAGTCGGAGACAGAACTTCAGGGCTCGTGGCATTGCGAAGACGATGTCGTTGGGGGCCTCAGCGGAGTCGCTTTCTGAGGGTGATGGCCATGGGTAGAAAGAAGGAGGTAGGTAAAGGTGGTGAGAATGAAAGACTGGAACTGAAATTGGAAACAACAGATTTGATGGAGCTTGAGTTCGGCAAACTGCTCGGGGAACCTCGCCAAGCCACTTTGGCTAAGGTCTTTTTCTCATCTCAGGAACTCTGCATATGATGTTTTGGATATTTGTGCATGACTCTATTGTCCAGTATGTCTGTAAAATTTCGTGTCATGAATAGGAATCTTCTGAACAGAGTTTGCGAATGTGCTGCCTTATCGTTGATACCGGATATTGACATGAAGATTCTAGTAGATCAGGATTTGGAACGTTGGAAGTGATGACAAGCCTTGTAGCTCTGACTGTAGGTCGTTGGACGAAAATTAAACCCAGATGTATCCTACGTTGAAATCGAGAGGAAATCCTTGAAGAAAATCCAGAGCTCTCCACCAGAGATTTCTGAAGCTGAATTCAGTCGATTGTTAGACCAGGAAGGCAGGGTACCACTTAGGAGTGTTAGGAAGCCGGTTGTTGAGAGTACCGAGGATCTCCCAGGCCTGGTAAAGCCACCCTCGCGGCCAGGACGACCCAGCTTTTCCGAAGCCGAATTCAGCCGCTTATTGAACCAGGAAGGCAGGCCAAGTGTCCGGGGTCGGGCTTCAGAGACCAGTGAAGATCTTGTAGGCCTTGCCAAGCCGCCCTCCCGGCCGGGGCAACCGCTGCCTCAGGTTCGTCTCCTCTTTAACACAGTTTTGGTTTCCCGTATTAATATAAATGTATGAATGTATCAACGTGTTGATGAAGGCATTGTAGAATCGAACCATCGGATCACTCGACATTTTGTACATAGAATATGTTATTCACAAAATCGATTATGATATCTGACAACATTTAAGTCATTGCGCTTTTAGTTATGTTGATCATGCACTCGTATAGTTCTGCCTAAGCATAAATATCATGAACATCCTCAATGTCCAGTTTTATTTTTAAAAAGATTATTTTTATCACTTTTATACCTTTTTTGAGATCATAATAGCCGCATGTGACGCTTGGCTCAGGTTTCACGAAGAGCATCCTCTGATAACGCTGCCAAGTCAAGCTCGGCAGCCCAGAGAAAGAAAGCGGTACCTCTAGTAACTTTTGGACCTGGTGGATTTGCAGCTCAAACAAAGAAGCCACGAGCTGAGGAAGATGACTACAGGAGCCTTGTGCAAAAACCGGCAATACCTTCTCCAGATTCAATCACGCCTTCTTGGCCTAAGAATGACAGTGTTCCGCCTATGTTGCTAGGTAAATCGACGAAGGATGTAATAGATGCTGATTACATGAATCTTGTCCAAAAGCCGGCAATGCGGCCGGTGGTGCCTGAATCTTCAGGTGCTGTAGCTAGTGATGTGGAATCCAGTACCAAAGAAGTTTCGAAGGCGCCCCCTCTAATGAACAAACCATTACTAGCAAAACCTAGTACAAAAGTGTCGGTCAGCACAGGACCTCTTGTCGTGGATATTATCTCCTCAGATGTTTCTGAAGAACGGTTCAACAAGCTTCTAGAGATGGCGGGTTCAACTGAAGAAGATGAGGTGACATCTTTCTTATCAACCTGTCACAATTTCTGCTGAGCGGCAAGGGAATTTGCGATTTATGTTTTAAAATTTCTTCGGGTTTTAGTCGTTGTGGTCTTATCTCAGTCAATTTATTTTATGATGTCATGCCCTTCAAGTGCCTGCGTCTCAACCTCCCGGAAACTGGATCTTCTTTTACTGAGGTCTTAATGGACTATTCGTCTTGATTGCTCCTTGTTCGATCTTACCGGAAAAATCATGTGAGGAACTCGGCTATGTTTTTGCTTAGCTGTGTTGGGGAGGATCTTGCTATGCTAAAGCTAATATTAAATCACGTTTGTATTGGGGATGAGCAGGGTGTGCCTTCTGAGACCCCGACTTCATCAGCCTCTACGGTCGTGGAAAAACCTACTAAAAGAAAAGAGTTACCCAAACTCGGTTCAAAGCCTGTGCTGGCAGCTAAACCGCCTCCTAGAATTGATGAAATTAGAGATGCTGCACGCGGAGCTGACTTACCAAGCGTTTCACCAATGTCATCCGATGATGTTCCGAGCACATCACTTGACTCTGCAGCTGCAGACTTGGAGATAACTAGGTCGGAGGAGAACGCAGAGCCAGTAGTATCTCCTTCCGGTATGTTCATCTTGCTTATGAGACATGTTCTTAGGAAGTGTTAAGTTCTGTAGATTTCGGTTTTCCTTTTTGAAGTAAACTACAATCCTGACTGGGGTCTATTGATGCTTTCTAATCTTGATTCCTAAATGTCCACAGATGCTGTGTCAGACGTTGAATTGAAATCAGCCGAGGAAAAATCAACAGTTGTCGCTAAGTCTGATAATGCAGACTCTGATGGGAAGGAGTCAATTTCTAAGCTTGTGAAGAAAGCAAGTCCTGTTGCTCCTGTCCGACCGCCGAAACGGATTGTCAAGACTACCTCCGATTTTGTTAAAGAGAAAATTGGTGATGCTGAAGATAATAGGCTGGGTAAGTTGTCAGGTGAAGTTAAGGCTGCTGCTAAGCAAAGTGAAGCTGCTCTTCCAGATTCTGGTTCACGAGGGCCCTCTGTGATGGAGGTTGACCAGTTGGACCAACGGAAAAGAGCTGAGTAAGTTAACTATTTTCTTATTACCACTTGCGAATATGTGGCAACCGATAAATTTCAAACAGTTTCACTTAACATTCTATTTCTCTCACACCCTTACGTTTGCAAGCAGCTATTGTGGTCTGATTCAGCAGTCTGACATTTTGGTGCAGTTTGTTGTGCATTGCAAGTCATAGAACTCATGAAGGATGTATATTGTAAGCATGATTTAGATGTTTCATTTGAGTTGGCTGTTCTAATTCGATGAGATTTTTGTTGTTGTATATCACTCTTTCGATGAGGATCCTCTTTCTTGATGTCAAACGACTTCTAAGTGGTTAATAATTCTGTGACTATTGTTCTTGTAGAATGCGACAGCGGCCTCTCTTACGTCCTGCTCCACCGCCTGTTCCACCCTCAATTGTTAACATCTCACCAGATTCTACTGAAAGTAGCACACAGAAACGTATTCTCTCCCGCCCAGCGATACCGAATCCAAAGCCTCCTCAACCTTATGGTGCATCTTCTCAGGACTTAGCAGCGGAATCTTTTCAACAATCTGGCACAAGCCTCCCTGATAAAAGAATACCATCTAAGGTAATATGTGTGAAAGCTTCACAAAGTAGATATCAACGATTTCTCAGATAATTAAAGCTCAAATTGTTGTGGAAAAGTGTGACTGTATTTAAAACACTTAGGAGATCAATAGTGTTTACGGCTACGTAAATCCCCACATTCTTGCAGAGTGTCCAGCATTTGCTACTTCTGGCTACTGTAACTTATTGGGCACACTGGCGTTGTGTTTAGTTTAATTCTATCGTATGTGCTATACAATTTGAAATAGTGTTGAAGCTCATCAGTTTAGCCAACGTTGTTGAATTAACAGGAAGAGGAGGATAAAGATTGGGCTCGCGCAGAAGCGTTACGGGAGTCCAGGGCAGTGGAGGAAGTCGTGTTCACGAAGGCCCTTCCAAATGGCATGCTGGTATAATACCACCTCAAGTTTCTATTTTCATGCGTAAAGAACATTCGCTATAATGAATTTAGTCTCACTTGCATTTCAATGATGAAATAATTGCATTTCAACTACTTCATGCTACAACCACAACGTAGTGAACATGGAAGACTACCTTTTCTGAATTTGTTTATCAGGAACAAATATCTGCATTAAACTGTTGGGTTACCTGAACCCATTTTATGGCCATATTCTCCAGTACAATAAGCTGATTCCTCACATCAACCATGGTGTGCCCATCACTATCATGACTTGGTAAAGGACGAGGTTAAACGAATTTATCTGTTTTTCTTGTGCTTTCAATTTGTGCTGTGTTTCTTTTTACTCCACTAAGCCACTACAGTTTAAAACGGGTTTGGAGACTAGTCTATGCGGACGTCTCTTATTTATGGTTGTGCTGCACAGGTAAATTTTGGATCTCTTGCAGGTTTTGTGGTTGCTTATGAGCTATCCAGTCGAAGAAGGCCACCTTCATTTGCAACTTGGGCACAGGATAACGGTCATGCAATGAGTAGGAAATTGAATTCATCGGCTGCATCTGAGAATCATCCGAAAAATGACTCTGAAGACTCCATGGAAACAAGAACAAATGGTGACGATGTGGAGCACAAGAATTTGCTGAAGCAATATGAGGAGGCGCGAGCTAACCTTCTGGCAGCCCTTGTTGGAGAGGTCGTTGTCTTTAATATGCTAATATTAGTCATATTGGGGTTGCCACCTTCCTGAAGGCCTCGAAATGCTGTCTTTCTGAAACTCACTCAAATTGTATGTGCAGACTGCAAAGGTAGTGGTTGTCGCAGTCGATCGTGAACGTAAGCAGTTGCGGTTCTCAGAAAAAGAGGCAGAAGGTGAAGGTCGGGAGCTTGCCCAAAAGAAGGCGCAGCTCATGGTCAGTTCTCACCGTGCACCTTCTGTGTGTTTTGAAACATGCTTTTCAATTAATGTGACCATAATACATAAGAGTTGTTTCTCATGTGAAAGTGCTTATGTATAAGAATCGAGCAGTAGCTGATTGTTTTTGCTAACAAGTAAGCCTTGGTCGTGTTGTTACGAAATTCCTACACTTATAAGGATTGCTTTCATTTTCATCTACGTGGATAGTGTCCAACACGTGAAGCCGCCTGTGTGATTGTAGTCAAGTCTAGTAAATCTGTGTTATGTTAAAATTGAAAAACATTTTTGAGCTTAATTTTCGCGTTGCAAATCTATCCTTCTTGTGTATCGCTTGGGTATCGTTCCCTTGCGTTTCGGGTCTCATAGACGTGAGGACTTCGAAGAACAGCCCTGAGATGAGATCCTTGCTGACAGTTGGCTCTGTCCTTGCAGACAAGTTTGAATGTTGGAGATGTTGTGAAGTGCACTGTGAAGAAAGTCACTAATTTTGGGGCATTTGTCGAGGTGAATAAACATCTCTCTGTTCTACTCCGCATCATCATTCGACCTGAAGCATCGGGCCACCAATATATTTGGTCAATGTCTGGGAAGCATTGGAAGGACCCGCTCATGTGGATTTGTTGGAAATTGTGTTCTAGTAGCGAAAAATACTTCTACCGTATAAGTTTGAGAAAAGCCCATCTTTGATTCATTCTAAGTTTGCACTGTTTGTATCATAAATAGTTACAAGGGGTTCCAGCACTCATTCATATCTCAGAGCTGTCCTGGAATCGAGTCACGGATCCGTCGACAATATTAAATCATGGGGATGAGGTAGAGGTCAAGGTTTGCAGGCTTGACCGGTACCTTCAGCGGATCAACCTTTCTCTGAAGCAAATGCAGGTAAGGCTGCTGCTTCTTAGTCCTGACATTGATCAAATCCAAGTTTCATATCTTAGGAGTGTACCTTCCTCCTTCGACTAATTTCTATTTTGAGGACTGATCAAAGTATGACTTGTATATGCGTGGCAGCCGGATCCGTTGCGTGAGACACTTGAGTCTCTTGTATCCAGTGACTTACGAGAGACCGCAACTACTGCTCGGGCTTCAAATGAGGATGAGGCACGTGCAACTCTACAATATTTCTAGTTTGTTTTTCTTGCGTTTTCAGATTGATGCTTTCTATGCTGGTCAAACTGTGTGATATAGTAGTTTTTACATGTTTTCCGCTTGATGGCTGATTGATTTTTGCGGGTTGTAGACAACTGGAATGCCAGAGCTCGTCGGAGTGACGAAAAGGCTAAAAGAGTACAAGGGCATTGACAGTGTCCAACTAGGACGTCGAATTCAAGGAACTGCGCTGGCTCCTACATTCCAAGTATATTTGTCTGTTCAGCTTGATGATGGTTTCAAACTTCTTGCCAGATCTGGGAACCAGGTTCAAGAGGTCAGTGACCTTTGCTTTCATCTCAAAAGATTCCTTTAAGATTCTTTTACAAGCATTGTTAAAGGGGTGACAGCGAAATAGGCAGTGTGATGGCTTATTCACTGCGTGGCAGGGAATATACGGTATGAAGAATGTGTAAGTAATGTGTTGATCGCTCTTTGTCCACACACCGCTGTTCTTAACAATCCATTCTGGTAAGGTACTCAGGTTATTGGTTCTTTGTTAATATCAGGTGTTGGTGCAAACGTCACTTAGCCGAGAAAGCATGAAGAACGCAATCCGGGCTTGCACTTTCACTGATGACTAATCGAACTTCGCTACATCTGCCCGAGTTTTGTCATATCACAACTTCCGCAATTTGTTGGTTCTTCCAGCACTGTAGTTGAGGATTCCTGAATTCATTTACAACCCTTTGGGATGATTACCATTTGGAGCCCGTCGGTGTAGGTTGCAAGAAAAGTGTGTGAAGTTCAAGCTGAACATTCTCACACTCTCGGCTTCTTAAATTTACCGTAGCTGAAACAACATTGTTCGAATGTAGAGTAGTCCGCCAGATTAGATAGGACGATGCGGGTGAATTTCAAGTTTTCTTGTACTACATAGCAAAATGACACAACTTGCCACCACCAAAATTTTCGCGCTCAAGTTTATGCATGCGTTTTTTCTGTGCAATGCTCAGTCGAGCAAGTACACAGATACACATCTTTTCAATTTTCCATTGCTTTGTGATCCTTACATATTTTCACTCAGTCGATAATTTCTTTTGTTGATGACAGTAGGGGTCAGATTTCCTGTTCAAACAACTCACAATACTTTTTTTCGTGAATGTGTCACATGTCTCATAATTGAATTATGTTTTTTCTGTTGGTTTCTATATTAATGCTCTCCAAAACTACTTGTACATCCATTTGAATAGAGGTGGCAGAGTGGAAGGACAGGAAAGAGACTGGCTTCTAAAAATTCTACAAAACAGGAAAAAGCCCCATGTTTGGTGTATATGTATAATGATTAATGCTTAGATTATAAATAAGCAAGCACAAAACAAAACAACTTATATACTACTAACACTCTTTTTAGGTGGATGTGAGAGTAGCACACTCTCAAATTATTTAATACTATTCTATGTTAGTTTTCTATACTTTTGTATATAAATATATTGCTTTGTGGTTCTCAAGTTTCAACTTATAGTCATATTGAATCTAAAACCAATTATATTTATTGATATTCACATTTTATCTCCCCTTTTAAAGAGGGTTAACCACTTACAAGATAATACACTCATGTGTTGCTCAAGAAGAATAAAAGTAAGCAAAAAAGAAATGTATATACGATAGAAAAGAATTAGAGTGGTTATTGCCAAATACAAAAGAATAAAAGAGATTTGAATCAAGACTAGAATATGACAAAGGTACTTATAAGACCAAGGATGGTTTCAATCTTATCTCTATATGCATTAGTTATCAAGAGGATTTTGTAGAAACTTCTTAAGATCTACAAGACTTGTGGCTTAAGAGTGAGATTGTAGATTGCTTGTAATATGACTTTGTAAATGTCATATTACAAGCAATCTACTTTGTAATATGGCACTACTTATACTATATGTCCTCTAGTATCCTTTCATATTAGATAGAAAAATAAAAGATTGCCATAGAAAAGCTATTATTTTCAAGTTTGTAGAGTCTAAACCAATTATTGAATTTAGAAGATGTGATGCTTGTTTGTATCAGTTAAAGCCAATTTTTGAGAAGCTCTACAAACAAAAAAACCCAAAAGTTTGTATGTTGAGAATTTATTTTGTAGGCTTAGTTTATCTTTTTTGGTGCAAAAGATTCATGGTTATTATTATTATTATTATTATTATTCAATAGACAAAATTCTTTTGTCATGTTATTTTGCAAGTCTTTTTTATTTATTTATTTTTGATCAATTACAAGCCTAGATTTCTCATAGTAGCAAACTAAATTTTCATATGGTATCAAGGTATGACAATATTAGAAAGACTCTAATCACATTAATAAAAAAATTACAAAAATAAAATAAAATAAATTTATTTCTGATTTTTTAAAATCCAATCTTTACTTTATAAGCTTTTTGTCTATTCCTACTATTATAAATTAGTAATAAACTATATTCTATTTTTACATTATTATTATACGAATTAATGATTTTAATACTATGTAAATGAGGCTCTTAAAAAAATTAATTTATTTACATTTAAACTTAAGTTCAAAGGTTAATCTTGTATTAAAATTTTATTCCAAAAATTATTATATTTTTTTTATTAATTTTTTAATAAAACTAACATACAAATTATCAAAACTTGATCTTTATTGATAAAGAATAGATAATCATATATATATATATCAAAGTATTTTTAATATATGGTAGGTTATTTTTTTTTAAATATATTTTTTTTGCAATATTATTCGTTTTTTTTTTTGCAAAACAATCATAAATTAATAAAATAAAAAAATATTAAAAATAAAGAATATCCTAGCACATATAAGAAAAAATTTAAAAAGATTATAATTGCTTCATTTATAATTTTTTTATTACTTTAATTAAAATTAAATTAGATAATTCAAAAGAAAAAAATAAGATTATTTTTCAAATATTTCATTTTATTTTTTATAACTCACACAAATACAATTGCATCAATTACAAAATCAAAATTTATTCTTTGTGAAAATTTAAATGATATTCAATTAAATTTTAATGCTTCATCAAATAAATAAATATACATATATATATATATATATATATATATATATATATATATACATATTTTAAATTCTAATCTCTTGATTGTCAAATCTAAGACATTTTGTTTCCTTTGAAATTATTTTTAATTTTTTTAGTTGTATCAATTTATATAAATTCTGATCTTTACAAAAAAAATTATATTCTTAGATGTTATTGTCAATGTATATTTGTTTCTAATCAAATCTTTGTTCTTAATGCTTATTAAAGAGTCAATTATTACATGCAATTTTTTAAGTAATAATTATTCTAACAATTCTTAGCATTATTAGTTATAAATGTTTAATATTATCTTTTAAGCTATGATAAGATTTATTGATTTGAAATCTATTATTTTAATTCATATTAAAATTAATTTATTAAAATTTTATAATATAAATGATAATTGAATGTGTTCCTTGTTGAAGAGATTAAAGTTTTGTTATTGCTACTATTTTTCAATTACCTTTTCTAAATAAAATGGTGAATACTTCTATAAATAATTTTAATATAAAATTTAAAAATTCTTTTTAATTTAAGACATAAATCAATAAAGGCATTTCTAAATAGAAGTGTGCTTCTAAATTTTACTTAAGTGATACCATCAATGTATTGAAAAGAATATAAGCATAAAAATATTTTCATCTATTATAAAAATCTTTTAAATTTTAGTGTTCTACAAAACTTTTCTAACATATTAATCTTTAACTTCTTTATAATTATAGTATTTTTAAATCTTTTTTAATTATAGAAATCTATTTCAATTCTATCTTAAGTCAAAGATCTCTTTCACTTCAAACTCTTAATTATTGTCTATTTCTATGGAAGGAAGTAACAATGGTTTTATTTTTTATTTTTTATATTTTATATATCCATTGTCTTGTATAGGTTAAGAAAAGATACATAGAACAAGAGATAGATCTTCATAAGTTCCAATAAGTATAGTCAATATGAAACTAAATTGATTTATTTGGAAATAAAAAAAGGTCCCAATCTATAATAATCTCACTTATTATAGAAGCAAATAGTCTTGATATTATAATAGAATAACCATATCTTATCACCAATGCAAAATTGAGGTTGTTCTTTCAAATAGACATTTATATTGATCTTTTGTTATTCCTAAACTTCTTTTAATTGTGCCTTCATTATTATATATAGATATAATATTTGGTTTTTTAAAATATTTTTTTATACAATTATAAACTTTTGAAAAGTTAAAAGTATTAAATTATAGATGATAACCATAGTTAGCATAAAAAGGTGAGTTTTTAATAGAAGAATGTATCATATTATTAATAACAAAACTTACTAATGATAAAAAAATTATCTAATTATCTTGATGATAGTTGATGGTATATTATTAATATTACTCCAATACTTGATTTATTTGATTTGTTTGTTCATTAGTTTGAAAATAAAATGCCAAAGATAGTTTTATATCTACCTTCAATATCATGAAAAGAATTCTCCAAAACCTATTGACAAATTAAGTCTTTTTATCTTGTATAATATGTCATGATATTCTATGATAGCAAAAGATGTTATCAAGAAAAAAATCTACTTGTTTCTTTATGTGTGATAGTTTTTATACATCATAAAACTTATGTTATATTAGTAAAAAAAATCTATTATTACAAATATAAAATCAGAAGAGCTTGAAATTAAAAGATCTATGATAAAATCTATAGAAAAGAAAAACCATGGTTGTTTTGATATAAGTAATGGTTGAAAAAGTCTAAAATACTAATGATAAGGAATTATGTTGAAGATAAATTGTACCTCTTTTTTTAGGAGTAAGATAAGAATGTCTCAATAAGGCATCTAATAAACCTTATTATTTTTTTAATTGATAAGGAATATTAAATACAAATTTTGACAAAGACATGCTTTAATAGATTTAGTGACAATTCAAAATACATGCCAACATAAAATATTTAAGGTACTCGTGATCTATATAATCAAACATTAGACTAGAAGCACCTTCTAGATAATGACGATTTTCTTGAATTAAATCCACAATTAAAAGAAGTTCTTTTTTGTGAATTTTAGAATTAATTTTGGGTATTAAAAAAAATTGGTTAAAAAAATATAGAATGAATTTTTTCATATACTCCTATTTAAAACAATATAACATCCAAGAAAAAGTTTAATGTGTTATTTTTATAAAATATGGCTTAAAGAAGTCAATTCAATACAAAATTGGAACTCGAATAAAAGTTAATTTCAAAGCTTTAAATGCTATTTTGATTCTTTGTTCCACTCAAGTTTGTCTTTATAAGTCAAACATGTAAATAGAGCTAAAATTTGAGAAATATTTTGATAAAAATTTAATAAAAATTTAAAAAATTTAAAAAATATTAAATATTTATTATTATGTTTTAAAATTTTAAATTTATGATAATTTGAAATTTCTTAGGATCCATCATAAAGCCATCATTTAAAATAATATATTATAAAAAATTAACATGAATTGTATGAAATATTCACTTCTTTATTTTGGGATATAATTTTATATTTTAAATTTTTTTTAATATGCAATGAACATATTGTTCATATTCTTTTGTGTTTTTAAAATATATCAAAATATTTTTCAAATAACAAAAAAACAAAATCATCTAAAAACTCTTAAAAAACATGATTTATTAGATGTTGAACAACATCTACATGATTGCTTATTAATTGAATCAAACCAAGATCTATATCATAATAAAAGTGAATTTTAGCCTTCTTAAATCTCAAAAATCAATTTTAGCTATCCTTATCTTAGTTTATTATGGTAATTATCTTTTCAAAAATCTAAAAACTATAAAGTATGTACAACAAATATATTCTACAAACTTACAAAAGTCAATGCAAATCCAATCTATAAAATCTAATAGATCTTTGAAGAATTTAACCTTCAGGTTGTGTGCATTGTATGTCCTATACACCCATGTACTTTAAAGGTATAGAAATCCCACCTACATTACTGATTGACTGATTTATTTCTTTTTCAAGTTGCAGCAAGTGCTCGTTGAAAAGGTGATATTTACAACTTGTAAATTAGAATTATTCAATTCCTACTAGCACCCATTTTACACTTGAAAAACTTTCAAAAAGTAATTCTCCTAGATGCAGTTAAAGAAACAAGCCTAATATTATTTTCAAGGAAATTAATCAACGTACCGGTAGCATGTTAACTAGTAAATAAATAAACTAATAATACATGACTAGAAACTAATAAATTCTTCATACAAATAATCTAAATGTACCGGTAACATGTTTTCACCACTCAATTCATATGTTCAATACATTCTACAAACCCGCACATGATTCCGCAGTGATACTTTTGCCCTTCAAAAACGTATCAAAAACTTACATTCCACAAAATTTAATCATTTATAACTTTTTCTAACTTTTGGTGCCTCAAGCTTCCAAATATTTCTTCTGTGCCCTCAATTCCCTTTGCCTTCGACTGCAACACACGGAGCACCAAACGAGCAGAAACGCAATCAACGGCCACAGCAGGAGCGTGACAACAATGACCGCAAGCCCCCACAGCCCTCCGACCTTGGCCAGCGTCGTATAGGTGCGGTGGAAAGTAGTGCTCTTTCTTGTCACGTCGCAATACGTGGGCCGGCACGCGTTAAGTACTGGTTCAAATTCACATCGACCCCCGGAAACGACTGCCCCTCGTACAGCACTGCGGCGACCAATTTTATGCGCTCCCAGAACCGAGTCCGGCTTGTGATGGTGGCGTTCATGAAGAACGTGAAGTCTGAGGTAGACGAGTTGGCGCCGAACATGTCCAGAGCGTACAGCCAGTGCTCTGCCATTCCCTGCAAGTACAGCTTCCTGTACTGTGTTTCATTGGCATCGCGAGATCTGTCTATGACGCTCAGCAGCGTGTACTGGCCCTGGTGATGAGCTGCAAGATGAAGGGTGGATTCTTTCAGATCCATTATCAGTTCGGATATCAATGTGCTCTTCTCGACTGATATCTATGTGATACTAGTCTAATGCTCTGTAATACCCGATTGATATCGAGGCACTGATGTGGTGAAATGCACAAGAACATGAAGTAATTATGTGAAGGATTGCTTGTGGTAGTTATATTGGCGATTTTCACATTGCTAATGGTGCTATCGTTTTGACCAGTTTGTACCTTTTTTCTGTATTCATGTAAAAAATCTAATATGCCCTGCTGCAATACACGAACAGTATCAAAAAAATTGAAGTGTTTGGATTACACTTAGAATTTGCATCTACAGAGTTTTGCACAAAAATGCCAGGTTCCTAAAACTGACTAGCATTCGTGGTGGAACCTGAAATTTGTTCATTGATTTGAATGCTTGATACAGAGATGAGCTTACCTCGAAGACAGCGAACGGTGTTGGAGTGCAAGAACTTCTGGCTTTGCAAGCTGGGCGATCCAAAGTACGAAGCGCGCGGGTCATTCCAATTGGTCAAACCAATTTCGCTATTGTGATCGACCTGTGGCTCTGTTGAGAGAAGCCCTCCAACCATGGCCTTGCAATCCACCGTTTTGTCTCCGAATTACAAACAATCATGAGGCCACAACCAGACGTTATAACAAAACTTCTCATAAGTCAGAGACTCGGCGTCTCTGGACAGTCGGTACATGGTGTTCACTTTCGACGGATCCTACCTGTTATAAACCTCGGATGAGTTCTTCAGATAGTAGTTATCGCTACCAAGCGGCACTACGTCATACCCGGAATGCGTCAGTGAAAATTTCGCGGAGTCGTTGGAAGAAGTGTAATCCAGGATTGGAGGCCTATCTGGCACCGTTAAGTTGATGTAGAAATGGACGAAGTTGGTCCAGCTGATGGTGCTCGTGTAGGGGCAATCCAGCGTCTCTTGCTCGGCACTACCATGATTGGGGACTACGGTCGTATTTGCAGCATCGATATCAGTTCCGTAGCTTGCTGAACTGCCGTACAGGCGGTCGGTTGCGTAGGTGTTGTCCTTGCCATGCAGATACACTCTCTTCACTTCCACGTAGAGACTGTAGAATGTGTACGCAAATGCGCCGAGGAGACAGAGCAGACACACAAGGCGCGTGACGCCGCGCCACACTCCTGGCTGCTCTTGAAGTTCCCGACTGTAGCAATATTGAAACACACAATAATATATTGACGTTAAAGTTGGAACCACGTCAATGTTCAAACACGAAAGAAACAGCCTTACGAATGGCAGACGTGATGAATCTAACATCTCATACTAGATCTATACAAAAATTAATGCTTATTTTGAATTTGCATCTAGAAAGTTTCGCACAAAACTGCCTGTGGTGTAACTGAACATTGCCATGTTAATCAATGTCGGAACACTATGCTCATCTAGAGGAGTTCAGAACTTACTCTTCTTTGAAATCTACAAAGAAGTTTCCAATCTTCTGGTTCACCCATTTCCAAGCATCCGGGATCGTGGACGTCATGGTTCAAGCTCCACCAGCAAGGTACTCACCTTTCAAGTGTCTAAAACATGAGGCCTTATAACTCTCGCACCTGAAAGACTGTTTGAATACGCAGAACTCGCAGCTCAAATACACGCAGAGACAACCTCTCATTCCAAATGACATGCTGTAGAGCATCGTTCACTAACTCTAGCACCTACTGGATACCATTTGTACCTAAGTCTAAAACGCAATTGAGGGGAAGCAAACTAGAAAAGGGAGAAGAAAGACAAGGGTCCAACTAGAGATAATAAATTCTAGACTCCATCAAATCAGTTATTCTTCCTGTGCTTAATTTTAGATAAAAATGATCTACAGTAGAAATAGAATCATGAAAACAATGCCTTCGGCCCGAGATTTGCCACCATTACAAAGGAGAAGGTTCATCAAGCAACTGAATGTTCTGTAAATTAGAGCAACGTCACTGTGGATTTTTTATGATTAACTTAGAATCTATCACCCTTTTCATGGCCTTTATAGCTTGGTACTTAGTTGTCAGATCCATACAATTTGTATTGAGAGCCGAGCCTCTTTTTTTTACTTGTGAAGATGAGAATTATAAGTCAAGCAGTAACATTTTTTTGTTGTAAATGTGGATGAAGAAGTTAAATCGTGGTTGACTGTGTGGTGAAATGGTTGAAAATGTTATTTGTCCGATGAAAGAAGAATTTATTTTCCAACGATCTTATTCATTCAATATGCAAATATTATTTAGGACACCTGTATTGTGCAACAGATGCCTTTCGCCATTTTTAGTGTCTGTGCTTTGTCTGTAATATGTAAATGACGGTTTCACTCCAGGCATGGTGGATGGCCCAGTGGTGGTATGACAAAAGTTCATTTATTTATTAACACAAAAAAAAATTGTTAATTTATTTTAATTTTGATCAGACAGCACTCCAATTTTCACTCAACTTGAATGGATTGAGAAAATAGAAATGAAGGTACATGTGTGTTGAAAGTAAAATTTTCAAGATGAAGAAACTATTTTTTTTTAGATATTATAGAAAGTGAAGGAAGGACAATGAAGAGAGCCAAATAGTGAGATTTTTTACCTCTATACATTCATAATTTGTGGTTATTCATTGTATTTGAATGTATTTGATCTCTTTAATAATGTAATCTTAGACTTGCAAATATTTCTAAAACTCCAAATCATAATTTGATTTTTACAAAAGTATGTGTGTAATGTGTGTCCAAACTTTAACTTAAGAATTGAAAATTCACTACCTCCAATGTTCTATGTCAACTTTAGAAATAATTTTTTGTA
The DNA here is from genome assembly GCF_059467195.1 of Physcomitrium patens. NCBI lineage: Eukaryota > Viridiplantae > Streptophyta > Bryopsida > Funariales > Funariaceae > Physcomitrium > Physcomitrium patens. The sequence goes on along the minus strand of NC_143424.1, from coordinate 15,478,579 downwards.
CCATATAAGGTTTTTTATTCTTTACAATTACTTTCTTTATGATATATTTATAATCTTAGTCTTTATCAAACTTAAGTTTTAATAAAGATGATTAATACATTCTAAAACCTCACAAATAATATAGTATCTAAAACCAAACTATTTAAAATATATTTTTTGAAAATTTAATCTTTTTTGTAATCTTAATTCAAATTAAAAAAATAAGAATTATTATTTTTTCTTAAAATAAAAAAAATAAAAAAATAAAAATAGAAGTAATCTCTAGCTTTCGTATATATATTTGTAGTTGAAAAAAAATTGGTTTTTTTACCTTAACAACTAAGATGAAAAATCATGGATCCTTCTTAAAGTGAAATTTATCATGTACTATAATATATATATATATATATATATATATATATTTAAAAATATTAGAGGTTCTATTAAACATTGCTACATAGCTTCTAAGTAGATAATATATATAGAGACAAGAGTGAAGCCTTCTTTGGAAAAAGTGATTGAGAAAGAATAGCAAAGATCAAGCTCTTATCTTTATGATAAGGATTACAATTAGCTACTATATATGTTGCTAAATTCCAAAACACCACTTACAATGTGGACTAGAATGACAAAGCCTTTATCATTCAATTTCAATATAAGTTGATAAATAACATCAAAGATTTGTTATTAACAATGCTAAAAGCAGATTTTTTATAATAATTTATTATTAAAGCCATTATATACAAAAATTGACTATTTGAAAGGTGTTAAGAATAAAAATTTGACTAAAGAAGAAGACAAGTAATAACAATAGACTTTAAGTTTTCAAAAATTTCTTCATCAAGATTGGAAGCAATATAAATTGATCTTGTATATTTTAAACCTCTCATGGAGCAAAAAAAAGACTCAATATTATCAAGAGGATTGATGCTTATATTATGAAGAACTAAGCACACTCCTCAATATTATTCAAAGAAGTAACGTAATTACAAAATAAGAATCATGATTATCATAGAAGATAATATGTCAAAAAATAAGTTTTTTGAGCTACAACAAAGACCATGTGGTTGGAATCATATGCAACACCTAGTAAAGGTTCTGTTTTCTCCTTAGATCCTTTGCCTTGTTTTATAATAGATATGTATTTAGGACCTCAAAATCACAAAATCTTTGCTTTATTAAATTCAAAAACCTTAGTTTGTTTTATAGATATAGACTTTGTCAAAAAATAAAAAATATCTTCATTTAAAAAAAATAAATCCTGATAAAGTAAAAGACTACATTCACAAGAACTTAGCTAAGAACTTCATACGCCATTCAAAATCTCAAGAAAAAGCTCCTATCTTATTTGTAAAGAAAAAAAAAATAGATCTTTGTAGATATCAAGAGACTATTAAGAACTTAATAAGATTACCATCAAAAATAGATATCTTTTACCTTTTATTTGAAGATTCTCTAATTAATTCACTTAAATAAAGATCTATACAAAAATAGATATATGAAGAGTATACAACTTGGTTTGCTGTCGTGTTGTAATACGAGTATACCATAAAAATATAAAGAAAGGGGACTTTTATTAATGTTCAGTTACCTCGAATATTGGGAGCAACGACCAATTCCAGTGCAAATACTGAGAGGCTAGGGTCAGTTACCCCGTTACAGTCAGCCGGGGCATATTGAAATGCTCCGTTCGATTTCAATAACGGGAGTCAGTAGAAAGGAAAAGGACCAATTCAACGACGGGTGAACCTGGTTCGAAGAGCCAATTCGATCCAATTTCAAGACATCCAATCCAAGTCTTACTACGGGCCTCTTATCCAATATGAGACCTGAATTGGTCGGGCAGCCCAATGCGGTCCAATTACGGGAACATCTAGGTCTTACTACGGGGCTCTTAGCCATTATGGGACCTGAATTGGTCAGGCGGCTCAATGTGGTCCTGATTACGGGGGTTCCGATTCCGTTTCAGGCTGTTCCGTCCTTTATACTGTTTCGGGAACGTCTTTTTGGTAAAAGGATCTCTTAAAGGTAAAAACGGAGGAGAAAGCTCTCACGGCGGGAGCCAATTTTGGATCCAAGATGAAAGATTGAAGAAATTCAGAGGCTAGGGTTTGAAAGAGGAGAGAATTAAGATTAAAGGGGAGGATAGGTTAAGAAATGGAGGGGGAGAGAATGAGGTTTTTTGTTTGGAGGTTTGAGAAGGATTAGAGAGCTAGCTTCATGCTTCGGGTGGGAGAAAAAAAACAAAGATTTGGGGTTTTTTTTTTTCATAGGATTTTGGGAAGACTGAGGCAATCGTTGCTGAATAGTCGATGTATTGTACTAGTGAATCGGGATTTTTAATGAAGTGGATGTGATTGCTCTTGATTGTTTTGTGAAATCGAGTTACGTCTGTGATGAAGAATTAAAAGGGTGTCTATAGGATTGAGTATGCGGAGTGAATGAAATTTATTGGGTTAATCTAACGAGATAGTCAGTGGATACAAGATTGCAAGTATAAAGCGGTATCAAAGATTAGCAGTTTGGGTTGTTCGGGGTTCTCTGTAATGTCTAGAGACCTACCTGCTGGGACAAAAAGGATTTTGGCGAGCAGTCGAAGGACATCCGTATAAATTTACAGTATATTCTTGCAGTTGTTTATATTCCAACAGTCAAAAACCGATAAACTGCTTGAATATTAGCGAATCTCCATACTACCTTCTATAGCCAGATGCCCGGCACGTTCTCGAGCAGGAAAGCACGTAATACGACAAAAGTGGCAAATTCGACGTGAAAGCTTGAGGTGGAAGGTATTGGATTTCATTTGATTTTATTTTTATTTTTATGGAAAACGAAAATAAAAATTTTGAAGGATCTTTGGGAGGAGTTTCTGGTGGGGGTTCTTCTAAAGGACAAGGTATGCACATGGATCTGTCTATTGCTAGTATGTTTCAAGCCTTCTCATTATCAATGCAGCAATAACAAAGCAATGATCGAAAGGAAGCTTTGGCAACCAAAGCATTACAAGCAGTGGTCAATAAAATTGATCAATTTGATGGAAGGAATATTTTAAGGTATTTAAGATGTTATGTTCGTGAAATAGAATTAAATCGGGTTTTTGAGAAGAAAATGGTTGAATTATTTGGACTTGCCACGATACCGGAGATAAGAGACAATATTATATCGATTACGGATCGTTATGGGAATTCATGGGAGATTTTTTCGCATGCATTGAAAGACGAATATTTCTTGGAAGATGCTGATCGCGTTACTAAGAAGTTGTTTCTGGAATGGATTGAATAGCCTAATAAGAATTTACAAGCAACAAAGCTACTAAGGAAATTTGAGAGGCGGTACTCTCAATTATCGAAGGTAGAAAAATTGACATTGGAGCCAAACAAAGTTGATCTATTTCTTCAAGCTGTTGATGGAGAATTGCAAGGGAAATTAGAACTCCTTCTTGAAGACAAAGAAGAAGATGAAGGATTGACAACAAAGTGGAAGAACGTTGAAGATGCGGTGGGGTTGCTTATAAAAAGAGAAAGGATGAAGGATAGGAGCAATATTCCAAAAACAATATAAGCACCCAAAGCTCCAATACGTACAACACCACCAACAATGCCTACAGTTCAACCTTCGACATCCTTATCAAAGAAAGCAGATATGGGGATGGAAGAAATTATACAAGGAATGCGAGATCTTCAAATCAAATTGACAAGACTTGAAGAGAATACTTCTATAAATAATTCGAAGAATGTTTCAAAATAAGGATATGTACAAAGATGCATTTGGTGTGATGACCCTTCACACACTAGAAAAGATTGCAATGAATTTAATAATATGATACTACAAGGAATTATTTGCTGGAAAGATGGGAAGATAGCATTAAAAGATAGGGAGGATCTTCTTCAAACCAATTTTGGCAAGGGAGGAATGAGAGCATTGGTTCAAGATTACTTAAAAGAGCATGAAACAACAGCACGAGAAAGTGCAAGTTATGGTGCTAGAGTAGATGATGACCTTGGTGGAAGTACGAAATTAGTGAATTTTGGGCTTCTGCCATTTCTACAATGCAAGAAAGGAAATTACCTCGAGAAGCGTTATTGAGGACTACAGCTAGAATACGAGGTGCAACAGATTTGGAGGATCCTATTGAGTCTCTTTCAGTTCATGCATATATTGCTAAGAGCCAACATGAAGCTTTGATGGAAGAAAAGAGACGAGGAAATTTTGATGATACGAGAGAAGGAAATTCTTTTAAGAGGCAAACTCGACGAGATAAGGCTCGGGAGGCAGCTTCACAAGAATTGCCTGTAAAGGATATCTCAGCATCATTGGAAGAAAAAACAAGGGAGATAAAAGATAAGGGCAAATCAATTGCTTATAAGCTACTTTCTGACATTGAAGCGGCAACAAATTTGAAAGGGGTATTGGAAGAACGTATATTAAACGCTAAGGTGGAATTCACATTGAAAGAAGTCTTGGGAATTGCAAAGAAGGAGTTTCATGATGTTATCATTGACAGCATTAAGCGAAAGAGGCAATTAATGGGCAAAACTGGAATGAGTCATGCTATTGACGCAAGAATATATAAAGATGAAGAAGAGGTTGATATTGGTTACAAGCAACCAACAAATGAAAAGAATGGGTATAATCAACGAGTACATTTCGAAGATTATAGTGATAAAGAAATAGAAACTTTGAACCATTATACTCGAAAGCATTAGGCAAGGGCAACTACTGAGGTATTGGTGAAAGTAGGAGATATAGAAGAACCAATTGTTGCTTTAGTTGATCATGGTTCTGAAATAAATCTCATGTCTAAAGATCTTTATAAGAAGCAAAAATGGCCAATTGATATGGAACATGGATGGGCAATACGAGCAGCTAAGAACACAAGGGGCGAATTATATGAAGCTTGTCCAGATGTCAAAATTAGGATTGGGGATGTTGCGATGGAGCAACATTTCTTTGTTCAAGATACAACGTCTTATCCGTTGATTTTAGAACAACCTTATATTACGGCAACACGGATGGAAATAAAAGTACTTGACGATGGTTCTACTTATGCAAGAGTACATAGCGAAGATGGGAGGAAAGCTATACAATTTCTAACAGTACCTCCTAACCATGAACGAAATCGAGATAGGTTGAGGGAGAAACCATTGCCAAAGATTGTTGAAAGATTTAAGGATTTTGGGGAGGTACCACTGTAAAGCGAGATTATGGAGGTACAAAAGAGGAGGTACTCTCGCGAGATGAAGGTGCCTTTGATGCGAGTTTTATTGGTATTTTGGAGAATGGAAATATTATGTATAAGAAAGTTGATGATTTTAAAAGAAAAGAAAGAAAAAGATTATATGATATTGAAGGAGAATTACGCAAGTTAGGTACGCAGCAAGAAGATGAAAGTGATTTAGATAATGAAGGTGACGAAGACAAACTGGATAAAGATGTAGAGAATATATTCTAAATCAAACAGTAATTGGGTAAATTGGTGCATACCGGAGGATGCACAAGTTCAGAGGAGGTGGATGTCGTGTTGTAACATGAGTATACCATAAAAATATAAAGAAAGGGGACTTTTATTAATGTTCAGTTACCTCGAATATTGGGAGCAATGACCTATTTCAGTACAAATACTGAGAGGCGAGGGTCAGTTATCCCGTTACAGTCAGCCGGGGCATACTAAAATGCTCCATTCGATTCCAATAACGGGAGTCAGCAGAAAGAGAAAGGACCAATTCAACAATGGATGAACCTAGTTCGAAGAGCCAATTCGATCCAATTTCAAGACATCCAATCCAGGTCTTACTACGGGCCTCTTACCCAATATGAGACTTGAATTGGTCGGGCAGCCCAATGCGGTCCAATTACGGGAACATCCAGGTCTTACTACGGGGCTCTTAGCCATTATGGGACCTGAATTGGTCAGGCGACTCAATGTGGTCCTGATTACGGGGGTTCCGATTCCGTTTCAGGCTGTTCCGTCCTTTATACTGTTTCGGGAACGTCTTTTCGGTAAAAGGATCTCTTAAAGGTAAAAACGGAGGAGAAAGCTCTCACGGCGGGAGCCAATTTTGGATCCAAGATGAAAGATTGAAGAAATTCAGAGGCTAGGGTTTGAAAGAGGAGAGAATTAGGATTAAAGGGGAGGATAGGTTAAGAAATGGAGGGGGAGAGAATGAGGTTTTTTGTTTGGAGGTTTGAGAAGGATTAGAGAGCTAGCTTCATGCTTCGGGTGGGAGAAAAAAAACAAAGATTTGGGGTTTTTTTTTTTTTCATAGGATTTTGGGAAGACTGAGGCAATCATTGCTGAATAGTCGATGTGTTGTACTAGTGAATCGGGATTTTTAATGAAGTGGATGTGATTGCTCTTGATTGTTTTGTGAAATCGAGTTACGTCTGTGATGAAGAATTAAAAGGGTGTCTATAGGATTGAGTATGCGGAGTGAATGAAATTTATTGGGTTAATCTAACGAGATAGTCAGTGGATACAAGATTGCGAGTATAAAGCGGTATCAAAGATTAGCAGTTTGGGTTGTTCGGGGTTCTCTGTAATGTCTAGAGACCTACCTGCTGGGACAAAAAGGATTTTGGCGAGCAGTCGAAGGACATCCGTATAGATTTACAGTATATTCTTGCAGTTGTTTATATTCCAACAGTCAAAAACCGATAAACTGCTTGAATATTAGCGAATCTCCATACTACCTTCTATAGCCAGATGCCCGACGCGTTCTCGAACAGGAAAGCACGTAATATGACACCGCATTAAAAAAAAAATGAATAGAAGACTGCTTTTTGAATTATATATGGATATTCTAAATATAATGTCATGCTTTTTGGAATCACAAATGCACTTAGAGATATATGATTATATACTAGGATAAAAAAGTGTGTATTCTATGCTATTTAAGTTGACTTCCTAAGATACATTATTTCCAAGAAAGGCCTAATAATGGATTTCAAGAAGGTTCAAACTATTTTAGATTGAAAGATTCGAAGAACAATAAGCAATGTGTAATACTTTTAGGACTTTGCCAATTATTATCAAATCTTTATTAAGAACTTTTTTTTAGTTGTAGTTCCACTTATATGTTTGATTTGTAAAAACAAACTTGAGTAAAGTAAAGAAGCCAAAGCATCATTTGTTGCTTCAAAGAAGGAATTTATTTTTACACCAATCTTATATTGTATCAACTTTTTTAAGGATTTTTCATAGAAATAAATGCATCAACCTTTGCATTGGGTGTAGTGTAAAAATTATTGTGTCACAAATGAGAATAAATGATAAATCCACCCTGTAGCTTTTTATTTCAAAAAATTTCAAGCAATAGTGATGAAACACAAAATCCACAATAGTTTTTTTTTGTAATTATAGATTATTTTTAAAAATGGCATTACTATTTAAAAGACACTTTTAATCAAATCATTATGTATAAGATATTATGTAGTAACATGGCTATTAGGTGAAAGAAAAAAATATTTTATTATAGAAGAGCTTAATTAAAAATATATAATAAAAAATATAAATAAAATCTATTAAAATCTATTAGTATTAAAACTATTTTTTATAAAAATAAATTCTATATATTTTGTAAAGCCATAAATAAAATAAAATAAAATAGATTAAAAAAATAAAAAATATAAGCATATGTGGGAAGAAGTTAGAAGTTGATTTTAGTAAAAATTACCTCAAAAAGATAAGAATCGATATCCAGAGAGGACTCGTTGCTAATCAGGGTTGAAATCAAATTCCAAGGCACAAAATTAAGCACTTACAATGACTTCAAAGCTTTCTTGCAAAATATAGAGTGGAATTTGAGAGCAAATTTGAGGAAAGATTCTTGAGTATTGGATTTGTATCATTTGAATTAATATTGACATTTTGAAGGATTTTTAAATTAATGATGTACTCAATGGATTTAGATTTTAAAAAATAAAAATAAATTTATAAATTTTATGATTTTGTGAGTTTCGTAGTATATGTATCGGTGAAAATTAGGCAATTGGTTGTTGTACTTGTTATTAATGTGTGAAAAATTTGGGATTAATGTAAAAATTAGATTGAAGCTTATGAGAATTTTTGTGGATTATGGTCTTGAAAATTTGAGATTTATAGCCAATGAGTGATTCTAAGATCTAATAGTATCTGTTAGTTGGATTGAAGTAAAATTTGGTGAAAAAAAGTAAGACTTAAATATCTACATACAACCTAATTTTTGGAACCATTGAACAATTCAACAAGAAAAAATCGGTGTTGAAAGATCAACATTCAAATTACAAAAGGAAGGTGACCAATGAATAAAAGTTTCGAGGCTTTTCTTGTGACTATTAAGTTTGATTCTCCTCAAATTTTGTGTGCTTAATAATTAATTGTTTGTTGATTGATATTTGGATGAAATTTTAGTCAAGATCCATAGTTCAATAAATATTTATTGAGGTTTCAAATAGCTATAATAATTGATTGAAATTTACTTGAGATTTTTTTAGAATTATTTAAGGCTTAGGATTTGATTTGGATTTTTTTAGGATTTGATTAGAGTTTATTAAGGATTTATTTAGGATTTAATTAGAATTTAGGATTTATAAATTGATTAAAATTTGGCCTAAGATTAGGATTTAGAATTTATTTAGGATTTGATTGAGATTTGATCTAAGATTAGAATTTAGAATTTAATTAGGATTTGGCTTAAGATTAGAATTTAGTATTTGCTTAAGATTTGATTAAGATTTATTTAGAATTTTATTAAAGTTTATTTAGAGTTTATTTAGAATTTAGGATTTCATTATGATTTGGTTGGAATTGATTTAGGATTTCATTAGAGTTTGTTGACGATTATATTAGGATTTGATTAGGATTCAAATATGATTTTTATTTTTGATATTTTTTAAAGATTTTTTTATTATACATATTTCATTCAGATTAATTTGTGATTTTTTATGATTTCTTTGTATGTTCTTGAATTTTTTTTTGGATTTAATAAAAGATTAATTAGAATTATTATAATTTAATTAAAGTTTATTTAGGATTATATTAGAATTGTTAGTATCATCTTCTAGCAAGTTCCATTTTTTTTTTCTACAGCCAAGTGTCTAATACATTCTCAAGTAGACTTTATGTAATACAACAATGGATCATAAGAACCTCCAATACTTCATATCAGCATACATATTGATTCATTGTCAAGTTTATTGGAGCATATTATTATCAAGATTTGATTTTAAGATCACATATTGACTTAAAAAATAACAAGATTTTTTAAACATACTTTCTAGATATTCTTAACTTACACTAAAAGAAAGAAATAAAACTTTTGATCAAGAAAAAATAGTCATTTTGAAGCTTAAGGAATCTCAACTTTGAGCAATAAAATCAATATTGCATATTGATTCAACATTTTTCAAGAAAATTTAATCAAGTATGTCCTTTGATCCTCTTATTCATGATATTAAAAATACTTCTTCTAAATCTTATGATACTTCTAGGTTTGAATTTTAGAATATTTTATTTTATTTCAAAGGTCGCCTATATGTTGGAAAAAAATAATCATGTTTATGTCTTCTTCAAGCTTCTTATAACTTTCTAGCAATAGGATATTTTAGATAGAATAAGAATTTAGAGCTAATATCTAAAACCTATAGATTTATAGATTTTTGGTGGTGACAAATTTAAAAAGCTATGAAAGAATTTATAAAATCATCAATTGTCGTCAATAAGTTCTTTGTCATCAATATTATAGACTTGTCCATCTTTTGCCTATACCAAAACAATCATGGTCTTTTATTTCTATGAATTTTATTATAGATCTTTTAAATTCAAGTTCATATGATTCTATATTTGTCATTGTAGATTGTTTCACCAAAATGGCACATTTTTTACCATGTACAAAATCTATTTCAAGTGAAGAAATAACTAAGTTTTTTTTTGTCACCATCTATCACTACCATGGATTGTCCAAGGATATTATATCAAATAAAGGGATAAAATTTGTATTAAAATTTTGGAGAACCCTTCTTAAGATATTGAAGGTAGATATAAAAGTATCTTTGACCTTCTATCTTCAAACTAATGGACAAATGAAAGGAGTGAATCAAGTTCTGGAGTAGTATTTAAAGTATATCATCAATTATCATCAAGATGATTGGACAATTTTTTTGCCATTTGCAAAGTTTGCATAAAATACTTTGATATATTCTTCTACTCAATATATATATATATATATTTTTCCAATTATGGTTATCAACTACAACTTGATATTTTTGACTTTTTAATAGTTAAAAATCTTGCAACAAAGGATTTCATAAATTATTTGTGATAGTTATATGCAACAATAAAGGCATAGTTAAAAAAAAATCAAAAACAACAAAAGATCAATGTACTAGCCTATCGCAAAGAACAACCATAATTCAATATAGGTGATAAGATATGGTTACTTTTTTGCAATGTTAAGACTATTTATCTTTGTGATAAGTTGGATTATTATAGGCTTAGATCTTTTCCTATCTGTAAACAAATCAATCTAGTTGCTTATCAATTATACCTACCAAAATCAATGAATATCCATCTTGTGTTCTATGTGTCTCTTCTTAAACCATAAAAGACAATAAATATATCAAGAAGATAAAAAATATCATATCTTCCTATAGAAGTGGATAATAATTAAGAATATGAATTCAATAAAGTTTTAGATTCAAGGCAATACTAAAATAAGTTAAAATATCTTGATCATTAGGGTGGATATGATATTAATTAACATACGTGAAAGTTAGCTAAGAATCTAAAAAATGTAGCAAAAAAGGTTGATGCTTTTTTATTGATGACATCTATCCAAATGAAGATAAAAATAATAAATATTTGCTATAAGAGAATTGCAATTTGGAATTTATTACATTTTACCTTCTATCCTTGTTTGTAGTTTTTGTATACTTGTAGCATTAAGAGGATAGAAAATCAACAACTTGCAAATTTAATTCAAGACCTATTGTTTATTGAATTGCTAGATGAAACATTATAATTGTCATAACCTTCAAGACGACATAATAGAAATGAAGACCTTTAAGAATGACATATTTTTCTTCAAATAAATGGTAAAATATAATGTGTTTGGTATATTAACCTAGAAAGAGTCTTTTGATGCTCAGTGATATTAATAAAGATTGGAACCACCTTTGATTGAATAAAAAATATTTTTTAAAAAGAAGATATAAAGGCATCAAAAATAATTAAATAATATAGTAATATTTTTAGCCTAGAATAGAACATTATTGATGGCTGAGAGGGCCTATCAACTATCTTCAAAATGAATAATAATCAAACTATGTAGCAAATACAATTCATCATATCTTAGACTTCACCAACATATAATTATTATTTCTTGTAAAACTTATCCATAGAAAGGGATACAATGTCACAGGCATATATTTATTCTAATAATTATTTAGATAATATGATTAGATAGAAGTAATTAAAAATAGATTAATTTTATAATATCTACTAAAGAAGCTACTTAAAAACTTTATAGATGCAATTTCATCTTTACACATGTAAAAAATGATTGATAGGTTAAAACTTGGCTAATAAGTTAGCCACATATCACACATATCGGTAGCTTGTTGTGTAAGCTAACAATGTGGAGCACATATAGAAAACTTGTCTTGCAAGTTAAAATATGTGTCTTGCAAATTGAACATGTATTGAAGGCCCTGCACAACATTGCCACATAGCTCTTAGATAGATAATATATATAGAGGTAATAGTGAAGCTTTCTTCACTCTTCTCAATGACTTTCTTATTTTTAGTCTAATTTCAAGAATCTATACTCTTCTTGTCTTTGGCAATAGTCATTTTAGTCATAATACTATATTACTAATGGAGTGAATATTTATTCTTCTTGAGTTACACAAGAGTGTTTTGAGGTTCTGCTTCTTTTGATTCATGTCCTTGATAGTTATATCAAATAAATTTGAAAAATCAATAGTCAATATTGTAATATAAGCAATATTAAGATCTATATATTAAAGAACATTGATTTGATGATCTTTGTCTAAGTTAGTACATGGTCTAAACAGTAGCAAAAATTGAAATAAAAGAGTATCTATGTGGTTCTTAATAGAAAAAAATAAAAATAAAAATAAAAATAAAGTATCAATAGGTCATTCTTCAATATTTTAAATTTCTATACCAAAATAAGTAATTTTATTATCTATCGTAATAAAAAAATAAAATAAAAATAAATTAAATCCTAATTTTTATCTTTCACAAATCTTGAAAAAATTGAAATTATAAAATATAATTTCAGCTATTCTAAATCTTAAAAGTAATTACAAAAATTATAAAAATCAAATTCAAATATTCTAAATTTAAAAAATCAATTTTAGCTACCATTTCTTTAATTTATTATAGTCATTACTTTTTTTAAAATCTTAGAGCTACAAAGTATATACAACAAATATATTTTACAAACTCACAAAAGTCAATAAAAATCTAATTTTTTTTTAAATAAATCAGCATTGCTCAAAGTCCAATAGATTTTGGATTGGACTTACATTAAAAATTCAATTCAATAATTATATTTCTTTTATTTACATAACATTCAATTATTTGATAAATCATTTATTTTATAATGGTAGAAAATTCAATAGATGAAGATATTATTTTTATGATTCTATTTCTATAATAGATCATTTTAAACTAAAATTAAGCACATGAAAAAAGGTTATTTTGATGGAATCCAAAATTTATTATTAGTAGTAGAAATTTTATATTTTATTTATTTATTATTTTAGTTTTATTTTATATTTTTATTTATTAGAAACATGTAAAAATATTATTTAATAGATATTAGAATTAGTAAATAATACTTTAAAGCATATTATTAGAATTCTAAAGATGATATTTTGTGTATTTGAGTTATAAATTTGTAAATTCAAATAATTTTTAGGTGCAAGAGTTATGAGGCATCATATTTTACATACTTAAAAGATAAATAATTTATTGGTAGAGGTTAAACTATATTCTTGATAAGTTTGTTTTTTTCTATTTTATGGCGTACATACTAAAAACTTATCTTATAAGTTGGATACAACTTTGATGACTTTTAGAACCTTATTACTAGGATTCTGTTGTCAAGACTTAGGATCTTCTTAGCATCAATACTTACATATAATAATATCTTTTGGAAGATTCTTAAAATCTACAAAACCTATCATAGATTTTTTAAGATTATTAAAAATCTTTTAGAATATTTTAGAATCTAATAAAATCTTTTGAAACCTTATGGAAGCTTCTACAGTCTTTTTTATATTGTATAATCATGACATTGCTTCCTCTTTTAGCTCCAAGTTCCATGAGGGATAAAATTGAAATTGATTGAAGGCAAAGAAAGTCAAAGATGTGTTACATGATATTTGCCACATACTCAAGTTATTTTTTGTAAGGTAGAAGATTGACCAATCTCTGAAACTAATAATAGTAACTGGTTTCTTTTACCATAGACCAAGCTTAAATTTATATATCTTTATTGCAAAATCGTCATCTAAAAATTAGTTTAAGACATTCTAATGCTTATTGATGTCATTTGGTAGTAGTTAAAGAAGTCTAAATAGACAATGCAATGATTCTTTGATCTAGAACACGTGTTGCATGAGAGAAATACTTTCTTAACAACTTTTCACATTTGATTCCACAAAAAATCTCTAAAAGTAAGTTTTAACATCTTATTGAATCCAAAATATCCCTTGATAGAAATATTATAAATTATATGGAATATTGTTTTTACAGATTGAGCAACAAGTTAAAAAAAATTTAGGTTAATAATTTTCTTAAATACATAAATAAAGAAATTTAAAAATAAAAATTTAATAGACCATATCCTATATCATCTACTATATCATGTATTTTTTAAATTTATTTTTATTCAATTTACTAGTAAATATATATTGTTACATAATGTCATTTAATCATACATATTCATAATACTTTTATAAAGATAAATTTTTAAGATTAAATAAAATCAAGTATCAATTTATTTTTTATTGAATATAAAAATTTATATACTAAATTAATTAATGATATAAGTAGATATATTCTTTTTTATATTATATTTTTTATTATAAATATAATAATACACATGATTATATATTTATTTTTTAATGGTGCAATAATATTAGTATTACCGAATTTCTAGTTTAGTTTTATTATATATTAATAAAAAATATATAAAAATTGAAAAAGAATCAATATATGCAACTCAAAACGGTTTCTAATTTTATATAAATTTAGGTCTTATTTAATTAAGACGGTTTTGAATATAAGCATGATTTTTTTTTTTTTTATGATTACTATATAACAATACTTACTTACTTTTGAATATATATATATATATATATATATATATATATATAGTTAATAAAATATGTATATATTAATTTATATTTAATTAAAACCTTAAAATTTTGTTGAAATTTCGAGGTATACATTATATGCAAATCTTTTATTATAAAAACATATGTTTTAGGATGTAAAAGGATTCTTTTAAGAAAGATATTTAATAATCAATTGATGAGGACATGCTAATTGATTTTTTTTAAGTTACAGAATAAATATTATAAAAATAGATAGTATTTTACATGTTTGAACATAATTAGAATACATCTTAAATAAAATGACATCAATAAGCATTAGAAAACAACTCCTACAATTATAAGTTTAGCAAATTATATATTTATAAAGCTGTGGTAATGAAGAACTTTTAGTATTCAGGGTCACACTTTCACTATCTATATACATCTTGTCTAATTAAATAAAGTAAAAGACTTTTTATAGTATTTTTATCAATAGATCATCAAACCTTACAATGGATTGGACCAAGTATTTCCTATTATTGGTGTTTCACTAGGAAATGTTCTACTCTCATGCCTCCCTGATGTTTATAAACGCAACATACATACCTCTTCTTTGCAGATTCATAAGATTCCAGCCTCTTTTCAGCCCCCTCGGGGCCAGCTCCAACACCACCATTGACACTTTGACATTGTGGATTGTGGGATGCAGGAGAAGCTTTGGATTCAAAGATGGTGATTGCATTCATAACTAAGGTGCAATTACTTTTGGTATATTGCAAAGAGAGTGTTGAGCTTGACGTTAGAAAGGAAAATATGGTGAAACAGCAGACTGTGGTGTGTGCATTCTAAACAGAAGACAACATGTTGCTCGTAGCAGATGCCGTCGGCGTGACCAATCAATCCGTAACCATCATGTTTGTCACCCATGAAGCATATTGCAACATGGCAACGCGTTTGTAGTGAAATTTTTTGGGAATCGCAATTGTTTTTTGAAGGTTTTGTTTTAGTGATAATGTTCACAGAAAAAAGAAAAAAAATCGGTGCACTGTGGCAATGAACCCCGGAGTTGGAAACACAAACGATGGAATTGACAAGGATCACCACTTTATTCTTGTGAGATGGTACTTGATTTATCTTGGCAGTAAAATTTTGCTCCGACATCAAAAACTTTTGCGTAAAGGGCGGCTGACAGAACGTCGAAGACTCGAATCTACTGAAAGTTTGGTTGATGGTTTCCCTACTACGATGGACTAACAGGATACAATTCTACCTTATTCAATGAAAGCCACACAATTCTCAGTCTGCGGGGGCTAATGAATTGGCATCGCAACTGATATTTCAGTCTACGGGGGTCGCTGGACCGTCTTCGCAGCTGATTTCTATTTACAAAAAGTCCTACAAAAGATCGATGGCAGCTGAATCAGGTCATGGATGGAGATTCAGAATTTGGAATCTCACTCGATGTAGTGATTCAGCTTCGCCAAGCGAATGTCGCGCAACAAGAGTCGAGCGAAGAAGGCCGTCTCTTCTGGGTTTGCCACCCAGAGGATGGAGCACTGGGACCGAGTTGCCATGTCGTTACCGCTAACTGTGAAGCGGTCTCCAACGTGCAGAGTCTCACAGCAGTTTTTGTTGAGGAATTTCATGAGAGCTTGGAGCCCAACAGACTTGTTCCCCACATCGACGAAGACGTCGTTTCCGCCGTTGAAAGCACAGAACGGGAGCCCTGACTGCATGAGCTGCATCTGCACGGTGAGCGCCATCTCTTCTAGAACTTCGTAGATGGTATGATCCTTGGGTACTGCGCCCACTGCTCTAGGCTTGCGCACAATCTCGACAGGAACACGTAGCCGCGCGGCGGCGGACTTCAGCGATCTTTCTGCGCTGTCCAGCAACTCCTTGACATCACTTTCTCCCCAGGCCAACATGTCAGAGGATTTCCAAAGCTCGTCGGACACAAATTCCAGCTTGTAAGTATGCGGATTCACGCCCAGTAAATAGTTGCACTCGCCTCCCATTACGTGGAAGAGCTTTGTGACGTTCTGGGGAAGCTCAAGCTCCCTAAACGCATCCAGGAGGCCCGCCAGTCGACCCTCAAACTTCTCAGCGTTGCCTGGATATCCGGCTGCAGTGACAATGGCGACGTTAATTCCCTCGCGCATGAGCTTAATGATGTGGCCGATCATCTTGTTGTCCCCGCGAATGTGGTGCCCATCAGCATATATTGTCCCGTCTGCATCAAATGTGATGAGTTGCAGCTTCTCCGCAATGGCATGCACCTGAGCGATATTTAACACATGGCGGACCTCGGCAAAATTTGGGGGCACATACTTGCGCCGGGAGAGAGAGGCGAATTCGTCGTATTCGTGGAGTGCGCGCACGAGGGGTAAGGGGGTGTGGAACCGGGGGCCCAAGTTGGGAATGAGTCGCTTGAGCGTGGAGCGATTGGGATCCGCGACGTGCTCTCGCACCCAACGCTCCACCTTCTCCATCACCTGGAACGGCGAGTGCGTGTGGTGCATTGAGATGATGAACTCGATCAGCCCATCTTGCTCTTTGAGTCGACCCTTTCTACGGAGGACATGAGCGTCAGTGACGCTGGAGGCGCGGAAGAGGTGTGCATCCTCTAGCGCTTCCGTGCTGAGGAGCATGTTCCATTTCATACTGCTCTTACTCGCATCCGCCGAACCCACTTGCCCGCCTGATGAAACCCACTCTGCAGTATTCAAAGCCGAAAATTTCTGCTCGGAAGTACTGCTCGACGAATAGTGCTCGCCTTTGCTCTCATTCACTTCCACCACAGGACTTCTCCTACTCCTGCTCTCCTTCTCTGCTCCAGCACGTCCCTCCCACGGTTGCTCCAGTTGCTGAAATCCTGCGCCTTGGTGGCCCATCACAACCATGGTGTCATTGCCCATGCTGCCATTCGCTGCGGAAGCACATGCCGTCGAGGGCTTTGAAAAATCACTCGCTTCATATCGAAGCGTGGCGAGACGGTGGACAGAGGGAGCTAAGCCATGCGACACGCGTAAGCATCGTGACGATTCCACAGAAATAAAAATACTATCATCACCAGAGCTTAACAGCCTCCTCTGCGTCGGCGCTCCCAAACCGCCCGATAAACCGCCTATTCGCCTCACCCGACTGGTTGAGGCAACAAAGGCACTCCCGCAGGAACATTGCATCATGCTGTGCGCTTGCGCCATTGCGCCACAACAACGACAATCTCCCCAGCACAAAGCTTTGCTCAAAACCTCACTTGATTAATCACACAACTGGTTTATTCCAACACGATCACCCTAGAGAATATAGACAGGTAATCGGAGCCGGTACTGAATTCCCACCATGAGCACCCCCACCAAGAACACCATCCACCACCAGCACCTCCTGATCCTTATACCAGCTCTCTCACTCATTACCTCTCAACTCCCCTCTCCTTCAATCTCAATACAGTGACTCGTACCAAGCGCGACTGAACTTTCCCAGTTGCAGCGGCGATCGACACAAACACCACCACCCTGTAGTCTGCTACCTGTGCAAACTTACGATAACTTTATGAGGTTCGGGTCTGACTCTCCCAAAACCGAAGTGACCCAGCCACATCGATATCCTCTTACACACCACTCCCTATCTACATCGCCCGATGTGCTTGCCCCAAATTTATTTCTGGCCTGTTCCAACGCGATCTATCCGACCTGATCGACACGAACAGGCTGCCCGATTGCTGATGCCACCACCCACCGCATGGAATCTTCTCAAGTTCTAATCCGGCCAGGCTTCGGTGCGATATTCTGGGATGATGGTGACGATCCCGATCACGATCACAATCTCGCTGGGCCTTTCCCAGCTCGCTGGAGTCGTCACCGTTGCTTGACCCGGCAACGACAAACTGCTTCGTCTTTCCGCATTCGAGCGCCTTAGCCAGCAGCAGCAGCTCATATTCTCGGTCATGGGTCCCGGCTCGCGCGGTTGTGCTAAGATCAATTCTCGTGGTTCCACGACCGCTTGGTTCATCGTTCGCGATGGAACACGGTTATGGATTGACTGGACGGAGCGGTTATCAGTCGGGGTTGTGTTCCTTAAGTGTAATTCCGCTGGTTGGAATGGCTGGCCTTATCACCATCTATTTTGTTGCTACTTTGGAATTGAGAGGATAAAAGTTTTTATTTACTAAATATACATATAACACATACTCCTGAGTTACCGCATATATATTTATATGAGAATCTTCAAATGAGTTGTATGTAAGTGAGTGTTGAAAGATATAATTATTTTTAATTTATTTTAAAAAAAATACCAGTTAGATAAAATAAACATTGATGCAATTATTTATAATATCACCAATTACATAAAATAAATTTATTATATGATTTG
Organism: Physcomitrium patens; assembly: GCF_059467195.1. Lineage (NCBI taxonomy): Eukaryota > Viridiplantae > Streptophyta > Bryopsida > Funariales > Funariaceae > Physcomitrium > Physcomitrium patens. The sequence goes on along the minus strand of NC_143424.1, from coordinate 15,459,901 downwards.
GTTTTTAATTAAAAATTTGACAATGCTAGACAATCTATTAATAGTTCTTGGTAACAAAAATCGTATCATTTAGATTGAATTTTTTTTAATACTTTTATTTAAATTGTGAACTATTTCATTTTTTGTTCTTTTCATTTTTTTGAAGTATAATAATGTATAAACTTCGTTCTCAACATCTATTATGTATATAATTATAAAGTGCTTTAATAGATACAGTTCAATGCTAACAATGTATTCTTATCTTTAAAAAAAAAAAAAAAAAAAAAAAAAAAACTATCTCAATGATAGATTTGGTCTAAATAAATTAGTTCTTTATCTTTTTAATGTAAAAATAAATAAATAAATAAATAAATTTGTTAAAATCAAGCCAATATGGACTTTATAACATTTTTTTTTATAATACTTATATTTACAGCATACATAGAAGTATAATGAATAAAATATCATGTTTGTGATCGTAAAATATGTCGACTAGATATTTATGAGAACCTGTGGGTTTGGGAATTATGCATTGGAACCCACCTATAGTTGTGAAGGCTGTTGGTTCCCATTCAAGTTCCCTTGCTTCTGTTCCCAGTTCCCTTTCTGTGCTCTTCTATACTATAACGAGGCAAAACGAAGATAAGTACCCACTTGTTCTAATCAGAAACGCCCTTCTTTGGGTCCCTGAGAACATTGCTTGTCAGGTGGTCAGCTATAAATGAGAGCTCGGGAACTTAGTAGGATATTGTTCTCCAGCGCTGTTGATAAGTGTGAACATGGAATGTTCCCCAGCACCTCCAAAAATGTGTTACAATAGATAAATGTTCAATTCTTCCTTTCGTTTTATTATCTTTTTGGTGAAAGTGAATGTCTCTGGATTAAAAAGAATCAATCACTCAATGGAATTTATTTTTATGTTTTGTTTCAAGAAATCTTCTTTATAAACCAAATGTTTTCCTGTTGTGTATTTCAAATATCCTTAACCATTTTTAATTTCATGCATTCAGCACACATGCATATCATTGAAAAAAGTAAACTATATTTCCATAAGCAACTTTAGAGGATTAGCCTACATACTACAAATGTTTCTTCAAATTGTTCATGGTAATCTACAGCTAGAATCCATAAAACCAACTTAGTTGAAAACATTTGGCAGGTACGATTTTGTCCATTTTTTGTTCTATTTTATTAAAATATCCAGCACGAAAACCCTTCAAAAATCAAATATATCTGGATAGTTCAACTGGTGTCACAAAATTATTGTGGAGCATGAAAAGTATTTGTGGTCCCATGGTTGTATTTTTTCAAAATTAAACAACACAAACAAATATTTTTCACTATTTTTCCTTCAGTCTTGAATGTTACTATATTATATGTTTAATCGGTATCTATTGGTTACAAAATAATTTAAATAGGATTGAGGTGGCAAGCCAGCAAGCATGATCTCGTGTGCATTCTTATGAGTTGTTGAGATGGGTAAGAATATCTATATATATATATATATATATATATATGGATGAATGAATGAAGGCTTGTAAATATGGATGAACAGTGTTAGCCCAAGCAGATTAGATCAATTCAATGGATGGCGTTGGATCAGGAGGAATAGAGGAAAAAGAAAAGAAATGAAAAGAAAAGAGTTAAAGGAGAAAGAAAAATTAATTGAGTTATTGATTTTGTGTTCTTAGGGGAGCAACAATATGCGAACATGTTCGAAAAGGTTGTGCACAGATGGGAACACGCGGGAACGTTGAACGCCGGAACAGTAGTGGTATCAGCTGGTATCAGATATGCTTATCAGAATAAGGGTCCATGTTGAAACTGGAACCAGGAGTTCCTCAGATCTGGTATGCATCATTTCTGATATAGAATAACTGCTAACTGAGAATGTTGTGTTAAATTTCCTGCAATATTAATTTTTACATTCTGGTGGTGCATGAATGTTGCATATGATATTTAAGTGGCATGTATATATATATGTATGTATGTATGTATGTGGCCTACATTGAAAATATATGATTGTAAAACAGGATATTTATTGAGCTTTTTATTGTTGTGCTTTGTTTTCACTTGTTTTAAATCTAACCCTTGTGGTGTTCATGACAGCACTTTGATCATTATAAGTCAGAAATGTTTCACCCTTCCATCTTATGACCTTTTCATGGAATTTAGTGCATTGATTTTGAGTCTTTTTCTTCATAATTGATCTTTAATTAGACCTTATTATAAATTATTTTTCTACCAAATTTTATTTTCTCTTCATGAGAGTTTTTTGTCTTGAAATTAAAACATGCAATATGTGATTTTAAAAACAATGCTCTTTTAAATAAACAATTATTCATAATTTTTTGTGTAGCTTATGTATGTATGTATGTATGTATGTATGTATGCATATATATATATATATATATATATATGCATATATAAGTTTCATATTTATCAACCCAATCCTAGTACAATATAACTTGTTTAATTGAATATGGCTGAGACCAGTGGTTGGGTATTCTTTTAGGCAGGTTATTCACTTGTAGAGGTCAGGTAGAAGTATGTGCCTAAGGTTGGGACTAGGACATGTACAATTAGTTAAATTTAACTAACTAAATTTAATTAAATACATACCAGCGTACTAATTCAATTAATTGGTAAATTGGTGCAAGTAATTAAATTTAACTAAATATGGTATAATTAGTAAAATTTAATTGATTAAGCTTTTTCAAAAAACAGATAGCATAGGAGAATTTGAACACAACAACTGACTTTATTCTCTTGTAGAAGCTAAAAACAAATTATTGGATAGTCTTAAAAAATCAAAAAAATTGAAAAATCTTCAATCAAGTAATGATGTATTAACTTTTTTTTGGTTAAGATAAGAAAATATCTTTAGAGAAATCATTGCATTTACAAAAATGTATTAAATATGTTTCTTGGGATTTATTAAATACATTGTATGTAAAGAATTTTTTGTATATTTTTGAACAACTAATTAATTATTATTACTATTATTTAATTTTGTAAATACAATTACAATAATCACAAATCATTGCCGTGAACAAACCTTATTTTATTTTATTTTTGAAATCAAACTTTTAGTGCTATGCAACTTACCCACTTGTTGAAATTTGTATTATAGAGGTCATCCATCCATCTATCTTTCTCTCCTTCTTTCTTATGTATGATGGGTGAAGATATGAAATCCATTGTGAAAATGAACTTGACTTGAGAATAAAACCCTGAAATGCATTGGAAAGAGCCAACAGCTCTTAATTTTGAGAGGGTTCACAAAACAAAGGATGTTTGTGTAGCACTCTGTGGTGTATTGTGCACACTGAAAACATGAATGAATTAATCAATCAATTGACAAAGAATGGTTGTGAACCCTAAAACATTGTTTGCGTCTGATGTGTGTGTGTACTCAAACCCAGTTTCAAAGCATTTGTGATGTAGTAGTGGCAGAAGAATTGTTTTTATTTTGTATCAGCTCCAACATTCAGCAACAATTGCCTTACCAATATCTTTCTCTTCCTTTTTTTTATATTATTGTATTTATAATTTGAGATTATACTGATGATAGGGCTGACCAAGACTATCACCAAAAAGAAACTTTGTATCATTAATTTTATATTTTGATTCAAATGAACATTGGGTTCTTCTTTATTTTCTTTTGCATATCATTTAAGATATGGAATGTAATTGTACATAGTGATGAATTTTTTTATGCCTTCAATTATAAACGAAGCAACAAGATATCTTTTTTTAAAAACATTGTATATAATCATAAAAAAAAAATTAAGTTTGTTAGTCTTACAAATAGATATAAAAATTACTGTTAATTGTAAAGATTGTGTTCAATAAAGAATAATTTAAAGCTTTCTACAATCTAACTCAACGAGCCAATTCTGTAACATATATTTGCTGAAAGAACCAATTATAATCTGATATTTGCAAGCTCTAATAAAAACATGTTTACATCTCACTAATACAGCTTCTATTCAATCAGCTAATGGTTGTACAACAAAATCAACAATAAATCTTCAACTTTGAAGATAACTTTGAAATTACTTGTAGTAGAATTTAACAGAAAATGAAATTTAATCTTGTAAGAGTAGACTAATTTTCACAACACAATCATTGTAAAGAATTGATAAGCTTGATCTTCATCCCTCATGTTGATACAAGTATTTTCAATTCAGCTAGAGCCATACTATACTATAATACACTTTTACTAAATCAATTAACTATATATATATATATATATATATATATATAATCCGCAATTATATTATGTTATATTTTATTGAATTATTAACATCATATAGCATTGAAGTGAAATCACCCATGTATTAGTTTGGAATTAGCCTTATATGGTATACTATTTGCAAATAAATATATCGCACATGCTGTAGATTTTAGTGTGGCGTGATGTAATATTTATGAATGAAATAAATTAGTCATAGCCTTGCACCAGCTCGCCTTCTTCGTTCGGTGATCGCGCTCATCAAAGCACCGATCGATCCACCGCGATTTCGTTGCAGCTTGAGATTCAGCTCGAAGGTTTGTGACACCATCAAGTCTAGATTCACTATTTTTTATAAGCTAGCTCTAGCTAAGTGGAGGGACGAATCGATGAGGCGAAGTATTTTGTGGCGAAGAAAGGTTGTGAGAAGGGAGAGGGCGTTAGAGCTGATCGGGAAGTTGGCTATGGCTCTATTTATGGCTTCTGCATCGGAGGGATGGAGCCAGACTGCGGACTATTCGTTCGTTCTCGGTTCCTCTTTAAAAAGGATATGTTGAAGGTCCTGATATTGGTAGAATATTTCTACGAAATGAGGTTGATGAAGTAAACCTTGCGGTCTCTGTAACCGGACAGCTTCTTTAACTGTATATTCTTAAGAACGCTTTTTGATGCGTGCATGCTCCTGGATTAGAGCTATTGGTCATAACATGTTAGCGTTAACTTGAAGGTTTTCGAAATGGAGTCGTGAGGTGAAACATGTGCGATAAATAACAAGTAGCTTCAATGCTGTCACATGCAAGAGTACAGAGTTCCGTCACGCTGAGCTAATGCGAATGTATCTATTCAAGGCATAACAAATCCTGACAAAACACGTCTATGCTGATGATCCGTATTATTCTGAATTTTTCGAGGAAGCCTCTCATGAACATGAAGTCAAAACTACAATGCAGGATCACGCGATGGAACCAGGAACTGAACACTGGACACGGATTCTGCAAACGATGTGTTCATCTCCTCTCTTAGCGATGCGCTGCCCTTCCTTCAGGAGCGTGGTCGCTTCTTCCTGCAAAAAATCGATTTCACTATGAGCAAGAATAAATCGGCACTTGATTGAATCGAATCATTGCAACATCTTCTACTCACATCAACTAGAATTAATTTTTACATGCGGTTGTTTTTTCAAGGCAATTAGATTCTCCACTAATTGTGAGACAATGTGGAGTTAATCAACAACCATGGAACCCATGATGAAATACCACAGCCATAACAAGAAAAGGGAGCAAGTTAGGGACAGCAACTCACCACCCCCAGCACCTCAGTAAACTGGCGATGGCGGTGGAGGAGGAACGAAGGTTTCTGGCGCAGCTACTACAGGAGGAGAGGGTTTGTTGTAAGCTGGAATATCATAGTATGGCGTTGGGGGTGGTGAGTTGAAAGTCACTGGAGACGTCGTGCTGCCGGTCGGTGGTGCAGGAGTACTGTAAGCGGGGCTCGGAGAGTAGCGATATGGAGCAGGAGGAGGTGACCTATCCCTGTGCATGGGTGAACTTTGTAATGGAGTCTTCGGAGACTCAGGTACGTCTCGATAACAAGTGCACGTGCACGTGGTAGGTTCGTCAGAATCTGAGCCGTGGTGCAGAGCCTCGTCAAATGTCATCTTCCCGTACTTGAAATTGGTTCCTGGCTCTCCTGAGATCTCATGAGCAGAATCAGGTGCCCGAGGAGACTGCCGGGGGAGCGATGAGCGATCGTCTCCATGAACAGCATCGTGCGCAGTAGCTGCAAAGACTGGAATGAGCATGAAAATTAGCAACAATGAGGGTCTCGAACTACGTGATCCATTGCCTCCCGTCATAGTGAAGATGTGTAGCTTGCTCAGAGAAATAGCACAAAGTACGCAGAGAGAATGAGGGAGAATATGTAATGCTAAATTTCATTGACGGTATAATATACTTCTGAACGCTGTACTGACGCCATGGAGGGAATGAATTGCAATCACAGGAATTTTCAGAGCGGATTATTAATGTGATCACAAGGGTGATGGAAGATGTCCATAACATGTGATTGTGTAGTCCCAGTGATTAAAGCCCCGTTGAAAGTGGAACTATGAAAATTCACGTGAGTGATTAGCATTTGTAATAGTCACGTTACCTTCGTTCCAATTATCACAATCTGAAGAATCGAATGTTGAATTGGATGAACCACGAAGCGCACAATGTCGGAGCTGTGAAACACCAGTGTGTCCACTCCATCCCCGAAGTCGGCATGCTGGACGGTGCCAACTTTCCTTGGATACTCATTGGATTTTCCGAGTCGACTTTTAATTCAACAGCTACCCTCTTGATTTGGATGCTTCGGTAGCTCATTTACACAGCAGGCAATTGCAATACATGCAGGACAACCTATCAGCCTGTGGAGAAACGAGAAACCAAGATAGTTCAGTATGAAATCTAATCAGTTTATAACTGCCTTCCCGATTCCATTACAGACCACGCAAACTCTGAATGACAGAAAGACGATGACGAATCTTGAGAGCTGCAACCTCGAACCACTTCTAACATGTCGAGAAAGTTAGAAATTGAGCAATCGAAATGCGGAAATCCACTCCTGTTCTGCTGGCTAGTTTTCACGGTTTAGAGTTTTGCTCAGACCTCGGGATGAGTTCTTTTGCATTTCCAAGTTTCCTAGACAGAAATGATGTAAGTTATTAGATGTGCGAAGCTATGGAGAGGTAATACTGAGTTTCTTGATTGAGGTCAGGAAACAGGATCTATGCTGGAGAGCCGCCAATTTTGACAATCATTTTGCAAAAGGAATATCAAGAGTTGTGGGATAACAAGTTTGGATGCCATTAGAAATGGATAGTTTGTAGTATGAATGAAAACTCTTCTAATTCATGTGAGCCCCTTGAGTGCAATAGAATGGAAGTTGTGACCACATTTCACATAATTGTTTTTAGAATGAATTAGGTCAAACTTTTATCTTGTAGCACAAAACAAATTAGAAAAGTGTTTTAGGTGGGACACATAAACAACATAGTTTTGGTGTTTAGAGGGAAGACATTCTATCATAAAATTAAGTTATGTATTTGTGGTGAGTGTTGTGTTTTAAGGTATATATTTGTATACAAGACCTATAGAAGGGAATTTTATTATTTCTTTCTGAAATTAGAGAAGAATTTGCAATTGATCTAAAAATATTGCAATTTAGAAGAAATTTTAGTTGCTATAATTTTAATACACTCATCTATGAGAATGTTAGAGAATTTATTTTTTATTTTTTTATTCTTCCATCTTTTATCTTTTATCGATGATTGTTTTATTTATTGCTTAGATCAATAAAAATAAAAATAAAAAACATCTCAATATTACAAGTAAAGAAAATTTATAAGCCACAATCTTTTGTTTATTATTTTGTTATTGACATTGTTTTATTATTAATATTAAACTAGCCTACTATAAATTTAATAGTTTTTTCAACATTTGCAAGAATAGCAAGATTTTATTAACTTTTGATTTTATATTTATTTAATATATATATAAATATATATATATATGTATTTTAAAAGAAAACGAAAAGAAAAAATTCATTAAATTATTTATAATAATTGGATATAATTTTTAAATCTATAATAATAAAATAATCATCTATCAGCATAGATTTTATGGTTTCCTACAAATATTTGCTCCACACTATATATATCAAAAGATAAAATAAATTCTTAAGTTTCTTTTTTTTAGCCATAATTTCTTTAATAAGGTCCATCACAACTTTTAGATAGTGTTTAATCTTAAATTAATCTTTTAAAAGATTTTTTTTAAATATATACTATGCCAAAATTAGGTAAAGTTTTAACAAATAATAGAAGATAATTTTGAATATCGAATAACATCAAATTTATCTAAATAAAATAGTCCCATCTTCTATAAAGGCATTAAAGTTATGGATGGTTTGTTTTTTCTTCTTTGAATGGATTATAAGAAGGTAGAACAATTTGACCTCCTATAAACACTAATATAAAAAAGATAACGACATAGATTATTAAAAAATCAAAAAATATACAAAAGTATAAAAATATTTAAATCCTAAGAATTATTAGTATTGAACTATAAAATATAATTATATAATGTACTTATTAGTTAAATGTTTTTTAAATAAAAAAAAAATATATATATATATATATATATATATATATTAAAGTTAATAATAAAAAATTAAATCATTTTTTAAAACAAAGTCTTAATCTATAAAATAGTTATTTATAAGATTAAACATAAGTTAAGCAAGAATACATAAAGGAATTTAATATTTTAAGATTAGAAAAATATAAAAGTAGACAAATATAAACCTTCATAGTTGTTTTGATTTTACTACAAAGATTATGTTGAAGGATCTATATACTTTAAGAAATCAAATTTAGGACGTTTTATCTGCTGAAAATTATTCTAAAAATAATAATACTTTACAATAAACTAAAGCCATTAGAAATTTACTTATTTTTTTGAAAAACTTCTATTAGACTATATTCTAACTAGATGACTTATAGCAACAATTTTTTTAGAATTGAATAACTACTACATACTCATTTGCACTGCAAATGGTATAAAGTTACTTAATTCGAAAAAGTAAAAGATTTACTACCTTAACAATTAACAAAACTTTTAATGAAATTAAAATTTACAAATCAATTACTTTAAGAATCACAGTTTAGGCATGTAAAGTATATAATGTTTGAATCAGATAGCAAAAATATCCAGAGGTTAACTAAAAAAGAAGCAGAAAAATATGGTCAATTTTGGAATAGAGATTGGATTCTATTAACGCGTTGATAAAATAAAATAAAAATGTAGATGCAATATATATATATATATATATATATATATAAAAAGAAAATATCGACTCTCAAATTTTGACTATTGGGTATCATTTGGCACCACCAACACAGGTAAACGATCAGTGAACGTACTCACCGGATAATAATATTTCAAATAGCAAGAATTAATTGCCTAGAATGATTGTCCACCATGTAATAACTTTATAAAAGAATGAATCATTAAAATAGCTTTAGTTATCAACTTTGACACTTCACAGTTCTAGAAAAGGGCATGAATTTTCTTTGAAGCGACGCAACATTCAATTAGAAACAATGAGATGTCCACCCTGGAGAAAACATCACAGAGTGTAATTTCAACTTGAACAAATCAGCTTAATCAAGTAAAATTATGCGTCGCGGTTCACTTGAGCGGAATTCAACACGAAACATTGAAGATGAAGACTGATTACACAAGTGAAAAACATATTGAAAAATAACGCAACAATCATGGAACAAGTCTATAACTGCACAGCACAACAAGTGGGCAATTCTGCACTCTGACGAACACACGTCCAGCCCTTCAGCTTCAGAAAAACAGCCTTCGTCGACTGAGCAATGGTAGAGCGGAATGATGAAATGGCAGCGAAGAAGAATCAAGCCGCAGATGCAAAAAAAAAAAAAAAAAAAAAAAATGGATTTATCCTGGTCATGTTGCCGCTAGAGACAAGCTCGCTGTGGCGTCCCTAGATTTGGCTTCATGACTGCAAGAAGGCAGGAAAACCAAGCTCAGCAGAACAGGAAAAAAAAAGAAAAAGAAAAAGAAAAGATGCTGTGTAATTATGATGAAGATTGTTTGCACAATGGAACGTCTCAGAAGTTCCCAGCATTGCAGTTCGTGAAATGATGGGATGATCAACAACACCACCACTCCTCTAGTTAGTCAGCTTTTCCGAGTATAGATATGTGCAGCTCACTTCATATTTTAAATCAGGATGACTCGCCGAAGAACATTTCGTTAGAGCCACGTGCTGATTCCATTCAAGGTGCTGCACCATGTAATCACCAAAGCAACTGGTGCATCTAATGAGGAAGTGATTAATCCACGTCGGAGAACCAACTGCTGCCACTCTGGCCGATGACTCGCATTCATACCACTTGAGATGAAAGCTGTTTGAAGATGGCGCCCACCAGCAGGTAGTTTCGAGCCATGGTTTAATTTAGAGAATTGAGACAATTGAGATTCATGTCTTTTGCAGAAAGACTATGGGCTGGTGGAATAGGTTCTGAGATTTGGGGGATGAGGCTGAGAGCGTAACATGGAGTGGCATCCTTCAGGAATTTGGACGGTTGGGTTGGGCACATTCGCTGACGCCGGTTCCTTGTCAGTTATGGATGGGAGCTGCGTAATAGGCTTCTCTATTCGTTTTAAAAATCCATTACCAAACACTAGTGTCGTCGATTAATCGGAAACTGATGTCCTCAGGAGTGGCATGCTTCCCTCGATGCGCCATTTTCAGAAGTAATCTCGAGAGTATGCACTCACACTAGGGTACCCTACGCAGATGAGTCGCTCAGTGCAGGAGACTCATTGTAGACAATTTAGCAGCAAGGAATGGTTGCGTAGTGATTTTTTCTTAAGGTTTGGTGAGCGCGTCACCGTCTTCAATCGTCAAGTACATGCAGCTGCTGATTTTACAAATACGGCAATGAACATGACACGAGAAATGTAAGATGCTCGCGCTGGAGCTGTTAGCTGTGATGGCATCAGCGGATAGGAGTAATGAGGTCAAATATTTAGTACTCTTGGGCCTCAGTATACTGATAATGTTCAGTCGCATTGCTACGGTGCATGCCAAAGAATTAAGCTTAGAAACCGATAGACAAGCATTGGAAAAGCTGAAAGTTGCGGTGGATCCGTCTGATAATCTTCTCCCCTGGGTGTCGGGCACGAATTCTTGCACTTGGATTGGAGTTGAATGCCACCAGAATCGCGTTGCGTATCTTCATATCCCCGGATTCTAACTCACAGGTTCCCTTCCTGCCAACACACTCGGCGATCTCGACCATCTTCGGGTCCTGAGCCCGCACCACAACCGACTCACGGGTCCCTTTCCTGTAGATCTTCTTAGATGCACTCGCTTGCAGGGACTCTTTCTGAATTCCAATCTGTTCTCCGACACACTCCCCGACTTCACTGGCTATTGGCCTCGTGTAAGCCTCCTCACTCTGGCATCCAACAACTTCACTGGTCCAATCCCAGCTTCCATCAATGCGCTCCAGTCTTTGATAGTCCTCGAGTTCGAAAACAATTCTTTCTCTGGTCAAATTCCAGAGATAACTTTAGCAAATCTGGTTAGGTTCTCAGTAGCTAACAACAATCTCTCGGGGTCTGTCCCCGCATCGTTGCATAAGTTTCCGACCGAGAGCTTTGATGGCAATGAAGGGCTGTGCGGGGCGCAAGCAAGGATGCCTTGTCCTGAGTCGTTTTTGCCTGCAGTTTCTCCCACAGACGCTCCTGCAGCTGAACCCAGTTTTGCCATTGCTGCACCCATTGGGACAACAATATCTGAAACAACGAATCGTGAGCACAAGAAGGTGATGGCCGCAGGTATGGTTGGTATCATAATCGGCGCCTGCGGAGTTGTAATTCTCGTTGCTTTCTTCGCACTCTGCCGTCCACGCCACAACGGCAACTTAAATTTGAAGTCGCACGCAGGCAAGCTAGTGAGGCTATATGATTCAGACAGAGACGATGATGAGGAAGACTTCAGGGACAGCTACGCGGTGCGAATTTCATGCGAAATCCAGCGTAGTGAACTAATATTCTTTAGCAACAGCAAGAAGCGGCCAGAGTTTCGCTTGGACGAGCTACTGCGCGCTTCGGCTGAGGTGCTTGGTAAGGGTTGGGTGGGAACGTCCTACAGAGCAGAATTGGATCAGGGGTTTTCCGTGGTTGTGAAGCGGCTCAAGGTTTTTGTGACTGAGCGGAGAGATTTTGAGACACATGTTAGGAGGCTGGGTCGGTTGCGTCACAAGAACCTGGCGCCGTTGCGAGCATACTACTTCTCCAAGGATGAGAAGCTGCTTGTCGCCGATTACGTTCCTAGAGGAAGCTTGCATGCTCTTCTCCATGGTACTGATTCCGATCCTTTCAGATTCCACCTGTTGCTGTTTCAATGTACTGCGTCACATCGCCTGGATGTCTAGATCGAGGGCGATTTTCACGAAATTCTGATGTGACCTTTGTCGTAGGTGACACAAGCGGCAATCGCACTCCAGTGGACTGGGTCACCCGGGAGAAAATAGCGTTAGGCTGCGCGAGGGCGGTGGCGCACTTGCACAAGGAGAGCGTCAACCTGGTGAACGGGAACATCAAGTCGACGAACGTGCTATTGAATCGCGATTTGGAGCCTTGCGTTTCCGACTATTGCCTGACAGATCTAACTCCGGTAAATGTAAGCGCTTCAGGGTTAGGTGGATACCGAGCGCCAGAAGTCACCGATATCCGCAAAAACTCAACGCAGTCCGACGTGTACAGCTTCGGCGTGGTAAGAACAACTGAGATTCTTGGATTCAAACCAACGTCCAAATATTTTCAGTTTTAGAATTAAGAGTCACTAACCGACTGGAAACCTGTCGACTGAGCTGAAGATCATTCATTCCAGGCAGCTTACTTGGAGTCCATGTTTGAACAGGGATGCTTTACGCACAACACTAAATCGATTTTAAGAAAACATTATAACACAGAGTTGGGTAAAAACGTTAGAGGAGTTGGTTTCGTTGTTCAACATAGGTCTAATGTAGGACTTAATACAATACTGGTTGAAACAATACTCTTAAGTCTAAAATAATTATTACATGATTGCCAGGTATTATAGCACATCCTCAATTCTAACCAAACTCACATTTCCTTATGAAAGTGCGTGGTTCATTATCGCTACCTTAGTCTTGCCCGTGAGCATCCTCATTTAACTAACACTCTTCTATCCCCACTGAGCACTTGCAGCTCTTGCTGGAGCTTTTGACCGGCAAGCCGCCGATACAATCCAACAGGAGTGGGGACTCTCCCGGACAGGACCTAACAAATTGGGTGTTGTCCATCGTACGCAACAAGTGGACCTCGGAAGTGTTCGACGCGGAACTCTTGCGATACAACTCAGAGGAGGAGATGCAGCAGATGCTGCAATTGGCATTAGCATGTGTGGACTCCATCCCTGAGCGGCGCCCCAAGATGGACGAGGTCGTGCTTCTGTTAGAAGACATCACGCAGCTCGACACCACTGCCGACGAATCCTCACGCCACGCAGTATTGAATTCTAGAACCGCTCAGAGATCCGGAGACCCTCACGCCACCGCGCTGGTGTTTACGCGCCCCTCATCAGGCGTTTTCGTGATCGGAGACTGACATCCCCTGCCAAAGTAGCATTCATATATCATATATCACGTATCTGATTGATACATTGACGCAGTGTGGATAAGCCCAGATCGGCCTGTGTCTACTAGACACACAAACACTGGCAAGCGCGGCGATTCCAAGGCGGGATCCGAATGAGCCTGGCAATGTAGCATCGCACTTCATTTGCGTTGTGATCGAATGGCTATTTAGCACAAGTTGTGTACCTTCAAGTTGGGTATACAGCTGCCGATTAAAGCATGGATGACAGTTTAGCAAAACTGGCTTCTATTCGAAGCTACAGCTGGACCAGATACATTCAACACCTTGTCTTTCGGCGTTTAGCGGAGGTTCGGAACAAGTGTTTCATTGATAAAGAAGCCTCTTTCCATGTCGATGGTGTGTCAATGTAACAATGCTACAGCTCTATATCAAGTTATGGTTTAGATAAATTAGTTATGAGATGATTTGAGATACTGAGAATTGCTGTCGTATAGAAGTGTATTGAAGCTAGAAAATTCATGAATTGATACAAATGAGAACTTCTACAAGTTTGTAATGCCAGGAACCATCCTCCGCATCGATTCTTTTTACACAGAATACTTCCAACTTTTTGAAGCTGGTTTCTCAAAGAAGCCCCAACTCTCGGATGTCAGTTCTAACTTGTGCATTTTTTATACAACACACAAGGTACTGATGAATGTTTGCAAAAAATATCGATTTCATTTATTATTTATAATTAATGACTTAAAAAGAATTCTAAAATGTATAAAACATTGCATGTCATATACATATATACCAGGGGTAGCTCTTCCTTTTTAAATCAATTTTTGGTTTAACAAAAAACTATGTCAAACCTCAAGGTTATATTCCAAGATAATGTCACATCATTATATTTGTGTGTTTTTCAAGTCCCAGTTATATTCTATATGCTTTTCAAGTTCTTGTTAATGAATGTAAGAAGAAAACAACCTTCTATACTGCTCAATCCTTGTCGAAGTGTCTTTCAACCTACTGAACCCTCAACAAAATAATTTTTCATCTCCAATTCTCTACAAATTTACAAGTAACTCTTCACAAGTTGGCCTACATCTAACAGCTCATCCACATGATATAACAGTGCAAGTTATCCACCTACATAATTGGTATAATTTTTACTATCTAATTGCCTACCATTACCTATATTCTTCAATTTATTGTAATTGCAATTCTTGAGCTGAAATCCATCACTACAAAACCTTTCTAAAATTAAAAAAATCTTCTAATTCAAGTAAAGTTTGGTCACTCATGCAACTCAAAAAACAACAATGAGGAAAATTCAACTCTTTCTCTTAACTCTATGTAATTGACTTTAGCATGTGTGGTTGCACTTTTAATTGGTATTTTTAAAAAAGAGTCCCATATTGCTACTTTTCATAAATCACATTTTGATGGCTTCTTTATCTTTCACATTTATGATAAAATATTAAAATTGCACTTGACTAAAGTCTTAGCAAATACAGAATATTTTGTCTTAACAAAGACAATCTTTTACATCTTTTTTGCACTTACCTAATTTTTCAATTTGGAATAGATGAAGCCAAATGTTTACAAGTTTCTTTTGGAGGTTGTCCTAGATATAGCCCTCGTAAACAACATAATTGTAATCTATTGTAAGAGTGTACGTGCAACTCTATTGACCTACCAATATTGCAATGGGGTCTTATATTTATCAAGCAACATTTTAAACTAGAAAAAATTATCAAGCTTGGATCATTGAGTTATGATGGTATAATTTGTAAATTATATAAATTCATCATTGTTTTTGACTACATTGCTGGTTATAAAGTTGCATTCACATACAAGACCATATGTAATGGATTCATAATTAAGAATTTTCTTTATTCATTTTTGTAAAGATTCCCATTTGATTAAAGTAAAACTTTTGCAACTTTGAGAGCTTAGTCTTTATACTACAATGGCCATTATAGAACTTCACTCCATCTTTAATACCAAAAAGAAATCATTGAAGATACTTAAACAAGTACCAAAGAAGAAAGTTTGATTATGTATATTCCAATTTTATAGTCTTGATTGCCACAAAGATGTCTTTGGCTAATTAATGGAAATCATTGAATATACATTTTTAAAACAATGATATGAACTTACCAAAACAACATTTTTTATGGCTTCTTATTTGTGGATGTATTATCTATTATTATTCTAGAAAATTTGATACTATTAATCTTTATGACATGTTCAAGGTCTCTTACAACTCATTCAAAAGTGTGATCTTGTTGTCTTATTGACATAGACTCCATGAAGAGGCTTATTTACGATAGAACTATTGTTATAGAATTTCTAATTGGCTCATTGTGGATATTAGACTGAAATTAGAAACAAGGCAAACAATTGAAGATGATCTCAAAAATTACTTGCACTTATCTTTGATCTCTTCATAACATTATTCAAGAAAAGCACTATTGATTTTCTTAAAATTTAGAAAATTATAATCAAATCTAAGCTGTTTAATTGTAGCCTTCAAGTTCTTATGAGGAATTTGGAAACCAATCAAGAGTATGATAAATCCTAAAGCTCTTCAAAAGTTAAAATAGCTTTAGGTTGTATCAAGTATCTCATATGAAATATCAAACTTTGGTATTTTTATTTAAAAAAAAAAAAAAAAAAAAAAAAAAAAAAAAAATGAAGATAGAAAATCTTTTGGATGTCATGCTTCACTAATTTATTTTAGAAAAATATTTTTTGAAATTGGTTATGGTGTTTTTTGGATTTGGACCCTAATTGGAACAATTTTGGTATGGGCCTCACCAATCACATGGTGGCTATAATTGTGGGTAATTTTGGGACCTATATAATAACAATATTGCAAGGCAATAGATCCAATATTAATCTAATATGAAGCTATCTAGTGCATTTGAGAGCTAATGGATATACATGATCTTCCAAAATCTATATTAATTTAGTTTATTATTATTATTATTATTATATATATACATATATTCATACTTCTCAAACATCTAAAAGTGCTTCTATCCACCATCCATTTTTTGAGTAAAGTTGTTTTAGAAAATAATATGACTTTTTGAATTAATTTCTTTATTACTACTTTTTTAACTACCTACTTGAAAACAATTTAGTTGAAGGTGTTGTACATGTCTTCTTCCTCTAAGATTTTGCATGCACGTACTCAACTTAAGGATATCTTTGAAAATAAAATCTCCTAAGAATTTTGAAGTTACAAGTAGGAATTTTGCTTAGCACAAGTCTCACTATGCCTTTTAGGCAACACCAAAAAAAAACTTTTCCCTCAACTTTGAATATTATGATCTCCCACATACAATGATCTCAATACCTAAGATATAGTAGATTGATCTTAATATGAATAAGAAACAAGATCTTATAATTAAAAGTATTAGAAATATATAAATAAAATAAATAGAAGTTATTATTTTAAAAAGGGTGTTTTGTTTTTGGCAATTTTGGAATTTGGAAGGTAAGCTAACACAAGCAACTTTTGGATTTAAGCCTATTTTTAGGTTTTATTATTGAACCAAAGAAAACCTTCATCCAAAAATCCTACACCTACCACTCCTAATATATACATACTTTTGATGCTTGGATATTATTATATTTTACAACTTTAAAACTTCAAAATATTTTAGAAAGTAAATTTTAATGAACTCATTTTTTGCATAAAATAAATTTATGGAATTTATAAAATATTTTAATAGTTTATATTATAAATAGAAATCCTTATAAAACTTGTATTTAATTCTTATAATATAATCTTAAAATGTTCTTTATTACAATTTTGTGATATATGATTCCAAGATTGTAATATTTGACTAAGTTATGAATAACAATATTTTATTCTATACTTATTAGATGGTAAATATATTTGTATTATTTTGCTCCTAATAGATCTTATTCATATAAAGAAATAAAAATAATAATTTTTTATAATTATAAATTCAATAACAATTGTTGTAAATAATTTTATTGCAATATTCCAAGATGTATCTGAGCTAAATGGTTTATTGAAGTTTAGATTTGTAAAGAATTCTATTTTAAACACTATCAATACTTTATCTTGTGTGTATACTATGCAAACTTTAATGATGTGAATATAGAAATAAAAGACCATATTATAATCAAACAACTTTTTCCATTTAAAATAAATGTCTATAAAATATGATGGATTCAAGTTTTATAATGTCTTATTCAAAAAATTTAGGGATTGTATTTTTTTAATTATTTTTTGAACCACACAAAGTAATAACTAATTAACAGCAATATACAATATACATGTCAATCCATCAACATAAGGATGAAAAAGGTGATATTAATAACAATAATAATATCAATATTACATTTTCTTATAACTAAAGTCGGCAGTTTTATGCCCATCTTCTTAAAATACTTAAAAAGATGACAATTTTTGTAATTCATCAAATTACTAAAGGAATGTACAGTAGACTGGAATTCATACACATATACGTATCACAACTTTCTTAAATGACGGAATTGACGTACTATTTAGTTCCTTCTAAGAGGTTGTGATGCTCTTGACATGTAACACTTTAGAGTTTTACGAAATTATTAAGTTCAACAAATGTTTTTTTTTTGGCAAAACATGGAGTGCACATAAAACTGGCTAAGTGATGACGCAGTAACAAAAAATTACAGTCATTAAAGAATGAACGTCAGAGAACATCTTATTTCCTGTAGAACAGAACTCCACCCACACCCGAGCGGCTTCAATGCTGTGGTTGAGGGCAAAAATAGTACATACTCTCAAGTCCTCTTGTTTGGCATCCTATTTCTAAAAAAAGAAGAACAATTCCAGAGGTGGCAACTAATTTAAACAGCTAAAAGATCTGGGATTTCTGCTTCAACAGCTAACAAAGTTGTATGTACTTTCTGCAACCAATTGTCTAGCCTGTTTTTCAATGCATTAATCTGAGGGATTCCCAAAACTCGTGGCTGTACCCATGATACACGCACTGTTCCATCGACTTGATCGATAACGCCCTCAATCAGATGTACCTGCAGAATACCCTAAATGAGATTCTCTGTTCGAAAAAAATGATAGCGGGCAGAGAAATAATGAAAATAAATCCTGTTCAGGTATCAAAAGTTTTAGGAAGTAAATACCTTCTTAGCTTGCTTCTACATACCACTGAATATGATGTTCATCTCAGTCAACACAAACTAAGCAATATTTGAGAGCCTAATATGTGAGGAGTTCAGAGCTGTGAACGGACAATTACGACACACAAACTTATTTGACATAGTCATGAGGAACGTACAGACAGACTCTTGATCAAAAGATGCTCCACTTCATCCAGCGACAGCTTGGTCTTCTCAGCAATCAAACTAAGTTCGATAGTCCTTTCCTCTGATGGGCGGCTGGAGAGAAAATCCAACCAACCTATTAGGAGAGATTATATAACATCACAGACACTCCATCATATGTAGATCCACCACCTACTACGCTATAGCTAATCTCAGGCATTAACGAGTTACAAAAACCAACGGAAGCGTAGAAGGAAAATCTTGAATTATAGGAGCAACTCCTGACTACTTAAAGTAGAAATTTTAGATCTATGCGTTCTTAATCCCATATCCGTACTCCTCAATGTACTAATACAATCAATAGCATCGTCAGAAGTTAACTATTCACCAGCTGACTAACAAGCTCGCATGGAAATAAACTCAAAAAAACATTTTTAAGATCCTTCAAAAATTCAAGGCAAATCATTACCTGAAAATCAACTCCATGAGGCATAGAATGTTTATCTTTTCCCACAGTTTCTTCTCGTTCTCTACAAGTGCAGGCTGTGCAGTTAGAGCAGATTGGTATTGACCGCAAAGCTCTTGATATTTGGTCAAATCTCCAGCATTGAAGGCTTGCAAGATAAAATACAGCCACTCTACACTTGTCCCCAATAGACTCTTGACCTACAAGTCACACAACAGTTTATCATGAAAGAATGCACGTCATGGATTTCAGGGTTGCCACAGTAATACCTTGATGAATCACAAAAAAACTTATTGAATCTACTTGAATTCTGATCTTCGTGGCCACTAGCATCCAGCAACTAATATTGCAAAATTACACTGTGGTGACCTCAACAAGAAGAAGACACTGCCAGTGTTATAAGTTAGATGACATCAAACGAAGGAGAACAAAGACAATACATCAGGGATATACGAAATAGCACCAAAATATGCTTGAAAAACTTACGATAGGGTGGGCAAGAAGCTCTCCGAAGTTATAGATGTTGTCCCCCAACAAGGCCGCCAGTGAAAGATCAAATGCAAGATCCTGCAACCATCACATTTTAACAGTGACCAATACTAACAGCGTTGAAGGAAACCTTATATGGGAATTTAGAACACCGCCGTCAGCTTCCAACATTAGCTCGGGCTTCTTGATAGCATTACAAAAATGACCCACGCCGACAGATAGACTCGAACAAATGCACCCCAAGATTTTGCATTTAAAGCAGAAGGTCCGATGCAACCTTCATTAAACATCAACATGGAAAACTCTAAGGACTTACAAAACAAGAATTTTTTTCTTTACAGTTTGAAGTAGTCAGCTGCAACATATAGGTCATAAAACGAATAAGCCATTAAGTCACGCACACCCAGGACATCACTCGCATAAATTTGAACAAACCGTTCCAACTTCGATACATCAATAGTAGAAATTAGAAGTAAAGGATTCCGGTATTCAGTCGATTGAATAAGAGGTGTTTCAGTCGACAACTGATTTGCTTCACTGAACAGTCAGGAGAGCATAGCATAAATTACGCAACCAGTCGAAAAGTAATAAGATAACGAAGAAACGAACCAGCTTGAAGTCTTCTGACAGAGTCTCCACAGATGTATACGCCAAGTACAGCAGGGCGCTCTTGTAAAACTCGGCAAATTCTTGCCGGGACTTATAATACTGTGAGGAGACCCAGTGAACACTCGCATGAACCGAAGGATCAACGTCAGTCATGCTATCCAATGTAGTTCTTCCCTCTTCTAGCAGCTTCTTGCACTCCTGAATTTCCCCACGCTGCAGCTTCAATGCCGCAACCTGCATCTTCACGTAGAGAATTGGTTCATCAACCCGCCTCTCCCCGGAAGTCCTAAGCTTCTCAATGACCTCCTCGAGATACGCAACAGCAGCACCTTTTTCCGGATACTGCTTCGATACAATGACCGCAAAATGAGCCAGCTTAAGCAGATTGATCTTGGTCTCGAAGTCCCGAATAAAGTTATGGTAAAGCTGAACAAGGGTGTCTCCCGCCTGCAATCGTCCATAAAATCCCATCAACACAACATTTCCCAACAGTGTAGCACACATAAAACCCTAATAACTAAATAAAAAAATAAATATAAAATGATCAACCACCCTATGCAACAACCCGCATTCTCCCAATCTGCACCCATCCTCCGACAGCCCTAAAACAAGCCACCCCCAAGTCGAACCACCGCACGCTCAACAACAACAACCTCGCTTGAACACGAAAACCACAGCGATTAAACCGACAAGGTGGAAACATCCAATACCTGGAACACGGTGAGCGCCACGAACTGGTCGAGCTTCTGCGTGAGCTGGTGCCAAAGCTTGCGCTGGTACAGATCGGCCATGCTGGCGTACCACTCGGCGAGCTCCGGCTGAGCTGCCCTCTGCTTCTCCAAGTATTGCAACGCCGCCATGCTTGCTGTCCTCCAAACTCACATGCGTCTCTCAAGCTCTCCGCAATCAATCACACCCCGGCCAAGTCCTGAATTGCTCCCTTGATACTCTCCTGGCACTCTGCAATAAACAATCCGACAAAGCTTGGGATCCTCTTGCTGCGCTTCAAATCCTCGACGCAAAGCGCTGCTCGCAAGCGTCCAACACACACAAGAGCAATCAAGGACAAGCTCTTACCGCACCAAGCAAGACAACGAGGACGATGACGACGCGACGACGACGGAAAGGGGACGAATGTGACAACAAGCGACGAAGATGGCGACGGAGAGGAGACGAAAGTAGCACTTGACCACGATGGGGACGGCCACGACGAACGGGCAGATTTCGTTGCCAGCCCCCGCAATGGAATAATGAACTGTTTCATGTTGATGACGACTTTGTTGGTTCTATATTTGAGTTATAATTTTGAAAGTATTGTTGGTCTTTTTAACTGTCGCAGGGGTATTTGTGGATTGGTGACAAGATGACTTGTAGAAAGATTTACATATTTTTAAATGAATTATATTTCTTAAATGGATTAATTGAGTTAAATGCTTGATGAATACTTGAGCTTGGCTTGAGCAACAGGTGGGTGAAGTTGTAAATTTTTGCATGAATCATTTATGTTAATTTTGAAATGAAAATGCGATTGAATAATATCAAGGTGATAAATTGGTGGATATAGATGTTTGGTCAAAATTTTTAGGAAAAACAAGAAGGAAGGAAAGAAGAAAACTACTGAAGGAGTCATGAAAAATGTTATTTTAGAAACAATTTAGAAGTCTAACACAGGTAATATTTTGTAGGTTATTTAAAAAAACCCATGAGATGTCTTTCACGAGGCCATTAATAAAATTGAGGACTAGAAGATTTAGATTTACTTCTTAAACGAAAAAAAATACACAAGTCATATGCAATAGTTCAGATTCCATGGATGTATTTATAATAACATAAACGTACTCAAATCTATTGTTCTACCAACAATATTAGACACTTTTATAATCACTTGATATATTCACGAAGGTGATGTAGGACCATTGCAAAAAACAAACATAATAACACAAGTTGCAAAATCAGAAATATTATGATTTACAGTTAAGCAGGCATTAAAACAACAAAAATAGGTTATTCAACCAATCGTAACAAAACAAGTGTAAACTTCGTCACTAAAATCTGATGCTAAGACGAAACTTCTTGTGACAATATGAAACTTCATACCAACAATAAGTAGCATCATGATCATGAGCCCATAATGTAATTTAGTAACACTAAACTGGATAGAAGAAAGAGTTAGTTTTCCTATTTGAGTGCACAACAAATGTGAATTACCAATTGAATATTTACTGCAACATATACGAAGTTTTCAAATAACGCATTATAGAGATGAAACTCACAAGCTTGTCGGGTGTAAAGGAAAAAAAAAAATTGAAGAATGAATAGTGAGATTCAAAGGTTAGGGCAATAGTCCAAGTCCTGCAATAATATGAATAAGGAAACTGTATTGCCAGATGCGAGTTCAACTCGTGCTACCTAAAATATCGAAAAAAAGAAAAAAAGAAAAAAGGGGGGTCTCGAATTTTCTGAAAGCTAATTCACTAACAGGGCTCTTCAGAGAGCGGAAACGTCCAAACTCTTTCGTCGTTTTTTGACGCTGCTGTGGTCACCAGTCACAGTCTTTTCTTTCCTCTTCTTTTTCTTCTTGGGTGTGTGCTCACTAATGCCTTCAGACACCTCTGCATCGACCTCGGCACTTCTGCTCTCTTTGTGTTTTGACTTTTTAACTCCATTCTCTAAAAGCCTGCAGCATCAACCAGCGACACAGAAAGTTCAGAAACGAGTCACCCATCCATCGGCATTGGCAAACCCTGGGAGTACAAGAACCTTAGCTAAATCTGCAATCTAGGGGCCCTAGCAACGCTAAAACAACAAATTCAGGAGATTTATTAGCATCTCAGTTACATGTATCACTCCGAGTGAAGAAGGGAGAGGGGGATGCTCAAGGGAAGCATCATACATTTGAGTACTTTCAGCTTCGTGTTTTTCCTCGGACTGTAATGCAAGCCATTCTACACACCCTGTCTGGGGTCCTAGTAGAGCTCCAGTGAGGTCTACTATCTCTTCGTTCTCCTGAAAACTGCAAAGGAGAGTCGCTCGCCGTCAGCTCAGGACAGCGCACATGGTTGTTATTTTTTTATTTTTATTTTGAAGCAATAAAGATTCAAAGCCATTGCTACATCAACTATAAAATCATGAAAATGATATAAAATGTTCAGGGGGAAAGATTTAGGGAGACGAAGTTGAAACCTTTTCACAGAGAATCGAATTGAACTGCCGATTTTAATGCAGTGACGTTCATCATTCTCATTCATCCATGCCCTTGTTCCATCCTGTTGCATACATTACTTATAAATCTTTTGTGCAAAGTTTTGAAAAAAAGGGAAATAACACAAAATACAACAACCTCGAAAATATGGAGTAATTTTGAGACAAAAAAATTCCTCGGGAACAAAACTAAAATCCCCCAAGAGCAGGCACTTGATCAACGACACACGCACAATTCCTTCACAATAGACAAGCCCGTTACGAATGTCTGAAGAGCCGATCGCAGCATTGAAAAGTCCAAGAACTACCACTCCGAGATAATCTTCTTCCACTTTGTTCACCTTGCCTTCTGATCTCATGCAAAAAATGAGCATTTCAGTCGCATGAATTGAGGTCACTGGCTACAGGCTCATAAACCTAAAGACGAAGTAGGTGCGCACTAGGAGCTACACTACTTGTTGATTATAAATCCACACACAAATTTGCATATGAGTCGATTTAGGATCCTCGACGGACACCTGAGATGTATAAACGTAAGAAGAAAATCAGATGTGACCAGTATCTACTGCTTAGCAAGTTACGCTAATGTTTCATGAAGAGAAATGATAGATAATACCTACAAATATACCAACTTTTGGGGAGAAGAGAAGCAGCGTGGTCGTCAAGCGCACACAAAAATATGGTGTCAATCCTTCCAAAATGATCGCCGTGCGCCCTTGAATTTTAGTATCCGAATGCGCCAGAACTGATCCTTCAAAATGCTCATTGAATCTACACATACATCCCACCAAACAGTCTTTTTTAAATAAACGATCGCCCAGACCAGCCACATCATCCCAGTGTTGGCTACCGAAGTCACTGCGTCTCAGAAAAATAATAACAGTAATGACAGTAATGATAAAAAAGAAACCTAGATTATCAACATCTGCAGAAATGGTGGCAGACCAAGCTCAGGGTTCAGGGTTTAAGGACTCCTATAACACTCCCCTCCTGCTTCCACAGTCTAGCCCCTATAGACTTTCCCAATGAATGCCGAGTGAAGAAATCGTGTATAGACAATACAAACCAAGAGCAACAACGTTCACAAGGTGCATCTGACACAGTTGGGCGCAGGCTTTAAATGAGAATTTTGGATGCAGGGGCAAACAAAAGATGACAGAAACATGCAGACTCCTTGCCACCCACATAAGAAAAAACGGACACCGGTGTGCGACTTCCGAATGAGAAAGAGCCTCCCTACCCACCTCAAGAGTAGAGAATTCAGAATCTCGCGAACTCCTTGTCGCACATTGGAAGCTCGCGAAGGGTGCAAATGAACCACCATTTTCACCTTCTTCTCGCACAAACCCTCCATCTCCAACGGATTCTTCTCCGACTTCATGATGCACAGACTGCGAGAACTTCACCTGCGTCTTAGTCCCAATGCTGAGATTCAGAGGAGGCAGACTCCAGCAGCCTCCTCACCAACTGATTAGGGTTTACGAAAACCATCCTTTGTGACCAGCCCACATCGGAAAGCACACCATACGTAATACGGTCACGGGATACGGTACCGAATATGAAGTATTTCTAATCATCCTTTTTATAAAAAACAGTATTTTCCGGATTTCTAGGTTATAAGTCTCAAATTTACAATTTCCACATATTTGTATGTTCAAGACTCATGGATCGGATTGATTCTTTCTACAGTCTTTGGGTTCTGTACGAGTGTTTCTTTTTTCCAAATCGTGCTGATTTATTTATTTTTTGTTTTAACTGCAACGATTGCTTGAATTTTGGTTCAACACGTCCACGGAGGCATAGCATGGCAGTCAAGGGTTTCAGAAGAGTGAACTTTATATTATTATTATTATTATTATTCTTTTAACTTGTTCCTTTAGTAGTTCTTAAAAATTAATGGGTCTTTGAAATTCGCTGTTGCCGTAATTCTTATTTGTGTTATTTCGAGTTTAGTCGAATCTGACCCAATTGTTGGAATGAATGTCTTAAAATGAACATGGACAGAAGAATGTGGGGTCCCAATTTCTTTTTTTTTAGTTTTCAAGTCCAGGTATGCTCCAATGGAGCGAAAGACCAACGGTGGTGAAAACCTATCTAATCAAGTATTGAAAACCACGTTCCTTGGTCACAAGAGAGCGGTCAAAGGACTGGCAGACAAACCCAGAGAGCTCCAAACCCTAATGCTGTGATTTCAGGACATTGGAATCACTTTGCTCGCTCCTTCGCCTCTGTCATCCCATCGCATCGCAATCCTGATTAAAGAACTTCGGCTTGTTCAGGTTTTCTTCCTTTCTTGGATTTATTGAGTTTCTTTTCCATGTATATGTATAAATAAATAAGTAAGTAAATAAAGGTTTGGCAATTGTGGTAAATTTCGGCAATCAGAAGCTTGTAGAAAGATAGATTTGAGTAATCTAAAAGAGATGAAAAAAATCATCCCAATCCATTTTAAATTTGGCTATTTTGGTAAAAATGTGTTGGACAAGAGATATTGAATAGTGTTATTTTGAAATTTGTAGCTAATTAATTTTGCAAATAAAAACAACATTAAATTTGGTCATTTTGGTAGAAATTTGTTAAGCAAGAGTTATTGAATAGTGTTATTGGTTATTTTGGTGGAAATTTGTTGGACAAGAGGTACTGAATAGTGTTATTTGGTTGTTTTGGTAGAAATTTGATGGGCAAGAGATATTGAATTGTGTTATTTTGAAATTTGTAACAAACTAATTTTGCAAATAAAAACAACATGCTACATTGTAAGTTTCAAAAGAAATAGATAGATATGTTTTTAGTAAGATGGGGATTACTAAAAAGATTAAAGGGATTGAATTTGAAATAGGTAAGAGTTAGAAGAATAAAGCCACATGTGTGATAATTTCTTCTTATGATTTAGAAATGGTAAAAAATTACAAACCAAAATCATAGTAATTAATTCGTTTGGAGCATTATGGGAATGTGATATTTAAAAAAAAAATTGACATTAAAAGTTGTTAAAACAAATTTGTAAGTAGATTACTCAGCGGCAACTCAATAATATTTAGGCTAATTTAAATATCTAGTTGTATAGAATTATTGTAACAAATTTTGGTTGTACCAGTGGTTTTGTTTTGTTTTGTTTTTTTTTTTTTTTTTCTAATTATCACATCCTCTTATTTGCAATTTATTTTGTAAATTAGATATTTTCAACAAGATTATTGGATTTTATAATATTTTGTTATAGATTGTTTGATAAGACTCTTACAATCAAAACAATAATTATTGAGGTTATATTGTACAAATAGTTTTTTTAAGCTAGGTTTCTCTACTATACTTTTGAATTATATAAATGCATTGTCTTGATAATGTAATTCCTACTAACAAAGAAGTAGACATCAGTTTGTGATGTTTTAGTATAAACATAATATTAAGTTTGAGATATTATTTTTTTGCAAAGTATCACTTTAGATATTTTAAAGCTAAAATGTTTGAGCTTTATACTTAGTTATTGGAACTAATAAAGTTTCTAATTCTTTTCTAATAACACTTTGGAAGTTTTATTTTGCATGTTAGATTTATAAAATCTTATTATAAATAAATAAATAAATAAATAAATAAATATTATTTGTATAGAATTTTTTTCAACAAAATAAGAAATTAGAAGACTTTTAATATATTCTTGTAAATTTTATCTCACAAGGTTTAATTGGAACTCGAGACATATTTGAGTTTACAAAATTTAACTATAATTCATTTTAATTTAAGTTTAAAACTCAAAGTTAGACAAAGTATAGAATTTAGGGTTCAAATTTGAGTTTTAAATTCCTAAATTTTAAAAGATTAAAATTTAGAAAATATTACTAAATTTTATAATTTAAGAAATTCAACATTATTAATTTTTCAAATAGAGACACAATCCAAAACTATTGCCTATGAGTTTATACCTCTAACTTACATCTTTGGTATTATCTATTATAATAATGCCATAGTTTGGCTTTTGACTCTTCTTGCTATTATTGAAGGTTCTTTTAAAGATCTTTTTTGGAAGCAATACACTTTTACATAAAACTCTTAATTCTTACACCTTTATAAATTTATTGAGTTTTAGTTTTTAGTTCTAAACAATTGTGTCATAAAAATAATTGTGCTTGAATCTTATTAGCTAAGTGCTTTTAAAGATATATATGTTTCATTTAAAGCATTAGTGATTGACATATGTTTATGTATTCAAATGACTAATAAGAATTATTTCTAAAAAAAGATTTATATGTTAACATGCAAGTTATTGTTGCTAAATCTTTCTATATTACATTGATGGTTCTTGATACTTCTAAGATACATTGTCTAATTGTATTGCCTATATTAGAAGATAATTACAATCTCATATGTTCCATGTCTAAAATACAAGCACATTTTTAAGAAGATTGTATAATATCTAATAGTAGAATTCAGTAATAAAAATTATATTAACAATCATTTGTTAGTGTAGTAATAAATGTAATTAGTAAATATTTTAGATGTTTTTGTTAATGGTAGTTAGAAAAATCTGAATATGTTTGATGTATACTATGTTTGGATGACATTCTAGTTTTATAGATATTTTAATTACATAGATTGGTTTTTTTATATTCTAAAATTTAAGTGAGATTTTTACTACTAGAATTGCATAAGAACCTTTCAATATGCTTTGAATTTAATTCTCTTTAGACAATATTTTACTTTTGTTCTTAATGGTGGAATCAATGAATCTTAATAGAATTTATAGGACATATATAGAACTAACTTTTTTAAAATGCAACCATCCATTCTTTCTAATAAAATAAAAATGATCATACATAGATTCTAATTAGAAAATTAGAAGTTATTCTCATATATTTTAATAAGAAATCTCTTTCAATTTGTTTGCTTAACTGTGAAAAAGATTTGTTTATATTTGATTTCTTAAATAATTTTTGATTTATTAAAAGGTTTAAACATGTATAACTATTAGTGGTTGTATTTACTTTTACATTTTTATTTTTATTTTAAATGTGTATAAATATATATATATATATATATATATATATATATATATATTACATTTTAATTAACACATGTGGATAAGAAATAGAGTTTTGAAATTTTACATGAGTACAAAATTCATAATGTTGAAGTAGTCTTAGTTATTCAAATTGGTTTTGTTGTTACATTTGGAATTTTCTTTAAAAGATGTGTACTGCAAGTTATTTTTATTTACTATAAATTTTATTTTTCAAAGCTACTAGGTTAATCTTAAAATTTCTAGTGCTACCTAGAAATGATGGATTAATAGATGATTTGATTGATATGATAAAAAGAAACTTAGCATAATAAATATACTATGTATAAAATAAAGTTAATATGACTAGTATTAGCAATATTAATTGCTTAACTTGTCAACCTAATTTTACTATCATTAGTCACAATCTTAAAGTCATAAATTTAATCTCTACTAAGATTTTAGAATATTTTATTAGTTATATAAATTAATGTTACTAAAAAAAATACTAATAAAAAATGTAACTATATTATGCAAGGAATAGTATATATTATTCACTCTTACTCCAATGAAGCATTCAATATGTTGATGGTTTTGGAATTTTTGATTAGGTGTCGCTAAGTCTTAATAAATTATTTGCTAAATTGTGAAATGAAATAGATTATAGTATGTGAAGTAGATTATAGTATAAATTGTGAAGTAAAAATAATCATTCTTATAGTATATTTATTATTATTAATTTATTTTAATTAAAAATTTACTTCTAAGATTTTATAGGTTATAAAATATATGTTCTTATTGTGAATGGTCTTTGTTTCATTATCATTTGCAATTACACTATGCTTTAAATAAGGATTTTTGTAATTGCAATAATATAAAAGAATTTGTTTCATAGAAGGCCTTAGTAATTATTTTTGTTACAATTAATTTGGAGATGTAAAGGATGTATTTTTGTGGAGAAAAAGTGCCAAATCTTATTCTTAATAATGTCTTATACCATATTTATATATATAAAATTTATTCATATCATGTATTTTATAATATAGTATAAAATTTTATATTTTTAAATTTTTATTTCTATTTATTTATATATATATATATATATATATATATATTTTTTTAAAAACAATAATTTTATATAAAAAATTTATCCAACATTGTATCGAATCAAATTTTAATTTTTAAAATAGTTATTTGTATTTTTTAACCAATTTGTAGTTAATATATTTTTTATAAATATATTATATATTTACAACAAGTATTTTTGTTATTTTCCATGAATATATCAAATATCCATGATGTATATTGGCTTTGGCTTTAATATACATAAATTTATATATAAACTTTCATAAGACTATGCAAGTATGCACAACTTTTTATAACCATATTAAGTTGGATGTCAAAAATTTATATATAAACTTTCATATGCATAAATTTATATATAAACTTAATATGCTTATACAAAAATTGAATATAAAAATTTGTATAAGCATATTAAGTTGGATATCAAAAACTATAGATATCCTAGACACAAGAAGATAAATTATTTTTAAAAAGTTTATACTTGTAAAGGTTTTCTTTAAGCTTAAGGCTATTTGCTACAACCAAAACTTATCATTAAGACTTATACCAATTATTGTTTGTAAAGAAACTATAAAAAATGTCTCATAATTCAAAATATGTAACATCAACCATTAGCATCTAGTGTCTACTTCTTGTATTTATGTGTGATTTTTTTATTTTATTTTATTTTTCCCAATGATATTTAAAGACAAAAATCATCTTAGATTGATTCAAAACTTTCCTGCTAGATATTAGCATCATTGGTTGCCATGTTCAAGTTTGTAATAGTAATTGGACACAATCCTTTACATCTAGCTTCTAGAAAATATGGCAACCAAAGTAATTGTACAAGTTGATCTAAGATTAATTTGCTTGATTGTTATGTCAATAGTAGTAATATCTAGTGTAATCTTGGCCAAGCACAAAGGTGACGGGATAGAGTTCTTCGGGTGTGGGTGGTGGTTTCTTCTCTTCCTTAGGTTTGGGTGGATCTTTGGGCTTCTCCTTCTCCTTATCTTCCTTCTTTTCCTCCTTTTCTTCTTTCTTCTCCTCTTTCTTCTCCTCTTTCTTTTCCTCCTTCTTTTCTTCTGCTTTTGGAGCATCAGCCTTCTTATCTCCTCCTCCTCCTCCTCCACCATTTCCACCACCTCCACCTTTCTTCTTCTTCTTACCACCTCCTGCTTTAGCCTTATCATCTGCTGGCTTTTCCTGGGTCATTCATAGTTGTTCAGTACTTGAGCAGAACTCAACAATGAGTGAACTTCATATGATAAACAAACTCTGAAAAACAGATTGCAATCAATTGAGTAGCAGCTTGTAATCCTACTGATTTCTGAACAGGTGAGAAGGTTTTCAGGAGTGATGTATAGTTTCAGTTCAGGTGCAGGTGCAGTTGCTATACCTCTTTCTTCTCCTCTTTCTTCTCCTCTTTCTTCTCCTCTTTTTTTTCTTCTTTCTTTTCTTCCTTCTTCTCCTCCTTTTTTTTTTCCTCCTTTTTGGGTTCCGCCTTCTTGGGCTCCTCTTTCTTAGCAGGAGGTGGAGGAGGCACGAGCTCGGTCTGCTTTCCAGTCTTCTTGATGCGTCTGTACACTTCCTCTGGGGTTACATTTCCAGTCACAGTTACCAGCTGCCCTGGAAAGTCCACTTTGTAGGCTGTAACACCTGTTGCAAAAGCCAAATAGCATGTTTGCGGTTAGACTCCCACGACACTTTGAAATCCAACTTCAGCAAAGCACTTAGCATTACATGTACCCATGATCTGAATGGTAAGGACCGAGGTGGGGAGTTCTTACCAGGAATCTTGGCGCAAGCTCGCTTTACGGTGTGAGCACAACCTTCGCAGTGCAGCATCACCCGAAGCACCACCGTCCTGATTTCCACTGTCTGCATCATCAATCAACATTTGCACCCATGGTGACAGGTCAGCATTCATAATTGGGTTGAAAGAATTATTCCCACAATTGCTCACGTAGACGTTACTTGCAGATTGTGGATGCTTCCAAAATCTGCCTCGTCAACTGGACACTAAAAACTCTGTTTGAGAGGAATCAAGGTAATTTCGAGCGAATTGACTGAGGAGGATAAAAAGAAAACCAACAAAGAGAAAAACCAAAACTTAAATCAATAGAAAATAAAAATAACATAAAAGTTGCAGCACCGCCGATCTGTAGCAATGAAACAGGATGCAACCACGAGCTACCAATGAATCTTCAATTTGGAGGAGAAAATAGTGAGATGCGTAAGCGGTCGCCAAAAGCCACAAACCAAGGTAGAGTGACGAAAGAAAGGAAGTGTGTGATTGCAAACTTCGTTAGCTCTTGCACGATTTTTTGAGGCAATCGTCCGCCGCTACGAGAATTTCGAGATAGGCAGACGGAGATTGCAAGATCACTGTTTATCCCCTCGAAATTAATCAATGGCATTGAACTTCAACTCAAGGATCACCCTCACGCACAGACAATACAAAACGCTTCTGGGGATTGAAGATACAGAAAAGTCGAAAAGTGAGAGCACTACGTAAATCTTTCAAATTGTGGAACTAGCAATCATAGTCGATGAGCAAAGTTAGATCACTTTCGCGTTAAAATGTAACATTGTGATGTAACGCGATCATGGGACGCCACAGAAAACAAGCTTCAAGGTCTTTAAGCTCTCACAACTCCTCCACAAAAACAAATTCACGCATGAATGCTCACCGATCATGCCACCGACATGCTCACACAAGTGCAGAGGATGTGCTGAGTATTCAAGGACAATAGTGTGAGAAACCAATGCGGAGCAATTGAGTCACAGGTCTCGACATCAATCAATCAAGACCAGCAAATGGCGAGTCTAGATAGGGAAAACTAGTTTAGTACCTCGGGCATCTTGACAGATTGACAGGCTCCGTAGCTTAACTACGACTCCGGCGACTTCTCCAACGTTACCAGATCATCAATCAGTCCTCGCAACACAAGTGCGATAAAACCTCAGAGAACACCTCTCGCTGCCTAGACAAAAATAAACACACTCTACACCGCACAAACCACGACCCAGAAGCTAAACTATCACTGTTAACGAAAGCATAGATCGCAGCCCTCTCTCACACAGTTGCTGCACTCGATCGCTTGATCCACCAGCTGAGTGGATGATTGAAATGCATCCAAGCCGAAGAAGGAACAGCAATTAAGATGCAACGAGACCCGAGACTGGCAAGTAAAGCAGCAGGTCTTGTAATTTCTGAAGGGAGAAGACAAAAAAAATAAAACAAACAAACAAAACAAAACAAAATAATAATAATAAAAGAGCCAGCAACCATCAGCTGGGGAACCTCGACACTTGACCCTTTCCTTTCTCTTTCAGAGTGTGATAAGGCACTGGCCGAGGAGGTCGGGGTAGCGATGACCCATGGCAAGATCTCCACTGCCTCCTATCAATCCAGTAGACACAGCCACTCTCATGGCCCCACACCCCCGGCTCCGTCTACTCCCCCTCAGACCCGCCCTCTCCAGTCACCCACAAGCTCCAACAAGTTGGCTAGCCCACAACGACCAGGTCTCCGTTGCCCTTGCGCAATTCTAGGCCGTCATGGGGCTCAACTGCAGCAGCACTTCAGCCGCTTGTCCGGATCGATGCAAGCAGCACCGTATATCTCTCTCTCTCTCTCTCTCTCTCTAACACACTCACACACCCTCCCTCCGTTCCTGCGCTCCCCCCGCAAAATTATCTCGCCATTCCGTCTGGTAAAACCGCGATTAATGCACGATTGACGATGACGACGATGTCTGCTGCAGTGAGTCCAGAATTTTCCCCTTCTCCATCCTCCCATTCCCCACTTCGCCCTTTTGTCCTCACGGGTGGATTCTTCCGTTTCCACCAGAACCCAGGACTGCGTCGCCGGACACGTCGTCTCCACCACTGCCGTTGCCCCCTGCCGCTATCATCGCCGCTGCCGCGGCCTGATGCGGCCACGTAACGACACGCCCGCAGGGTCCTTGCAGCTTCGTTACCACTGTCCTAAATTTAGAGTGCTTGTTGTTATGGGCGGTGTGATTTGAGGATTTGTTTTTCTTCTAGGGCTCACCTTCTATGGTAGTGTCTTTCATTGGTAGCCTTAGGATATTTGTGTTTTGATTCATGTGGTTTTTTCTTTTTCTTTTCTTTTCTTCAAAGTGCAAAATTGAGAAGGGATTGAAAGTGTTGAATATTTGTGGTTTTTTTTTTTTTTTTTTTTTTTTTTGGTATAAACTTGGTGATGGTGCAATTAACAAGAGATGGTGCATACAAATATATCAAATGTTATGATATGGTTTATGGGTGGTTAATAGAAAGTTTTGTATAATTATTTTATAGAAAATAAAAATAAAAAATAAAAAATTAGAAATAAAAAAATTTAGAGATTCAATTTACAATCATAGTTCTTACTTAATTTTCATTTCCATTTAACTTGATTAATATATATATATATATATATATATATATATATAAGTTTTGAGATCAAGAGATATTAAATAAGCAATATAAATATTATTTATGTCAAGAAGAACAGAAATAATTATAAGTTTTAAAATAATTTGTCTTAGTAAGGTATACTAAATTTGTTCATGAGATATTTTATTTTATATTGTTATATAAAATAAATCTAAGAAAATATATTGTGATTTTGAATTGTGGTATATAATTGAAATAGCCCTTTACAGTATAATACGGGAGTCCTATTTTATTTATTATTTTTTAAAAAATAAGAAAAAAATACTTCCTGAAACTTTAAACTACTTTCAACAATTTTAAAGATTTTAAAAATGAAACAATAACCTTGTATTATTTAACTTATAAAAGAATATGTAATCAGTTTAATTAATGTATAAGCAAAGCACCACAAAAGTTGTGTTTTTACGCACAAGAATATAAAATAAAGCTATAAAAAATAAAATTGAACATGAAGATTTAAATTTAGTTACTTTGCAAACATTTATTACTATTATTAAGCATATTTCTCTCATGTACTGTAAAGCAATTAAATAGATATGCGATAAGTGTGGATAAGAACATTAACAACTCTAGATGATGTCACTAATTTCCTCCCTTCACGTGCAAGATCATTCTTAATTATGTTTAGGTACTGTCTTAGCAAATACAACACATAAGATTCAACTCCACTCTTACAAGACTTGCAAAAGCTTGGTCAAGAATAAATCTACAATTAGGAATAAAATGAAAAATGTACTTAGTTTTAGAGACACCCCTTTATTTTTGCCAAAAAATAAAATGAAAGAAACATTCCTAGCAGTTCAGCACTAGATTCCACAATATAACCTTCAAAATAACTTTTCTATTTATTTATTTTTTAAATTACTAGTTCTATTACAAAACTTCAAGACCGCTCCTTCTTTTATGCTTTCTTCTAAATTCCAAATTCACATGTTTCAAATATACTGTATTGTGTTATGTTCAGAATGAAAAATAGAATACTCATGTATTTTTTAGTGCAATTTGTATGAACTCTTTCTGAGTAATTAGATGAATATCATGTTGGCAAAAAATTGAGATTCAAACCTTTAAATTATTTTATTCAAACAGTTATAACTAATTAATTCAATCTCAAATCTATTTTTCTGCTAATTTAACATATACAAAAAGAATTTTCATGAATTTTATGAATCCTCACCAAATATATATATATATATATATATATATATACCTGATGTATTGAAACCATATTCTACAGAATTTATCAGTATGGATTCGAATTTTTACTTAGATATTTAATTAATCTTAGATTTTAAATTAAAAAGCTGACCAACTGAAACCATCAATTATTTTTACCTGATTCTAATTTAATGTGTCTACTGTGGAATTTGTAATCTGAAGTATTGAGAGGATACCTCAGTACTGAATCTCAATTACTAACCAAAAAAATAACAATGGCAGCAAAATAAATATTGCAAACTCCTTTTATGTATTTATATGGTTATTTATGTATTGATTTTTTGCTTCTGGCACAAATTATATTCATAATCACTCATGCACATAAATCAACCCATTATAATTATTTAACAAAAAAACTTAAAACAAGATATTTCACTTTTATTATTATTTATAATATACTGATGAAACAAAACTAAAAAAAGAAAAAAAAAACAAACAAACAAACAAAACAAAAAAAAACATGACCAGAATGTTGGAATTTCAAAGCACTATATTAAGTACTCCATAATCTTTTACAGATAGGATGCTTATTTGCTCAATTTGAGCAGGTACCCCGACAAGATATGGTTGTTTGAAGTTTCTTAAAGAAATTGTGCATAATTTTCTATGCTATCATTCAATAATTCCGATTATTTTATTTTTCTAATCTCTAACTTTCAAACGAATATTATTAATTAATAAAAAATGACACAAACCTTCGTTGAGAAGCAAGATGAACACTCCCACCGTCTCCCAAAGATCCCAGGAGGGGGAAAATAGGCTTCCATTCCAAGGCAACAACACACCCCCATGACTAGGGCTCACATTGGTTTGGGGAACTCAAAGGGAACAAGGAAGTCTTCAAAGGTCTTGAGAGCAGATACTGTGGGAACGCGACAGAACGTTTGGTTCCCGATACAAACCGTATGGGTTATTTTCTTACTTGGGTTCTTACTTCTAAAAAGATTGATGATTCTGAGCTGATTACGGTCGGACACAGGCCTATGGTACTGGGGGAATTACCTCTCCCCTTTTACGTTTTCATCCAGTGTCTTTATTATTTTTACTTTTTTTTTTTACTTGATTCCTTTAGGGTTTTCGGGGCTAAGTTTTTTGCTTGGTCAGCACCCAGAGGATAAGTTGGAATCGAGCTACTGTCGGCTGCGACAGCTGGCTTCTCGTGATTGGGGAGGTGGCTTCGGGTGCTGGTTCAGCCCGGGTTTTGGACGGGCAGGGTAAGGAAGGGGACGGGTGAGTTTCTCTCCCGGGCAGGGGGCAAAGTCTGGGGCAGAGGAAAATAAGCCGAGCTTCGGAGGGACAAGCTCCACAGCACCCCCTCCCCCTCCAATGAGCTGCTGAAAATTGTCAACACCTGCCCGAGGATCATTTGTTTTTTTCTTCTGCCCACGGGCAGGATGTCAGGTAGTACAACTCTGTCTGCCCACTCCTTCTAACCCCTTCTTTTTTCCCCTAGACTCTTGAGCCCTAGGTTTGTTTGTTTTTATTTTTTTTTATATTTAGGGTAATATATTTTTCTTCTTCAGTGTTTTTGGG
Source organism: Physcomitrium patens (assembly GCF_059467195.1). NCBI lineage: Eukaryota > Viridiplantae > Streptophyta > Bryopsida > Funariales > Funariaceae > Physcomitrium > Physcomitrium patens. The sequence goes on along the minus strand of NC_143424.1, from coordinate 15,423,143 downwards.
TCAGTTTTTTCAGATTTTGGCCATGGTGGGTTTGGAGCCACCATGGCCAGTACAATGATTGGGGGACTAAGGCTGCCAGTCCAAAGTGGGTTTGGTGAAACAACTGCCCACTCTGCCCCAAGCGAGTAAATTTACGGGCAGCGGGCAGGCTTGAAGGGACCCCTGCCATCATCTCTGCCCCAGCTCCAGCAAAGTGCTCCTCCACAGTTCCGCATTCAGAATGAGGGCATCCTCCATTCTCTTGTCAAAGCACATATAATAGTTTACAGGGAAAACTGTGGACTTTGCTTGAGAAAGAGACAAAAAATCAATATAAAGAAGCCAGATGATGCCTCACATGAGAGTATCAAATGATGGGTTCCTTATCATAGTCCACAATCATGTTCAAGGCCCAGTTGGTGATGGAAGCCAGTTCTAGGTGGAATCTCACCATTTCTGAGGTCCATGCAACGATTCTTATTCTCCTTAGTAGACATTCCTTCTCATTTCTTATTGTTCCCAGTGTTTGTTTCTGATATTTTTCATTTTTTTATTTTTTTTTATTTTTTTTATTGTTCATCCTTCTCTTTTTTTTTTCACAATTGCTATTGAAAGAGGGTTCTTTCTTCAAATTATTTCGATTCAAATCTATACATGTGGCATTATTTGTGAAGGGGATTATGAAACCTGTAGGGCACACCATTCAAGATTGTCAACTATTATCCAAGGAGATCCAATTTTTGGCTTGAAATTGAGTAAACAATAGTGTTTTAAAGAAGTCTTTGTATTTGAGGGAGAAGGTTACAACTTCCAAATCCTTTGATTGGCTAAAACTGAGAAATTTATACATTACAACCAATCAAAAGGAATTCAAAAAGTTGTGTCTTGTCATATTCTCCCATAAACAAATAAATAAATATATATCTATATATATATATAATTGGTAACTGCTACTGGAAATACCTGATATTTAATTAGGTTTTTTGTAAGAAAAATTGAGTAGGTGGAAGAGGAAAGTTACAAATTTAAATTTTAATTTCTAAGTAATTAGTTTTGTAGATTTCCTTCATTTTCTTGTTCTCGTTTAATGCCTTTATTCCAAACATTTAAGACAACTGTTTGAGATAACAAATGCTAGAATGCACGAGATGAGCTTCTAGTATGCTGACTTACAGGCATGCATGAAGGACCTGGGAATTAGAGTTTCCACTTTAAAGAAAAAGGAAAAGGAAAAAAGGAAAAGCAAGGGCGGGCACATGGCTCCATTCCCAAATCAAAAGAAAGTTGGAGCCATGTCAGCTTTCCCGGGGACTCAGCCAATCATCTGCTGCTGTCTGTATACGTATTCATGAGTGCACGGCAATAGGTGAGTCTCATGAAATTGACGAATGTATTCAGGTTCATTCATCCACTATTAGTGACGGGAACCGTAATTATATATTCACGTACGTACGTACATACACAATCGAAAGTATTGCAGATAGAAAAAAAAGTAAAAGGTTTCTTCAAAGGAAAATTTATGAACCCACAACATTGAAAGGTTTATGTTTCATGAAAATAGAGAGCGTATTGAATTGGCTCTGATTGGTTGCTCATTCAAGCAGGTATAATCAAGCACAAAACATTCTTCCATACACAAGTGGATTACTTAAAATTCCTGAGAAAGAATGATTTGAAAAGAATAAAATGTCCTTATTTGGAAACATCCAAAGAATTTTAAGTTTGATCACATGAATATATTCGAACACACATGTCATAAAAAGTGGGGAATACATTTCCTACATAATGTGTGTGTGCCTATATATATATATATATATAGATAATAATATTGGGTACATTTTTATAAACTAAAACGTATCATTGATGAGTAGTAGATATAAGTATATATATATTTTAAACCATATGTGTGTGTGTGTGTGTGTGTATATATATATATATATATATATATACACACAGATGCTTACATAGTCAATTTTGTTTACATGTAATGTTTGTTTGAGATCTTAATAAAACTGTAAATTTGAATATTGAATAAGTTATATATATATATATATATATATATGCAAGAATTGATTTAACAAGTTTTTTATTTTTTATTAAAAAAAATTATGAATTTTTTTCATAAAACAAGTTTGTAAAACATGTGCTTTAGATCTTTGATTTGATTTGATTTGATTTATTTGAGAAAAATTAAAATTCATTGCTTGAATTCGTACATTCTACAAATTAGTTTAACAATTGTATCCTGCGTAACCAAATAAATTGGTGTGACATGAATGAATAAATGTTTTTCCATAGAGTAAATCTTTGCATACATGGGTAGAAATAAAGTAATAGAGTGATTTGCAACTCTACATTCTAAAACATTGAATTTTCAGCTTCATTAAATGGTCTTGTATTTTTACAAAATGGAAAGTCTATTTTACAATTATGTATATATATATATATATATATATATATATGCATGCATACATACATACACAATGATGGATATGCAATATATTAATAGCTGTCGAAAAGAAGGATGATAAACTAAATTATAATATCTAGACAAACAGCGTTGTCAAAGCATATGGTATTGAATTTCAGGGAGATTATAAACACTAAAACAAGAAATCGGTGAAATGGATCTGAGACTTTCCTCCACATCTTACAAAAATAAAACCGGTTTAAAAGATTGTTGCCAAGAATAATGTCTAGTGTAGAAGAATTGAATGGAATAAATTGAGGTCTAATTCATTACTTGTTTCGTTTTATTTTTGGATTGTGAGGAAGTAGACCTTTTTACAAAATAATATAAAACACGAGTTTTTTTTTTTTTTTTTTTTTTTTTTTCATTGGACATGTTCTCCTTCTCCAAAGGTTGCTAGCATATTAAATTTAATCTACGCTTATGAATTTTTTTTCTGTATTTATTCTCAGGTTATGGTATCTTTTTTTGACTCATTTATAATATTATAAGATGACAGAATTCTGCACTCTTGATGAAGTGGATTTATATAATCCCTTCTACTTTATTGCCATACTGGATTTTTTGACTAGAAATTACCTCATTTCTGTGTATCCACATTGTCCACACGTAAGCTCCTAAAATCAATGGCCAGAGAGACTTCTTAACACAAAGTCTCCCCCAAATTTCACTTGTTGAAAGTGCAATGCTAACCAGGTTCCAAGTTAGCGGCAAGATCAATTAAGTTTGTAAAGGAAGCTTGTACTCCAGTTCCACACTAGTTTGACCACTAACCACATCTTCTTCCATGTGCAAGAATGGTGCAAAGATGCAGTTCCAACTAATCCTCAAGCCAGTTCTGTTCCCCCCGACACATCTGTCCCAGACCACCTACACAAAGACCGACTCACATGGGGTTGTTGCTTAATCCCACAAGCTTGAGATCTACAAAAAGTAGAGGTCTGAGCAATCTCAAACCGAGGCAGTGCAGGATCAGATCCAGGCACACAAAGCCAGCGTTCAAGTGCCCGACAAGGTGCAAACGAGAAGAGAGGATCCTCACGGCAGAAGCATGAACTTCGGTGCAGGGAATGATCCACAGGCTTCGAGCTGCCGTGTGTTGTATTGTGGGAGGTGTTGTGGAGGAGCAGGCAGTGATGAGGAAGAAAAAATCTCGAGATGTGGTTACAGGCAAAGCTTGGTACACTTTTCTTCTTCGTTGGGGAGCTGGATTGTGACGGAGGTAAAAAGGAATACCGATGGGTAAAAGTTTGTGGGCCTTGCATTTTGCACGATTCGGTGTACTGTTGTGGCGACATGGGCCCTGGTTTCGAGGCGGTCAAAGCTCTCAGCCCATGTATAATAGTCCTTCGAAGCCTGGAATAGCAACTTAAATGGCCGACCAGCCCCAGTGTGCCGATAAATTTATACTAAAGTATGTGCTACGGCCGACCAGGTGGCACGAAAGTGCTTGCCGGAGTGCGTGATTGAACATCATTGTGATTCTCGCTTGTGATTTGTAGGGATGGACTCGATTCTCAGCTATGACTGCGTTCTGTGCTTTTCGTCGTTTTCATTTATTCTCATTCTGAACTAAAACGAGGGGAGGATGGGGGAAAGGTGTATGATAATTGCTTAACAGATGAGAAGGTGTTTGTATTAAAAACGACTGACCGACAATCTACACACGATTACTAACTGGGCTCAATCGTGCACGCAGAAGATATCAGGCGCTACGTCCATAATATTTCATCTTGTGTGCATTGATATTTGTTCTCTGCGTGAGGTTTGAAGGTGTGACTTTAGGAAATTTTCAGAATCCAGGTTAGCTGCTCACTGGTGATAGTGTGTTGGGGCACTGACAGATAATTAGAATGCTAATATCGTGAGGGGATAATTTTCCTTGTTGTATAGGTGAGATAGGGACGAATTGCGACGTTACCAATTTGCGAAGAATAAGAGTTTTCAAGTCACTGGGTTTATGACATAGGCAGATGTTACTGCTCTAGACTCGTTCACTTTGCTATCGAATTGGGCACGTGTTTGTGAAATAATATCCTTGCGAGGTTGTGAGTAGTTGTACTGATCTGTTTGATTTGAAGTGGGAGTGGAAGACATTGCTGAGATTATCGTTTGGTGGTTACCAACAACACTATGAATAAGCTCTTTACGCGATAACAGGTTGCATGTTGCATTTATGCGATAACCTTCGCGTCGTCAAAAGCTGCAGCCTATGCTCCTGCACAGAGAAGCTTTATGTATCATGATGTTACATCTCTGGTTCCACATTCTGTGGTCCTGAATCCACTGAATATCATTCCCTCGGATCACTCTACTCCACAAATCTTCCGCTGCAAAAGTAACGTAAGGGAACTTTTGATAAACTAGCCTTGTGTTTCGGAATCAGAGTCAGTCCCCTCAGAAACTCTGCAGTTTTGGTCACCAATGTGAAAACTACTTAACTTTCACCTATGGAACTCTCATCTTGTCGTTAGGGATGGTAGTCAAAAGGATCTAACCCATCCGTTCCTATGTTGTCAAATTACTGTGCGATCATACAAAAGCACTTGAATCTGCGGTGATTATAGTGAAACATTACTTTATTGAACTATTCCATCGCAGTCTCGAAAGAGGCTTCGTCTCGCTTTGATTTGTCAAATTTCACCCATTTCTTCTTCTTCTCATCAAATAGGTTGCACTGGGTTAGAATAGTAGTCATAAGGGGAACCCCGAACTCTGCTTTATTGAGGTGCTTATCATAATTTTGCTGAAGGGAGGCATAGGCCTTGCGAAGGTTGTAGCTGGGAATCCTCGATGCGATGTGATGAGGGATATGGACACTGATATCATGGCAGAGGAAGTCAATCCTGCAGTTGCACGAGATGTAAATTCAGTTTCGATGCACTCTTTCTACCCTTACGTTGAATTGTTGTCAAGTTGAATCAGCAACCCAAAAACATAAATAAGAATCCAGCCACTCCAGTTGGAATAAGACGCCTTCGAGATTGACCACGCAGCATACAAGATCAGAATTTCTGTCCATGCAGGGGTGAGTACTTACCATGCCGGGTACTCGCAGTGAACGGTACCGTTAAGCTGAGCCTCAACAGCATTCCATTCACGGGACTGCTTAAAAGGAATATGGGGTGCGGTATGATGTACTAGTGTAAATGTACTCATCCAGAAATGGAAACCCAACCAGGGCAGTACCCACCACTTCACGAAGCCCAGAGGACCAGTGAAGTATAGCAGTGGAAGCAGAGCAAAAACGCCGAATGCAGCAACGGCAGCCAAACTTACCTGCAAACAATCGTCCAGGTCAATTTCGTAAATGTCTCAAACCGTATGTCGATAAACGGTTCGTCGATGAAACACTTGAATCAGATAAAACAAGAAAACCTTAACCAAAACATGCTAAGATTCGCATTTCATGCTGAGTATGAGATAATGATAAATCTTATAAATGGCCTCGGACTAAAATGAAAAACATTCCATGTAATACATCAACGCTTGAAATACTTACCTTCACTTTATTGTGATCTTGAGCCCTGTATTTCGATAGGTCAAAATGCCAGAAAAGCCAGTGTCCAACAGATGCAAACCACCAAGCGGGTCCCATGGAAGCCTCCATCATAAATTTTGCCACTCCTTTCGAACGGTCATACATGTATGGCCTGAATGGTTGCCATGCTGTGTCCATGACCAACCTGACAATTCAAATGCAAGAATTGTAATTAGGATGAGATGTCCACGAGTTCATTAGTTTAAAAAAATTGGAGAAACCCTGGGATCGGAGAGTTGTTGCAGCTTCTTTCTATCCATATCTACCCAGGTACCTTATTTTAAAAATCATCAAAGGCAGCAACCAGTTACTTACTTGTTGGTGTGGGCGTGGTGAGTGTTGTGCTTAATTCTCCAGGGCTCAAACGGGAAGATCAGCGGCATAAACATCACTGTTCCTACGATGTCATTAATAAGCTGATTCTTTGAGAAAGAGTTATGGCCAGCATCGTGACCGATAACGAAAAGACCTGTCATCGCTGTTCCCAGGTATGCGTAGACTGCAGGATACAGATACCATGGTAAAACTGCAAGAGCAGCGTAACCAAGAGCCACAGCTATAAGGGTAACTGCGACATTCTTCCACGCCTTGACATCGTCAATTTCAAATACCTGCAAGGGAAAGCAAGTCGGAGCACGTCATTATCAATTGCAATAGAAGCAGTAGGGACAAAGGTCATCTAGGATTTTCTGCGTTCGTCTAAATGGGTGCTGCTGGTAGGGCAACGACTCAAGCTTGGTTGGTGCAATGCTTATGTTCAAAGTCGTGGAAAGCAGCTCAAACCATATACCTCTTTTGGCAAGCTCTTCACTACTTCACTTAAAGTAAGTGGGTCAATGATCTGTAGGTCAAATGCGCCACGATGAATTGTTAGGATGAATCGAAACAGCTGCCAACGACGATGCAAAACTAATAGCGTAACGTAAAGAAAGGAGGGTAGAATTACAACCCACCGGCTCTCCAATCTGAGTAAACCCAGGAATTTTCGTGAACTGTGTCGACATAGGAGCGGCCGTTGCGCATGTTCGGAGGACGCGTGGTTTCTGCACTATCTGACTCTGATGGACAATCGAATCCAATGTGAACGGATAAAAAATCAGTATCAAATAAAATCCAGTATAAATTACTTTAAAATTGAATATGTTCAGGTCAACTGACTACATCTGATTCCTTGAAAGATCGGCGACTCCTGGTAATATAGCTGAGCCATTTCATCGAGTAGTCATCCAAGTAACGGTTTAAGAATGATTCGATGGGTTGTCCCTTACTCTGAGAGGTGGAAGAGCTAGCCCTCTGAGCCCACTTGAGAGGGAAAATGTTGCACTCGTGCTTTGCGTGGGACTGCAACCTGGCCATCTCTGCGATCTCAAACAGACGGTCATCATCAGACATCATCGATCGCAGCAATCATTGTAAAGCAGCGCATCCAAAGAAGAATTTACTTCTTGAATCTGAGTAAACGGGTAAGCAACCGATGCAAGATTTGTGGACGGCTTGTTGGAGTTACCGGTGCTTCGAGTCCTGACGGCGCAATACTCAGCCCCAACATGCTGCACCTCGCAGCCATCATGATGAATCTGTCACTGACAAAAAACCTGCAAAAAGGTAGAGGATAGTTCAGGGGAAGGTAGTAACACCGACTACACGAGACAAATGTGCGATGACACAGATAGCAAAGGAGAAGCAATCGTTGAGCCGATACATTGACATTCAAAATGACTAAAATCACAAAAAAATCTCACAAGAATCAATGCTACGTGATAGCGAGGGTAGTACTGGTGCCAGTCGTGACATCCTGCTCATTTGAGGTTATCCGATAAAATGAGGTTTTAACGATGGAGCAAGATCCACAAAGTACAGAAACCACTGCTACTGAGTCACCAGACCGTCTCAGATCCTACAGTCATTTCGAACTACAGGTGCTTTTCGACTTGCAAAGGTTCATTATGGGGGCACCCGCATAGGCAATCGTAAACACAGTCGTACGGCTTCGCTCAACCAAGAAGATATAGTACTAGCATCTGGCACTCGTGGTTCAGACCCAGATCTCGCAACACTTGCTCTTCCCATACTCTCTTAACCCCTCCCAGAGATCAATGTTTCGATTCTCATACTAAACGTAATAGAATCTACACTGTATTATGTTCCAGGTTACACCTGATCTTCTCACCAGAGTCTAACACCACATGACTGTCAAGAACATCCAGACCTCAAAGGCATTACAAAATCCTCCCCGAGAGCTCAAAAACAGAGTATGAGGTCTCTATCCAACACCCAACACAAACTCCAACCCACACCCGCAAACCAATAGCAATACTAAAACCCACCGACACCAATCGAGCACCAACACTACAAAAACATAATGCAACCCCGGAGTCCCCTCATTGCCACCAGCATGACAAGACACACCCCACATTCGATGCAACCTGCACTAGTCGCCACCCACCTCACGGATCTACCACCCAACTAGACCCAAAACATCGATCTCCAGGCAGCGTTCACAAAACTGACATTACCAAATTCTAACCCACCCCAACTCCACATTATGACTGAACTTAGCTAGCAATGCGACTCTCATCTCACGTACAACACCGCACAGACGAAAACTCGATGCCAGCGACTGGGCCAAGGACTTACTTAAACCCACCTGCCAAGGAGCCGAAACGAGCTCCAAGGAACAGCACTGATCAGTGCCAGAAGCGCTAGAAGCGGCCACCAGCAGCACTGAAGGGAGAGCAAGAGGACTGCTGCGCAAATGATGCAGCTGGCGCCTATGATGAAACAGGGAAGGAGGGAGGGATCGACTCGACTGGGCTCGGCTCGGCTCGGCGCGGATGGCAGGGAAGGGAGTCAGACTTGGTCAGGGCAACGCTGCTGCCACTGCCGCTGCCGCAGCCCTGTCCACAGTGTAAGCAAAGCGACGGAGCAAGGGCAGCCAGACAGCCAGCCAGCCAGCCAAGCGAGACCAGCCTCGTGTTGGGACGAGGAGAGGATGCGCCTCTCTTCATTCATCTATTACCGAATCTGACTATTATCGTTCATCTACTTTTGGATGTCTCGTCACTCATTCGCCGACAGTGGATGTGCTCCGTTATCATTCGTCGAATATAGGATGAATAGTGTTCATTCGTCAATTTGTGGATGTTTCATTCGTCAGTGGTCCCAACTTGGGTGTCTCTTCGTTCATTCGTCGGACATCCTCCGCCACTTGTTTCTACCGCCAGGCCTAAGGTCGGAGTCTTCCGGTGGGCTCTATTTGATGCTCCGACCAGTTTACTGCACGTCCCTTTCGGTTTTGCAGCTCGCTCCCTTCTGGCTTGAGTCATTTTTGCTGTGCTATTTTTTCGTTTACAGTAAACAAGTTTTAAAATTTTGTAATATTTTTCTGTGAGAAGGTTGTAGATTTTTTTAATTTTTAATCTTTTTTACTGTGTTTGTGTTTTATTGACGTATTTATTGTGATTTTGTTCCAAATAGTTGACTGTTGAATTCGTGTAACTACCATATCTTTGATTTGTGAATTATTGTTTATTTATACTGATGGTGGACATGGATGTTGGTTTACAACGTGATAGAGACTGGAAATTTTAATGTTGTTTTGCAAGAAATGTAGATGTTGATGTCAACTTTCTGTACAGCGGTAGAGTTATTGTGTGGGTGCATATGTTTTCAATATTTTGTTTGAGGGTACATTTTTTAAAATTTAGAAATAAAATCAAATGCTGGAATCATGCAATAAAATTTGTGCATAATGAATGTATGAAACATACATTAAATTCATGCAGCCAACGTCTTGAACTTTCTATTGTAATTCATATGAAGTTGACTTGTTTGAGTAGGTCAGTTTTAACTGGTTGTATTGATGGTTTATGGATGAAAAAATACACAACTCATGCACTATTTTATTTAATATAAAAAATGTGTTTAATAAACACAAACAATTTCCAATAAATCATTAAGGATTATCATTTAAGTTTTCCAATGGTATTAATTTCAATATAAAATAATATCTCTTCATTCACACATCACAATATCATTTCAGATATATTACAGTACGTGGGCAACATAACACAAAATTGTGTCCACGATAATTATTCAGAAACTTTTATTTAACAGCTAGTGTTTCATCAATTCTTTCTTGTACATTTGAACTTTTCTCTATTATTCTTTAAAAAAATATCTTTACAATAATTATATTTTTTTAATATTTGTGTAATAGATGTTAGAAACATGTACCATTTTAGTTTATTCAAGAATGTAAAAATAAAAATGTATCTGTGTTCTTGGCCAAGAATAGAGAGAAAGCAGGAGCTTTTGAAGCACAGATACATGAAAGAGAGTGAGAGTAAACATTATCACAGGGTTTGCAGCACAATGGTTGAGAGTTTGAAGGTTAATGAAGAGGATGGTATATACACATTAATGGTGATTATACCACTAATACTGTAACTACTTTGTAGTTGACCATTTGATACATGAAATGAGCTTCCTTGATAGTCATCTATTGTCACATCTTAGGTTTGTGATCCTTGGATACATCACTTCAAAGGCCATTACTGTCCATTAATGAATCCATGTTTTCTACCAGAAAGTTAGAATTGTCTTCAATTGCTACTTTTGTTTTATTGTTGTAAGAATAAGTGCTACAGGTTTTATAAAATATAAGGATTTGAATTAAGGAGTGTATAGGGTGAGAATATCAAGAGTGATTGCAACATATGTTAGTTAAATAATAATCATCTTCATAATTGAATAGTTGCCAAATTGATGAATACATAGGTGCTTGAATACATGTATTGCTCATTAAATGGATATTCAAACATAATCAAACATCATTGTCTTCTATGTAAATGATAATGATTTAATATATATATATATATATATATATATATATTATGTTGTACTTGAAAAACTCTTAAGTATCTAAATAATGTTTGATTATTATTTGAATAAATATAGGAGAATATTAAATTAATTCCAACTTTTACTAAATTGATCCACCTAATAAAACCATCATTACACCTCCTTCTCTCCATTTTCCTATTTCCAATCCTTGCTCATGTTTGTATCCCCCCTCTACTATCCCAACCCCCTCTCCTCTCAAATTTTTCCATTTCAAGTGCTCATCTTCTATTCTTCTAATCCATCCTTTCTATTTCTATTCTTTATCCGACATAATTGTTGTCATCACCCCTTCTCTCTCCCTTCTCCCTTCTATCTACTATATTCCTACTTTGTTAAAATAGATTTGTTCTAGTTTGTTGTTTAAGAAGGTTCTATGTTGATAGTAATAATGGCAAGCAATAGGAGAATTGTAAAGACACAATGAAACCATTAGTATTCTTTTTTTCTTCTTCTCAACTTGGCTCCTACATTTGACTCTAGCTCCATCAAAAGTAAAAGTGCAACTCTGCCATACAAGAAGATGATGAAGACAAAGAACTAATTTAATATGATCTACTTATGGATACAACTATTGAATCCCTCTTCTATTTTTGATAAGAAGGTTGTTGCTACATGCCAACATAAAATGGCGCTGCTTTGAGAAGAATGTCATTGGCATTCCTCAATCTTCAAAATCTTCCACAAATCTCTTTTTATTTTTCAAACTTGTAAATTTTTGAAAAATTTATTAGAATCTATTGATATAGATATTTAATAAGAATATTCTAAAAATATTCTATTAGATTCTATCAAATTATAAAAGATTCTTAAAAGACTCTTAGAATATTCTAATAAGTTTTAAAAAGGTCTAAAAAGATTAAAAAAGTTGTCCAAGAAGCTTCTTAAGATTGCTTCATCTTTAGCTAATATGAGAACTTCTCCGGAAACTTTCTAAGATAACTTCATCTTCAAACAACATAAAAACTTCTTGAGAAGCTTCCTAATACCTAATATACATAGGAGTCAAGACTGAGGGGATATTAGTCTAGACAACACATCTCTTGGAGCATTAACTTACCTTTCTTGGTGTTGATCTTGTACTCAAATGATTTAATCAAGTTCTTATTAGCTTTTTTCTTAAAATTCTTTTGTTCAACGTCTTGTTTGGTCCATTCTATAGTATATTTGTGACACCTATTGTTGAATGCTTGGACTTCTTTTCTAACTCAACCAACAACTATGGCTCCATAAAATCTCTCTAAACACACAAAAGAGATAAATTCCTACTATTCTATAGCTTCAATGACGACAGTGAAACCTGGCTACATAGTTTGTTATAACATTGATCATAATCCACTTCAATTGCCAATCATGAATACACTTCTCTCTCTCTCTCTCTCTCTCTCTCTCTCTTCATCTCCTCTTCTCGCCTTTAATTTCAAAAATCCATAAGATCTCCAATCCAAAAAATAATAGTTCTAAAATTAGTACATAAATATAAAATTACATACATAGTTCAGATGGATTCATATCTACATCTTAATTTTTTTTTACTAAAATACAAACTATAATACTTATGCATCCTAGAAAAAAAGGTGGAAATTAGATTGCTCTATAAATCTTGAAAGAAGTATCATAAGGATATAAAACAATCAAAGCCAATAATACATATTATGATTAATAATAATACATATTTTGATTTCTATTTCCTCAAATCAAATTTCATTTAGATACATATTTTGCTTTCTATTTTCTCACATATCTAATTGATTACCTAAAAAGATCTTTGCAATACAGTAAGTGTTGTCAAAAGAAACAAGATCCTAATCATGTTTTAAAATGTGTTTTTGTTAATTTGTGTGGTTGTTATTGGCTTAGATGTAGCAAGAAGTATAGCCTCTAATATTAAATTTAGACACAGTGGAAATAGACTTGTCAATCACTTCAACAAGACCCTACTTCAAGTTGGAGCCTTTGGTGTGTCTAGTCGATATCTTTGGAATGCTAAAAAAAAAACGGTTGGTAATATGATGACATTGGAGCTAACAAGCTTTCAAAAAGACTAGTTGCAATGGATCTCCATGAGACTACGAGAAATTAGAATAGAAGACAAGAATAAAGACAAGGAGAATAAAATGAATACTATAAGATTTGAGGAAATAGAAAGCAAAATATGAATCTAAATGAAATTTCAATTTTAATATTTTTATGATTAACATATAATTTTATTTCAGTCAATTAAAAAATAAAAAATAAAAAACAAAGTTTGATGTGGTATGAAATTGAGTGGTAAAAAATAGTTTTTTATTTAATTTATTTTTTAGTTAATAATTATATATAATTTTTTAGAGTGAAAATATATAATATCATGTTTCAATATATATATATATATATATATATATATATGTATGTATGTATGTATATATATATACACACTCATAAATTCTAGTTAAAGATACCAAAATATTGAAGAAATATTTGTCATAAAAAACATCTTAAAATATGTGTTACTTAAAAATTAATACATTATAATGAACATCTTATATATTGTATGATAGTTGTATTATAAATTATAACATCATAAAAAAAAAACAAAAAATATATATATATATATATATATATGAACTACTAAAAAAATTTAAAACATTAATAATATATTGACTATGATATACATATAGAATGTAAAATAATTTTTTATTTTTTATATATACAAAAAATCATAAAGAGATAATGCTTCATTGAACCTAATTTGTATGCCTTGTAATGATGTAATAATTGATTGAAGTATTTGTATTTGTAAGACTAAATTTTAACATTTATGGATATCTTGCATATATCTTAAACAACTCTTAAATTGGTTATTCATAGGAATCTTATGTATACTAGTATACTAGCTATCTTATTTTTTATTAGATTCATATGTTCTTAAAGTTTATTGTTGCAAACTAATTTATTTGGCATGCCATTATGTATATATATATATATATATATATGAGTATTAAATCAACCTAAATCTTAAGTCAACCCACCCCAATGACCCCTCAAACACCCAAGATTCCTCTTAATTGTTCTAAACAGTAAGTGTTAGTACTCCACCAATGGAAGGATGTTTGAGGTTTTTTGCTTGAATTAATGAATAGGTCACTAAGATTGACAAACCCTCCATTGCAAAGAAACCAAGGCTAAGCATGATGCGCCTTGAGGCAATTTCAAACCACAAAGTTGTGTGGCAGGTCATTTAAATTTTAGGTGGGTAGATTTTACATTCTTTTATTTATTTATTTTTCTACATACATATATGTTTATTGGTGGATCCTATTTTAGTACACGTCCCCCAACTCTCCAATGATGTTCTTGTTTAGCCTTTCATGATTCTCGATTATCGAAGCATCTCAAGGATCATAAACAGCTTAAAACCAGAATCAGTGGATCAACGAACTAAGGTACCAAATAGTTAATGCGTGCAACAAAGTCAAATTGCAAGTGTTTTCAGGCCTTGGAGTCATCGATCTAGCATCTCACTCCCCACAATGGTAACAGTAGACCAATTCATTAGTACATGACTAGTTGGTCTATTGATTAGCATGTGCAGAGACAATAAAGTTCACACAATCGTAATGGTTGTGTGACCACAAGCTGGTCCTTGCATGAAATGAATAAAATTGGTTGTACGGGACTGCATATCAAGGATGAGAAAAGCGCCTTTGTTATCTGTTCTTTTGAGATGGGAACCTTATAGATACTATACATGAGCTTCAATCGTGTTATTTGTGGAGTCTTGGTTGAGACTGGTTAAAACTACTCCACGTATAACAACGGTCAATATCTAACCTGATGAGCAGAAAACATGACGTGGCGACAGCCGCTTCAGGAGAACACATCTTAATCTTTAAAAACGACAGGAGCCTCAAGATACTCTTTGATCTCCAACGCTTGAGAGCTGTCGACGCGTGATCTTGGCACCCTGGTGGAAGTAGATTAAGTCTGGAACTCCAACTTTATTACCCTTCGTGACAAAAGACAGCGATAGCCAACTCAGACAGGACAGTTCAAAATACGTACTATATGCATGGAATAATACTATAAACTATGGAAACACTACACTTATTTGCAATGCTATGCAGAGAGAAAGTCAGAGTCAGAGTCACAGTCGTCATCTGGAGTGTTTTCCCAAAACTTTGAGCAGTTGTGATGCTCCAGAGAGACATCAGTTCTAGAGTCAACCAAAGGATTCACACAATTCGAGAAATCCTGGAAACGCACAAAGCCAGGGTCCTCCCCACAAGTTCCAGTTACAAGCTTCCCGCCATTTGCTGCGAACGCACTTACTCCAGTGCCAGTAGAGGAAGAGATTGTTGAATCAATGGCGGATATTTCCTCGCCCGTCTCGGCGTTCCAAACACGCACATGGCGATCGGCAGTGCCGCCTGTTATGACCTTGTATGAATCGTAGTGAAGTCTATGCACCGATCCCATGTGGTTACCAAGAACTGCCCATGGAGTTGGGGACTCGCCAACCATTCGAAGATCCCACAGCTTTGCAATTCTGGTGAAGGCGTTTAATAAAGAAACACATGATCAGATGCATAAAGATGAATTTAAGGACACTTTCAGCACAAACTACCAAACAAAATAATCTGAAACAGTGTTGAAATCTGAAAATCTGAAAACAAGAACAAATCTGACAATGCGAATGCCACCAGTATGTCACGTCACATGACTAACAGTGCAAAACCGACTATGAAAAGTATCAATAGGTTATGACAAACGAACTTGTCGGATCCTCCAGTACATATGCCAGTTCCCGATGGAGACACCGAAAATGTGAGAACACCAGATGCATGAGATGCCACAGTTGCTACTGTGCACATGGTTCGTAGGTCAACAGCTTTAATAGTAGTGCCTCCACCAACATAGCAAATAGAGTCTACGCTTTTTAGGCCCACAGGTATGCCCTCAAACGTCCCCTTTGTTGTACCCACGCACGCTCCTACTCCAGCTGATGAAGGTGTTACCATCACATCCCACACTCGAAGCTGTAAACAGAACCCACGTTTAGGCAGCAATTAAATCTCGCTTAACGGATAACGATTATTGAAAGTGTACAAAAACACAAAAAATCACAACTTAGAATCTTCAGAACTGCTGCAGCTATGAGCCTAGAGAAGCCCGTGAATGAGTCAAAGAGGATAAACAGAAAGCAACCTTGGCATCTTTAGCTGCACTGATGAGAAGTGCTGGATTATGCCTGCATAGTGAATGATGTGCAACGTTAGTTTCAGGCTTCAACCAACAAGAAATTGGGGGAGAAGACCCCTAACCAGTTAGTATTCAAGGCACTGGTTTCACACGCTTACTAAAAAGAAAAGTACAAACAAAAACCTTACACCAAACCAAATAGCACACACCTCTTAAACCGGTCGTGAATCAAACGTAAAAGATATATAATGAAAAAGGGGACACTAGGCTTTCAACGATGATGGCTGAAACATCATACCCAGCAACTGCAAGCTCTTTGATTGTCGGTTCAAGACCGTGTAGAGTGGCTAAGAGGGGAGAACGACCCCTGCTATTATTGGAATAGGAAAGACTCCATAGGCGAACCGTGCCATCTGTGCCGCCACTGGCTAAGACTGGAGGAGAACCTTGTTTCCCAACCAATTGATCTGCAAGCGTGCTCACTGGCCCTTGATGACCTCGCAGAGTCCGAAGTGAGCGGCCCTGAATAAAAAGAGACGTGAAAATGTATAAACCTTCATAATGTCTTTTTTTCTCCAGAGCGGGAAAACTGATCAAATAATTACATTTGAACTTCCATATGAAACACATCCATAGCCACAAAGGAACAAACGTAAGGACAAAAAAGTATTTTCCCCGAACATTACCTTTCCCCAAAGACGGATTGTATGATCGCAGCTCGATGTGACGAGGATGTTTCTAACACCAAAAATGTTACGCAATGCCACAAGTCCAGCAGGTATCAACCTGCATAATCATTATAGTAGAACATTAACGATGCCATTACCAGCTAAGAAAATAAAAATAGACTGACATTCTAGGCACCAGTTACTCACTTAATCAACAGCACTAAAATGTTGTAAAAGAGGCAAGAATATTACCTGTAATTTACGAACATATAAATGAGAAAATGGAGCCAAAAATGAGACTAATACATCTTCACTAACAGAGCCAGTTAAAAGCTTAAAGCGAGGTCTGGATAATAATTAGAGGTAAATGTATTCAACATCTCTTTGCTTATTCGGCGATCATTGAAATATAGTGGAATTATACCTCATGCATGTAACCCGTGCATTATGATCTCTGAGTGTATATGACACATTTGGAGCGTCCAAGTGTCCCTTTTCAAAAGGCTTTACCTTCCATACTGTCATGATCGGACCCTGTTCAGGTTGGAAACAATCAGAACCAAGATAAGTCTAAGCCTTAAGTGGTAACCCTTACATGTCATAAACTGTCATCATCTAATACGTAGCAGTCGCAGTCACTCTGTTTGACGCAATGATATTCATGACACAGTCTAATAGCCTACTCCGATTCAGAGAATCCAGAACACTCGTACCCGAATTTACCTGTGCAACTGTGACAACATCCTCGTCAAGCAGCAGATGGTTAACAGCCATTGGTAACAATTGCACGTACACGTCCATAGGATCTGTGTAACGTAGTTGCTGAGTGGCGGTATGTCTTGCCACATAGGCATCCCTGCCGCCACAATACTGGAATGTGTGTCCGGAATACAACTGCTTGGACGGCCACCGCTTCCTGTGCAGGTGTGCATATGGAATAATTCGCACATACGTTAATGTGGTTTGAGTCAAACAGCCATAAAATTCACATGAATATGCTACTCCTATAAAAAGATTAACAAGACTAACAAGAATAGATACGTTGAAGCCAATCTAAATTAGAGTACAAGTACGCCAGGGCAATGCTAAACTGCAAAAACCGTTGGCAACATAGTCGAACATAACCAAAACTGGTAGTGAAGTTTAACCGACCGAGTAAAGTGAGGAACAACCTGCACTGAATCTCCCACACAGTATCGGAGTATGCTGCATCTCGAAATCTTTGACATGTCATTGCCATGTTCGTCAGGTCATGGAGTGACAGATTCGATGCACATAGCACCAAGCTATCCAAGTCCAAGTCAGTGACTTTTGTTTCGTACGAACGGGTGGTTGAATTTGTGGACTCACGATCATCCATATATTCGTGATGTGCTTCCTGCCCCGAGCCTCCAGTTTCACACGTCGACTGAACCATATTGATTTCTTGATGAGCTCTTGCACTGTTCGCAAATATTTATGAATGTTGCTCCTGCTTGATACTGCTCTTTCTACTTTCCCCAAAGATTTTGATTTGATATCCTTCTGTTTCTTCTCAACTGGAACCTGGTTTTTAAAAAAGAAATTTGATAACGTTAAGGTTACCTTCACATAACTCTGAGCTAGCGAATTCAACGGCAAAAAATTGATAATTCTGAAAGTAGAACCGCATGCACTTTTCAAGAGCATGGTCGTTCAAACTTTCAGTGATGAACTACAGATAAGTTAATACTCAATACTTGGATACAATTGTCATGCAGGCGATTTCAACGTTAAAAATGCAATAAAGAAAACTTATATGACCTTCAATCGTAGGCCAAGAAGCAGGAACAACTGAATAAGTAATGGAGATGGATCAAAGATAACGGAATTAGGAAAAAATAATGGCTAAAGAACCATTCACTTATAGATCACAAAAGTAAAGGGATATCAACGATCCGAGGCTCTCAAACAGTGCTTGACGTACAGTGTTACATAAATTTTCAGACGCTAATTATTATAGCTCATTCTCCAGCTTTCTCTTCAATCAGAAAATAATATCAGCAGTGCTAATAATTGGAGACAAAAAGAGAGTTCAAGATAGAGTATTTGAACTTACACGCCATCAGGGGCGCTTCCAACACCAATGCTACAAGCACAGCAACTCCTTGCTCCCATACACACACCACCTCCCAGCACTCTCCTCGCGCCCACCATGAGAGCATCCAATCACCATTTGCGAAGAGAACCCAAGCCGCAGAGGAAAAATCATCGAGGAGAAAAAACTAAACGCCATATAATCTCCAGAAGAAAATCACACCAACAAAACCTCGCTACTACCTTTGTACCATCCAAAGAGCACAAACCCTAATTGTCACGAACGGGGTACTTTCCGTCCTCGAAATTGATAACTTGCGCAGACTTCTTCCTAAATCAAAGTTCTACAACCGAGTCTTCGGAGCAACGTGTTTACGCTCACTCGATCCCTGCTTCAACCTCATCAATGAGTTAAATTGTTAGCCCTGCGGCTGGAATCAGCCAAAAGGCTCAGCTACGTCTGTAGCTCCTAGTAAAGCAATTCCTCACAATTTTCTCAGAGTTGGACTACAGCGTCCTCGCAACCTTACTAGCAACGTTCTTCACTCAAATGCACTAGCGAGGCACGGCGGAAAACCACTTTGATCACTGCACTGCTCCAAATTGAGCTGTGAAAAGCATAGCAAGGCGGTGACTACCGTGGTGATCAGGTATACTTTGATTCTTGTAATAGTTTTTTGGCTGATACCCTCCTCTTACCACTAGAACCGGGTGTCTAATTTGTTCGAGGACATGCATTGCTGTGGTTGGACGACGACGGGTCCGGGTATTAGGTGAAAACTCTATGTGGTTACAAACTCTGATTTAAATCTGTTTGAAATAACTGTTGTCAAACTATGATCGCTTATGTTTCTCATGTACTTAGTGTCAGTGATTTTATACATTACGTTTTTTTGGATTCAATATTGCTATGATTTAATATGAAATGAAGTACTATGCATATTCATTTCATGCAATACTAAGCTTTCTTTGCTATATATGCTAGGGGTAGACAAAAAATGGTGGTGTCAATAAAAATGCAATTACCAGAAAGATAATAAAAAGAAAATAAAAAATACATATATTGTGACATAATTGTAACAAACATTATATTCTTTATTTTCTCTAGTCTTTTAGAAAACCTATCAGATTATTATTTTAACTATCTATTTTGATGGATAATTATTTTAAGTAGAGAGTCATTAAAAGATATTAGTCAAGGAGTATTAAAAATCTTCAACCAAAAATATTATGATTTTTTGTAAAGCTACCATCAATGTTCTTAGAAACATTTGTGTTCTTAGAAACATTTGTGCTTTATAAATTCCATATATATATATATATATATATATATATATATATGTCAATGTATAAATGGTATGTATATGTAAAATTAGTGTTTAATCAAAAAAATATATGTATATTTTTGTTATTACAATCTAATTATTATAGAATTGTAACTTATAGAAAATTATATTTAATTTAATTTAATATTATACATAAGATCAATATTTTATAACTAAATAAAAGAATATATATATATATATATATATATATATATAAAACTTATTCTATCACTTAATTACATTTTATAATATCACTATCTGATTGTTTGAAATGATTTCAAGGATAATAAATACCTTAAAAGAAGAAAAAGAATGTCACTTTCTTCTTAGCTTCATTTTTATTTATTATTTATATTAATTCCCTATTTTATTTGTTATTTATTTGTATCTTTTTATATAAATACACATTTTATGATCTAATATTATAGATAGTTATTATAAAGTATTTATAAAATTACTTTGAGTGATAAATAATATATATATGATACATTTAAGCATAATTTATTTTACAAAATATAAAAATAGAAATAATATTATTTTAGATATTAACTAAAAAATAAAAATTAAATATGATTATTAAAAACTATTAGTATAAAAAATTAAGATTTGTGTATAGACAAATCAAATATATTTCTAGTGAAAGTTAAATGTATATTGGTTTTATTAAAATATAGCAAATAAAGTTGAATGATGCATGTAATTCTTTAAAAATAAGCCATATAATTATCAAGCATTATAACATAAACATATATTTTTTTAGAAAAAATCATTTATAATGGTATATTTACATTCTTAAGACGAAATATTCTTGAATATCAAACTTTCTTTAAGAATACCTTACCAATGCACTAAATACTAATGATGAATAAAACAACATGTTAATTGAAATACATGAGATCAAACAAGTTATTAAAAAAATTTAGAGAGAAATTTATAATTTTCTTTACACAAATATCTCACATTCCACGTAGACATTGAAAATTAAAATTTTAAGAATGTGAAATTAAAAACAACTATCCATTGCTTCAAACCAACAATTTCTTTGAAATGTTGAGATTTAAAAACATTTCAGTTTCATTAACTCAAATTGGAATAGTATTAAGCTTGATTTTCTAACAAAAAGAGTAAAAGAATTAGATGTAACAACAATTAAGTATTTTATTAATTTTAGTAATGCTCTTTGGATTTTGCAACATCGCATTATCATTGACATTACCATCCTTGCAAGCACAATCTTCACAAAAAGACAATAAACTTTACAATTGTGCACGTCTACAAATTTTCGATATATTCAAGACCGTTGTACTGCCATGTGAAATACCTGAATTGGGTGATTGAGAATCTACCCAAAGAAGGGAACAATGCCAAGAATGAAGGCAATCGGCCTCCGCTTCTAGGTAGTTTACCAGAATTCATTGTGAGAAGTAGATTACAGTGATTGCAGAAACGAAAGATTCCAAACTTTCATAATCTAATTTTTATCATGAGTAAAATGTTTCTGTATAAACCATGTCCCTCTGGAACTTTTCCCATGTGTAAGTTTGGCAGAACACCACGTTGAAAACTTCAACTTCCACGTTGTCTTACCCAGCCAATTCCAATGCCACTTTCTCAACCTCCACATTTTGAATGATTAGTGACTAGTCTAGACAAACTGCTAAATTGAGTGTAAACTTAGAAACAAATCCTTGCCTTCACAAAAAGTGAGCACAAACAAGTCTGATTAACAACTGCACAACCTGCATTCCTGTTTAAATTCATCAAAACCACACACCAAAAGTTCTCCAGAAGCAAAGGCAACAAACGGATGCACAAAGCATAGAATAAGAGGTCGAGTATGCTTGGACACAATGCAAGACGGGGCTCAGGTCACTTGCACTAGAATGTATTACACAAGTTTAAACCGAGGGATGTGTACCTTTGAAACGGGGCCAACAAAGAATGGCCCTGGTTGTGTCTTCTGAATGATACCTGCTTTTCATGGTGTGCCACTCATTTGTGAAAAAATTAGCATACATATAATCCCATTTCTTATTTCTCGCTGTAGTTGGGAATACATACCTTGTATTTGCGAGCAACAGCACCTACGGAACTCATCATGGTTGTCAAACATGTCATAAAGACGGAAAACGGTGGCAGGCTCTGACAGTTCCCCACTGGTTCTAGCAATTGCATCAAAGAAGTCCACAATCTACAGTGGAGTCAGTTTTTTTGTCATTCCAGGCAGCATGAGAATCCTCAGGGTTGATTAATCACGACCACCTCGCACCTGAATGGAGAAAGCTCGAAGAACCTTTGAAATTAGGGTCAACCATGGTGTAGTCGTCATGCTCAAGTTAGCGCAAGACGAACGGGTAGACGTGTTTTTTGTTGTGTTCGTAAAGATAGTCGAAGATTCACTCGCAGAGTAGCCTGTTCCATCTAGTCCATACCAATCGGAATCTGCACAATTGGGCTAATATCAAGAAAGACAGCACGCGCACAATGACCCCAGACTGCAGCCCACCCCACAGCCCTTGCCTCGAAGTCACATACATCATGCCAAATTCGCACCTAATTTTATTAGAGTATCGATCCGCGGATACTGATTGGCGGTCTCAGTGGTAAGACCTCTAAAACCAAAGCAACAAGTTCACGGCAGATTGGAACGAAAAAGCAAGCGCACACGATAGCTCAGAGGTATTCAGACCCGCAAACGACGCCGAACCCACCTCGAAATTACATAAGTATCAGCTTCATAGAGAAACATGAGTGAAAGCACACTACAGCAACAGTTTCACCCCTAGCAAAACACAACCTACACGCCCCATTTGCCGCCAATTTTACCAAAAACAACATAAGATTGAGTTGATCAAATCAAGGCACCTCTTCACGCAAAGACAGCACAATCTTCCTCCGTCAAAAGAACATGTCGGAATTCCACCATGAACTATGCAATGCTCCGTAATCGGACAAAGAGTCAAGAAAAAGACGAGACGAGCGGTTGATAACCGGGTGAGAACAGCCTTGAACCCTCCCTATGACAGCGGGGGGAAGGGATAAGGCTGGTACTGTAACGAAAGGAAATTCGAGCTTCCAGGAAGAAGGATGAGTTTCTAGACGACGTGATCTCTCGGGAAACAGTTGGGTTTGCGAGAATTCAGTCCGTTTTTGGTAAAAGATTGATGAAGTGAAGAAGTGGTGTGTGTTGCGTGTCTCGCGAGTTGGGTATGTCGGCCATGGCGGCCCAAGTGGTGCTGGGAGCAGGACTCGCAAACTGTCCTCAATGCAGCATTTGCGTGACCCGCGCGACCTCCTCTTTGTCGCACTCGAATCCTTCTAAATTGCAGCTACGCGCGTTCGGGACCAGGACGAATGTGAGACTAGAAAATGCGAGCTCCGTCGTCGTGAGTGCGAAGAAGGGGTGGTTCGACGACCCTTTCGACTATGGCGCCGACGACGAGGAGGACACCATGGGGGAATTAATGTCGCAGGGCCCTCAGGGAGCCGAGGATCCCAGGCCTGCTAGGGATCCCGACAGCGAGTCCGGGTACCTGGATTTCCCTGCTGGGTTTATGCCAGAAGTGGCTAGCCTGGGCATATTGATTCGGAACGATGTTCGACGCTGCTTGTGTATGATATCTGGAGGCGTTTATGAGAATTTGCTCTTCTTTCCCGTCATCCAGCTGCTGAAGAATCGCTACCCGGGAGTGAGGATTGACGTCATGGCGACTCCCAGAGGCAAGCAGGTCAGCTGAACTCTCCTCTCTTTTCTATCATGGCTGTAAGAATTGCTGCAAAAACCTAACAAGAACCATCCAAGTTCTCGGTTCCGTGACTGTAATCAACGGACACTGATTACAATAGTGCAAAATCTTCCACGGGATCACTGTATGCAGTAGATGGTCTACACTCTTCTCAGATCTGCACGAATTTGTGATACTCTCTCAGTTTCAACGATTACGCGTCACTAATTTTGAAATCGATGTGTGTTCCTCCTTGCTGTTATTGTTTCCTGCAGGCCTATGAAATGAACAAGAATGTTCGGAAGGCGTGGGTACATCCCGTGGACGACCAATTTCTGAGGCCCGTGGACTTCACTGAGACCGTGGGCAAAATCAAGGTGAGTGAGAATTGTCTATTAGAGATTGGTCGCTCAGTGATTTCTCGCTGCCTCATGCGCTCGACGGAACTTGGACTTACTAACCAGTGATTTTATGAGGTTGATGTTTTTGATTCTGAGAGTGTTACCTCTGTCTGGTCGGGTTTATCAGGGTGAATACTATGACCTGCTGGTATCCACAAAGCTGGCTGGCTTGGGTCAGTCTATCTTCTTCTGGCTGGCTTCGGTACGCAATAAAGTTAGCTATACATACCCCGATGTAAATGCCGCTGGGGCCGCCAAGTTTCTCGACATTGCTATCAAGGCACCACAGTTGGAGTTGGCAGAAAGTGGGTTCAACATGTAAAATTCGTGCCCTACAAGCCGCTTGCTGATGTAAAGAAGCCGTGAATAGCACCAGGGCATTTTGTCTGCACCCCATGAGCTTTCTGTCTGCAGCAGTCATGGGCACCTAGTTTTGGGGGAAAATAAAATAAAAAACCAATGGATAGGTCAGCATCTTGCATTTCAGTACCTGTAATAAAATTAAGACAATGTCTTGATGTCTTCTACTTAGGGCCCCTCCGTCCATGGACTCATCAGATTACTATTGGTGAGCTTCCGTAGGTATGCAGAAATGATCGAGGAGCTCAGCCAAATGGGAAAGAATGTACCTAAAACTGAGGTGCCTCCATTGGAAGTTGGGATCGGGAGTAAGGTGAAAGCATACGTTGAAGCCAAGTATAGAGAGGCGGGTGTGAGAGAGGGTGAGTTCCTGGTATTCCACGGAATTGAATGCGATTCAAGTGCATCCATGACATCAAAGGGGGACAAGGACTGCCTCCTTCCCCTATCCATGTGGGCAGAGATTGCTAAATCTACCAGGTCAGTTACCTCTTCTCCCGAATTTGCTTTCATGTCTGGCTTGACTTGGCAGTATTAGTAAATATCTGCGGGAATGAATGTGACACTATTTTTTGTAGTTACTGTTTTCGATGATGTCTTGCTGTTTATAATAAACACCTGAGAGTGACGATCTGCACCTGATTGTAGCAGTGATAAAGTGGTGTTCGTTATTCCGAATGAGAAATGGAGGCGCAAAGTGAAGGAGATTTGTGGGGAAAATGCGCATATAGTCTTCATTACCACTCCAGGCCAGGTATGCTCGGTAGCACGTGGTTTAGTTTTCAATTTTTCCACATTCTTAAGCTTTATTGGGATGCGCTTGACCACCATCAGAAGTTCACGTCTTTTCTTTTTTTACCTTTTTTCTTCTTTTTTGTGTGTGTGCATGTGTGTGCGTGTTTCTGTTCAATTATATATGAAGATGTGTGAAAGAAATCGAACCTTTCTTGGGGTTTGTCGTCTAGACTTTAGAATGAGATTTGTCGATTACCGAGAGAATTGGGTGGTCTTTGCAGCTGGGAGCCTTGATAAACGCCTCCAAAGGCGTTGTGACCACAAATACCGCTGCATTACAGATCGCTATTGCGTTGAAGAAATCTACGTAAGTGGCCTTCGGAACCATTCTGATGTTTCATGATGTTCAGAAGGTAGAATGATTACGGGTATGAATAGGACATGATCAGGGGCTAATTAGGGCTATGGTGGGGCTGCAGAGTTGCACTCTTTGCATCCCAAGAGAAGGCAAACTTGTTCATTCCAGATTACGCGAAGGACGCATGTGCAATGGTTGCGTCAAAGACTGGCAAGCTGTGTGGTCTTGACCTGAAAGCCGCAACAATGGCTGTGTCAACTATTGCTAAGGAAGCTTTAGTTGCTGCCTAATGTGGATGCTGTAGGTCAATCGTGTATGATGTATTTGTAACACATGTCCTCGTGAAACGAGCCCAGATCTGTATTTCGTACTAAGATCCGAAGAGGCAATTTGAAGCTGTTTACGTGAATCTCATTACAACCATCAAGTTCTATATCAAGGGCTTCGCTCTATTCTTCATCTGAACGTGCTCTGTACGACCTCCGAGAGAAGCTTCTGATCCATTGACTAAGAACTGACAACACGTAAGTTGTCGAAGCCTCATTTTGTGATACACTTCTACAGTGCGTCTTGCCCGTTCAGAATGCACCGTTGGACCGTCTCCAGCTGCCGACAGCGTAACGCACTGCTATTCAATATGATTTGTAAGTACGAATCAACATTGCCATCAAGCGAACGATGCCGGACATCTCATCGTGTCAGTTGCGAAACAACTCGAAACCTCCGTTGCGAATCATCTCCTCATTATCCTTGAACTCCAGTGAATAGCAACAAATAACTGTGATCACGAAATCCATGGACGCAACATCCTGACCACATTCTCTTGGCTGGCAACCCAATTGAAATTCTTCGTAGTAGAGGCGATCAAACTCATAACCTCTACATCAAACAACGTAGAATCTGAGGTGAAGATTCTGAAACCTTTGAATCAATCAACTGAGCCTGATCTGCGTGTCGTTGCGATTGAGTGCATTTGTGGGGTATGGATTGTGCTTAGGTAACAACACTGAAAGACCACATCGATGCTTCTGATTCTATGACGAACACAATTCCCCTAAAACTTGGTACTTTTTGGATTGAGGGTGATTTTCAGAGGGTGAGCCTTCTTTGCATCTCGGTACTTCAGAGTGTGATTGTGTTGTGTTGATTGAACTCTGGCTAGTCTTCGCGTAGGTTATTATGCAACCAGGTGAACTTCTAACCCACCTACTCAGCCACGAGCATTCTTTGTCTTGCTTTGAATACACAATCAGTAGACGACTTACAACCTGTAAGTCACAGACATTTCTGCACAATTTATGTTTTAGGACTAGAAATAATTGGCTCTTAATTGATAATAGAGTACTATTGATTGTTCCAAAAAAACACTCCTATTCACAAATATTGCAAAATTACAAATCAATTAGATACAATTAATTACAGAAAGCATATATATAAATATGATTTAGAAAATATTTAAAATAATAAAGCTACAATTAGAATATAAAAAATAGAATATCAATTATTTTATTTTAAAATGAATATACCAGTTTTAAAATAATTTAATTTATAAAAACTCAAAGAATAATTTAATCTTAGTATATAGACATTGGCAAAATTAAACAAAATTTATACTATTTAATAAGTTTTTTTTTTTTTTTTTTTTTTTTTAATACAAATAACATACTCAAGTAGATCTTCTACATGAGATTAATTTAATGTTACTTTAAGATAAAATCATAATATCCATTTATTTAAGAAACAATAAAAAATTTAAACATAAAGTATAAAATTATAAAAACTAATATAAGGTATAAGCAAGACTACAAAGAAATGAAGACTACATTCAAAAAAATACTTTTAAAAAAAATCTATAATAGATTATACATTAATCTTTAGATTTGTAGTTTATAAAGAAAATTAATAAATATACATGAGATTTTTTAAATGAACTATAAGTATTCTAAAAAATAATAATAATAAAGTCAATAAAAAAAATGACCAATTTTTGTAAGAACTATTGTTAATCTAAAAGCCTTAAATTTCAAATCCTAAAATCTAAATTAATAAGTCCAAAACATGTTAAAAAATCGTTCTTCCCTTATGAACCAAATCTTTGAATTAGATTAAGATCCAAGCTATAAAATATAATATAGAACAAAAATATATGATCACTTAAGATTTAGACATTTGAAAAAGATTGTCAAAGATAAGTTCCTAAAGAATATAAATAATCAAGTAAAACATTTCAAAAAGAGATATGAAAAAATGAAATAAGTAATTATTTATAATTAAGAAGAAATTAGAATAGCTATTGTTAAAGACCAGAAAACTAAAGAAACTTGAAATTAGACTAGAAAAAAGTAGAGAGTTGACAAGAGTGAGGAAGGCCTCACTCTTGCTCCTATATATACTATTTAACTTGGAGCTACATGGTTAAGTTCTATAACACATCTAATATATTTCCAACTTATAAGAGACATATCTAATTTACAAGATAAGCTTAATATGTATATGCGACATATCCAACTTGTAGCACAAGTGGCCAACATGCATAATACATGGCTAATTTGTTGGCTAAGTTTTTAACTTACCAATCACCTAAAGACATATATAAAGATAAATCTATTTCTAAGAAACTTTTCTATAAGATATTATCAAATTTACTTGTTTCTATCTATTCATATTTATAATATGTATATCCATGATATTAATCTCTTTGTAGGTATGAATTCCACAAAGAACAATAATTATATATTGAAGAAATTTAAGATACAATAAATTGTATTTGCAACATATACTAATCTTTTTTTCTTTTGAAAATAGTTGAAGTTATCATCTATTTAAAAAAAAACATGTTCTTGAGGATCATCATCTCTATTACATTGTCTTGAAGGTTGTGACAATGACAATGTCTTGTCAAGTAATTTAGCAAACAATAGCTCTTAAATTGAAAAAAATGTCTTTGTTCTTAATATCATAAACACGATCATTTGAAGATACACTTAGTAGAACTTGATGTAGAAGATTGAATCAATAGTTAATATTGATTTTATTGCTCAAAGGTGAAACTTCTCTAGCTTCAAAAAATACTTTATTGATGATTAAAAGCTATATTTTTTACTTTTGGTACAAGATAAGAACATCTAAAGATTGTATCTAAAATATCTTATTGTTTTCTTGGCAAATAAGTAATATTGAATACAAATCTTGACAAGGATATGCTCTAATTAGCTTGCTAATAATTCAAAATGTATGTTGACATAAAGTACTTAAGGTACTTTTGATTTGTATAAATAGTATTTGGACTAAAAACAACTTCTATATAATGATGCTATTCTTAAAATTAATTCATAATAACAAGAAGCTCTTTGTTATGGATCTTATAGTTGATTTTGACTATTAAAAACTTTTTAGATGAAAATTTATTAGCTAAAGTTTGTCATCTACTCTCATTTGTAATAATACCATCTAAAACAAAGTCAAATGTATTTGTTTCTATAAAAAATGCTTTGAAAAAGTTGATGCAATATAATAGTAGTGTAAAAATAAAAGTTGTCTTCAAAGCTTTAAATGCTCCTTAAACTTTTTTATTCCACTAAAGTTTGTCTTTACTTGTTAAATATAAAAATGGAGGTATATTTTTTAAAAAATTCTTGATGAAAATCTAACAATAATTAACAAATCTAAAAAATAATTGAACATCTTTTATTATTCTTAAAATCTTTCAATCTATGATAGTTTGATCTTTTTTAGTATTTATTATAAGGCCATAATTTGAAATAATACATCCTAAAAATTCAATTTGAATAGTATGAAATACACATATTTCTATTTTGATATATAATTCTACATCTTTAAATTTGTGTAACACACAATAAATATGAAGTTTATACTCTTTTTTATTCTAGGAATAGATTAAGATTTTGTTTAAATAATAAAAAAAAAATCATCTAAATACTTTCAAAAGACATCATGAATAAGATGTTGAAAAGTAATTGATGTATTTGTGAATTTAAAAGGCATGATATTATATTCAAAATGCAGCCTTCTATTCATCACCTTCTTTAATGTACATTAGATTATATGATTCTTATAGATCTATTTTTGTATAGATCTTAACTTGTTTCAATTGATCAAAAGATTGGATATTAAAAATAGAGGGTGTTATGGATATCTAATAAGAAGACCTTTAAAATATTCTATTAAGTTCTAAAATATTCTAAAAAATTCTTAAAATATTTTTATAAAAGATTTTAAAAAGATTCTTGGAGTATTTTTAAAAAATTTAGATAGTTTTTAGAATATTCTAATAGATTTTAGAAAAGTTCTAGGAAGATTAAGAAAGTTTTCCGAGAAGCTTTTTAGAATTGTTTCATCTTCAAGCAACATAAAATCTTCTTAAGAAGCTTCCTAAGGTTCCTTCATCTTTAAGCAATATGAAAACATCTCCAAAAGCTTCCAAATACCTAGTATATATTAGAGTCAAGGTTAAAGAGATCATTAGTCTTAACAATACATGTCTTGGAGTTTTAATGCACCTTTTGTGGTATTGATTTTATAATCATTTGGCTTAATTAAGTTCTTGCTAGCTTTCTTGTTGAAATTCTTTTATTCAACTTTTAAATTAATTTCTTGTGTAGTGTATTTGCAACAATTGCCAAAATTTCCTTCTTATCAATATTAGTGTTTGATCCTTCTTGATAGAAAATAGATTTTCCTTCTTCTTGAAGACATCTAAGTACTTTGGAGATTGCAAAGTACCTTCTTCTAAACTAGTGTTGTTTAAAAATTCACTTTTTTTCTTTCAAGATGATTGAAGGTAAAGATGTTAGTATAGTTGAGTCTTTTGAGTCTAAGTTAGATATTATTATGAACATGCTGAATGCTTTGTCTTGTAGAGTTGCTGAAATTGAGAATTTTTTTGTAAGATTTTATAGTAATGGAGGACTTGAAATAATTCAGCCTATGATGCAACTACTTTTTCAAGCATCTACATCCAAAGAGATAGTAGTACCTGTACTTCAAGAAGAAAATTTACCTATTCAACAACATAAAGAATTTCAGATTAATATTTCAAATTTTTTTGATAATACATGTTCCAAGTTTTGAAGATTTCTTAACCAAATTTGATTGATAAATTTTCTAAAACTTAAGTGCTATCCAATAGAGGATTTGCAAATTATTTTTGTTGGAAGTTTACTTACAAAACAAGCTTTATTCTAATTTGTTCTTTTATTTGAAAATAGATCTCCAATCTTAAGCAACTTTGAAGCTTTTTTAGATGTATTTGTAGAGGTATTTAAAGAATATGATAAGGCCCAATAGGTGACAACAAAGAATAGTTTATTAAGTCAAAGATCATGCTTTGCATCAATTTATATATATGATTTTAGGCAATTGCCTTGTGATATTAATTGAAATGAATAAGTTTTTATGAGTCAATTCTATTAAAAATTAAGAGATAATATAAAAGACCTATTATTATCATTACTTGATCATCAAATATTCAATGAAGCTATCAACCAAGCTATAAAGTATAATAATCAATTATTCTAATGCCATCAAGATCAACACTTGTGAATTTTGACAAAAAAAAGTATTGAAAATTGTACTTTGTTGCTTCAACAAATATATTAATTTTACACTTTGGAATTGAGGATATGCAAATTAATGCAGTATAATTTAAACCTCTTACAATAAAAAAGAAGAAGTGTTGATTCAAATGCTTATATTATGTTGAAAAAGGCTACAAAACTAGGAACTTTCCAAAGAAATAATAAATAATTAGGATTAGGAGTGTAATTGTTCAAAAAAAACAAAGAGGTCCAATCACAATAAGAACTATGTAATTAGTCATTCCAACATCTTAAATTCATCAAGATCCTTCTCTTTTTGTCTAACATGTTCATTATTTTATTATACATTTATTTTTTGGTCCACAAAAACTTTAAATAAATGACTTATTATATTCAAGAATATTTGTTTGATTTTTAGATGAAGAGTTTTTTAAACTTCATAAAATAATTTAGTATAAAAGTCAAAATCTATACATGTAGAAGTAATAGTTGATTGACCTTTATCTTCAAGAAATATTATTTATGAGACTATATTGGTAGAAATATCATTTAAAGGCTACAGTAGCAAAATAATATTCAATATTATTAGAACTCCATTCAATCCTATCATTATAAGACTTTTGTGATTAGAAAGATATAATCCATCTATAGATTGGAGGTTTTATAAGGTTGAATTTTTTTATGAATTTTTAAGATATACTATTTCAAATGATGGCTTTAATAAATAAAGGCTTTATTGTCAATTATATTGACAAAAATATTACAAAAAAATTTATTTGGCATTCTAGATCTTTAATAGATATACTAATACTTAAAGTGAAGAAAAAAGATGGATCTTTGTGAATGTGTGTTGATTATTGTGGCCTCAATAAAATAATATTGAATAATTATTATCCATTATTTTTGATATTATAGCTTTTGGAGAAACTTGGTTAAGCTAAGATCTACATTAAAATAGATTTTTATGCATCATACAATTTGATATAGATTAAAAAAGAAGATGATAAGAAGATAGCATTTTGGATAAGATACAAATATTTTTAATATAATTTTATATCTTTTGAATTGATAAATTCTTCAACTATATTCTAAGATTTGATGAATGATATTTTTAAAAAATTCTTCAATAATTTTGTTCTTTGCTATCTTAATGATATCTTAATCTATTCTAAAACTCTTGAAGAACATAAAAAATATGTGAGATTAATCTTGAAAAAATTATGAGATGTAGAATTATATGCCAAATTAATAAAATATAAATTTTATTAACCAAAAATAGAATTTTTTGGATATATTAAATCTAATGAAGACTTATGGATGGACTCAAAGAAAGTTCAAGTTGTAACAGAGTGGACAATTTCAAAGATAGTACAAGATGTATAATGTTTCCTTAGATTTTCTAATTTTTATTAGATATTTATCAAGAATTATTCCTAAATTTTTGCTTCTCTTACTCAGTTGATATTTAAAGACAAATTGGAATAAAGGCCTCAAGTGCAAAAGCCTTTTGAAGATTTGAAGGTAGTTTTCATTATAGCTCTAATATTAATATATTCAAATTTTATGTAAGCTTTTTATTTGGAGACTAATGCTTCTCACTTTGCATTAAGAATTATACTATCATAGATAGAAAAGGATAGAAAGTTCCACCCAATTACATTCTATTTTAGAATTTTTTTAGCTACAAAGATCAATTATAAGATTTATAATAAAGAGCTTCTTGAAATTTTAGATTCTTTTAAAAAATAGCATTACTTGTCAAAAGGCTCTATACATCCTATGACTACGTATATAGATCACAAAAATATAGAATATTTTATATCAACTCAAGTTTTGAATTGTCATCAAGATTGTTGGAATATGTTATTATCTGATTTTGATTTTGTAATTACATATTAACCAAAGAAGCAATAAGAACTATCAAGCATTTTAACAAAAAAATTATATCTTGCTCTAAAGGCTAAAAAAACAACATTTGATCAGCAATATATCATGCTCTTGAAGCCAAAATAATTTTTTCTTTGTTTTACTTCTATGATCACATTTGTTGATTCAAGTTTTTTTGATCAAATTCATGTAACATCAATTAAGAACTCATTAGTTTGTAATATTAAGCAATGTCCTAATAATGACAAGTTAAAATTTGTAGAGGATCTTTTATATTTTAAAGTTTATTTATATATTCTTAAAAGACTAATGTAACTATGTGTTCTTCAATCTTATCATGATTTTCCGATTACATGACATTTTAGATATAAAAAAATATTAAAGCTTATCTCTTGAAATTTTTGGTGGCGTCAAATATAGAAGACCATGAAAGACTTTGTGATATCTGTTGAAGATCCAAAAATTCTTGACATTGCCCTTATAGACTTCTACAGTCACTACTAATTCTAAACCATCCATGGTCTTTAGTATCAATGGATTTCATTATTTATTTACTGCCATCAATTACATTTGATACTACCTATGTTGTGGATCGACTTACAAAGATGGCAAATTTTGTTCCTTATAAAAAGATAATTTTTAGAAAAGAAATAATAAGACTCTTACTTGATAATATATATTGACATCATGCTTATCTAATGACATTATTTTTGATTGAAGACCTTGATTTATATTAAATTTTTGGAAATCTTTTTTTGAGATATTGAAGATGGATATCAAACTTTTTTCTACTTTCTACCCTAAAATTAATAGTCAAATAGAATGAGTCAATTAAGTTTTGGTGCAATATTTATTATGTACCATCAACTATCAATAAGATAATTGGATCTCATATTTATCTTTAGTAGAGTTTGCTTATAATAATAATCTTTATATTTTAATTCATTGAATATTATTTTATCCTAATTTTGGTTATTATCCAAAGCTTGATTTATTAGATACATAAAAGGATGAAAATCTAGAAGCTAAAGATCTTGTAAAACAAGTATGACAGCTCCAAACAACTTTGAAGCTTCATTTAGAAGCAACTCAAGAATCTTATAAAGTATCTTCAAATTAATTTAGAAAAGAATATTTTACTTTTTAAGTTGGAAATAAAATACGACTTCTTTGATAAATTATCAAGACCAATTGGCCTTGTGATAAGTTAGACAATCAAAGACTAGAGCCATATTGTTTTCAAAAGCAAATCAATCTGGTGGTTTATAAGTTGGAATTACCTACATCTATGAAGGTACATCCAATCTTTCATATTTTTCTCTTAGAAGCTTATTCAAAATTAATTATTTAAAGAAGAATACAATAATTACCACCTTGCTTTGAAATAAATAATCATATGAAATATGAGATGGAAAAGATCTTTAATTCTTGATGAAGAAATAATAAGTTGGAATATTTTATTCATTGGTACAACTAAAATATCAATGAAGATATGTGAAAATCGACAAAAAATTTAATTAATATGTTGTAAAATATATAAGAATTTCATTGATACTATTCTCAAAAATCTATACTTATTTTAGGATGATTTTTCTATGAAGCTACTGCTAGCATATTATATATAACAAAAAGAGTAAAGATTGCATACAACAACCTTAGAGTTTAGTATATCTAATTTATGATCCAATATGTCAAGTTAAAAAGTGTTTAGAAAATTTTAAAATTTTAAATCTCAAAATAGAATTAGAATTAGAGCTTCCTTATCATTGCTATGAAATCAACCTTTTCAGCTCTTGCAACCTTTGCAAGATCATTTTTGAAATAAAGTTGGACTTTTTTGAAAGAAAAAATGTCCATATTATAGTGAATTAAAAAAAAAAAAAAAATCTTAAAGATGATGCTTGAATTTTAATCATTAAATTATAGATATGAAATCAATGCTTCTCACTGAACTCGGAATTAAAAGAAAAGGTGATATTATAGACATCCAACAAGAAGATCTTTATAATATTGTAAGAATCTTGGCTAAGTTTTTACTAAAGTATTCTTTCAATTTAGCTCGATCATTTTGCAATAAGTTATAAATTTTTTCCAAATGGTAATTGAAATTTCTATTGAAGATCAATTAAAAAATTATAAAGATATTGCTTAAAAATATTATCAACATTTTTTTTCTAAAAAAACTCTTAATAATATTGATACTAATTTAGAATGCCACTTGAAGTCTATTCATAATTAAAAATCAATGTCTCATAAATGACAAAATATGATGCTTTTTTTGTAAGATGCATAAAAACTCTTGCCCTTACAAATAAGAATTTGGTTGAATTGGACTTATAATTATTTATTTAATTAACAAGAGCCTTAGTTATGCTTTTAAAAAAATTAAAACTAAGTAAAATCCAATCTATTCAAAGATCATATTTTCTATACATAACAAATCTAAAATAATTAGATTAGAAAGAAATATAATTATATTTAATATCAAAAAATTATTATTACCATTTATTACTACTTTTATAAAAAATATTTTATTAATAACATCTTCAAAAGTCAACCAACAACCATCTATGATTTTTATACGTATAAATTAAGTTTTATTTACCAAAAGTATTCTATATCTTTTAACAAACTCTTCATCCAAAAGAAAAACTAATGCTCTTGAATCTGATAAGGTAAAGACTTTGTAATTTTTAGGTTTCAAAAAAATAGCATTCTAAAAAAAATCTAAAGATAGAATAAAACCTTAATTAGTTGTTTTATAAGATTTCAATTGCACAATTCCTATTGTAGCTAAATAAATATATTTTTTGATATGTTATCTTCTTTAACAACCATATTCATTATTTTATATTTGCATCACTTTTTAAAATATTATTGAATTATATGCTTAGGTTTTCTATAATATAAGCATATTTTTTTTGAATATAATAAGTCTTTTTTTATTTAGTAAGAAATTTAAAATATATTACATCAATTTGTATGTCTTCTAATTTTGAATGTATATATTAAAAAGATATTGGTATCATAGTTGAATTATAAAAATGTTGAGGTCCACTTGTGTAACTCTCAAATTAAAATTTAAAAAATCAATTGTCACATTTCAAAGCAAAGTCAAATTCTTAATTCTTTGATTTAGGATTAGATAAGTTTAGCATCAATTCTTGTATTTCATATTATAATCCCTAGAAAAATTTGTTCATAAATGCAACATCATCTCACTTGATATTAATTACAAGTTGTGAAAATTATGATATATATAAAATTATTGATTAATTGTCTTGCCATAAAATAAAAATGTTCTTGATTGCAATACAAATTGTATCATATTTTCCATATATGGATGCAAATTATTTCAAAAAAACATCCAAATTATCAATATTAGATCAAGTGGTTTAAGAAAAGATAAAAATTATAATAAAATAGAATTTTAAAGTGATATTTGAATAAACTTGACTTGAGATCATAAAATTAGATAGCTTTAGGTTTGAAGTTCAATTATTATTTGTACTTGATTAATGAATCTTCAAAATTTTGAGCTTGTACTATTAAACTTTTCATATAAGAGAAATCTTAGTTTTCTAATGCTTAAATTATATTCTACTATAAGAGAAGTAGTATGATTTGGTGTATATGTTGAAACAACTCCAATCATCTTTGTATCTTTGCTTCTTGCCAATCTTATTGCTTGTTGTGGTAGAATTTTTAGTTTCTTAATCTTTAATAATAGCTATTCTTTAAACTCGAAGGTCCTTTAAATTCTAATTTCGAAGATTCCAATACTCTTAAATTTCAATAATCTTAAAATAAACTATTCAATCAAGTTCAAACTTATAATATATATTTAAAATATCTATGATTATGCAATTACAAAATTTTACTTCTACATCAATTATTAATTTCACAAATTCTCCAACATATAAATCTTTTATATATTTCAAAAATTAAAGTCATTCCAAAACAACCTTAACTTTAAAATACCTTCACTAAGTCATTACAAATCCAAATCACTCTAAATCAATGTTAAGAAAACCTTGTATTAGTCTGCTTTCAAACCTTGCTCTTCAATCAAACAAAGAATTCAAAAAATACTATATGTATGTGGTTTTGTGCCTTGAGATCTAATTTTGACCTAATTCACAATCAATTCTTTCTAGGTATCAATTCTTAATACCTTCAAATAAATTTTACTAAAAACTACTTTTAATTCCTTCTTAAAGATGTTTATATTATTTGTTTTTTATTTACTTTATTTGCCTCATTTGTGGCTATACAAAGTAAGTAGAAGCATGTTTTTTAAAGAAGCAGTATTAGTACTTAATACATTACTATCTCCTTGACTATTATCTATACTTTTAAGATAATCAGCTATAATATTTTAAATTGATTTCTTTCATAATATAATTTTCTTTTCTTTTCTTTTACATAATATTTGTGTTATAATACAATAATATTTTATAGAAGTTTATAAGATTGTTTGTTGTTTATAAATTTTTTTATAAAAAAATTGGCAAAAGAAGCTTATATGATAAGGTAATATTTCATAATCAACCAAAATGATTACAAATATTAATTTCTATAATTTTTTTTATAAATCATAATTTTTGAGAGCCTTCTTGATAATTTTTATTATGCATTCTACTAACCAATTTGCTTAAAAAAGATCTAAAGATGTAATCTAATGATTAATGAATGCTTCTTTTAATAAAAATTTACTAAAAATTCATTGCCTTAGTTTTTTAATACTAAAATGAGAATTCTAAAATAACTTTAAATTCAATCAAAGAAATTATAAGCTATTTTTTACTGAAATTATCATTTAGTATCATTAATTCTATCTATTTAAAAAAAATATATAACCATTATTAATATATAGTTATTATGCCTTATAATAATAGAAAATAGTAATACAAAATTAAAATTCTATTAATATATTAAGTTCATAATATATAAAGATTCGAAAATTAGCATTCATGTATTAAATATTTTATAAATCTTATTACATATTTGACTCCTAGAAACTATCTATTGTACATGTTCTAATATTCAAACTCACCAATATTGATTTTGTAAATGACTCTAAGCTCTCTTTATTTCAAATTTTTTTAATTTTTATGGATGTAAAGCACAAAAAATCTTATGTTCTTATAGTCTTGGTACTACATGTTTACTTCCACATGGCATTTTTCCAAGTGAATGAATCTTTTTGCATTTAAATCTTTTGGCTTCTTGTATTATTACATCTCTATCTTTAGAAATCACATTAAGTTGTAATTCTTTATTTTTTAGATAATCTAATATTGATTTATCTTTAAAAATATTTATAGGACTTCTAAATGATTTTCTTATTTTATATTAATATACATAATTTTTGATAATTCTTCA
This sequence comes from Physcomitrium patens, assembly GCF_059467195.1. Classification (NCBI taxonomy): domain Eukaryota; kingdom Viridiplantae; phylum Streptophyta; class Bryopsida; order Funariales; family Funariaceae; genus Physcomitrium; species Physcomitrium patens. The sequence continues at coordinate 15,384,613 of NC_143424.1, read as the reverse complement.
TTTATTATTAATAATTTAAGCATGATAATGCATGTTATCTTAATATTTCTTCTTCATCCTCTCTAATACTCCATTTAGTCTTTGTAGAATTTTTTTGGCTTAAACATAGATTCTTATTTAATTTTATTAATATCTATATTTAATAATTATATCTTATATTACTTTAAAATCAGACTCTTATAATATTAAGATTCACCTTAAAAATTTATAAACTAATTTATAAAATTCTATAAGCTATTTTAGTGGTTGATTATTAATTATCAAGAAAAATTCCTTGTTATATAAATGATATCAAAAATACACAATTTTTTAAAATACAACTAAGTATTTTCTTTCATATGAATTATATTATATATCAATATTTATTTACTAGCATAAGATTCCACAAATTCCTTTTTTTAGTAATTATTTGAATAAAAAAAATTCCAACATGTAAAGTACTTTAATTGATATGTGGTTGATATGGCCTTTTTAAAATAAGCTTTTATAAAAATGTGCACTTGGTGATTTAGTCTCAATTTCTATAAATGTTATTTCTTACCCATTATTTTATATATATTCTTAATTATTCTTTATCAATATAGTTAAAAATTTAGCAATATAGCTAAAATTTGTAATAAGTTTTTATAATAATTTATTAATTTTAAAAAAACCTTCATTTGATTCATATTTTTTAATCTTAAAATACATACCAAAACTTTTATCTTATTTATTAGCACACCAAGTCTTCCTATATAAATATTAAGGACATGATTTTTTTTTTTAAAAAAAATCTCAATATACTCATATATCACTCGAAAAGACTAAAAAATCTTAAAACAAGATTAAGAATTGAAAAGACATTGATAAGAATGAAAAAGGCTTTAGTCTTACTTCTATATATAATATTAAACTAAGACCTACATGACAACATCTTAAAGGACCTCCAACATGTGTCCAATTTGCAAGATACATGTTTAAACTTGCAAGATGAGTTTTTTATATGCGTGCCACATCATTAACTTGTATTATAATCTATTTGCACGTGCAACATATGGCTAATTTTTTGGCAAATTTTTCAATCTACTAATCAATTATAAACATGTATGAAGTTAAATGCAAGTCTATGAAGCTTTTAAGAAGCTTTACTATAAAATAATATCAAATCTACTTACATTTATCTTCTATCTAATACTTTTTATTTAAATAAATATATATGTCCGTGACATTAACTCTTCTTCTAGTGACAAGTTCCATGAGGAGTGGTCATCATATATTGAAGAAGTTCAAGATGCGGAAAATTATATTTGCTACATACTTTGATCTTTAAAGGTGATTGATAGGTTCTCTCACATATTGATAATGTTCTATTTTAGCACAAAACGACCACCCTATTATTTGATTGTTATTAAAGCCTTTGTAACTTTATTTAAATAAAATATTTATAAGACCATTAAGAGGTGTTCTTACCTCCAATAAAATTACTAAACATTGAGAACCTCTTTTAAGATTGTGATAGCAAATGTATTATATCTTGCCATCTATTTAAAGAAGAATTTGTTGTTGTTGAAGGTTTTTATCTTGATTACATTATCTTGATTACATTATCTTAATACCTATAACAATTATAATGTCTCATTTAATAAATTAATAAATAATAACTCTTAATTTGAATCTGCTAGTTGTTGATTTGCCATCTCTTTAGTATTATAAATATACATGAATTACAAACAAAGATAGAAGATAAAATGCAATATTTTTTAAACTGCATTTTTTTTATAGCAAAGATCTGTTATTCATCATCTTGATTTCGATAGATATTGTCAATGAAAAGTATCAATCTTCTTTATTTTATTTATAAGATTCTTAGTTGGCTCTCATGTGTATTCATTAATATCATATTTGTGCCAAAGAACAAGATATTTTAACTAATTTGAGTTCAAATTCTTGATTATTATTAATTTTTATAGGAAGAGGTGGCATTTGTCTTTTTCTTAAGATATTCACTGTCTTATATGGCTCAAAAATAGATATGTGAAATACATGATGGATCTTCATAGACTGCAGTATTGTATAGTAATGCAATTATATGTTGAAAAATAAAAATATGGATATTATTATAGAAGAACCTAGTAAAAAGATGTAGTTAAAAAATAAAAATAAATAATAGGAAGGTATTAAAAAATTTAGTCTTAATATTGACTTTTAAAGAAGAAACTTCTATTTACCTTATAGAGATATACATGCCTCAAATCAAAATAAATAAGATAAATAAATAATGAAGACATCTTTAAGAAAAAATTAACAATAGGTTTAAGCTAAAATTATTCCAAATTACCAAAAATTGATATCCAAAGAAGATTGATTGTGAACTTGGATCAAAATCAAATCCCAAGGCATAAAATTGTATACAAATATTAACTCCAAGATTTTTTTTGTCAATTAGAGAATGAGATTAGAAATTAAACTTATAAAGATATTTTTAAAAATTAATTTCATATTATTTAGACTAATATTGATGTTTTTAAGAATTTCCAAACTTAGTGATATACTTGGTAGGTTTAGATTTTGAAAAATAAAAATAAATTTATAAATTTTAAGATTTTTGAAATTTTACAACATATTTATAAGTAAAAAATTGCTAGTTTGTTTTTGTACTTATTATAAATATGTGTGGGAAATTTGGAATCAATCAAGAGTTTAAATTGAAGAGTATGAGATTTTTTTATGGATTATGAATTTAAATAATTGAAATTTAGGATCAGTGAGAGAATTTGTGATTTGGCAATATTTGCTACTTTGATTGAAGTAAAAATTAACAAGAATAATTTAGACTTGAATACCCATACATAACTTAATTTTTAAAGTAAATGAATGGTTCAACAAGGAGAAATCTTTATTGAAAGATCAACATTCAAGTTAAAGAATGAAGGCAGCCAACAATCCAGGGATTTTGGAAGCTTTTTTTGAAATTATAAGTCCAATTCTTCTCAAATTTTGTATACTTATTAATTGCTTGTTGATTAAAATTTACATAAAATTTTAGTTAAGATAAATAATTTAATTAATATTTATTGAGGTTTCAAATAATTATAATAATTGATTAAGATTTACTTAGAATTTTCTTGTTGTTGTTTAGAGTTTGATTAGGATTGGTCTAGGATTTAGAATTTAGTTAGGATTTATGATTTTTCTAGGATTTTATTAGGATTTGTTTAGGAGTTAGATTTTATTTAGGATTTAGGATTTCATTAAGATATGATTTAGAATTTAATTAAGATTCATTAAGGTTTTAATTTGAATTTCAATTAAAAGTTGATTTAAGATTTAATTAAGATTCATTAAAATTTTATTTAGATTTTTAATTGGGATTTAATTAGGATTTAATTTGGATTTGATTTAAAATTTGATTAAGAATTATTAGGATTTCAACTAAGATTAAATTAAGATTTATTTAAGATTTATTTAAGATTTATTTAAGATTTATCTAAATTTTTTATTTTTAATAATTATTTAAGATATTTTATTTTTTAATATTTTCTATTTATATTATTTAAAAAAAATTATTATTTTTCTTTAAGGTTTTATTTTTATATTTCTTTAGGATTTTTTTATTATATTTTTTTGAAATTAATTTATGATTTTTTTTTTTTTTTGCAACTTCATTTAAATTTATTTGAATTAATTAAAGTTTGATTAGGATTAGTAAAGATTACTTAAAATTTATTTAATACTCTATTAGATTTAATAAAATTGATGTTGCATTTCTATTTACCTTCTATAGCTAAGTGCTTAGTACATTGTGAATTAAAAATACATGTAATACAACACCAATAGATATAATTGATAAGCAATTACTTTAATTTGTTTATAAATAGGACATAATTAAAGCCTATAGTAATCCAATTTATCACAAAGATGGCTAATCTTGATATTGCAACAAAATAACCATATCTTATTGCTAATGTGAAATTGAGATTGTTCCTTGCAATAGACATCCACATAGGTATTTTGTTATTTTTGAGCATTTTTCAATTATACCTTCATTGTTGTATGTAGCTTAGACAAGCAATTTGTGAAATATTTTATTGTAGGATTATTAACTTTTGAAAAGTCAAAAACATTAAGTCATGGATGCTAATCATAATTAATAAAGAAAAGTTTTTATTATATAAAAGTATGTATTGTGTTATTATAAGCAAATTTTTTCAATGATAAAAAAAGTTATCCAATCATCTTGTTAGTAATTGATGGTATACCTCAAATACTAATCTAAAACTTACTATATGTATTCCATTTGTCTATTAGTTTGAGGATGAAAAGTCAAAGATAGCTTTATGACCATTTTTAAAATCATAAAAAAGATTCTTTGAAATCTTAATACAAATTGAGTCTTCCTATTTAATATAATATCTTTGAATAATTTATAACATGGATAGATCTTGTCAAAAAAAAACTTAGTTGTTTCCTCACCAATGATAGATTTTGTATATAGTACAAAATGTGCCATCTTCATAAAATAATATACTATCACAAATATAAAATCAAACAAACTTAAGATTGATGATCCATAATAAAATCCATAAAAATAGAAGACCATGGTTGTTTTGAAATAGGTAATGGTTGAAAAAGTCTATAAGATTGATGAAAAAGAGTTTTTAATCTTAAAAAAATGTCACATGATTGTACAAAACCTTTGAATACTTTTTACATTTCAAGCGATAAAAAATCTCTTAATATTAGTATCAAAGTCTTATTGTATCCAAAATGTCAAGTTGTTAAAAAGTTGTAATAAGCTTGAAGAACATGTAATCGTACTTTACTTTTTGGAATATATAATCATCTTTTAAAATAAAATTGATTATTCTTAAACTTGAATCTAAAATTTTTGTGAGACTTAAAAGAATTGTTGTTAATATTTTGAATAAAAAAATTAAAGGATATACTTGATTGAACTTACTTCAAAAAAATTGAATCAATACTTAATATTGATTTTATTGCTCAAAGATGAAAATATTCCAACTTTAAAAAAATTATTCTTTATTGATCAAGAGCTGTATCACTTTCTTTGGATGTAAGATGAAAATATCTATAAAGAGCATTTAAAAAAATTTCTTATTTTTTAAATTAATAAGTGAACTTGAAATCAAATCTTGATAAAGATATACTACAAGAAATTTGGCAATGATTCAAAATACATACTGACATGAAATACTTAAAATTATTGTAATTTGAATATATAGCAATTAGATTAGAAGAATCTTTTAGATTATGATGTTATTTTAAAAATGAATCTATGATTGTAATAATCTCTTTGTTATAGATCTTATAATTAATCTCAATTATTAAAAATTTCTTGAAATAGAAAGATACTAAATAGAGCTTACTATCTACTTCTATTTTTAACAATATTGCATCTATAGCAAAGTTTGATGTATCTATTTCTATAAAAAATACCTTAAAAAAGTTGAAGCAATACATGATTGATGTAGAATTAAATGTTGTCTTCAAAGTTCAAAAGATGCTTTAATTTCTTTGTTTCACTCAAGTTTTTTTTACATGTTAGATATATAAGAAGAGTTGCAACTTAAAAAAAGTTCTTGATGAAGATTCAATAATAATTAGTAATTCTCAAAAAATATTGCACATCTTTTATTTTTTTTGGAATCTTCCAATTCATGATAATTGGGACCTTTTTAGGATCCATTATAAGACCATCATTTAAAATGATATATTCTAAGAAGTCAACTTCAGTAATATGAAATATATATATATATATATATATATATATATATATATATATTTATATATATTTATCTTAGCATATAATCTTGCATCTCTAAGTTTTTGTAATATGTGGCAAATATAAAATTCACGTTTTTCTATATTCTGAGAGTAGATTAAAATATTGTCTAAATAATAAAAAAAAAATTATTACGAATATCACAAAAGACATTATTTATTAAATATTGAAATATAGTCAATACATTCATGAATCCAAAAGATATGATATTATATTTGAAATGCCCATACTTGGTTCAAAACATAATCTTCTATTTATTTCCTTCTTCGATGCATACTAGATTGTATGTTCTTCATAGCTATATTTTTTTATAAATTTTTACTTGATTGAACTCATCAAGAAGTTTTGAAATCAAAGATAGAAGATATTTATTCTTGATAATAATCTTATTGAGTCTTTAATATTCCATACATATTTGCAAAGATATGTCTTATTTCTTTGCAAATAAGATAAGAGTTTTTACTAGAGATTTAAAATACCATATGTAATTTTTAGCCAAGTTTTTGTCAATGTACTCTTTGAATGCAGCCAACTTGTTTTGCAATAAATTATAAATTGGTCCAAATAGTGGTTGAATTTTATCTTAAAGATCAATAGAACAATTATAAAAATAATGCTCTAGAAGAATATCTATATTTTTTATCTCAAAAATATCTTCATAATCTTGATACTTGCTTGAAATGCCAATTGAAGTATTTTTTTTTATTCAAAATAGATTTGGCACATATAGGAAAAGTTGACATTTTTTTTGCTACATGAATAAAAGTTCTTGCATCTATTAATAAAGTTTTGGATGTATTAGACTTATAGATTTCTTCTTGATTAGAAAGATCTTAGACTAAATTATGAAAAAAATAAAAATTACAAGACATTTAGTCTATTTGAAGTTTTTACTTCTTTATCTATGATAATTCTAAAATAATTAGATTAGATAAAATCTAATGATATTGAATATTATTAAACTATTATGATCTTTAGTTGCTATATCTAAATAAACTATTTTGTGGATAACATCTCTAACATACAATAAATAACCATCTATAACTTCTACATGCATAAATTTATAATTTTTGACTAAAAACATTTCTTATTTTTTAACAAAGGTTTTGTTTATAAAACAAGCTAATATTCTTGAATTGAGTAAGATAAAGACTTTGTAATTTTTTGTTCCAAAAAAAATTCTATTATAAAATAAGGTGAGAGATTTAAAGAAAAAATATGATCTTTACTAAGTATTATAAAAGATTCTAACTGCATGATTTCTATTGTAGTTACAAAAATTCATTTTTTGACATATTATCTTTTTTGGTAGACGTGCTCCTCATTTTGTGGTTATATTGCTTCTTTGGACAATATTGAGTAGTATGCTTAGGTTCTCTATAATATAATTATAAATCTTTTTGATAACATCAAGTTTTTTTTTGCTTAGTAAGAGGTTTAAAATATATTGTGTCAATTTGCAAAGATTCCAATCTTGATGAATAAGCTTATATAAGCTTAGAAGTTTTTTCCATGGCTTGATTTGTACCTCTTTAACCAAATCTTTATTCTTGATATCTTTCAAAGAATCAATTGTTGCATACAGTGACTTGAGTAATAAATTGCTTTAGTGAGCATGCTCTTAGCACTGTCAATAATAAATCTTTGATATTCTATTTTAATATATATCAAAATTGATTGATAAGAAATTTATTATTCCAATCTACATTAGAAGTGACAATTTGAAATTTTATAATGTATGTCATAGCTGAATGTGATTCTTATAATTGTTTTCTAGTAATAATAATATATGGTAAAAAATAAAAATATGGATGTTATTATAAAAGAGTCTAATAGAAAGACAAAGATATAATAAAAAAATAAGGATAAACAATAGAAAGATAATAAAAATTTTAATCTTAATACAACTTTTTTATAGAAGAAATTTCTATTTACTATATAGAAGCATAAATAAATCAAATCAAATGAAATATAATAAGAAATTAATATAGGCATGTTTATAAAAAAAATTAAAAAAAATTTAAGCAAAAATTATCTCAAATTATTAAAAATTAATATTTAGAAAGGACCAATTGTCAAGCTAGATTGAAATCAGACTATGAAGCACAAAACCATGTACCTATAATAACTCTTAAGTTCTTGAATCGATCAAAGAATGGAATTTGAAAGCACACTTAAGAAGTTATTTTTAAAAGTTGGATTCATGTTATTTGAATTAATATTGAGGTTTTGAGGGATTTTCAGTATTAGTGATGTACTTAATAGATTTAGATTTTAAGAAATAAAAATAAGTTTATAATTTTGAGGATTTTGTGAGTTTTGTAGCATATACATAGATGAAATTTTGGTAGTTTGTTGTTGTGCTTATTGTAAATATGTAAAAAATTTGAAATTAATCAATTGGTTAAATTAAAGAGTACAAGAATTTATAGATTATGGTCTCATAAATTAGGATTTAGAGGATTGGTGAGGATTTCTAAGATATCTATTAATTTGCTAGTTGGATTGAAATAGATTTTGCTAAAAGATAGTTAGCTTAATTTTTAATGATTGTAAAAACATTTGAATCCAATTGAATGATGAAATTTAGAGAATGTGATTTGAGAATACCAACATCAAGGTTGGAAAAGGAAGCATGTTGACAATCAAGTGGAATTTAGGAATTATCATCTATTTGGTATGTGCAATCTTCTTTAATTTTTTTTATTTGCTGCTAACTTAGTTTTTACAAAGCTTATAAATTTTAAATCAAATTTAATGATTCAAGTATTAATTATTAAATTTTCAAACTACTATAGGATTTATTATGATTTTTTTTTAAAATTTAGGATTTAATTAAAAATTGATTAGAATTATTTAGGATCTAGGATTTCATTAAGTTTTATTTTAGGATTTAATTAAGATTTAGATCTTATTTAAGATTCAAATAGGATTATTTAAGGATTTTATTAGGATTTAATCATTAAAGTTTTGTCTAATATTAGGATTTGATTAGGATTTGATTAAGGTTTAGTCATTAAAGTTTGGTCTAGTATTAATATTTGATTAGGATTTGATTAGGATTTAGAATTTTATTAAAGTTGGTCTAGGATTTAGGATTTGATTAAGATTTAAGATTTGATTAAGATTTAAGATTTGATTAAGATTTTATCCTGATTTGATTAAGATTTAGGATTTTAATAAGATTTTATCCTGATTTGATTTATGATTTGATTAATATTCATTAGAATTTTAATTAAAAGTTTAATGAGGATTTAATTAGGATTTAATTTAGGATTTGATCTAGTATTTTATTAAAATTCATTAGAATTTCAATTAAGATTAAATTAAGGTTTGATTAGAATTTATTTAAGATTTATTTAGAATTTTTATTTTTATATTTTAAGAATATTTTATTATTTAAAAAAAATATTTATAATATTTTAAAAATATTATTTTAATTTATTTAATATTTTGTTTTTATATTTTTTTGAGATTAATTTATGACTTCTATGTATTTATTTTATAACTTTTTATAAATTTACTTAGATTGATTAAAGTTTGGTTATGATTATTAAAAAATAGTTGAAGTTTATTTAAGAATCTATTAGACTTGATAGGATTTTTTTTGTATTTCTATTTACCTTCTATAGTTAGATGCTTGGTACATTTTTAAGCAAGAATATATGTAATATGATGTCATAAAGATACAAGTTTGATATCTACTATCTTTTTTGGATCACTTTTTCAAAAGTGGTTGTAAACACTTCTAAGAATTAATTCACATTGTAGAGAAGATGTGAATTTTTTTCTATCAAAGGTACAAATCAAGAGAGAGAATTCTTAGAGAAAAGTGTATCTATGAATTCAACTTGAGTAATTCTATTAAGGTATTGAAAATGATGCCAGCTTAGATAGAGCTTTACTTGTTGTAAAAATCCTCAAAATTTTGATCTTATTCCATCAAACTTCTTAAGCATAGGTATCCTTACATCTTTCATACTTGGAGTAGCAAGACTTGTTGGATTTAGTTGTAAGCTCAATCTACTTGTTTCTTTCAATTATAGTTTTTTGGTGTAGTTCTTTCAATTTTTTGGTGTAGACTTTGAACTTTTTTATTGATCTCTTCTATATATATCATAATACTACCTTTGAGATTAATATAAAAAACACATGAAATTCTATCTTCAAAATATTGACAAGATCATAAAGATTTGTAATAGTTAGAAATTTATTTTTATTTTTGCCAAGAATAGCATCAATAATTTTTTCTTCTATAGAAAATTTAAAAAAAATCTAAAAGTCAAATTAGAAGAAGGTAATCCACAACTTCTAATATAAAATGAAAGTTTTTACAAAGAAAAATAATCTAATCTCTTTAAAAATAAAAATAAAACAGTATTAAAAATCTAAAAATGAGTTTAAAGGTAGATAGTTTGCAACCTTTAAAATACAACAATAGAAGTAGGGTAATTCGCTCAATCATAATACAAAACAAAGACAAAAAGTTAACACTCTTATCAAACTTATAAGGACATGAATTTCAAAGAAAAAAATATCAATATACTTTTATGTCATTCAAAAAGATTAAAAAACTTGAAACAAGACTAAAGATTAGAATGGCATTGACAAGTGTGAAGAAGGCTTCATTCTTCCTTCTATATATACTATTCAACTAGAAGCTATGTAGCAACGTCCCATAGGACCTCCAATATGTGTCTAATTTGTAAAACACATGTCTTAACTTATAAGGCAAGTTTTCTATATGTGCACCATATCGTTAGCTTATACCACAAGCCATGTGCATGTATGATACATGACTAACTTGTTGACCAACTTTCTAACCTATCAATCAACTATAAATATGTAAAAAATCAAATATGCATCTATGAAGCTTCTAAGAAGCTTTGCCATAAGATGATATCAAATCTATCTACATTTATCTTCTACCTATTGTTTTTTATCTAAGTAAATATATATGCTTATAATAATAAATCATATGCTTCATGTATTTTACATATAAATAAAAAAAATGTACTCATTTGGATGCAATTTGGATCTATGCTTAATCAAGTGCTCTAATACCATTTTAAGATATTTTTTATGTTCTTTTTTATTATTAGTGAAGAAAAAAATATTATCTATATAATATCTCAAAAAAACCAACCTTGCAAGCATTCTATCACCCTTTGGAACTTAATAGGTGCATTCAATTAATCCAAATAGTATAAACCTCTATTATTATAATTTTTATATTTTTTAATATAAATAATAGAAATTTCTATTGATATAATCTATACTTTCTAAATTTATTAATTCTTCAAAATATTTCTTTATCTTGTCTTTATTTTTTAAAAAATTTTAGTAGTTATTAATATCTAGATTTAAAATCTAAAGTACTTAAGACTTTGGTGTATCCAATCGTTTCAAATATTTCTTTAAGAGAAGACATTGCATATCTATCTAATTTTTTTTAAAATTAATAAGCCTATAATTTCCACACATCTACTTTTCTATCTAATTTTAAAAGATGTTATTTTAAAAATATATTACCATAGCTTATGTATATTTTTTAGTAAATTTTTTTTCTAATTTGACATCTAAAAGTTCTTTAATTTAAGTTTTTATTAACTCCTTCTTTAATTCATTATATTTATAATATTTGCAAAAAATAGAAACATCATGTACAAAATCAATCCGCACTTTTTATCTCTTGAGAACTTTTGAGTCTTTTAATCCAAAAGCAATACAATCCTTAATTACCTTAAAAAAAAAGTTATTTTTTTTTCTTTCTTTTTTTCTCTTTTCACTTCCCCTTCAAAGTGCCATATTTGGTTCCTACATCTCTTTTGCTTATAATAATTTGTCTTCTTTTGAAGTAGATGGCACTTTTCTTATTTGCAATATAATTCCATTAGACACAAAGTTTTTTTTATTTTTTATTTTTTATACTAAATATATTCAACAACTCTCTTTTCTTCAATAAGAATTTTATTCTATTTATTGCTTTGGCATTCTTAGTAACAAATAAATTATCTACATACTCAAGGATCTCATGATTTTTTTGAAGATGATTAAAAAGTGCTCTTGAAGTAGTTTTTTTAGATCCTATAATTTTAAAAGATGTTATAATTGATGTTTTTTTTATTTTTATTTTTAGCTACTTCAATATTTTTTCTGAGATAAAAATAGAATTTATATTATAAGCTATATTTATAATAATGATGGCATAAATTTTAAAAATTATACATAATCTATTTTTGCTCTATTAAATCAATAGCTATTATCCATGTCAAAAAATTTAAAACCATTGCTTATTCAATTAACATATTTTTTTAATACTTAGAAAAAAATGATCAAACAATTATGTAATGCAAGTAAGAAATTCCATAGTATATTTCCACTCATGTACTTTAAGCTCATCAATTACATCTTATAATTATATATTCTATATTAATTGTGTCTGAAATAATACATGCTTTATCTTCTCAAAATGCACATGATTTCACAAAGTTAACAAATATAAGAAATGCACTCTTTGGCTCTACAACTATCTTGACCATAATATAAGGTGGTTTATCATGCCACCTAACATTACATGGTTGTCTTTAAGGATCCAAAATATCTTTTACAAACAAACAAGATGGTTTTTTTTGTATTATCTTAAGTAAATTATAATAAAATTAAAGAAATTAAATAATATTATAATTTCTTTCAATCTCTTCACATGATATAAATTTATCCTTCTATTTCTTTGATAATATATCCTTTGGCATCTTAAAGTACTTTTTTGGATTTCCATATTGATCTTATCTTATGCATTTTAGCTAAAGGTGCTTTCTTATAACTTCATTTTGTAGAAGCTATAAGATGTGATGGAAGTAATTTATGAATAGAAAATTTGACTAATATATCACATTTTATTTCAAATATAGCATATTTAACATAATTCATATATTTCTCATGTATAAATTATGTAAAAAGAGTAGCTTGATGTCCATCACTAGCTTAATAGACAAAAACAAAAAATAATCATTATTAATCTAACTTATTTAAAAAGAGACATTGTAAATGTATGTAAATAAAAACTTTAAAATAGAATTAATAATTAGTTATTCTTTTATATTTTAAAAGTATTCAAAATAATCTTATAAAATTTTGAGTTTTTTCTATAATATGATAAGACTGAAAACAAGCATTTATTAATTTTACAATTGTAACAAACAAGGCCAAGAAATGCACAATGACCAATATTTTATTTGTAATTAGTATTTACTAATTAATAAATACTAAAATTTTTATTATAGACATAAATATCTCATAGTCTCTATTAATTAGTGGATGTTTTTAAAAATTCAAGAACATTGAAATAATTTAATTTACATACTAGATATATATATATATATATATATATATATATATATATATATTAAATTAATAGAACTTATTTAAAAATTATGCTAATCTATAGAAGATATTATAATAAATTATCTAAAGGTGACTTGGATTAAAAAAAATGAACTATATATTATAATTTAATAAAATTTATCAAATTGAATTATAATTTTTTTGTAAATATTTATACTAAATTCAATATACAAAAAAATTTAAATAATAACTACATTAATCAATAAAGCTATTTTCCACCTTATATTGTTATATTATAATAAAGCCAACATAGAATAGGGGACTTGCTAACTTTTTTCCTATAAAAATCGAAAAAGTAACCAAACCATCATAAATGCACTTGTGGTATGCCTTTTCATATCACGTTCCAAGTGCACATCTTTTTAGTATCACATTTTGATTTTATAATCTTATATGGCTGTTGCTATGAACTTTGCGTCTGATTCACCTGGAAGAAATCAATTATAGCAGTGCAGAATTTCATACGTTTGTATCATTCCTTTCCACATTATTATTTTGAAACTAATTAGTGATCGTGATTTAATGTCACATGGTAAGAGTAAAATTAAGTGACTTGAAATTAGTCTATTTTTGATGCAAAATGCCCCTCAAATTTTTTAAAATGTCGCTGAAAAAAGCATTCATTTTTTAGAAATAACAACTAGAATATACTTCTTTATTTTTATGCAAAAACTTATTTTTTGAAATTTAAATGACGTGCATTTGAAACATGGAACTGATATTTTATTTTGCCGTTTCCCTGTGTAGTTTTTATTCATGCTATTTAAGTTGAATACCAACAATGCTTAATTTTCCTCCCAACCTTGTCACATGATTAAAAGCCACAAGAAAACAGAAGTTATAACATGTTATCATCAGAAAGTGCTCTATTAGACAAGAAAAGTGAATGATATGGAGGTTGGATTAGATGCAGACAAAATTTGAAATTTGTGTAGATTAAGACAATTTCGACTAAGTCCTCAACCCCCTCTATACAAAGTGTATGTAAGCAGTCACAATGAGGCCAATTGAAACCGTACAAATTATCAGAAGAAAATTGCGGAGGGAACAACAGATACATTCGATACTACAGCCTGGCAAATTGGACATCTAGCTGTGGAACGTTGCAGTCGACCTGCACAAGAATGGCAAACACTGGCGTGGCCGCAAGGATTGAAGCATGCCCGGTTAAGATGATGCGAAGTTAATGTGGTGAATCGCCCGTAACATATAGCACATGATGTTTTAGGCTCCTTGTCCTTCAACATTTGCTGATACTTTTCCTCCACCTACAATGTTGCGGAATGTTAACAAGAATGTACTTGATAACACTGGATAATAGCATAATACCATATGCTTCTGATCATGAGCTATTTTATACTGTGAAATATTGATTCAACACCACTATCCTGAGATACCGGTGGTAAGCGAGGGTAAGTATGCGGTAGAATCTAGTGTGAGTTCCTCAATGCATCAACAGACGGGATTGACAAAGGAAAGTCATGTTGTACAAGTCGATGATTAAAATCTCGATCATTCCACTCCAGCAGAAGGAAAATAATTGCAGCAACAGATTCCAACGTCACACGCACCTCTATGATGGCTTCCTCCTTCTCCAGTTTCAACTTCTGCAGCTCCTTGTCCAACATCCCATTTTTCTCCTCCATCTGAATCACCTGCAAACCTGTGAGGACTATATGAATCAAGATTTACAATTCAGAGGGAAAGGAACAATTTGAAGGATTGCTCTTACCTTACGAACAACGTCCTCAGCTTTCTGCAGCATCCTTGCCAGTACAGCATCTGATGACATCTTCATACTTGCATCCAATTGGGCTCTGTTTTTGCACGCTACTACTCTAGCCTTGGCGCACAGTGCCTCCCTCACGACAGTTTGCTTCTCACTCTTGCAGTTTTGAAAGAACTACTTGCTCAAAACAGACATTGTCAATGTCAATACAAAGCTTAAATGGGACTATTCAAACAAGGACACTGTACTTAGTACAGAAGGCATAGGAAGCTACCGAAAAGAAAGGGTTTCTTTATGCAGGAAAATCTGTCACTGACCTCTATAAGTCTCTCATGTTGCTCCGCCTTCAGTGCTTCATATTCCCTAAACTGCTTTGCATTCAACGCTTGAATCTTCTTGTGGATTTTGAGAAAATTCTTAGTCTCCATTTCTAGGACTTTTAGTGTCTGAATTTCTGGCGACATCGCCATTGCCATTGAAGATGCCAACTTACTCCTGAAGAAGGTATCGAATCCCAGTGCCATCAGATTCCAACTTCTCTCATTCATAACAAGTACCGCATACATGAAACTAATTGATTTAATTCACATTTTTCAAGATGCAATAACATTGGAACATTAAAGATCCCCATGCTTGAACACCTGAAAGTCCACAGAAGTGTGTGTCTATTTGGGAATCTTGGTTCAGATTAACCTTCACTACACTGTTTTATACATCTAGAAATAGAAAGGTCATTCTTACTGCGATGGAGACTGCAGGCTGGCTACAAGATGCTGAGCCAAATTCAGGCGATTCAAACACTCACTTGTAATCTCACGGCGAGAGAACGAGATGTCGAATGTCAGTAATTGCTCCAGTCTGGGCAACGAATTCATGTGAAAGTCAAATTCCTTATCACTCCACACCTTGGCTCTTTCGGCCTACATAATGTTGACGAAAAAACACTTGATGAGGACATGCTTCCTCCAAAAAAAATCAATAGACATTCATAGAGTTAGGGGTTGTTAACTCTGATCCTGCCACAAAACCGTTTCCATAACATTCGTGAGTTCTGACGTGTAGAGCTCGTTAAGTGAGAACCCACATATGCAGTACTCAGACTGTTTGCACTCGTCAAGTAGTTGACAAATTTTGTGTCAGCGTCCGCATTAGAACAAGCCTGCAGGAGATCTTCCTCTCCTTTTACAATAGAGTCCAACGTTAGAGAATCAAATTCCTGCAAAATCATAAAACTCCCATCAAGAATGCTACATCAACTTTTAATTGGGGTAATCAAGAACAACATGAAGAAGGGACGATACTATTGAACATCGGAATTTGAATGCTTAACCACACCGACACAGCTCTTGTTCAAACAAATATTTGAGCAGCGACATGTGATTCTTTGTACGGAAAATAATGGTCACGCTTCAGGCACGATAGCTTTCCAAGCTACACATCATATTTTCCATGCTACTACACTTGTCGTGCAGCAGTTGATGCTATAAAATCCTCCCACTCCAGATTTATCATACAAAGCCAAGCAATGAGGCTTGCTTGGAAATGTTCTGAAATGAGAGGTACAAAACCAGAGTGAATACTTACAAGCACCGGCTCGTAACATGCCGCAATTCGCGTTATGCGATTTGCACAATCAGCAGGAGGAGCATGGCCTGTATGCTTCCAGAATATATTGAAGATCCTGCCACATGAATCAACACTACATGAGATTAAATTTCGAATACCGGTCTAGTAAAAGATAACTGAAATATTCAGTGTTCCGAGGATTCTGATTATGTAGCTACCTACATATACTTCGAAGCCTGCATTGAAGTTTGCACGCAAAAAATTGAGCTGAACATGTCAATGTTCTTAAGAATATAGTCGACCACTTCGAAACCTCGCCAATCATGAACCACTACTTAAATAGATGTATCAGAACTCGATGAAAATAAATGAGCACAGTAAGCTGAGTGAGCTGGAGTAACCTTTCTTTTAGGGTCCCGTCTTCATCCAAGCCAGAAAATTTCTCCAGAATGGATATGATTCTTGATGCGGGAACCTGCTCTTCCAAGTAATCAGATGGACCCTGTTCCAAAGTACTCATGTAGTTTTAAGTCGAATCCTCGTCAAATCTCCTAAGGACCATGCGGAATTTATTCTAGCACAAAAGAGTTATATGTAATATGGACTAGAGAGAAGTGAAAAACCACACATTAATTTGTGACCGCAAGTACCTTAGTGCGCTCCAACCATTCAATAGACTCTATCAAAACTTCAGTCGAAATTTCATTTGGCTGAAGAAAATCCATCACGCTTGCAACGATCTGAATTCGAAGGAGATGCTGGGCTCAGATTTATAAAAAAGTGCCTGGGCGAAAATGCTCAACTATCCCAACAGCTGCCTAATGTTCCCTTTCAAGAGTGGGATCAAGTTTGTTTCATCACTTGACAATTGAATCCTGTCGTGAACTTACTAAGTCATGAGGAGACGTATGGCGCTCTTCTCCAGGTTTCATTCCTGAGTTGTCATCCTCAAGCATAGGCATTAAGTGTGCGTGCTGCAGTATCCCTTTTCTGCTGATCTTCCGCACAAACTCTATCACCTAACAGTTTGCACACAATCAAGTGTACTCGATTGAATTCACAATACAAAATAAATCAAGACAAGAAGAACACATCCTGCGTTTGCATCAAACGAATTACTCGTTATCTGCGAGGTCGTTACTCCTACAGATTTTCAACTAGCTCAAGCACACAACATTAATGAGAATGTTTAGAAACACTCAGAAATCCGGGGTTCGGTGGAATATCACCTCTGGAACATAATCCAAGTCATAATCGAATGAAATGATGTTGAAGATGATGTTCTCATCCTCGAGCCAGAGTGAGAAGTCTGTAGGCGAGAGTAAAGTATCACTGAAAAAAAAGAAAAAAGCAGGAGCACGACATTTAGCATTCACTCTTGTAAACGAGATACTGTAGCAGCCATTTCATGCATATGCATGTCAAAAAGGAGTATTACCAGAACCTTACCAAGCTTCAGGAAAGGTGCACTCTATAGCTTTCCCAATAGATACGCAGGCATTCCAATGTATATTATTCTTCAGATACGCACCCCACACAGCTATTTGCAACCGGCCAGCGCAATCAAAGGTAGTACTCCTATTCCCCAAGAAGCTTATTCTGTGCAAGGCATGAACCATTGAAGTCAAAGAATCAAGGATATATTCGACGTCAATTTGATCACCTACTAGATTATCAATCGACCCTTTCAGATAATGATACATCCTTTGGCACAGCGTGTCAAATGCGCTTTCTTCTATGCCTAGTACAATTTTGCGGCCTATAACATCCTCCGTGCAGAACTGTTTTTCTCTGACAGGTACCAATGTCAGCGTAGCAAGAACCTCGAACAAGGCTTCTAACAGACGAAGGGGATAATCTTCAGGATGAGTTAGCATCTCCATGATATGCTTATATCCGTTGCCGTATTCTGTTGTTCCCATTAAGCAACTAAGCTGAACCAACAGAGCATCATATGTCGCCTGTGAATCGCAACAACCTTCTGCACATTCCCTACCGATCTGATTCACGCCTTCTTTAGAGCAATAGTAGAAAGGCGGTTCGGTAATGTCAGCTCCACAAACACGGACAAAGCACCCTGGAACTTGCAAAGCAGACTCGCGTCTAGCTGGGTGAAGCAGTACGCTTCTCGTAATGCCCTTTTCCTTCCGCAGTGTAAGATAGTAATTATCTTTCAAAACAACGCACAGCGCTTCCAAGATGTCTAGAAGGTAGCGAGTTTTCATAGCCTGAGCCTTCCAGTCGGACGAAATGTGTTTCGTCAGTAATACCACTGTCAACTCCACCACTCTACACAAAGTTTCAAACATGTAGGCCTGAACGTCCTCTTTATCACTCCAAGCTAGGACCACTTCTTCGCAGTTCAATACCCTATCTACAATAGATTTAAGTAAGTTACAAAATATAGTCAGTTCCATCTCGTTTCCTTCGCCTGGAATAACAGTTGCTTTCGCAAGCATTGAGTTGATGACTTCGAGAGTTGCAATCGGATCAGTGGAACAATTGATCTCAAGAAATACACTCTTCAAACTGGAAACATGTTCAGGGGACAGATTCGTGCTTTCTCCCGTATCTGAGATGCTGAACAACCATGAGTTGTTATCAATCCAACTAGGCGTTCCAGAGCCTGTAACCTCTGCCATCTTCACAGGAACTGAAGCAAACCCGCAATGGAACAACAATGCCCTCACAGTCCAAATCACGGCACGCCCTCCAATTTCCGCTTCACTTCATTATCTGAATCCACGACTACGGAGTCAAGCAACAATCGATCCTCCTAATCTAAACGACGATACATTCGTTAATGATATCTTTACCCTAAAAATAAGCAATGCCACTCATGCCATCTCCACAAAGTTAAAACAGCGAAGAAATTCTGAGAGATTCAACACTTGACCACAATCACTGTTTTAGTGACACATATCGAACAGTATGGTGCCAATAATCTCAAGAGGAACAGTTTTCGATGAAAGTCACCATAATAACTGATCGAGTAGGATTTCGAATCCCCTGAAATCAACCGTCTCTAGCCAGCATCTACAAGTTAGATCCACAACCAGCAACGAGCAGGTTTCCAATGATACAGAATACTAAAAACAAGCACGTCCTGATCCGAGAACTGGATTTCAAACGGTACTTTTACGATGCGCTTAGCAAGGCTGAAGAAAGCAGCGGCATACCTATTTGACAAATACTATAGTCCTTGGCTTCGCCGACCAGATTGAATGAAACCTGCAAACATATGATAACATGTCATAGTTCAACATAGAAAAACAATTAAACGAGTGAGATACATCTCCTTCTGCTGTAGAGTACCCAAAAATCGGTATCGGGAGGAGACGGTGTTCGAACACAATCAACGAAAGTTACAAAATCCAATGTGAATACACAAAGAGGACCTTCTCTGCAAGACGCAATAGGGGCGGCCAGACACTCGCCGCATCCCAGAGAGCTACTCAGTGTTCGAACTTCACTCACCAACAATCACTTTCGTCGTCCTAGAGAAACTACTCCTACAGACGCTCATCACCAAACCAATCTAGATCGTTTCGTCCAGAGGAGTCTTTCGCGTTATTTGCTCTTCCGTCTGCAATTCAATCTCACATCCAGTAATAACTTATCAAGGAACTGAGCAGGTTCAGCACTTCACATCGACCTTCCAGTTCTCACGACAAGATTGAACGAATTCCAGGCTTCATTCTCTGCCCATGCACTACACCCCCACTGCCTAAACCGAAGCCGAAATGACTGAGTTCCACCTCCGACCCAACTCAAATCTTGTATTCAAATTTCAAATTACACAAGGAGGTCGGTCGCGGCCGCTACAAAGCAAAATTCTGTCCATATTTCTGCGACCGACGTTGGATTGCGCAAATCCTAATTCCCCGCATTGGAAAGGCACTAAGCTCCGAATATGAGAAATTCTGATACACTCTCGATTCTAATTTGTAAGCCTACAGCTTCTCTGTTGGTTCACTAGACCTCGGCCAGCTCGTCGTCACTACCACGTGAAGATGAATGGGCTGTTGCTCTCAGTGGCTGTCCATAACCGATGCTTGCGAACTGTTGCTGTTACAATACTCTTCCAGCAACTTACCAGTTAGTTGAACTGAGAAATTTACTGCTCTTCATAACCTACACTCTGTCTCAGTTACCAACTTCATTTCACGGTCCCGCAATTCTGCCAAATGGAAACAAGAGGTGGTGAGCCCAAGCCAGTGCGCTGCTGGCGCGGAGAATTGTCTGTGATCGATGCTGGATTTGTTGCCACCGCATCCATGTGATTGCACTTGAAATTAATGCCACTATTTGATTCGAGAGGCATAATCTCTGCTTCCAGCGGCTTAACGACACCAAGATAATTGCCTTCAGCAGATCGAACTGCATCTTTCCAAACTGCTCTTGCTTTATCTCTCTACTTTTTCTCTCACTCTTGCATCTAGATCTAGCTCCGAATTTGGAAAGGAGCTTCCAATTTACTCTACCACGCGCTGCCGTCCTCCTTCGCCTACGTCACACAACCGATCGCATCCGACATGGAGAGAGAGGGACACGAGGTCGCGTTAGTTTTGGTGGTCATCCGAAGCCCCTCCAAGCTTCGGGGCACTCCAGGATTTCAAGCTTCGATTCGAAGCTTCTTGACTTGGAAGTCTCTCGTGCTTGATTGAAAGGGACTGATCCATGTGTTAGAACTTTGGCTCTTGTGAAGCCGGTGAAGCCACCTTTTGTCTTCAGTTGTTCATGTTGAAAGTATATTTGATTGGAATTTAGTTTTGAATTGAATGTTTATTCAATTGTATTAAAGGAGCTAAAATTCTTTGTTTTAAACTCTATGTCTTCTGTATAACATCTAGTTTCACAACCTATATGTTTATTTTATTTCATTGAGAAAATATTTTTTAATGATTTTTCACTATTGTTAAAAATATGTGGTTCATGAATTGAAGATAATAATAGAAAAAATTTATTTTTTAAAATTATATATTTAGTAAAGAAGTAAAATAATGGTTGGGTATAAAAATTGAGGTACAAAGAATTTGAGTAGTTGGTGCTACAAGTATGATTAGCTTGTAGTGTTTTATATTATTTTAAAATGTCAAAAGTGTAGAAATGGAGGATAAATTGGAGAGTCTTTTAAATGATTAAAAATAACTTATAGATTGATGATTGAATATTTTGAATTTCTATACGAATATAATTTTTATAGGTTATTTGAATAGAAGGGTGTATTTGATCTTTTTTGTTTGAACCAAAGTCATATCAAAGATGTTGCACCAAAGTAAAAATTACAGTTCATCCAAAGCATAAGCATCTCTTTTTGTAGCAAAATTTCTAAAATATTTTTTTATATTTTTATATATAATATATTTTTATTATCTCAAAAATAATATTGTACAAAATAATCACTTTTTTCAAAAGTCTCACATAAAAAAATGACTCTAGAAAAAATTTAAGATTTTTGATGTATCATGATTGACTTGGAATAATTTGAGGAATATTTTTAGACCTCATCTCTCTAGGCCTTTGTAAAATATATTATATCTTGAAACAAACTTTTTGGAGTACTACTTATGTTGGTTTGCAATATTTTTCTTTGTTGAGGATATATACTTTATTATATGCAAATAAAATTTTGGCTAAAATATTTTATGTTAGAAAAAAAAAATATATATATATATATATATATATACGTAAAAAATACTTAATATATATATATATATATATATATATATATTTAATTATTAAGTTAAAATAATAGAAATGAGATTTGAAGAACCACATAGAAAATTAATAATTTTATTATTATATACTTAAAGTAGTCATGATACTTTGGTTGGTTAGGATATAAAATGGTTGAACTTTTATGTAATTCTAGTAAAGTCTAGAATTCATCTTCAATCTTATTCAGGTTAACAAAAATTTCACATTAAGATCTATAATATAAGACAAATTGTAACAAATTATATACTGTAGAAATTCTAAATTGATAAATAACTTCTTTTTTATATCTTTCTTCCTTATTATTTCTTATTTAATTCAACAATTAAATCAAATCAATTTATTTTAAAAGATCTATTATTTTAAAATAAAAAAAATAAAAAATCGTATATACACAAATATCTAAGTAAGTAAATAAATTATATTTTTATTTTTTATATATATCAAGAGTCATATATAATAGAATTTATAAATAAAATAATTATTTCTATATTCTTTATTAACTTATCTAACATTTTTTTCAAAGAATTGGTTATATTATTATCATATTGAAGTAGTTTATCAAATATACAAGTCACAAAAAGATATACCCTTGAATTTTTTTTATTTTTTTTTCATAATACTTATATATTTTATTATCATACCTTGAAGTATCTAGAGACGAAAGGTATACAATTATTTTGTAAAGGTCAAACTTTTACTTGGTTGAAACATGATCTTAAATTTCATAATTTTGTAAAACATATTGATATTAAAACTCATTTTTACAAAGATGTTGGTTGCAAAAAAAAAAAAAAAAAAAAAAAAGAATTGGTTTATTTCTTCACTATGAAACTACTTTCCAACACTATATGTATATAAATGAAAATACTAATATTAGATTAAAAATTAAGCTAACTCAAAAAGGTTGTTGAAATGGATATTGTAATGCATGAATAATAATGCATGAATAATGTAAGGTTGTAGACATAGACTACATAGTAATGCTAAATGATAAATCTGAAAAAAATTATTCTAATCATGTAAGTATGATTTGAAAAACTTATAACTTATAATAGTCAATTTTAATTTACATGAAAAAATCTGAAAAAAGTAAATAATCAAAGATAAAATAGTAAAAATACACACAATAGTCATGCCATTAGAGTTGATTGAAAACATTACGACTCCAATAAGAAAGTTGAGAGTGATAAAAGTTTTGTCATTTAAATTGTGAATTTTTAGTATGTTGCTTCTTTGTATAATAAGTGTTGTAGTTACTTTTGTGTATACATGGTTGCTAAATTTAATATTATTTGAAGAAAAATTGAAAGTGTAAATAATAGCTTTAAATAAACAAGAAAAATAAGAAGATTTAGCAATAGTAGCTTTTTGTCTTTCTCTTGTTATCAAAGTTTTTGTATTATTGTATACTTGTTGTCTTTATCCTACAAAAGATAGCAAAATCCTATTACAAAAAAAATAGAGATTGAGAGTTAAACAAGTGTGTAATCAATAGCATTATAAATTCCACATATTTATAGATTGATGTCAAGAAATGTAAAAAAGATACAAGGAATCTAAAAAGGATATAGACTAGGAATTTATTCCATATAGATAGATTGAAAAAATCTATCAAAGACTATTTTGAGGCAAAGTAAAGAAGTTTCAAAGAAGTAGAAGTATAAAGATGGTTGAGACGAAATGTTATAAACATACATATTTATTGTTATAATTATCTAGGTAACACAAATAAGTAGAAGTATATAAAAATAGATTAATTTGATATTATCTTATAGAGAAGCTTCATAGATGCAGTTTCATCTTTATACATATGTATAGGTGTTTGGTAGGTTGAATACTTGGCTAACTAATTAGCCACATATTGCTTATGTTAATAGCTTATGGTACAAGCTAACCATATGGTATATATATAAGAAACTTGCCTTACAAGTTAAGACATGTATCAAAGATCCTATAGAATGTTACCATATAACATCTAATTAGATAGTATATATAGAGGCAAGAGTGAAGCCTTCTTCACTCTTGTTAATCTCTTTTATGCTTTTAATCTAGTTTGAAGGGTCTCTAATTTTCTTGTCTTTGATAATAGCTATTCTAGGTTTTTTTTAATATACATTCTAATTTTTATTTTGTCATCTTTTTTTGAAAAAAATCTCACTTGTTTATTTTTCTTCATTAAATTATTATCTTTAATAAATTAATAAGAGTATACTTAAAATATTAGAAATTTGTCTTTTTTTGATTAAGAGTAGATTAATTCTTTTTCTTCATAAGACATAAGCATACTGAAAGTTGTAGATTATCTTTTTCTAAATTGATATTTTTCCTAGTATTTTCTTTGTTCTTATGTCCTTTCTTCTATTTATCTTGATCAATATTAGTTATTTTTATTTCTATTTTTATCGTGATAAATTTCATTAAAATAAAAAATATATATAATAATATAAATACAAGAACAAATCAAGGAGTTAATACTTTTTATCCATTAACTCAATTTATCATTACAATGAGTAATAAGTTTGACAAGGAATAAAGATATAGAAATGATTGGAATTGCTTCAATATCTACATCAGATTTATTAGTTCTTTTATAATAGAATACTATTTGAGTATTAAAAAACCAAAAGTTGCCTTATTTGAGAAGTATAATAACATAAGATCAAAGTATTGAGAATTCATCAATCAAATAAAAATGGTAATTGAACTTCAATTCCAAAGCTATCCAACTTTAAGATGACAAGTTAGGTTTATTTAAACATTACTAATAAGTTCTATATTATTATTATTTTATTTTAATTTTAAATATTATGATTTAATTTTGGATAAATTAAATATTTTTTTAGCAAAGTTTCAATCCATGTATAGAAAATATAATGTGGTATATATTACAGCCAACAAGATTTGTATTTTATTATAAAACAATAAATCAATAATATTATATGCTTCAAAATTTTAACAACTTACGACTTATGTCAAATAGGATGATGTTGCACTTATTAGCTAATTTTTCTATGGATTTCAATATAAAATAATAGAAAAATTGATATTCAACTTACTTGATCTTCAAATATTAAGTCAAACAATTGATTTTGTTATAAAGTGTAATAATTAACTTTTTGAATTTTCATATGAAAATTACATAAATGGACTATAATATTTTTATAATTCAATAAAAAAAAAATATCTTTCAATATATACATTTGGAAGTGGAAGATATGAAAATTGACATGATATGTTTTAAATCTCTTATTGAATAAGAAAAGACTCATTATCAACCAAAAGAATAATGCTTATATTGTAGAGAATTTAAACACACTATCAAATATGATCCAAAGAAGCAACAAAACTACAAAATAAAAAGTATGGATGTCAAACAAGACAACATGTCGGAAATAAGTTTATTCAACTATAATAGGGACTATGCAGTTAGAATCTTATACAATACATAGTAAAGATTTTATTCTCTCATCAAAACTTTCTCCTTGTTTTATAATAGATATTTATTTAGGACCTAAATATTATAAATTTTTTGTCTTATTAGATTTATGAGCTTTAGCTTATTTATTACAAAATGACTTGGTTAAACTCAAGAAGTACATTGATGAGAATATAGTCAAAACTTTCATATGACATTTAAAATCTTTAAGAAGAACTCCTATCTTATTTGTAAAGAAAATAGATAGATTACTATAAATATATATGAATTATTGATGACTCAATAAGAAAACCATTAAAAAAAGATATTTTCTACCTTTAATATCAAAAAATCTTGATCAATTGAATCAAGCTATGATCTATATTAAAATAGATTAATGAAAAGTATAGAATTTGATACATATTAAAGAAGGAGATAAATAGAAGACTATGTTTCAAACTAAATATGATCATATTGAATACAATATCATGCCTTTTAGGTTAACAAATATCTCAATTGTTTTTTTAATATCTTATAAATAATTTTTTTAAAGAAGTTTTAGATGATTTTATTATTTATTATTTAAAAAAATTCTTGAGTTATTCTAAAAATATAAAAGAGCATAAACTTTATATTTTTTGTATATTACAAAAACTTAAAGATAGATGATTATATGCCAAGATGAAAAAATTTATATTTTATACTATTTAAGTTAACTTCTTAGTATATGTCATTTCAATAGATGGCTTTATGATGGATCTTAAGAAAGTCTAAATTATCATAGATTAGAAGATTTTAAAATTAATAAAATATATTTAATATTTTTTGAAATTTTCCAATTAAAATCAAATTTTCATTAAAAACTTTTTTCAAATTACAACTCTATTTATATATTTGATACATAAAGAAAAATTTAAGTAGAATAAAAAAGTTGAAGCATCTTTTGAAGCCTTGAATATAATATTTATTTTTGTACTAATTTTATATTGTATTAATTTTTTAAGGAATTTTTTTATAAAAATAGATGTATCAGACTTTATATTACATGTTGTATTGTTACAAATGAAAGCACATGACAAACTCCACATGGTAGTTTTTCATTCTAATTTTTTTTGAATAATTGAAATTAACTATAAGATTTAAACAAAGAGCTTCTTGCAATCATAGATTCATTTCAAGAATGGCATTATTACTTAAATTGAGCTTTTAATTTAATCGCTATATATATAAATTACAAGAATCTTCAATATTTTATGGCAATACATATTTTGAATTGTTTCTAAGTTTGTTGGAGCATTTCTTTATTAAGATTTGATTTCAAAATCACTTATTGACTAAAAAACAATAATATTTGTCAAATATCTTTTTTAGATATTCTTATCTTATATCAAAAGAATGAAATGCAGCTTTTAATCAAAAAATAATATTTTTTTTAAAGATAAAGCATTTTCAACTTTAAGCATTAAAATCATCAT
Organism: Physcomitrium patens; assembly: GCF_059467195.1. NCBI lineage: Eukaryota > Viridiplantae > Streptophyta > Bryopsida > Funariales > Funariaceae > Physcomitrium > Physcomitrium patens. The sequence goes on along the minus strand of NC_143424.1, from coordinate 15,357,518 downwards.
TTATTTTTTATTCAATTTTTTTCAAAAAAATTTAATTGAGTATGTCTTTTGATTTTTTTTTATAATATTAAAAATAATTCTATTGAGTCTCATGATACTTTTAAGTTTGAATTCAAGAATAATCCACTTTATTTGAAGGAATGCTTATATATTCTAAAAGAAAAAGTACAATTATATATTCTTCAAGCTTATCATGACTTTCTAGCATCATAATATTTTAGATACAATAAGATTTTTGAGCTAATATCTAAAGATTTTTAGTGGCTTCAAATATGGAGGGTAATTAAAAACTTTGTACAATCATGTGATTTTTATTCAAAATCAAAAACACCTTATCATCAATTTTATAGATTTTTTCAACCATTACCTATGCAAAAACAATCATAGTCTTTTATTTCTATGCATTTTATTACAGATCTTTAATTTCAAATTCTTATGATTTTATATTTATCATAGTAGATTTCTTTAATAAGATAGCACATTTTGTGCTTTATATAAAATCTATCACCAATGAAGAAACAACCAAGTTTTTTATTGATAATATCTATCACTATCATAAATTGCCTAAAGATATTATATTTGATAGGAGGACTCAATTTGTATCAAGATTTTAGAATTTTTTATAAAGATTTTAAAAATAGATATAAAGTTATTTTTGACTTTTCATCATCAAATTAAAAGAAAAAACTACATAAATTAAGTTTTGGAGTAATATTTGAAGTATACCAACAACTACCAATAAAATGATTAGATAATATTTTTGCCATTAGCAAAGTTTTTTTATAATAATAAGGTTTATTTGAATACTTACTAAGTATATTTTTATACTAATTATAATTATCATCTATGATATGATGTATTTGACTTCTCAAAAGTTGATAATCTTCCAACAAAAGATTTAGCAAATTATTTTTCCAAGCTATATATAATAATAAAGGCACAATTAAAAGAAGCTCAAAAATGACAAATAATCAATATAGATGTCTATTGCAAGAAACAACCATAATTCTATGTTAAAAATAAAATATTTTTATTTTATTATAATATCAATAATATTTGTCCTTATGACAAGTTGGATTATCATAGACTTGAACCATTTTTTATATGGAAGCAAATCAATCCAATTTCTTATTGATTATATCTATTGAAATCTATGAAGATCCATCTTATATTTCATGTGTTTCTTTTTGAGCCAAATAAGATAGTGAATATTATGAAAAGAATACAAATGCCATCATCTTCTATAAAAATGGATAATAATTAAGAATTTGAGGTAAAAAAAAGTCTTAGATTCAAAATGACAACTTAGATTGGAATGTTTTATTTATTTATGTAGATACAATATTAGTGAATGTACTTAAAAGCCAACAAAAAATCTTACAAATATGACAAAGAAGGTCAAAAAAATTTATCAATGATATCTTTCAATATCAAAAAAAAATAAAGCTAATTTTAGCTATAAAAAAGATATTCAACAAAGATTGCAGTCCATCTTCTATGGTTTATTGTGATTTTTTTGTATTAGTGGTGCTTATAAGATGGAAAATCAATAGCCAATAGATACAATTCAAGAACTATTATTTGCTAACTTCTTGGATAAGTCATTGTAATTGTTATAGTCTTTAAGTTGGCATAAAAGAAATGAAGATCTTTAATAATAATATGTTTTTTTTCAAATAGATGGCAAGTTATAATGTATTTGATATCACAACCTTAGAAGAAATTTTTGATGTTTTGTGATTTTATTAGAAGTAGAAAAAATTCTTTATGGTATTATAAATATTTTATTTGAAAGAAGTTACGAAGGCCTCAACAATGATCAAATATCAAGGTGGTCTTCTTGCCTTAGAATTAAACATTATTAATGGTTGAGAGGACATATCAACTACCTTTAAAGGAAATAAAGATCAAAGTGTGACAAATACAATTTATTCAATCTTAGACTTCATCAATAAGTGATCACTATTCTTTATAAAACTTATTTTTAGAAAAGAAGAAAAATAGTATTATAAACATATATATTAACTTTAATATTTATTTAAATAATATGAATAGATAGAAATAAGTAAAAATAAATAAATTTGATAATATCTTGAAAAAAAGCTTTCTACAAGCTTTATAGATATCAATTTATCTTTATATGTATTTATAAATAATTAATAGATTGAACACTTAGTTTATAAATTAGCCACATGTTGATAGCTTATAATACAAGCTAACTATATGGTGCGCATGTAAGAAACTTATCTTGCAAGTTAAGATACATGTCTTACATATTGGACATATATCAAAGATCTTATAGAATATTTTTGTTAGATAGATAGTACATATAGATGTAAGAGTAAAGTCTTTTTTATTCTTGTCAATTATTTTTATGCTTTTAGTCTAATTTCAAGGATTTATAGTTTTTTTGTCATTTAGCAATAGCTATTCTAAATTTTTTTTAATATGCATATATTTTTTTTCTTTCTTTGAAAAAAATCTCACTTGTTTATTTGCCTCTATTAAGTTCTTATCTTTAATAAAAATTTATGAAACATTATCTATTTTAATAAAATTAATTGAGATTCTATTGTATAGAATTTTTTTGTATTCTAAATGTTTTATAAACAAGTTTGTTTGTTGATATTATAAAGAAATAAAATATACTTGAATTATTTTAACTTTTAATTTTTTATAAATATAATAGTATTAGATTTCAAAATGCTTGGTTTGTATATGTATGATGGAATTTTTGATAAGACAAATACTACTAATATTATTGTATAGAATAAATGTTGGTTCTTATAATTTGATTTGAAGTTCTTTAAATAGCAATAAAGGTATGTGACATATCATGCTACTTTTAATAATATTTTTTATTTGACTATGGTCAATGAAAGAAAAGTATCTAATTTCTAATATTATCTAAAAATAAAATTGACAAAAAATTGTCCATGCCATCAAGTAATGATGGTATGTAACAATCTTCTAATAATTTTTTTGATTTTCATAAGATGGATTTATATTATTTAACAATGTGGCCTTTGAATTCTTTAGTATTAATATTAGAAAATAATTGGATACTCCAAATTATTCAAAAATAATTTCAATATAAATTCTTTAATGTATATAGATGTTTATAGGATTATGCATGAATTTAATGCTAAGATACAACTTAACATTGCTAAATTCTATTATTTTAAAGATATCTATTGTATTTTTTTAGAAAAATTGAATATATTAATCATCATTTTGTATTCTTAGGATGCCATCTACATAAAAAAAATAATAATAGTTTATTAGTTGTTATGTCTTCTAAAGTAGTAATTCGAATCTTTGTTGGTATAAATTAATACAAATTTACAACAAAATATATTAATTTAATTATACCATGTCATAGATGCTTGTCAAAGGTTATATAAAGCTTTGAATAATCTACAAATTTTAAGAGAATTAAAAAAGTCAAGGAATATAATAATAAAGTCTTTTTTAGTTAAAATTTTGTCTAAAAATTCAATAATGATATTAAAGTGTTGTGATTGCCATTTTTGCATAAGACTAGATTAAAAACATTCTTTATAATTGTTCAACAAACAAAAAGACCAAATTTTTTTTAAAAAATTCTATTACTTTATTTTTTTTTATTATTATTGAGGCTTTTAGCTTCTAAATATTTTTAATGGTTTATTTTTCCCTTAAAAAATCTACATAGAAAAAATATAGGTTTTACTTTTTAAAAAAACATTTCCTATCAAGCTTAGATATAGATTCCTCATATTATATATTATGCAAGTGATAAAGTAAACAAAAAACTTTAAGTAATTGATGTAAGGTTTAGTATAATAATAATTTTTATTTTAAAATATGCCTTAATTAATAAAGATTAGAATAAGTTTGATGATGACAAGATTTCTTAAATAAAGTGGCTAGGCTTATAAAAAACAAAGATAATTCTTAAAAACTTCAATTAGATTAAATTCTTGTAATACTTGTACAATCTTATATCCAAAATATTATTCTATTGAGGTATTTTAGCCATTGTTAATTGATGAGAATTTATGGAATGTTTGAAGAATATAATAAATTCTTAAAAAATATATTTATAGCTACAATCATAATATAAGTTTGTAATCTTATTTATTTCTATTTAAATTTTTTCTTTAAACTCTTGAAATTTTTGAAAAAAATTACTTTTTATTTTTATTGAATAAATCCATAGATTTTTAGTAAGATCATTTGTAATAAAAAAATAAAAAAGATCCATTCAATAAAGGTGTATATAGAAGATTTATTAAATTGATATAAATAAGTTAAAATACTTGTGATGCATAAGTAGTGGATGATGTTAAAAATATTTGCTGTAATAGTGCTCAATAAGATAATTAGAACAAATTTCATTCATATTTCAAAATAAAATAAGCCTAGTATATTTTGAAAATATGATAGATATTGTAATCAATTATAAGATCAAAGATTAAATCTCTAGTGCCATAAAAGAGTATCTTGTGGATTACATGAAGCTCTGATTTAAAATATTAATTTTTGATTAATTATTATTTATTTAATTTTGTAACAAAATTTGTATAAATTATTATAGATATCTTATTTTTTTAATAGTAGCAATAGATTTTTTATTTTTTATTTTTTATTTTGTAGAATCAAGCATTCATGCTTAGCTTAAATAACTTCAATTCCATTAACTATTAATGTACTTATAAAAATAAGATCTTGTTGTAATACTAGTACATAAAGAATTTTATTAAGGTTAATTTTATCTAAAATAAAAGATTCATAAATGCATCCAATGCCACTAATATAATTAAAAAAAAAAAACATCTATAGTAGTGATTTTTTTATTGGATATATTATTAACAATTAATTCTAAACTAGCACACTAGCATCCACATATAAAAGAGCTCTTGAGTTTAGATATCAATTACTATCATAATAATTTGTGAAAAAAATATTTTATTGAGATTGTACTTAAAAATTCTACAAATTTATCTAATTTAAAAGATTATTATAAGGCTTATTAAAAACATAATTAAAATTTTAAAAATTATATAGATGATTGTAAGCAACATGTCCAAAAAGACCACCTAGATAACATATAATTAATAGTCGAATTGAGCAATAAATATAAATTGGCCTTTAACATATTATTGCTAAAATTGTGGTGTATAAATTCAATATGTTCTAATGTGAAGGATATGAATCTTGAAGGTAGAAAACCTTAATATACTCTTAAGTCACTCAAAAAGACTAAAAAATCACTCAAAACATGTTATCTTTATAAGACACATATCTTAACTTGTAAAGCAAGTTTTTTATAAATGCACCACATAATTAGCTTGTTTTATAAGCTGTTAACATGTGATTAACTTTTTGACCAAGTTTCTAACTTACAAATTAACTAGAAACATATGTAAAGTCAAAACAATGTCTATAAAGCTTTTAAGATGTTTTTTTAGAAAATATTATAAAATGAATTTATTTTTATTTACTTCTATTCAATCATAAAGATATATATTAGAATAAATTTGTATATCCATGACATTACTCCCCTTTCTAAGGATGAGTTCCATAAGGAGCAATCATTATATATTAAAGAAATCTAAGATGTGGCAAATTGTATTTGCTACATTCTTTAATCTTTGTTTTCTTCAAAAATAGTTGATAGGTCGTTTTAGCCATCAATAGTATCTTATATCAGGACAAAAAGATCATTTGATCATTTTTGAGGCCTTCGTAACTCCTTTCAAATAAAATATTTGGAATATTAATAGGAGTTGTTTCAATCTCTAATAAAATCATCAAATATTGAGAGTTTTTTTTCAATATCTTGGTATTAAATACATTGTATCTCACCGTCTATTCAAAGAAGAACATGTTATTTTTGAGAATCTTCATCTTGATTAGGTCGACTTGAAGGTTGTGACAATTGCAATATCTTATTTGGTAAGTTAGCAAGTAATAACTTTTGAATTAAATCTATTAATTATTGATTTTCCATCTCTTTAGCATCATAAATAGATAAAATTTATAAATAAAAATAAAAGGTAGAATGCTATCTTTCTTGAATCTTATTTCTTTTATAGCAAAGATTTATTATTTTTTAAGTTAATTTTAATAGATGTTATCAATAAAAAACCTCAACCTTTTTTGTTGTATTTATAAGATTTTTTGCAGGCTTCTATGTATGTTACTAATATCATATCCATGCCAATAAATAAGACATTCTAATCTATTTTGGCACCACCTTAAATCTAAAACTTCTTTTACCTTGAACTTTTGATTATTATCCACTTTTATAAAAAAAGGTGATATTTGTCTTTTTCTTGAAATATTTATTGTCTTATATGGCTCAAAAAGAGACATCAAATTTAGAATGGATCCTTATTGGCTCCAGTAGATGTAATTAATAAGCAACAGAATTGATTTGTTTATCAATAGAAAATGGTCTAAGCCTATGAGAGTCCAACTTATGACAAAAATAAGTAGCCATATCTTGTCACCTACATTGAATTGTGGTTATTCTTTACAAAAAGCATTTACATTGATCTTTTGTTGTTCTTGATTTTTCTTTAATTGCACCTTTATTATTATATGTCGCTCTAACAAATGATTTACCAAATCTTCTATCATAAGATTATTAAATTTTGAAAAATTAAAAATATCAAATTATAGATAATAACAATAATTGGTAAAAAAAGGTATTTGTTAAATAAAAGAATGTATTAAATTATTACATGTAAACTTTGCTAATAACAAAAGAGTTGTACAATCATTGTGATGATAATTGATGATATACCTCCAATACTTCTTCAAAACTTCATTCATCCATTCTATTTATTCATCATTTTGAAGAAAAAAAACCAAAGAGAGCTTTATATCTACTTTTAGAATCTTGAAAAGGATTTTTCAAAATCTTAATACAAATTGAGTCTCCTTGTCTAATATAATATCTTTAGATAATCCATGATAGCAATAGATTTTGTACATTGTACAAAATGTGCTATTTTCATAAAATAATCTACTATCACAAATATAAAATTGTATAAACTAGAAATTGAAAGATTCATGACAAAATCTATAGAAACAAAAAACCATGATTGTTTTAGAATAGGTACTGGGTGAAGAAGTCCATAAGGTCAATGATAAGGAGTTTTGGATCTTGAACGAATATCATATGATTGTACAAAGTCTTTGACTATCTTCCACATTTGAGGCCACTAAAAATCTTTAGATATTAGCTCTAAAGTCTTGTTGTATTTAAAATGTCTAGCTCTTAAAAAGTCATGACAAGCTTGAAGAACACATAATTATGCTTTATCTTTTGAAATATATAATCCCTCAAAATATAGTAGATTATTTTTGAATTTGAACTTAAAAATATTATGAGACTTAGAAGAAATATTCATTATATTATGAACAAGAAGATGAAAAGACATACTTGATTAAATTTATTTGACAAAGATTGAATCATTAATTAACTTTGATTTTGTTGCTCAAAGATAAAAATGCTCTCACTTCAAGAAAATTATTCTTTATTGATCAAAAGCTACATCTTTTTCTTTTTATATAAAATAAAAATATCTAGAAAGGATATTTGATAATCCTTGTTATTTTCTAGGTTGATAAGTAATCTTAATAAAGACATGCTTCAATTGGCTTGAAGATGATTCAAAACACATATTGACATGAAGTACTTGAAGTTCTTGCAATCCATATATATAGTGACTAGATTAAAAGCATCTTCCAAATAATAATGTCATTTTTTAAATAAATCCATCATTGTAAGAAGTTCTTTGTTATAAATCTCATAATTAATTTTGACTCTTGAAAATTCCTTAGAATGAAAAACTACCAAATGGAGCTTATCATTTACTTTCATTTGTGACAAAATGGCATCCATAGAAAAGTCTAATGCATTTGTTTCTATGAAGAATACCTTCAAAAAGTCAACACAATATAAAATTGGTGTAAAAATAAATGTTGTTTTCAATGCTTCAAAAGATGATTTAATTTCTTTGTTCATCTCAAGTTTGTCTTTACATATCAATCATATAAGAGAGGCTACAACTTGAGAATAGTTCTTGATAAAGATCTAATAATAATTGGCAAATCCTATAAAATATTATACATCTTTGATTGTTTTGAGATCTTCCAATCTATGATAGTTTGGATCTTTTTAGGATCTATGATAAGACCATTGTTTAAAATGATGTATCTTGAAAGTCAACTTGAGTTGTACCAAATACAAACTTTTCTATCTTAGCATATAATCTTGCATCTTTTAGTTTTTGTAACATAAAATAAACATAAAATTCATGTTCTTCTATTATTTTAGAATAGATTAATATGTCATTTAAATAATAAATAAAAAAACTATCAAAAAATTTATAAAAATATAATTTATTAAATATTGAAAAGAAATTGACACATTTGTGAGTCCAAAAGACATGACATTATATTCAAAATGCCTATATCTAATTTGAAATATAGTCTTATATTCATCTCTTTCTTTGATACAGACCACATTATATACTCTTTGTAGATCTATTTTAGTATAGATCTTTGATTGATTTAGTTGATCAAGAAGTCTTGAAATAAAGAATAAAAAGTACCTATTCTTGATGGTGATTTTTTTGGCTCTTTACTAATCCATAGACATCCACACAGATTTGTTGTCAAGATAGAGAGAATTTGCCTCAAGAAATTAGGCTTTTGGCTCTTACTAATTTCTCAATTAAGTCTTGCGATGTTAAAGATCAAGTTTATATATATATATATATATATATATATATATATATATATATATATATATATATATATATATCATTATTAGGAGAAATTACACCAAACATATAAGTCTTAAGTTTCCAAAAAAATTCAAAAGATGATAAAAAAAATTCTAAATCCTTATATATCCTTATAGGATATTATTTCCAAACTTCAACAATTCATATCTTTCAATTGGACTATTCAAATACACTCAAATTTTATATTAAATACATGTGTATTTCTAACAACTACTATAACAAATTTCAACTAAAAATTCTTTGTAGATCTTAAGATATCACCAAAATCCTAACAGTAGCTTAAAATCCTAGTTTTTATACACTTACATGTAATTTTCTTCATATCTCACAAATTAAATACTTGAATGCCACATTATATATATATATATATATATATATATATAACTTCTTAGCACATTAATCTACCTTTTCTAAAAGGTTTGAGCCAAAAATTCGTCTAAAAACTCAAGATATGGCTCCAACCATTACTATGAACAAAATCACTTACTTATTGCTTTTGATTTGCATGCACCAACTTCAACTCTCTATAACTTCTTCATTCAAACTTCAAATTTAATAATTCTTTTATAAAAAATATAATTCATATAATTGCCATTCCAGCCACACCTTTTGATTTCCAAAAACTATCGTAAAACTCCTCATATTCTTAAAAGAGAAACAATATGTCTTAAAATTATACCTTAACTTCAAATGGCTACAACTTCTTCACTCTAACTCCAAACTCACTAATTTTTGTATTCAAATTGTAGCCCAAATCCTAAACCTTACAATTCTAGCTTTTAATTTTCAAATGCTCCTTCTAAACTAGCCAAAATCCTTATCATGGGCATGGACAGCCTATTGAATGTCCATTGGATATGGCCTTCGACCAACAGTGATAAAGATCTTTATCTTTTGCCTTCATCTAACCATGCCTTGATTTCATCCCTCTCCATAAGCCTCCTAGTAGTTTAGATTTTCATCCTTAGGCTTCTACCCTCTCTTAAAGCTCTATACTAAACATCTAAATCCTATATAATTTAAATATTATAATAAAAATAGATAAAATTTAAAATAAAGTTTCTTATATCCACTTTCTTTAAATTAATAATTAACTATTCTAACACACATCAAGATTTATGAACATAAAATATGTTTTAATTAATTTTTATATATTATAAGTATTTACAATATAAAACTATATTTTTTCTTCACAAACAAAATAGGAGCCTTATTTGAAAATTTAGAATAGCATAAAAAGTTCTTATCTAAATTTTTATTAGTGTATTCTTTAAGTGAAACTAACTCATTTTGTAATAGGCTATAGATTGGTCCAAATAGTGCTTGAATTCCTTTTTAAAGATGAAATCCAATCTATTTCAGAATTATACCTTTCTAACTACAATAATCCTAAAATAATTGAGATAGAAGGAGATCTAATCACATTAAATATTACTAAATTTTTATGACTACTAATTGCTACTTCTATAAGAATAATTTTGTATGTAATATTTTTAAAAGACAATGAAGGACTATCTATTTATTCTACATGCACATGTTTGATTTTCTTAACTAAAGATATATCTTGTTTTTTGACAAAGTCTTGACTATAAAATAAACTAAGGTTCAAAAATCCAAAAAGGCTAAAACTTTGTGATTTTTTGGTCCTAAACAAAAAAAATATAAAATAAAGTAAGGGATCTGAGGAGAAAATAGAACCTTTACTTGAAGTTACAAAAGATTTTAGCCCCATAGCTCCTATTGTAGTTGGAGAGATTCATTTTCTAATACATCGTTTTCTTTCGCAACCGTGTTTTTTATTTTTTAATTGTATTGCTTCTTTGGATAATATTAAGCAGTATACTTGGATTTTCTACAATATAGACACAAATCCTCTTGACAACAATAAATCTTTTCTTTCTCAGTAAGAGATTTAAAACATAACATATCAATTTGTATTGATTCTATCATTAATCAATAAGTTTTTAAAAACCTAAGAGCTACCATCATTATTTGATTTATTCCTCTGCAATCAAATCTTTTTTTTGATGTCTTTTAAATAAATAATTGTTGCATATAATGGCTTAAGCAATAAATTATTTTAAAGATTTTTTTTTAATATTATTAATAATAAATCTTTGATGTTGTCTTTCAATCCATATTAAAATTGATTGATAAAGACTTTGTCATTCTAGTCCATATCGCAAGCAAGGTTTTGGAATTCAACAATATATATGATAGCTAATAGTTATTCTTATCCTAAAGATAAGAACTTGATTTATGCTATTCTTCTTCAATCACTTTTTTAAATGTGGCTGTAAAAAGTTTTAGGAATGAATTCAAATCATAAAAGACTTGTGAATCTTTTTTCATCAAAGGTGCAAACCAAAAAAAGATCACTTCTAAATAGAAGTGCACATATGAATCCAACTTGAGTACATTCATTAAGATATTGGAAGGAATGCAACATTAGGTTGAGCTTGATTTGTTGTAGAAAATCCTTGAAATTTTGATTTTATTCCATCAAACTTCTTAAGCATACTAATCCTTATGCTTATTGCACTTATAAAAATAAAACTTCTTAAATTTGGTTGTAAAATCAATCTACTTACTTCTTTTAACTATATGACTTTTTGACATAGATAATGAACTTCTTTTATAGAGATAAGATTATTATTTTTTTAATTGGTCTTGGTGATTCTATCATAGACATATATATTTTTTCTAATATTTACCTATATAATTAGGTACAAATAGATAAAAGTAGATTTATTTCATAATATTTTTTGAAAAATCTTTCTAGAAGTTTATAAATATTTCTTTGACTTTACATGTATTTTTAGTTGATTTGTAGGTTAGAAACTTAGTCGACAAATTAATCATGTGTTATTAGTTTGTAAAATAAGCTAATTATATAGCAGATATATAAAAAAAATGCTTTATAAGTTAAGATACATATCTTATAAAGTCAACACGTTTTAGAGATCTAATAGAATATTGCCATATAACTCTTATTTAAGACTATATATAAAAATAAAAGTGAAGCCTTCTTCACTCTTGTCAATATCTTTTTAGTCTTTAATCTTGTCTCAAGACTTTCTAAGTCTTCTTTTCTTTGGCAATAGCCATTCTAAAATAATACTATATCATCTTTAAGTGATATTCTAGTCTTTTTGAAAGACACAAGAGTATATTGATATTTTAATTCTTTGAGGTTTATATCCTTGACAATTTGACAAAAATACTAATTTATTATTCTTATCTTATTTTACAAATGAGTAGATTACTCTACTTCTATTGTTGTATTTGGAAGGTTGCAGATTATTATCCTTTAAATAAATTGTTTAGTTTTCTAATATCAATTTTTTTTTTCTTTAAAAATAGTAGTTTATTTCTTTTTAAAAAAATTCATTCAATATTATAGATTAAAAATTATCCTTCTCTAATTTGACTTGTAGATTTTTTAAGTTGTTTGAAATAGAAAGAAAAATCATAGATGCTATATTTAATAGAAATAAAAATAGATTTGTAACTATTGCAGATCTTTATAAACTTATCAACACTCTTAGAGTAGAAATTTCACACATCATTAGTACCAATCATAGTAATACTAATCCTACATCTATAGAAGAATTTTAGAATCTACGGTAAGAAGTTGCATAGTTGAAAGAAGCAAATAAATTAACCTCAAAATCAAATGCAAGAAATTTTAGATCTATAAGCTCTATCTAAGGTTGCATTTCTTCTAATACCCTAATGGATTTATTCAAGTTGAGTTCATATATGCACTTTGATTTGGAAGTGATGTCTCTTGGTTTGTACCTTTGATGAAAAAAGATTCACAACTCTTTTAAGATTTGAATTCATTCCTAAAAGTGTTTACAACTATATTCAAAGATAGTGATTAAAAAAGAATAGCAAAGACCAAGCTTTAATCTTTACAATAAGGATCATGATTAGCCACCATATATGTTACTGAATTTCAAAACCTTATCTTAAAGATATGAATCTTGAGGAAAAAAAAATCCTTAATATATTCATGCATCACTGAAAGAAACTAAAAAGTCACTCAAAGATGACATAATATTAAACTATAATGGCTATTTTCAAAAATAAGAAGATTAGAAAGTCTTAGAATAAGACTAAGGATTAAAAAAGTATTGATAAGAGTGAAGAAGGCTACACTCTTGCCTCCATATATGCTTTTAACTAGGAGCTATGTGGCAATGTCTTATAGGACCTCCAAAACGTATTGACTTTGTAAGACATGTATCTTAATTTTTAAGGCAATTTTTTATACATGCATCACATAATTAGCTCATTTTGCAAGCTATCAACATGTGATTAACTTTTTGACCAAGTTTCTAACCTATCAATCAATTACAAACACATGTAAAGTCAAGCAGCATCTATGAAGCTTCTAAGAAGCTATTCTATAAGGTCTTATAAAATTAACTTATTTTTATTTACTTTTACCTATTCCTACCTAATAATATAGGTATTTATTAGAATACCTATGTATGTTTGTGATATTACCTCCCACTTTTAGAGACGAGTTCCATGAAGAGCTATCTTCATATGTTAAAAAAATCTAAGATGCGACAAATTATATTTGCCACATACTCCGGTGTCGTGTTATAAAAATATAAATGGTGTGAAAAATATAAAATAATGTGTTGAGATAAAAGAATCAAGATTAGAAGAAGAAGGAAAGAAGAAAGAAAAGGATTGTGGTTATAACCACAATATCTTGGATTTTTACTGCATCTTGTTACAAACTCAGGGATGATAGGTAGGCCAAACTGCTAATTTCTTGCTTAAACTCCCACTAACAGTACCAAGTCATGAAGCCACGCCTTTCTATAGTGAAGTCAAGTGGATTTGGACCCACGTCAGCTTTAAAATAGCCAACAGCTTATACCACACAAGCTTCTCTGACTTGAAAGTGTAAGTTGTAGTTCCCTTTCTTTTATCCTTAATCTAGTCTAAACTGCTTTATTCTACTTACTAGATTTTCTTCTATGAAGTTTACATCTAATTTACTTATGTTTTTCTTCTACATTAGGTCTGAACCTAATGGTTGTGGGCTGAAATTAGAAGAGAAGTATATTAGAAAGTAGATAGTAAGAAAGTAGAATGAAAAACTACTTTAAAAGTTGGGTTTTTCCAAGTTAGTCAAAAGGATAAGGATGAAGAGGTGGAAAGATATGGGATAAGGTTCCTTTTTGACCAGGAAGACTTGGCGGAAATCACGAAAAGTGGAAAAAACTCAAGATATAAAGAGAGGAGAGAAGGAGGATTTCAGTAGAACGTTTTTGTGTGTAGAATGAATTAGGAGAGAATTTTGAATGCAAGTTTTTGTAGGTTTGTAGTAGACAAAGTGAGAAACAATTAGAGACAAATCTCATGTGATTTGATTAAGTATCAAGGGAGATATGGGTCGTCGAAGTTGCAGGTGTCTAAGACTAGGGCAGTGAGGATTAGTGAATTTCGGGGCCTTGGTTCTCAGCGATCACTTGGACTTTTTAGGCGAAATTTATTGGGTTTTGTTTCTAATAAAGTTAAGAATACTGTATCCAAATCTCAAGTTCATACAACCTGTGAGCTAGGAGATACGAAGAAATGAGTGAGAAGGGGTGCAGAATTTATGGCTGCAGGGGGGGGGGTAACTTTGAAAGCTTGGTTCTCTTAGAGTACTTAACCTTTTTCAAAATTTCTTTTTGGGTTTGATTTCTTATCTTGTCTACTCTAACATATCCAAAACTGACTCTCATATATACTCTAGTTTAGGAGTTAAGGGGAATAATAAATTCGGGATTTTGAAGGCAGTGGGAGGAAAGAATATATAGTGGATTTTTAGGGTTTTTAGGGTCTGATTTTAGGATTTGGATGTGTTAAACGACGTTAGACTCTTCCTTGGTCACTTAGTTGCAAAAATGACCTGGTGTTTCCTATAGCAAGACCTCTCAAAATGACACCGGTCTTTTTTTTCTTTGAAGTTGGTTGATATGCCTTCTTAACCATTGATAATGTCTCATATCAAGATGAGAATTATTATTTGGTCATTGTTGAAACCTTTGTAACTTCCTTCAAATAAAATATTTAAAACATGCAGGAATTATTTTTACTTCTAATAAAATCACCAAATATTAGAAGTTTCTTCTAAGGTTGTGATATTAAACATATTGTATCTTACCATCTATTCAAGGAAGAATATGTCATTCTTGAAGATCTTTATTTTGATTTTGTCATCTTGAAGGTTGTAACAATTGCAATGTCTCATTTGGTAAGTCCTTAAATAAAAGCTCTTGAGTTGAATCTACTCATTATTGATTCTCTATCTCCTTAAGTAGACAAAAGCTACAAGAAAGGATAGAAAGTTGAGTGTTAACTTGATTTGATCTTATTTCTTTTATAGTAAAGATTTTTATTCTTCATCTTCATTTTGATAGATGTCGTTGATAAAATGCTTCAACTCTCTTTGCTGCATTTGTAAGATTCTTTGTTGGCTTCTATATGTGTTTACTAATATCATATCCATGCCAATGAACAAAATATTCTAATCTATTTTGGCGCCACCTTGAATCTAAGACTTCTTCTATCTTGAATTCTTAATTATTATCCATTTCTATAAGAAGAGGTGGCATTTTTCTTCTCCCTAAGATATTCTTTGTCTTATACAGCTCATGAAGGGACACATGAAATACAAGATAGATATTTGTGAATATAAATTTTACTCCTCAAAATTAATTACAAGCTGGCCTCAATTAAGAATTGCTTGTAATTGGTGGTGTGAAGTGAAGTATGCAATTGGAAAAAAACCAAAGAAGAACAACTACAATACAAGTGAAAGAAATGAAATCAAGTAATCACAACATTCAAAACTAAGTCACAGTCTAATCACTATATTTTTGCTCAATAAAAAATAAAAAATAAAAATAAAAAATAAATTTTTATATAGATAATTTTATTATCTTTCCAATGATGTAAGAAACATGTAAATTTGAATTATTATGAGTAAATTATGAAGTTTTAAAGATAGAAAGTAAATAATTAAAAAGTGAAATAAGAATATTTTACCTCAAGGATAACTTCTTTATAGATCAAGGATTCGAGCCTTACCAAGGCTCACATGTAGTGTATAAAGGTGTCTAAAAGAGGCCATGAGACCTTAGCCTTATCCTCCTAACTACCTTCAAGGTGTTACAATCCATATGTGACTTGTGCACCTCCCTTTCTATAAGGACTACACTAGCTATTGGTCCTCCTATTTTCTACTAGAAAGTCCAATATTTTTGCATTTTTGACCTCACCATGGTGTTCAAAAATGTCCAATTAGCCTAGGAATCTTCCTTGGCCTTCAAATCTTGCTTCATTTCTTCATAAAGGCTCCCAAAGTGGTAAATTTTATTTTTACTAAGATCTTAAAAATTATACTAAAAATTCCTAAAAAATACTATATAAATTCTAAATAAATTCTGAAAAATCCTACAATATTTCTATAATGCGAATATCCATTTAAAGCTATATTTTTCTACCTTTTTTATTTTTGATAATAATAAAAATCAACTTAAATCTATTAGAAATCTTATTTTTTATATCAATAATAAAATGACATGAGGTTCTTTTTTATGCTTCTTCTAACTACTAAAATTTATAATTTTTATAAGTTTTAAATATAGATAGAAGACCAATATAAATATTGGTCTCAATAAATAATCTTTAATATTCAACAATAAATAAAAATACTAAATCAACGAAGATAATTATCTCCAAGACTTATTAAGATTCCATTTCCACTACTAACATTTTAATTTTCTATTTCTCTAAAGATTTCTATACTACTCACTATATATTATGATTTAAAGCATTCTAAATCCATATTTTTATCCTAAAATAATAAGTGAGTCAATTTGATGATTCACAATCTTCATAGACATTGATAGATATAATCAATAAGTAATAGGATTGAATTGTTCACTAATAAGAAAAGGTCTAAGCTTACAATAGTCTAATTTTTCATAAGGATGAGTAGTCTTGATATTACGATAAAATAATCATACCTTGTCACTTATGTTGAATTGTGGTTGCTTCTTGCGATAGGCATCCAAGTTGGTCTTTTGTCATTCTTGAGCTTCCTTTATTTGTGCCTTCATTGATACATGTAGCTCTGACAAATGATTTGCTAAATCTTTCACGGCAAGATTATCAACTTTTGAAAAGTAAAAGGTATCAAGTCTTGGATAATAACCATAATTAACAACGAAAGATGTTCATTGAATAGAAGAATGTACCAAATTATTGTATGCAAACTCTGTAAATGATAAAAGGGTTGTCCAATCATCTTGATGATAGTTGATGGTATATCTCAAATAATACTCCAAAACTTGATTCACTCATTCCGTTTGTCCATCAGTTTGAGGATGAAAAGCGGAAGAGATTTTATATCCGCTATTAAAAACTTGAATAGGATCCAAAATCTTGATACAAATTGAGTCTCCCTATCCAATATAATATATTTTGGCAATCCATGATAGCAATAGATACTATCAATAAAAATCTTAGCTATTTCTTTATTTAAAATAGATTTTGTATTTGGTACAAAATGTGCCATTTTGGTGAAGTAATCTACAATTACAAGTGTAGAATTATATGAACTTGAACTTGAAAGATCTATAATAAAATCCATAGAAATATAAGACTATGATTGTTTGGGTATAGGCAATGGTTAGAGAAGTCTATAGGATTGATGAAAAAGAATTTTTAATCTTGAACAAATGTGATATAAGTAAACAAAGTCTTTTATTGCCTTCTACATTTGCAGCCACCAAAAATCTTTAGACATAAGCTCTAAAGTCTTGTTGTATCTAAAATATCATGTTGCTAAAAAGTTATGATGTGCTTGAAGAACATGCAAATATGCTTCTCCTTCTAAAATATATAGGCATTTTTTGAAATAGAGTAGGTTGTTCTTGAACTCAAACTTTGAAATATTATAAGACTTAAAAAAAATATTCTTGATATTATGAATAAGAAGATCAAAGGACATACTTGATTGAATTTATTTGACAAAGGTCAAATCAACAATCAATGTTGATTTCATTGCTAGAAGATGAAAATACTTTGGCTTCAAGAGGATTGTTCTTTATTGAACAAAAGATATGTCTCTTTCTTTTGGTACAAGATGAGAGCATCAAAAAAGAGCATCTAATAAATTTTATTATTTTTCAAATTGATATGTGATCTTGAAATCAAATCTTGATAAGGACATGCTTCAATGGCCATGGCGACAATTCAAAATATGTGCTGATATGAAATACTTGAAGTTCTTATAATCTGTATATATTCTGACTGAACTTAAAATACCTGCTAGATAATGATGCCATTCTTGAAATAAATCCATAATTATAAGAAGTTCTTTATTGTAGATCTCATAATTACTCTCCGTTGCTAAAACTTTTATAAAATAAAAAACTACTGGATGGAATTTGTCATTTGTTCCCATTTGTAACAATACTGCACCCAAGGCAAAGTTTGATACATCGGTTTCCATAAAGAATGTTTAAAAAAAGTCAACATAATATAAAATTAATGGAGAAGTAAATTCTTTCTTCAAAGCAATAAATAATGCTTTGATTTTTTTATTTCACTCAAGTTTGTCTTTAGAAATCAAATGTATAAGTGGAGCTGTAACATGAAAAAAGTTCTTGATAAAGATTTGATAATAATTGACAAAGCCCAAAAAGCCTTGTACATATTTTATTATTCTTAGGATCTTCTGATCTATGATAGTTTGGACCTTCTTTGGATCCATCATAAGGCTTTTATTAGAAATGATGTATCCCAAAAAATTAACTTGAGTAGTATAGAATATACATTTTTTTATCTTTACATATTGATAATCATACATCTCTTAGTTTTTGTAACACACAACAAACATGAAATTTATGCTCTTTTGAATTCTTAGAATAGATTAAAATATCATCCAAATAAAAAACAACAAAATCATCAAGAAACTCACGAAAGACATCATTCATTAGATGTTGAAAAGCAATTGGTACATTTGTGAGTCAAAAAAGCATGGAATTATATTAAAAATATTCATACTTAGTTCAAAAAGTAGTCTTCTATTCATCTCCTTCTTTGATATAAACTAGGTTATATGCTTCTTATACATCTATTTTTGTACAGATCTTTGTCTGATTTAGTTGATCAAACAGTCTTGAAATCAAAAGTAGAGGATATCTATTCTTGATGGCCATCTTGTTAAGTCCTTGATAATCCACACACATCTATAGAGATTTGTCTTTTTTCTTCACAAATTAGATAAAAGCATTGGTTGGAGATTTAAAATAGTGTATGAAATTCTTAGTCAAGTTCTTATCAATTTATTCTTTGAATGCAGCCAACTCATTTTGTGTTAGACTATAGATTGGTCCAAATAGTGATTGAGTTCCTTCTTGAAGATCAATGGAACAATCATATAAACAATGCTCTGAAAGAATATCTATATTCTTTTTTTCAAAAATATCCTAAAAATCTTGATATTGGCTAGGAATACTACTTGATATCTTCTCACCATCAGCAATAAGTATGGCATATATCGCAAAAGATGGCCCTTCATTTGTAACATGCATGAAAGCTCTTGCACCTACTAATAATGATTTGGATGTACTAGACTTATGGATTTGTACTTATCTAGCAAGACTTTGAACTAAATTATAAAAAAAATCAAGATTGCAAGAAATTAAGTCTATTTAAAGGTTATATCTTTCTATCCACAATAATCCTAAAATGATTGGATTAAAAAGAGATTTAATCACATTTAATATTACTAAACTATTGTGACCACTAGTTGGTACTTCTATAGGAATAATTTTATTTGTAACATCCCTAGAAGATAATGAATGTCTATCTATTACTTCTACATGCATAGGTTTGATTTTCTTAATTAAAAATATATCTTAATTTTGACAAAATCTTCATCTATAAAATAAGCGGAGGCTCTTGAATCTACTAAAGTTAAGAATTTATAATTTTTTGGTCCTAAATAGAGTACTATTGTAAAACAAGGTGAAGAATTAGAGGAGAAAATAAGATCTTTAATAGATGTTACACATGATTCTAGCCACATGATCCCTATTGTAGTTGGAGCAATTTGTTTTTGGATACATTATCTTCTTTGGCAATTATGCTTCTCATTTTATAATTATATTTTTTTTTTAGATAATATTGAGTAATATGTTTAGCTTCTCTACAATATAAGCATAAGCTCTCTTTTTCTGCTTTGTGAGGGATTTAAAACATACTGTATCAATTTGCATTAGTTTTTTCTTTGATAAATAAGTTTTTGAAAACTTAAGAGCTGCCATCATTATTTGATTTGTTCATCTCTAACCATATCTTTATTCTTGATGTCTTTTAAATAATCAATTATTACATGTAATAGCTTGAGCAATAAATTATTTCAAAGATTTTATCTTTGGCATTGTGAGTAACAAGTTTTTGATATTGTCCTTCAATTCATATAAAAATTGATTGATAAGGGCTTTGTCATTTGAGTCCACGTCGCAAGCGAGGTTTTGGAGTTCAGTAGCATATATGGTGGCTGATCATAATCCTTGCCATAAAGATAAGAGCTTGATCTCTGCTACTCTTTCTTTATCATTTTTTCTAAATGTGACCGTAAACACTTCTAAGAATGAATTCAAATCATAAAGGAGTTGCAAATCTTTTTTTATTAAAGGTACAAACTAAAAAAGAGCACTTCTTGATAGAAGTGCATCTATTAATTTGACTTGAGTATATCCATCAAAATATTAGAAAGGATGCAACCTTAGATAGAACTTGACTTGTTGCAAAAATCCTTAAAATTTTGATCTTCTTCCATTAAACTTTTCAAGCATACTAATCCTTGCCCCTCTCATACTTGTAGAAGCAAAATTATTGGATTAGGTTGTAAGCTTGATCTACTTGCTTCGTTCAACTGCACAACTTTTTGTCTTAGATTTTGAATTTTTTTTTTTTAGGCATAGGTATAGTACTTCTATGATTAACGTTAAAAATAAGTGAGATTTTTATTCTAGAGTGTTGACAAGCTCATGAAGATTTGCAATAGTTGCAAATCTATTCTCACTTCTACTAAGAGTAGCATCCATAATTTTTTCTTCTATAGACAACTCAAATAAATTCAAAAAATTAAATTAAAGAAGAGTAATCTACAACCTTTAATAAAAAATTCTACAAAGACAAATAATCTACTCTCTGTGAGAAAAAATTAGTATTAAAAAATAAGATTTTTTATTTAAAGATAGATAATGTGCAACCTTCAAAACACAACAATAGAAGTAGATAATCCACTTACTTCTAAATAAGATAGAAATAGTATATTAGCTTTTTTTTCAAACTATTAAGGACATGAATCTTGAAGAAAGAAAAATCCTTAATGTACTCATATATCAGTGAAAAGAACTAAAAAAATCACTCAAAGATGACATAATATTGAATTAGAATGGCTTTTGCTAAAAACAAGAAGACTAGAAAGTGTCACGGACACAGAAATACAGACTCGAGATCTAACAAGAAGTTCAAGAAGAACTCGCAAGAACTAGATTAATCAGATGAATACAAGAACAACACCAGAGAGGTGAACTAGAGCTCCAAGAGATGTATTGTCGAGACTGAAGAACTCTTCAGCCTCGATTCCAATATATACTCCTATTTAGGAAGCTTCTCAAGTAACTTCTACTAATTAGGAAGCTTCTAGAAGGTTCAAGAGACTTGCTTCTAGAAGGTTCTAGAAACTTGTCTCTAGAAGGTTCTAAGGACTATGTCCCTAATATCTTCTATCAACTAAGAAGCTTCTAGAAGGTTCTAGAGACTTGCTTCTAAAAGGTTCTAGAAACTTGTCTCTAGAAGATTCTAGAAACTTGTCTCTAGAAGATTCTAGAAACTTGTCTCTAGAAGGTTCTAAGGACTATGTCCCTAACATTACCCCCTCTTTTAGCTTCGAGGTCTTTGAGAAGTAATGTTGTTGTTAATCAGTACCAACGCAAGAAAATGAAGATCTATTGCATAACGTCTGCTATGAACTTCAACTGTTATTCATGAAGCAAGTGGTTCATTGGCCCTTGAAGCCAACGATAGTGGCCCACTCCTTCAACTTCTGACCAAGCATGAACTTTCGTGTCCTCATTGTAAAATTGTCCTGCAAACACGCCTTCTGGCTGACCATCGTAAGCAGGCTCGGACTCAAATACAATCACCAGTGATCGGTTACTCAGTATCCTCCATCGTCATCGTGATGTAGGTGGTTCTTCATCTCGAGGTCGCTCTCGTGAGTTAGTCAATTGAGATAATCTGACTGGCATAGTATCTATCACTTGGCTATCCATATCAGAAGACCAAACTATGGCTACTGAAAAAGTTCTACTTTATCTTGGAGAAAATAACTACATCAATTGCAAATTTTAGTGGTGTTCTCCCCCTTTCTTATATTCTTGGGTGAGCAAGCTTTAGAAGGAAGCTATCGTCAAACCGACTTAGGTTTATGAAGATGTTGTTGATGAAACTCCTGTACCTTTTGTGACGCATTGGCGAGATTTTCAGCTGGCTTCTACGTTTGCTCATTAATATCATAGCCGCTCCAATGAACAAGATACTCCAACTTGTCCCATCTTCGTCATGAATCCAGCACCTTTTCAACCTCGTATTCCTCGTGGTTCTCAATCTCAATATTACGTGGTGGACATTGCACTCTTCCAAGAAAAGACGACTCTCGATAAGGCTCCAACAGAGAAACATGAAAGACTGGATGTACTTTCATAGAAGCCGGTAATTCCAGACGGTATGCCATTGGATTGATTTGCTTCTGAATGATAAATGGTCCCAATCTTCGATAGTCCAACTTATCACATGGTCGCTTGGTCTTGATATTTCTTCGAAGAAGCCATCCTTTATCTCCAATTTTGAAAGTAGGTGCTTGATTCCGAAATCTATCTGCAGACGCCTTGTAGGATTCTTAAGCGGATTGTAATTGAAGCTTCAACGTATTTTGAAGCTCTGATAGTTGTTTCACAAATCCTTCAGGAGCTGGATTGTTATTTGTTGACGCACTCAATAAATCAAGCTTCGAATGATACCCATAGTTGGAAAAGAATGGCATGTATTGAGTCGACGCATGGAGGGTTTTGTCATATGCAAACTCGGCTAGCGACAAATATGTGGTCCAATCGTCTTGCTGATAATTGATGCTGCATCGTAAGTATTGTTCCAAGACTTAGTTCACCCATTCCGTTTGGCCGTCATTTTGAGGATGAAAAGCCGAAGAAAGCTTGATATCCACCTTCAGTATCTCAAAGAGAGATCTCCAAAACTTTGATACGAATTGGGTTCCTTGATCTGATATGATATCATCTGATAGTCCATGATATCGATACACATTATCGAGAAAGAGCCTTGCTGTGACTTCACTGGATGATGTCTTCTTGTAAGGGACAAAGTGCGCCATCTTTGTAAGCTGATCTACCACGACAAAGATGCTGTCAAATGAGTTCGATGATAGCAGGTCCATGATGAAATCCATGGAAACTGAAGACCATGGTCGACGTGGAATCGGCAATGGCTGTAAGAGTCCATAAGGGCGATGCCAAGGATTCTTGGATCTTGAACAGATGTCGCAAGAGAGGACAAAATCTTTCACATCCTTCTACGTTTGGGGCCACCAAAAATCTCGAGAAATAAGCTCCAAGGTCTTGTTGAATCCAAAATGTCCCGCAGCTGGAAAATCGTGGCAAGATTGAAGAATTCGGAGTCGTGCTAGTCCTTTTGGGATATACAACCGCTCCTCAAAGTATAAAAGATCTCTCTCCACCTTGAACTTGTCGTTATTGGCACTCTCCTTGATATCAATGGCTACTAAATCTTCAATGGTCACGGCATGTACCTGATTCAGGAAGTCAGCATCAATTGGCACAATAGTAGCGCAAAGTCGAAATTGCTCTAGCTTTGACAACGTCATACATTATTGATCAAACGTTGCTTCTTTAGCCTTTGGTACAAGATAAGATCTCCTCGATAAGACATCAAATAGTCCTTGCTGCTTTCCAGGTCGATAAGTGATAACAAAATCAAACCTACATAGCGACATACTCCACCAAGCTTGACGTCGATTTAGAACTCGAGCAGACATGAAATATTCCAAATTCTTGTGATCTGTGTATACGGTCACTGGGTGTGCAGCTCCTTCAAGAAAGTGATGCCATTCTTGGAAAGAATCTACTATAGCAAGAAGTTCCTTATCGTGGATCTCATAATTGATTTCAACAGCAGAGAACTTTCGAGAATAGAATGCAATCAGATGGAGCTTCTTATCTTCTCCCATTTGTGAAAGTAAAACTCCCAGAGCAAAATTCGAAGCATCAGTTTCTAAATAAAAGGCCTTTGTAAAGTCTGGATGTACCAAGATTGGAGCCGTAGTAAATGCAGTCTTCAGGTCTTGAAACGCCTTCTCCGCTAGAGGTCCCCATTTAAGCTTATCTTTGCATGTCAATCGAGTGAGAGGAGCAGCAACTTGAGAGTAATTCTTGATGAAGATCCGATAGAAGTTGGCAAAACCAAGAAAATATTGTACGTCTCTAACCGTCTTCGGAACCTCCTAGGACACGATTGCTTCCACCTTCTTGGGGTCCATCTTCAAGCCTTCCGTAGTCACAACGAACTCCAAAAACTCCATTTCTATTTGGTGAAATAAACACTTCTCCAACTTGGCATATAATCCTCGCTCGCGTAGTTTCTCCAAGACCAAACGAACGTGCTTTTCATGTTCTTCCTCATTTTTGGAGAATATCAGAATATCATCCAAATAGATGACAATAAAATCGTCAAGGTGCTCTTGAAAAATATCATTCATCATATGTTGAAAGACCACTGGAGCATTGGTAAGACCAAAAGGCATGACATTATATTCAAAATGGCCATACCTTGTACGGAACGTTGTCTTCCATTCATCTCCTTCTTTGATTCGTACGAGGTTGTAAGCTCCCCTTAGATCAATTTTTGTACAGATCCTTGCACGTCCAAGTTGTTTTAAGAGACCAAAAATCAAGGATAATGGGTAACGATTCTTCTTTTTTATCTTGTTGAGGCCTCGATAGTCCACGCACATCTGCAACGAGCCATCTTTCTTCTTCACAAATAAGATGGGTGCTCCAGCTGACGATTTTGAATGACGGATGAAGTTCTTGGCTAGATTCTCATCGATGTACTTCGACAACTCCGCCAACTCTGTCTGCGATAGATTGTAGATTGGGCCAAAAGGCGGTTATGCTCCTTCCTTGGACGATCTTATAAACGCCCTTGCTCCAATGAATAAGGATTTCTCTATTTGGGATTTTCTACTAGACTTGCTCTTAGGTGGTTTTGTGGAAAAGGTCATCTTCCGCAACCTCCAATCTATAGATGGATTATGCTTTTCCAACCAAGAAAGACCAAGAATAACAGGATTTGATGGGGTTCTAATAATATTGAAAATAATATGACTACTATAGCCCTTAAACGTCACTTCTATAGGTTCTGATTCATGGGTGATACTACCAGACAATAAAGGTCGTCCATCTATGACCTCAACGTGAACAGGTTTGCATTTTTGTACTAAAGGGATCTTATGACGCTTCGCAAATTCTTCATCTAAGAAATAAGTAGAAGCTCTTGAATCTAATAATGCTAAGGTTCTCAGTTTTTGAGGGCCAATAAAGAAAGGGATTGTAAAGCAAAATGCAGGTTGAGCGGAAAGAAAGGAACCTAGTTGTTGTTACGATATTTCATTGTCCAATCGTATGGTTCCTATTGTGGCTGGGCATCCTCGTTTTCTTGAACAAATGCACCCCTAGTCCTGACAATACGTCGATTTTACTTCTTGGGACAGTTTCCAACTTTGTGGCCTTCTTCACCGCAATACAAGCATAGACCTTCCTCCATACGCTGCTTTTTTTCTTCTAGAGTAAGGAATTTGACACGTATCGCATGAATTTGCATGTCTTCTATCTCTGAATGTGAATTCACGCTGCTTGTTGATAAAGTTGGGGCGTGGCAAACCGTATGTTGTTTTGAACATTGATCTTGGCAGCAATGGAATAGGCGGTTATCGTACTTCATAGCTTGACTAATAGTTTCGTTGAGCATTTACGGATCAAGAAGAGTTAATAGCAAATCCTTCACATTATCCCTTAAACCCCAATAGAATTGACCCATCAATGCTTCTTCATCCCAATTGATGTTGCATGCTAATTGCCTGAAGTCTGATGCATAGACTGATGTAGAGCGCATCTCTTGTCATAGTGACCGGATCTTTATTGTAGTCCATCAAATCTTATCGTGTTCACCAAATGCTTTCATAAACGCCTCCAAAAAGGTTTCAAAGTTGTTTAGTATGGATGATCGTTTCTCAAACAAAGGAGCAAACCATGATAGAGCTTGCCCTGTAAGTAAGGTTCCAACAAGACCAACACGTGACTCCTCCGTTGGATAGCATTCGGGCTGTAAAACTGTTATCAACCTGATTTGGTTGACGAATCCTTGAAACTTGGAACACGTACCATCAAACTTGTCTGGAAGGCTAACTCGGGGCTCCTTATCTTGTAGAACCAGCGGTGCTTGTCGAACCTGAGGCAAAGTTGCTTCTCCAAGTACATAAGTTTGAGGCTGATGCAACCTAGATTGGGCCATCCCAGATGCTCCATCATTATGAAGTCTTGCCATGACTCCTTCAATCTCTGCAGTTCTTTGCGATAACGTAGCGAGGGCATTCATGATAGCATCCAACTTGGACTCTGAACTTTTTGTCATACTAATGTTTTGATCTCTGGCCATTCTAAGAGAAGGACAGAAATGACTGTACAAGAAGATAATATTGGTTTAAAGGAGGGTACTCCGCAACCTCTAAAATGCCTTAAGAGCTTCAAGAAAAGGCATAATCCACTCTCTCCAAGAAGAATAAGACTCCAATATTGTAACAAAAGAAGTATCAATTTAGAGGAGGGTAATCCGCAACTTCTAAAATGCTAGTACACTTCCAAACAGAGGGATAATCCACACTCTAACGAGGAAGAAACTAGCTCTGATATCTGAGATGAGTGGAGTCTCGACAAACTGTCACGGACATAGAAATACAGACTCGAGATCTAACAAGAAGTTCAAAAAGAACTCCCAAGAACTAGATTAATCAGATGAATACAAGAACAACACTAGAGAGGTGAGCTAGAGCTCCAAGAGATATGTTGTCGAGACTGAAGAACTTTTCAGCCTCGATTCCAATATATACTCCTATTTAGTAAGCTTCTCAAGCAACTTCTACTAACTAGGAAGCTTCTAGAAGGTTCCAGAGATTTGCTTCTAGAAGGTTCTAGAAACTTGTCTCTAGAAGGTTCTAAGGACTATGTCCCTAACATCTTCTACCAACTAAGAAGCTTCTAGAAGGTTCCAGAGACTTGCTTCTAGAAGGTTCTAGAAACTTGTCTCTAGAAGGTTCTAAGGACTATGTCCCTAACAGAAAGTCTTAGAATGAGACTAAGGACTAGAAAGGTGTTGACAATAGTGAAGAAGGCTTCATTCTCATCTCCATATATACTTTTAAGTAGGAACTATGTCGTGATGTCTTGTAGGACCTCCTAAACATGTTGACTTTATAAGACACGTATCTTAACTTACAAGGCAAGTTTTCTATATGTGCGCAATATAATTAGCTTATTTTGTAAGCTACCAATATGTGGTTAACTTGTTGACCAAGTTTCTAACCTATCAATCAACTACAAACATATGTAAAGTCAAACAACATCTATGAAGCTTCTAGAAAGCTTGTCTAAAAGGTCTTATGAAATTAATCTATTTTTATTTCTGTTTATCTATTTCTACCTAATCCTATAGATTTTTATTAGAATACCTATGTATGTCTATAACACCTTGCTTGTGATGTAGACTAGAATAACAAAGCCCAAATCATTCAATTTTAATATGGGTTGAAGAACATTGTCAAAGATTTTGTATTGATAATGCCAAAAGTAAAATCTTTAAAATAATTTATTGCTCAAGCTATTGCATGGAACAATCAATTATTTAAAAGGCATCAAGAACAAAGTTTTGGTTGAAGAAGAATAAGTCAAGCAATAATGATAATTTTCAAATTTTTAGAAACTTATTTATCAAGCCCAATACCAATGTAAATTGATACAAAATATTTTAAATTTCTCACTAAGTAAAAAAAGACTTAATGTTTTCAAGAGAATTTATGCTTATATTATGGAGAAGCTAAACACATTATTCACTATTGTCCAAAGAAACAATGCAATCACAAAATGATGAGCACAATTGCCAAAGAAAATAATGTGGCAAAAAACAAGTTTTTTCAACTATAATAGAAATTGTATCGAATCATGTATAACATCTAATAAAGGTTCTATTTTCTCTTTAGATCCTTCACCTTGTTTTATAATAGATGTGTGTTTAGGACTCTAAAATTATAAAATCTTTGTATTATTTGATTTATGAACCTTAATTTATTTTATAAACAAAGACTTTGATAAGAAATAAGAAATATCTTTAGTAATGAAAACTAAACTTATACATGTAGAAGTCATAGATGGTCATTTATTATCTTCTAGAGATATTATTCATGATACTATTCTTTTAAATATAGAAATTAAAGATCATAATAGTATAGTAGTATTTAATGTTATAAGATCTCTTTCTAATCTATTTATTTTAGGATTATCATGGTTAAAAAAATATAACCCTCAAATAGATTGAATTTCTTGTAACCTTAATTTTTTTTTAGTTTAATCTAAAATCTCAATAGTGAAGTAGAAATAGAGAAGCCTAGTACATCCAAATTCTTATTGGTAGATACAAGAACTTTCATACATGCGACATAAAAAGGGTCATCTTTTGCTATAAATGCCATACCTATTTTTGATGGTAGAAAGACATTAAGTGGTATTCCTAGCCAATATTAAGATTTTTGGAATATTTTTGAAAATAAAATGCAGATATTCTTCTAGAGCATCAACTCTATAATTGTACAATTAATTTATAAGAAGGAGCTCAACTACCATTTGAACTGATCTACAGCTTATTATAAAATAAGTTGGCTATACTATATAAAGACATTGACAAAAACTTGTTTAAGAACTTTATATGCCATTTAAAATTACTAGCATAAGTCTCTAATTTATTTGTAAAAAAAAAAAATGAATCTTTTTCAATGTGTATAAACTATCGAGAACTTAATAAGATTATAATCAAGAATAGGTATTTCCTACCTTTGATTTTAGGATTTTTTAAATAATTCAATGAAGCAAAGATCTACAAAAAAAAATATAGATCTACAAAGAGCATACAATCTAGTCTATATGAAAGAAAGAGATGAATAGAAGACTACTTTTCAAACTAGATATAGACATTTTAAATATAATGTCACATCTTTTGGACTTACAAATATACTAGTTACTTTTTTGTATTTCATGAATGATTTCTTTTGTGAATATCTTGATGATTTTATTATCTATTATTTAAATAATATTCTAATCTATTCTAAGAATATAAAAGAACATGAACTTCATATTCAATGAGTATTACAAAAACTAAGAAATGCAAGATTATATGAAAAGATGAAAAAGTGTGTATTCTATATTATTCAAGTTGATTTCTTTAGATACATCATTTCCAACAAAAGATTAATAATCAATCTTAAGAAAGTTCAAACTATCATAGATTGGAAGATTCCAAAAATAGTTAGAAATGTACAATTTTAAGAATGGGGTTATTATCTAAAAAACAATTCTTGTCTAGTTTTTGTGTATACTGATCACAAGAACCTTGAATACTTCATGTCAGCATGAGTTTTAAATTTTTTCTAAGTCCACTGGAGTATGTCTTTATTAAGATTTGATTTCAACATCACCTATAGACTCAAAAAATAACAAGGTTTGTCAGATGCTATTTCTAGACGTTCTTATCTTATATCAAAAGAAAGAAATGTAGCTTTTGATCAACAATGAATAATTCTCTTGAAGCCAGAGCATTTTCATCTTTGAGCAATAAAATCAACATTGATTGTTGTTTCAATCTTTGTCAAATAAATTTAATCAAGTATGTCTTTTGATCCTCTTGTTTATCATATCAAAAATATTTCTTCTAAGTCTCATAATACTTCTAATTTCAAGTTCAAGAATAATCTACTATACTTTGAGGGATGATTATATATTTCAAAAAACAAAGCATAATTATGTATTCTTCAAGCTCGTCATAATTTTCTAAGAATTAGACATTTTGAATACAATAAGACTTTAGAGATAATATCTAAATATTTTTAGTGGCCTCAAATATAAGAGGTAGTCAAAGACTTTGTACAATCATATGATATTTGTTCAAGATCCAAAACTCCTTGCCATCGACCTTATGGACTTTTTCACCTATTATCTATTCTAAAAAAATCATGGTCTTTTATTTCTATGGATTTTATCACAAATATTTTAATATTTAGTTTAAATGATTCTATATCTGTAATAATAGATTGTTTTATTAAGATGGCATATTTTATACAAAATCTATCATAAGTAAACAAACGACTAAGTTTTTTCTTAATATCTAATATTATTATGGATTTTTCTTTGATATTATATTAGATAAGAAGACTCAATTTATATCAAGATTTTGAATAATTCTTTTTAAGATTTTAAAGGTGGATATAAAGCTCTTTTTGGCTTTTATTCTTCAAATTGATAATAAAATAAAACAAGTAAATCAAGTTTTGGAGTAGTATTTGACATGTATCATCGATTATCATTAAGATGATTGGATAATTTTTTTGCCATTGGCAAAGTTTGCATATAATAATTTTGTATATTCTCCTATATAACAAATACTTTTTTTTTTCAATTATGGTTATTATTTATAATTTGATACTTTTGACTTTTTAAAAGTTGATAATCTTAGAATAGAAGATTTGATGAATTGTTTGTTAAAGCTACATATAACAATAAAGACATAATTAAATGAAGCTCAAAAATAATAAAAGATCAATGTGGATGCCTATGATAAGAAACAACTACAATTCAATGTAGGTGACAAGATATGGCTATTTTATCATAATATCAAGATTATTTGTCATTATCATAAGTTAGACTATTATAAGCTTGGACCTTTTTCTATAAATAAATAAGTCAATCTTTTTACTTATTGATTACATCTATTGGAGCCTATGAAGATCCATTTTATATTCCATATATTTCTTCTTAAACCATATAAGATAGTGAATATTTCAAGAAGAAAAATGCTACTTCTTACTATAAAAATGGATAATAATCAAGAGTTAAAAGTGGAAGAAATCTTAGATTTAAGGCAGTGCCAAAATACATTAGACTATCTTGTTCATTAGTGCGGATATGATATTAGTGAATGTCTATAAAAGCCAGCAAAGAATCTTGTAAATGCAACATAAAAGGTTGAAGATTTTTATTGATGACATTCATCAAAATCAAGATGAAGAATAGCATATCTTTACTATAAAAGAAATAAGATCTAAGAAAGATAACATTCTACCTGCTACTTTTATTTATAACTTTTGTGTATTTGTGATGCTAAAAAGATGGACAATCAACAATTAGCATGTTCAACTAAAAAGCTATTACTTGCTAATTTATCAGACAAGACATTGTAATTGTCACAACCTTCAAAATAACATAATTAAGATGAAGATCCTTAAGAATAAGATGTCTTTCTTTAAATAAATGGCGAGATATAATGTGTTTGATATCACAACCTTAGAAGAGACTCTTAATGTTTGGTGATTTTATTAGAGATAAAAATAATTTTTAATGGCGTCATAATATAAAACAGCTAATATGTGAAAGAATGAAGAAAATATCATATTTTTGAAGATCTTATTTCAAATATATTATAACAAATTACGTTGAAAAAATATATAATAATCAAAGGATAGAAAAATTAAAAGTATCTTTAATTCAAAGTGAGTAGAAGCTTATTTTTAAAATAGGATATTTTTTTATAAAATAGACTTCTACTCACTTTATAGAACCACAAATAGAACAAAATAAGGTAGATTAGAAAAATAAATAGTATAGGTAACTTTGGAAAGAATTTAAAAGTAGCTCGTAGCAAAAATTACTTAAGAAACCTAAGAATTGATACTCGAAGAGAATCGGTTATAAACCTATGTCGAAATCAAACCCCATGGCACAAAACTGAGTTCCTATGGTAGTTCTAGGATTCTTTGGTTGATCAAAAAATGGAACTAAAGAGCAAACTTAATAAGATATTAATTTTGAGGATTTTGGGTAGATAATGACTTTGTAAGAGCTTTACAAAGTCAATGTTGTTTTTAGTGACTCTAGGTTTTTAGAAAATAAAATAGGATTAATATTTTAGGCAATTTCAAGAGTTTGGTAATAGATCTATAAGTAAATTTTTTAGGATTTGTAGATGTAGTTGTGCTAGATGTGTACTATAAATTTGAGGTTGATCAAATAATTAGATTGAAAAGCATGAAATTTTTTGTGGATTATGAACTTAGAATTATAGGTTTTAAGGACCAGTTAGGTTTTCTTAGATATCTCTTAATTTGCTAATTAGATTGAAGCAAAACTTTTCAAAGAGGTAGTTAACTTAATTTCTAACAAGTATGCAAAGTTCGAAAGCAAAGTAATAGTTCAAGCAGGAGTAATTAGCTCTAGGAGATTGGCATCAAGGTCGGAGAAGAAAGCCAACTAACACCTGAGCACATTTTTGAGATTATCATCTATTTGGTAATTCCAACCTTTTTTAATTTTTTTGTATTTATTTTTAACTTAATTACTAAAAAAATTTAAAAACTTTGAATTTAAATCAATACTTCAAATATTAATTATTGAACTTCAAAATTTTTTATATGATTGTTAAAAATTTGTTTGAGATTTTAAAAAATTGATTAGATTTAATTAGGATTATGATTTGGTTAGGATTTAGGTTTTGGTTAGGATTAGAATTAAGATTTGATTTGATTTAGAATTTGGTTTGGATTTTTTTAGGATTTCTTTAGTATTTCTTTATGATTTCTTTAAGATTTCTTTAGGATTCTTTAAGATTTCTTCAAGATTCTTTAAGATTATTTTAAGATTTTTTGCGGATTTTTTTGAATTTTTTTAGGATTTTTTTAGGATTCTTAAGATTTCTTTAAGATTTTTTTATATTATTTTATAATTTATTTTTAAAATAAATGATAATAATAATAATAATAATAATTAGACTTAATTGATACTTGATTGTGTTTATTAAGCTTCTATAGCTATTTATACATGATTTTATTAGAGTGATTATGACTTGTTATTGCAAATTCTTTTTAACTTTCATAGCCAAGTGCCTAGTGCATTCTCAAGCAAGACTTCACTTAATACAACAATGGTATTTTAAATACTTTATTTGAAAAGAATTACAAAGGCTTCAAAAATCATAAAAAAATAGGGTGGTCTTTACGTCCTGATATGGGATACTATTGATGGTTGAGAATCTAAACTAAACCATCTTTGAAAAGAACAAAGATCAAAGTATGTGGCAAATACAATTGGCTGCATCTTAGATTTCTTCAACATATGATGACAGCTCATTGTGAAACTCATCCTTAAAAGGATGGATAATGTCATGGACATACATATTTATTCTAATTTTTATTTATATGATTAAGTAGAAGTAGATAAAAATAAATTTATTTCATAATATTTTCTTGAGAAGCTTCTTAGAAGATTTATAAACATTGCTTTCACTTTATATGTGTTTCTAATTAATTAGTATGTTAGAAACTTGGTCAATAAGTTAACCACATGTTGGTAGCTTGGAAAAAAAGCTAATTAAGTGGCATACATGTAAAAAACTTGCCTTACAAGTTAAAATATATGTCTTGCAAAATCAACACATTTTAGAGGTCCTATAGGATATTGCCACGTAGCTCTTAATTGAGAGTATATATGGAAGCAAAAGTGAAGCCTTCTTCACTCTTATCAAAGCCTTTCTAGTCCTTAGGCTTGTCTCAAGACTTTCTAAATCTTCTTGTCTTTGGCAATAGTCATTCTAATTTAATACTATATCATCTTTGAGTGATTTTTTAATCTTTTTGAATGATACAAGAGTGTATTGATATTTTAATTCCTTGAGGTTCATATCTTTGAAAAATGAATAAAATTTCCATCCTAAGAATTTTGATAAGTTCGTGAAGATCTACAATAGTTGTAAATCTATTCTTACTTTTGTCAAGTATAACATCTATAATTTTTCCTTCTATTTCAAACAACTTGACAAATCCATAAGTCAAATTAGAAGAAGAAAATTTACAATCTCTAATATTAGATAAAAATTTCTACAAAGAGGGATAATCTATTTTTTTAAGAAAAAAATTAATATTAAAAATCTAAACAATTTATTTAAAGGTAGGTAATTCACAACCTTCAAAATACAACAATAGAAGTGGAGTAATCTATTCACTTCTAAAATAAGATAAGAACAATAAGTTAGGACTCTTGTCAAACTATAAAGGTCATGAATTTTGAAGATAGAAAACCTCAATATATTCTTAAGTCACTCAAAAGACTAAAATTCATTCAAAAATGATATAGTATTAAACTAGAATGAGTATTGTCAAAGACTAGAAGACTAAAAAGTCTTGAAATAAGTCTAAGAACTAAAAAAGCTTTGAGAAGAGTGAAGAAAGCTTCACTCTTGCCTCCATATATACTCTTAACTAAGAGCTACGTGGCAATATTCTACAGGACTTCAAAAAATGTCTTGACTTTGCAAAACACATATCTTAACTTGCAAGCTAAGTTTTCTATATGTATACCACATAGTTAGCTTCTTCCGCAAGCTACCAATATGTGGTTAACTTCTTGATCAAGTTTCTAACCTATCAACCAACTACAAATACATATAAAGTGAAAACAATATCTATAAAGCTTCTAAAAAGCTATTTTAAAAAATATCATGAAATAATTCTACTTTTACCTACTTCTATTTAATTATAGAAATAAAGATTAAAATAAATATGTATGTCTATGATATCTAATTGTTGAAAACTATTTTTGAAGCATTTAAGTTTGTAATTTAAAATTTCTTGAAAAAATAGTTAGTACTTAAGAATAAAATTCATGAGGTTGTGAGAAGAAACTTCAACCTCAGCATCATCTTCTTCAAAGAAAATTATAGATGTATCAATTTTTATGAAATTGAAGTGATAAGACTTTTTCTTCTCTAAATTTTTTATTTTAAATAGCCATATGATGAGATTTTGTTAAAATCATGCCTATAATGTCTTGAAAAGTCAAATTTTGTATATAAGAAGTATCATAAATTATCAACTCAAAAAAGTAAGATAAATTGTTCAAAACTATAATTATAAATTGTTTATCCAAGACTATTTCACTAAGAATTTGAAGGTAATTTTGGATGTTGATTACTTTCATCAAATATCTTTTCATATTTGTATTTTTATTTTTTCTTAAAGCATTATATTGTACAACTTGTTTTTTAGAAATAAAATATGTTGTTGGTTTCTTCTAATGTAGAGTCAACATAAGATGCCTTATATGTCTATATGGTTGTCTTTGCTACCTTTTCTTCAAATTTGAACTTTTTTTGCACTAAAAGTGACTTCATTAATTGCTTTTGGAAAAGTTGTATTAGTACATTTGGTTTGAATAAGCCACCACAATCTCTCTCTACAAAGAATTCTTCTATTTTCATAAACCAAACATTGAAATTTTAAATTCCTAAGAGTTTGTTTGATTCTCCTATCTTACAAGATTTATTGTTATGAACCGTGATGTTGGTTAAGATTTGTATCAATGAATTAGAATTTGCAAAACCTGATACTATTGAACTTGGTGTTTGAATCTGTCCATTAGAAACTTTTGAACTTGATTCTCTCTTTGTTGCATACAAATGTGTAAAATATCATTTGTAACAAGAATCAAGAATAATCCTTTTATAATACAAAATTCAACCCAAAAAGGGACTCACTGAATAATAATATTAAGTGATAAACCTAAAAGACATCTTGTTAATGACGTAAGCAGGGTTTCCACAGCCTATAATTTAGAACAAGTTGAACTCAACAACAAAGACTTAAGTCTGGAAGGACGTACCCCTTAAGTTGCTGCCAAAGCCGAGAGACAAGGTTTTCATGATGTCTGAGAGGTAGCGAGTGTCGGTAGCTATGAAAATACAGTCCGGAGAATTGTAGTTGTTAGCCATAGTAATCTTTGCAGGAGATTTCGAAGAGTTGAGGTTGCACATCGTGCACCAAACCCTGACCACTCCCTCGTTGTTCATGACCTGCTCTTGTTCATTGTAATGTAGCTCAAAGAAATTAATATATCCAATGTCCACCATAGCCTTAATTTGGCAAGCTTGAAGTTGAGGTTTTCCAGAAATGATGTTCGATCGCTGATTTGAATGGAGTCATTCCAGCGAGAAATATGCTTGGTGAACAGCGAAAAAAATACTCTTCCATTTCCTCAGCGCTGAACAACTGTCTTTCCGAAGATACCCCACGAATCGAACCAATCGCAGTTACCGCTCCCATAATGAAGGATCTGGTAAGGTTTGAGTCCAATGGCTTGCAATATGGAGAACATTATGCACACATAGACCAAGCAAATGACACAAAAGAGTATTAGTAACGAATCAAGACCAACGGTTCTCTACAACCTTAGTTTTTAAGCTATATTTTTAATTGTCATCAACATCATCTCAATATCAGTGCATGAGGCAAGAATTTTGTGAATGCTCAACTGCAAGGTTCAACACAATCATAAAACCCACCCGCTTATATTCAACCATTCGAGATTACAAACTTGATCACTATGGCATGTTTTGCGGTCGGGACATATCGATGTTTAACACACTCCTGCAACAAGAGAATCTAAAGCTCACTGCAAGAAAAATCTAGCTAGAAATACATGATTCACTAACAGAAAAATCGAAATTTTTCAGTAGACTAAACATTCGCAATTGCAGTTCCTTCAAACTTCGTCCAGTGCAGTTGTCTCAAGTTGCAAGTGAAGTGGGTTTAGATTATGACCATGACTCTATCCATCACAAAGAACGACAAAAAAACTACCTTCATTGCAGAAAACCTTTAGCGAAGACTCTGGTACCTGTACTCTATCAAATAAATAACTCGTTACAGATTCAAAGAGACTGTCCAACTGCTCACAAAATGTCAATTGTTAAAAAAATCCACTCACACACAGTCATGGCTATGATCAAGGCTCAGTCGACCAACATGATTCAAGCAAACATTCAATCAAGGTACCCTGCTCGAAAGCCGACTAAATACCCATGCAGGACACAGCAAGAAACAGCGGACAACCCGTAAATGCAAAAGAACCTAGCTCTTGGTTTCAGGTCACCAACTTCGAACTTTCAATTCAATGGATCTTTACAACAATAGCAATGATATCGGTAACAATCGACAGTCTTCAGCGCGCGCGGCAGCCCGCTCCTCGGAAACATGGCTGCAATCAATCGCAAGCCAGATGAAACCAACTTAACTTAACACTTTCAAGCAAACATGTCGTTCACAAAGAGCAATGCTGGATCAACACAGTGGTCATCAAAGTAACTAACCCAAGCATGGACAACCTGACAGCAACTGAGGAAAGCCAGCTGCGCCCAATCATTCCTAACTTTCTCTCAAAACTTGCACAGCAATACACATGGACAATCAATGAAGGGGCACTTACATGGACGAGAGAGGCATCCCACTGCAGCACTCATGCAGGTGCTCATGGGGTGGATTGTGTGGACTAACCCCTGTTTTTTGTTTTTTTTAGCTTCTCTGCAAGATGCTGTCCTTTTTGCAGTGAGTTGCATTGTCATGCGCACAACTGCCTCCATCAAACCCTCCCTTGTCATGTTGCACATGAGTGGGCGCAGGACCCACGTTTCTGACAAGCCTTCCAAGCTTCAGATTCATTGAGAGAGAGGAAAAAGAAAAAAAACAAAAACAAAAACAAGTAAAACCCCCACTGACCCTCTTCGCAACTACATGTCAATTCCGTTCGAGAATGAGGAAGAAGATGACGATTTCCTCAGACTTTCTTCAGTTTAGGGTTTCAAGTGCCAGACAATAGTGGTTGCAGTAACCAAGTAGGGATCCTGGAATAAGCGATTTTAGGATTTTGTATGACATGTTACAAGAGTTGATGACTTCATTGTTGCCATTAGCCACCACCCCTACTTGAGCCGCAAAACCACGAACAAACATGCAGCGCAAAATCGTGCACACACACATAGATGGTGTTGGCGGCCAGAGCTGTGGTGGAAGGTTTAGAATCATATTTTTAGGTTTTGGGATTTAGTGTAAGGATTTGAGCTGACGTTTTTGGGTTAGGATTGACAGTGGGATTGGATAAACCTATAGCTTTATGTACATTCTTAGAAGTATAATTTGAAATAAACGTCAAGATAGGTTTCATTTAGGGTTGATTGAGTTTTGGTAAGATTGTGTTTTAGATTTTGAGAGGTTGTAAACAACTATGCAGATGGCTTTTATAACATGCTTTTTAGTTTGTGGTAGGAATAAGGCAATGCTTTAGTGATATTTTCTATTTTGAAGGCTATGCTTTGCAAACTGATTATAAATATTACTTATTGATAATAGTAATAATTAATGTGATTGTGATTAATACAAACTATGAAATTTCCAAACAAATGGAATATCTGTATATGATTTTTCTTTTTTTAAATAATTGGGTTGCACGCAAAAAGTTCTTTGGAGTTAAAGTATTGAATAGTTGTTCCTTGCTAATTAATATCATGCATTGCAAAAAAAAACAGACATATATATATTTATATCTATATTTATATCTATATTTATATATTTATATATATATATATATATGTAAATTACCAAAATTTATTTATTAGCAAAAAAATACATACCATTAAATACCTATATTCTAGCTAGAGTTGGTTTCTAAAATTTTGATTGATTATTGTGAGTTATTAGTTTTGGAGGATTAATTATCATCAAAACATTTTTATAAAAAAATTATTGTTGTATTTTAACAGCAAAGAAAGATGTTATTATTATTTTTATGTACTTATAATTAGTAGGATTAAACAAAAAAATTAATGCAATGGTAATAAAGAAAAAATGATTTTTTTTTTTTTGTAAACAAATTTGATTATCAATGTTATTATAGGACATTTAATTGTACATAATAAAAATTATAAAAATAAAATTGGTGAAAAAAATATTATATATGATTTGATGTATGATTCTTAAAACATAAATATATAGCAAGAGAGAGAAATAAATATTATTAAAAAAATATAAACTTTGGATTTATTAAAGCAAAAAGAACTTCAATTTTAAATTTTGATGTAACTCATAAAAATAAATAAAAATTATTGCTACAATCTTTAAACTTTCACAAAGTTGACATAAACATTCAAGAGGATATGTTGTGAATAA
Organism: Physcomitrium patens; assembly: GCF_059467195.1. Classification (NCBI taxonomy): domain Eukaryota; kingdom Viridiplantae; phylum Streptophyta; class Bryopsida; order Funariales; family Funariaceae; genus Physcomitrium; species Physcomitrium patens. The sequence goes on along the minus strand of NC_143424.1, from coordinate 15,318,218 downwards.
GCTTCTATAAGTTTAATTCATAAGAGTCATCACAAATATTGATGAAAGAGCATAATCATCTAACACTAACATATACTAATTTCAAATCTTTACACTCTAATAAAGAACATTATATCAAACTCGATACTTTGTAAGACCAAATTAACAATATAAAGATTGTATACAGTATTATTTGAGATAGAAATAACTCCCAAATCTCCTAAAAAATTCCTCCTTCCAACCTTGAACATATTAATCAACCACAAGAACAACCAATAATTCTCAACACTAAATAAATAAATAATAATAAAAAAAATGTAACCAAACGTATTATTAATAGAAAATAAACAAACTCCTATAGCTTCATATCATAATAATAACAAATTTGACACAATACATATAGGGGAATGTTAAATAGACCCATGTTTTTACTAAATAGACCCACCCTTGATGAAGAATATGGCAATCATGATGAATGTGGTTAGTTTTTAAATGGAATGTCTAATAATAGAGAAATGAATCCAAAAATCATAATATTTTTTCATGATGGGAGGGTCACAGTACTGACGACGGCGTCACCGTCCGTCGTGAAAGGAGCCCCGCCACCGTCGCACCGCTGACTGACTTATTTTTCGTTCATGGTCGCCGTCGTCGACATCTTCGGTGTTGTGAGGTTGCGATTGAGGAAGTTGGGCTTTTGGCGTCAAATGCTCGCAACGTGGGTCTCTAGGGGGAAGGCTCGGATGATCCTGCTGCCGGCAGAGCATTTGACCTGTTCCAGGCTGACAGCAGCACTGCTGTGAAATCATCGCAAGCTGCCAAGCTTGAACCATCATCCTCGCCACAGCCCTGTTTTGTAATGACGACGCTGGAGGTGGCTGCAGTAGCAGAAGCAGCAATAACAGAATCATCAGCACCTCCCCCATGAACTGCCATGTGTTTCTGCCGAGACTGTACCAATTTTTCAAACAAACTCTCGGTTGTTTTATACGACCGGTACTTAAGTGATCCAACCGAAGCAGAATCAATCCACCTCGACCCAGCTCTTTGCGGCAAGCAACATATGCTCGCCGAGGCTTGGATTTATGGAGCAATATTAGAATACAACCTTTTTGGGTTACTGTTCAGGCGATTTCTTAAGCCAGATCATGCCACCGTATTTTCGATATCGTGTTGTGGATCATCAGGGATACGAGTTTGGGAAAAAGTCCGTGTGTTGTGCGTTCGTTTCACATTGTAGACACAAACGCTGAAGGTTCCAGCCTCGAAGATTCACGTACCTGTGAGACCCAAAAAATAAAAATAAAATAAAAAATCTGAAGAGGAAGGTGGTGGAGAAAGAGAAAATTGGCGTGGAAGACAAGAGCTGGCTTGGGCAACAAGGAACAGGCGGCGCTACCCCATGAGCCCACATACCCACCTCATGAGGACTTTCTATGTTTGTGAGCCTCCGGTGTCCACTTGCTGTATTTATCTCTTTTTCTCTGTCCCTATCAACGTGGTGAATGCTAGTGGATAGATGCTTCGTCAACTTGGCGACGGTCTTGGCCCCCGGGACTCGGGACAGCCCCCCCCCCATTCGGCCTTAATTCTCATTTTTCTATGTAGTACTGGGTATCAGCCTTAAACGACAGCTTACAGCCTCCTAATGAGCGGTAACTTTATGCTGATTAGGGCACCAGAGCTTTACCATGATCATTCTCTAGGTTCTGGAGGACTTGATTAGCGGACTCTGCGTGCAGACCGACACTTATCATCACCACCACTCTACCATTTCCATCAACTTCACGAGCAATTATCATTCAGGTTGCCCATATCGCCATGTTTCTCTAGCATGCAAAAAATCAAGACTGACATGAAAGTAGCTGGTTTGATCGTCGTAATTAAGCAGCACAATGACTCGGGAGCTTGTGACGATCACCGATGTAACTTCCTCATGGTCGGGCAGTATTCACCTGTGATCTAAGCACCACGGAAGCACCACTGATACGGGCATAGTTTGTTGAGCAATGCTGAAACAGCGCGATTGACTTAGAATGATATCTCAGTGAACTTAGAAAACCATAGTCATATCAACAAACAAATACTGTCGAACAGGCAGTACGATGATGAGCTTGAACTCACAATCTAAATCACGCACATTGCATGGAAGCATTCGCTCAATGTATCAACGCAGCTAACACAACCATTACATTGCTGGAAGATGATCCGTTGCCACCAAACAGTCAAGCATGAAGCAAAAAAAAAAAAAAAAAAAAAAAAACCTTCGTATCACACTCAAGCAATCCATTAAGATTATTGTGTTAAAAAAATACTCAAATTTACACTCTTTCCTTTCATAACTATACAGTGGAGTATCATCGCAACGAAGCAAACTACGAAGTTGCACAAAGACTTGACGATCCTTCTATGTTACATGGCAGTGTCGTCAGTTTAGCTTCGACTGGCCACACATCCACCCTGTTAGTTTACATTGTACGCATTCAAATTGAATGCATTTCAGACTATAGTATGAAAATTAGCGAGAAACTTTCCGGGATTCGAGTCTGTACACTATCATATGTCAGGGTCTAACTTGCTAAAGAAAAACTTCCTCCACGTCTAATTCACGAAGCCGTGAACAAGGGTTCACTGCGTTTGCATCCAACTCGTAAGACAATGCCATTGCAAGATCTCCGTTGACACATGAGCCTCGTTCTCAACCAGACTGTTAGTTTCTGCTGAGGTCATCTCCAATAAGCAGCAATGGGAGAGTTTCCTTCCACACGTAGAGCCACAGTTCGGACTCCAGCCATTGGCGTGTTATTCTGCTGCCTGTCTTTTGAAAACCTCTCTATAATTATAAGTTAATCATACAACAAGCTCCGCTCCATTTCCTCTAAGTCCCTGTCGACGTCCGAGCTTTGGTCCCTTCCCATTATCTTGCAACAGCCCTTCGCTCTACATTCATGGATACACGAGTGTAATACCCTGTTCATAAGAAAGAAAGAAAAAAACACCGATCAGCACTCGGAACACAATAAAAAATACAAAAATAAAATAAAAACCTTTGCAACCGATAATGCGTCATATATATTGCATAGCGAAAAAGCCTTTGAATCCAATAAATCAGAAGACTAAATCAATAATCTAGAAAGAAGAACCCAATCGATCGATGCTAAGAAACAAAGAACGTGAAATTACCTTGTTCTCTTCCTTCTAGAGAGGCAACGTTGCTGCGCTCAAGGGCTGTGAGGCTGGCCTCGTTGCAGAACCGCCACATTTTACTTTCCACCACCGCTGAGCTCGAGGTGTCGACAAATCTCCTCCTCCTCCTCCATTCTTTCGTGCAAACCAAGTTAACTCGCTTGCTTCGACTATTTACGGTAAGAGCGAGTTGTATGCCTCGTCCTCCCACTACCCAAGCGTCAATTTCTTCTCAAAACATTGGCGCCCTGTGAGGACGCACTTGTTTCCTGTGGTGGACCTTGGGACCCGACTCGTAGGTCGGCGTGGGAGGGGCCATGGGGCTTGTCAGTGTCAATCCCATCCCGTCGTCCCGGGGGAGATGGACCAACAATCCAAAAACAGGGGCTGCAGACAATGCAGACTTCGCCTTCTTCGAAAATGGCGACGGGGTCTCCTTCAAACTGCGCTTCGAGATCTTCTTGGGAGTCTCGGGACTGAAATCCGTGACTCCTGAACCATGGCTGTGCACGCTGTGTTCCGGAGATGCTGCGCCAACATTATCTGTGCCTCCCTTGCTAAAGAATCCCGGGCCCGACTTTGAGAAGACCGTAAGGGTGAGAGTAAAGTCGTGGGGATCCAATTGAATTCCTTCCAACTTGCATGAGATGGAGCAAAACCGGACAGGGTCTGCAATGCTGCGCTGGCACCGCTCGCAGTAATGCGCCGCGCCCTTGACAATCTTGGGTTGCGGCTTCGACTGCAAAAACACAATCTTTGCGCTGTTGATGGTATACGGCTGAATGTTGGTCAGATCGACATACTTCTGGATGTCGGCAATGCGCACCACGTCCCTGTGCGACGCCCTCCGGATTTGAATGGTGGCGTGTCCCAACCCCCTGTGCGACACCGTCAGCTCTTCCGGACACAATGGTCCTTCCTGCGGGCAATCGAAGCAAAACTGGTTTCTCTCATTCTTCCCTGAAGTGTGGTGGTTGCAATGCGAGAAGAAATCATCGCACTTCACCAACGCCGGCAACCACGACGGCCCCTCACGATTCATAAAAGTTCCACCCATCACCATTGTATCTCGTTCCTCTGCTTCCTTCACCACTACCGCTTCCTCCACAACCCAACTCTTTCCTCCACAAAACTCACAATGATCCTCGAAACGCAATGCGCACCCAATTCACCACCCCTCCACGCAATGCACGCACACGCACTCAAAAAACCACAACAACACTCGCTGAATCCCTCAAATTCACTCAAACACACTGCCACGTTCTCCCAAGCGAGATAAAAACTTGCCGAAGCTCCACTACCCACAATGCGGTAAGTCAAGTGACTGTAGGCGCTATTGTACGAGAAGGCACTGATGGCTTTTAAAGGATTCCAGACCCCAACAAAGAAAGAGAAAGTGAGTGAGAGAGAGAGAAGAAGAAGAAGAAGAAGAAGAAAAAAAAAGAGGTCTGTTTGCTGCTCGAGGCGGCGTGACAGGAAATAGTTGAAAAACGGGAGTGGGATGGGAGAAGAAGGGTGGGTATTGGTATGGGGGAAGGGAAGTGAGAGGTGGGGGCGAGGAAAGTGGGCGAGAAGCTGGCACGGAAAGTAGCAGGCAAGGCAGACAAACAGCCGGTCATGGTCCATCCCATCCGTCTGCGGTGGTGGTGGTAATCGAAGTCCAGCGCAGCGCAGCGCGACGCAGCGTCGGCGAGCCGAAGCATCCACGCAGCGGCGACGCTTGGTGGCAGCAGCCACCCTGCCTGCCTCCCTTTGCGCGGGCCACGGGACTCCCCGCGGGCAGCCACAAAGGGAGTTAGAGTTAGAGTTGGAAAGAGTTAGCGCTGGATGATGGCAGTGGCGGCCTCGTCCACGTCCCCATCCACATCCCCAACTGGACCCCTATTTCGGGGTCCGCGTGGGCAGCCACGTGGGCTTGCTCCCCCTGCCAGCCCTGCTCGCCGAGTCCCCCCACCGGGACGTGGAGGTGACTCACGATTCTCCCTCTTTGTGGCGAGGCAAAAAAGTAAAAGTACCCTCCGTCTACTTTCCCCCTACTCCCGCTCCATACATTCCACCCATTACTCATATTTTATTTTTTTGTACTTGGGATTGAACCTTTGTATTTGTACCTTTTGTTGAGAGATTTATTTTTATTTTTAATGTGTTACTTTTCTGCCTGAGCTTGATTTGTGTGTGTGTGATGAGGATTGCATGGAATTTTGACATTGCTGACATAGGATTCATTTCCTCATCTGAGTGTGCATTGTACCAGAACAATTCCCTGCATGGGAATTCGTCTCTGAAATGCTGGCAGAATGGCAAGGCCATCCAAGTTTCTGGAATGTCCAACCTGCATGTTTTGGAAGCAATGCTCTCAAGGGGTGATTGTAAAGATGGGATGTGAAATTTTGCATGTACTTGGAATTGAAAGACTGGAAAACCACATGTCACTGATGTTGAGATAGCAATGATTGTGTTCATACTTGGAGGCACATTATTGAAGTGCCACTTTAATACAAAATTTTGCCTGAAAATTTGAAACTTTTTTTTAAATTCTAAGATGAGAAAAGGAAGCATTAAGGTGAAGACAAGTGATAGGGTGAAAGATTTGCAAATTTTGTGCATTCTTGGTTGACCCATTGCACGTCCAGAATCACAGCAAGATACACAAATAAATGAAAGAACTATCTCTCTTTATCCAAATGGAAAAAAGTTTCTGGAAGCCCAAATCACAAAACTGTACAGTAGCTCAGTAAAAACCATGCCAAATTCACTATATTAGTAGAAATGATGTTAGAATGCACGTTGAGATCCATGTGCACGCATCACTGTCACTGATATCTCATCCACATCTCTCATGAATAAAGGTTCCATTTGTGATTCACAGACAATATATAATTATCTACATGTCACAAATAATTCTCCATGCATAACTATCTCAACACCTCCCAACATACATCCCTCTTTGAATGCCTTTTAGCAACCACTATTTAAAATCCTTTTTGTATCAACTCATGAAAGTGGAGAACTGAAATAAATAATGTAATTAATAATAATAAGAACACTGATGTTAGCTTTGTAGAGAATTGAATTTCACCATGCCATTGTTTCAACACCCAATATCTACTTTAAACAAAAAATAATCAAATCATAATAGTGAATTAAAATTTGTACTAATGATAAGAACACTATATTGACTTCAGTAATGCAACTGCTCCTGTGAAGAAAAAACCACAGGCACAAAACTGTGTGAAGATTGGAAAGTTGACAATGCATTTTGATACTGAAGCCACCTGTAGATCAGACCCAACAAAGAGAACTCTTGCAGGTTACTCTACCCAAAAGCTCGGTTACAAGCATGGCCACGAAGCCTTCAAAAAAACTTCAGTTAATCACGAGAAAGCGATGAAGGGTGATTCGGAGGCTAAACTCGTGGGGGCAAAGGGTTCAGACGGCTACCGCAGCTTGGAGAGGAAGCAAGGTCCCGTTCACACGGTAAGGCGCACGATGGACCACGTGGCCGATGATGTGGCCAGGGGTGATTGGAAGGACACCTTTATTTGTCCACATGGGAGAGTGAGGACGGAATTTTGGCGGGGGAAGTAGAAACAATGGATACAGACAGTCAGTATGATTGGGGGTTCAAACGGGGACCGGCCGGGTCAATGAAAGGCTGGAGGATCCCGCGACGACTAGGTTGACCCGTTCGGCACCTCTGATGTTGGTCCCCCTTTTACCCCTCCCGGCCAGCGTTGCGATCCCGTGTTGACTGTGCCGCCTCCGGGTTCGTTCTCTGTTCCCGATTTCTGTGCCCCTGACGTGTTCCCGACTGCCACTGCTTCGTCCTCGGTAAGAAACCGCGCGGTTGTCTGCATGCAACGGGATATTCCTCGGGTTCCGGATCCCGTGACCTGCCCTCCTCGGATCCTCCTAGCTTACTACGATGCTGGCGAATCTGGAGGAATCCGACGATGCAACCAGGAATTCGCTGTGGAATCCCGAAGGATTGGTGTGCTTCGCGATCAATCATGCTCCCGAATTTCCTGTTGGGGGAATATAAGCTCGCTTGACAGGGCCGACTGGAACGAATCGCGGTTTTTGGTGTCGTGAATCTGAAGCGCCGACGAGCCGTTTAACAAACATCCGGTTCAAGGTATCGAAGAAGCACAGATAAGCTTATTTCCATTCCGGGCGAAGGCAATCGTGATGTGGGTAGATGCGAAGTTCGTGTAAACTGGAATGTTGGGTTCGCCTTCTTCTTCTTTACCATTTCTTATTAATTCTCTCTCGCGCTCTCTCTCTCTCATGCTGTCTTTCTCGTTCTTCTAGTGTACGATGCAAGCCACTGCCTGTTATGCAGACAGTGGTGTTCCCAAGTGAGAGGTTACAACGTGGATTTGCGATGTGGTAGTCGCTGTGACCAAGTTCCTTGCGCTGACTGGGTCCTTTTGTGTTTTGTTTTGTCATTTCAAAAAAAACACACATAAGAATATAAATATAAACCTGTGTCCAATAGTTGGAACTAAAATTGTCAGGGAGACCAACAATGTGGAGTGCATGACTGGCTTGATGTGAACAGATCGACTGAATGATTCACATTTTGATGTTGGTGATGCCTCTAATGCTTCCCAGAGACTTCAGGTACTACACTCAGCAGAACATGTCACAGCTTATCAGAGTAAGAAGGAGTTCATCCCAAATGTTAACTGCTGATGCATCCATTGTCTGAATTTGTACCTCAACAATCACAAGAGTGTCCTGCACCCACATTGATCAGCAATCCTTTTCCAAAGTGCGATTTCTGTACCTTAAAGACGAATCATTCATTAAAAACGACAACAGCCCCACAACAGAAAGTGCAAACACAGGCCAGTTGATATATATATATATATATATATATATCCGGAAAAAAAGCAGACAATTCATTTCATCAGCGGTAAGTTTTTTTCTTCGCCTATAAATATATATACATATATGTATATATGGAAATTATAACAACGGTAGAATGAATAGAGGGGTTCATCCACGAAACGGCAACATTGTGTTTCTTTTGCAACCTCAGATTTCGCGCAAGCTATTAAAAAAACGTGACAAGTTTATTACAAATTGCAAGAGCCATATCCGACGTCACCGGAACCCAGTCTCCGACACGACGGATTATGTGCAGACGCGACAAACCATATACAGAGGTAGGTACTCTTGGGTGGTCATTGGACCACTCTTGCAAGTCTACCAGGTTATCACCCAACACCGGAGCCTACCGAGCAGGGCTTCCGTGCGGAATGGTACCATATTCTCCCAAGTGACGATTCATGGGTAGCTGTAACCTCCCAAGTGTTTCCACCAGCGTTCACAAGTGGGGTGCGCGGCCACGTGTTCACTAATTCCAATAGTTGGGGCCTTTCTTTTAAGTAGTGAATGTTCATTTAGAAAATTACGACAGCGAAGTGCATGAGAGTTATCCATGTGAGGTGGCGTCTTGCTTTCCATCTTATCCTTTTCGTAAGGATGGGTGGCAGATTCTGATCTCGCGGTACATTCTCTCTGGCGTGGCCAACTCCTTCACCCCGCATGGTAGTTGCGGCATGTTCCACTCCACCGCTATTACCCGATGCCTGCAGGAGCGTCGATCGACAAGGTTGGATTGGTGGATAGGATCCGACGGCAGCAGCCCGGCGGCGTGCTGTGCAGGTAAAAGGTGAACTTAATATCCAGCCGTTTGTTTGTTTAATGTCATTCTCTTCCTTGCTTGGCAAGACTCTCGCGGTTGTAGGGTCCCTGAAGCCAGGCGTGAAGTTGGACAAACCTCCGAAACACCAGCTTTCGTCCGAAAACTCCAAAAGCAACCGTATTCTTATTAAAGTGATGGGTTTTGATCAAGTCAATCATCGTCTACAAAAATCTGTATGGATGTCTAATCATCAACTTGTATCCGCCGACGCATCTCGTTTTCTGGTTAGAGAATCCTAGTGTTCGACAACTTTAGATAGAGAACTTAAAAACGGACTCTGCCGCTTCGCAGCTTGGAAAATCCAACAAGCGGCGCCGTATCTGGTGTTTTTTTACCCCTGCGTGTTTCCTCGTACAGTTTGCAGGTACATCATATAAAAGCCCCTACACCCCCACTGACCTAATCTCCAATAATGTGAGGGACATCCGGATGCGTTGGCCAGAGTGTCAACATGACAAAAAGATTGAGTTGGGTGATGTACATAATTTCTCTTCTTGTGCTGCTTCTTGCACCCCACCTTTCAAACCAGAATCCTTGATTGTGATGACTGCATCTCCAGTTGTAAAATACAATCAGTTCTTGCTCCTGAACTGACAAGACTGCTGTAGCAGTGAGAACAAGCTTCTGGGAGAGCATATAATGCAGTTCCTTTGGACACTTGTCTGATTCCATCTCAGCAGGAAGGGGTGCCTGCAGACAGAGTGGCCATTGCAAATAATTGGAACTCAAACTCGCCTGAATTTCATGCCATGTTTAATAACCAGGAAAGGAACCTGCTGATGTAATAATGGCTCTGGGACATTACACATATGGCATACTATTCTGGAGCATTTTGTCATGTGCAAACTCATGTGAGAATTAGGTGGTAACCTAATAAAATCTCAGAGATGGGGTTAAAACTGAAGTAGAGTACTGAATCTTGCTTCAGTGGGCTTCTGAACTTATCATCAATTCCAATGATTGAGAGAGGTGGAACAGCCAAGAGGTAGACACAGTCACAGAATGTAAAGTGATTTTAGCCCACAAGCCATGCAACTTGGTCAGATTTGCCAGCATGGCTCCCATTTGCTGCTATGGCCCATGGAGTTGCAGATAAAAACCACACTTGGGGATATGGGCCTGAATGTGGAAGCAAGGAGCTAGGGCATGGGTTCATTTGGTGGTCAAAGCCCTAATTGCTGACTTGCTCTCTTTCTTTTGCATGGGAGTGTGTCAGCCTGACCCCATCTCCACATCATGACTGCAACATGGGTTTTAAAATTCTGGAGTGAGTTTGTCCATGAAACCTACAGAATCCAGGTAACATGTGTGTGAATGTTTATACTTAAATATTGGTCCACATTCTGTGACTAGGTTGTTGTGTATTACAAGAGGATTCAGAATGTTGTAACATTCATTTATATATATATATATATATATATATAATAAGTATTTAAAATAATTTCAACTTTGATAATAAAAACAAAATAAAAGCTGTTGTGGTATTAATAACATCTTATGTATTTACTTGATGGTATTTTCTTTTTAGAGACATATACATAAAATACATGTTGGTCTCCACTGTCTTTGTTAGGTAAAAGAAACAATATCTTAACGTGTACATGTTCAGTTTAAATCATTTATTCTGTTCATAATTCTGATTTTTTAGGTAGAAAAGAAAATAAACTATTTGTGATCATTGCTTTTATTTATTAATTTATTATTTCCTACTTGAACCAAAAGGTTGTGAGGGTATCCTGAATCACCAAATGAGTGATTGATAGATATGAAAGAAAAAATGATGTTTCATTAGCATTTAAAAAATTCTTCAAAATTTTGCATCATTTGTCCAAATTCACAACAAATTGTATCCTTAATTCAGATATGCACTTTCTGTTTGATAAGTTCAAAGGATCTTTCAGCACATGCTGTGAACACAGCTCAACAAACTGCATACATACATACATACATATATATATATATATATATACACACACACACACAAACATGAGTGTGACATTCTTCTATTTGTATAAAATGTAAAAATTATATTTTGATTGCTGTACATCTAAACCATTTAATGTTAATATTGTGTTGCGTATTTTTATCATGTGCGTTTGTTGTGCTGAGATGCTACTACTACAATAGAGAGAATGAAGGTAGATGAAATGGTTTTAAATAGACATGTTAACTCAAAAATTAGCAAATTAAGAATCATCAAGGTAGTTTTATGAGGCAAATTAATGATGTTTGATAACAAAACCCAATACATGTCATGAAACTTTTTTATATGGAGAAAATATTCATATTATAAAACTTATTGCAAAAATGTTATCTGGTTTCTGTAAGATCACTATTCCCTTGCATTAGGAACTCATAATGAACTTCAAGTTAATATTATCAATCTAGTTCCATACAATTCTTATGATTTCTCTTTGATAACTCCATAATTTGTTTAATTTTTCACCATACAAATCTCTGTAATAAACTAACATCAATGCAGTGCAGAGTAATATGCATTTGATTGTCAATTATCTACAACACAACTGGAATCTTTTTCCTTATGAAGACTTCTCCAATATTCTTCATATATATATATATATATATAAAAATATAAGGGAATGTTAAATAAAACCAAGCTTTTTTTTATATTAACCCACCCATCCTAACCATCACAAAAAGAAAAGAAAACAAATGACTTTTAAATACATTTCTCTACTGTTGGATCTAAAACCAATGAAAACCAACCACATACATCCTCATTATCATATTCTTCATCATGGGTACATTGATTTAATAAAAACCTGGTCTTTTTAACATCCCCTTAACATTCCCTTCTATATATATACATATATATACATACACATATGCATGCATACAGTTATCCACACACACATCATTGAATCTTATCCTATGTTATTCCCACATTGTCCCCACATTATTATTGTTTTTAATAAGAATAAATATTTTTTGCAATAAAAACTTGGTGATAACATTATCTCTAAACTATACACACCAAATATGCATAGACATACATACCTACATTAATACATATCTTTACTCTCACACACACATATATATATATATATATATATAGAGAGAGAGAGAGAGAGAGAGAGAGAGAGAGATTACTACAAACACATGCATGCTAGGTATGAGTTGTGTGATCCTTGGTGTTGTGCAATCTCTTTGCCTTTTAAGAAGTGGAAGTTGAAGTGTGTGGCAAGGTTCCATATCACACAAGTGGCATGATCCAGACCCAACAAGACCCTCACTCTGCCAAATGTCGCAAGATCATTGGCATAAGAATCCGACATGGACCCCTTCACCGCTCCAACCGCGTCCCACATGGGTGAATGGGTGGGGGCCTATCAGTGACCGCCATTTGGTGCCAACGTGGAGAGTTAGATTTGCTGGCCCTTCTTCTCTTTACATCCACCAACTACGTCCACAAGCCTCGTCTCTGTTCACACTGTTGGATTGTTTTAACACACACCGTGAACTCACTTTCTTGGCTTGATTGGTTGGGAGGGACTCTCCGTGGCAAGAGCCTGGTCATTATCTCTCTCTCTCTTTGTGAACGTGCGCTTTGTTTGCAAAAGGGATTTGATAATGTGTTGAAGGCAACCCATGTGTAACCCACAAGTATGTCTTCACAAGTTCAAGCATTTTATATAAAAAAAATAGTTTCTATTGTTATTATTTTTGCAATTGTTCATATCCCTTCTTGTGATGGTTGATGAACTCAAATAATGACACACACACACACACAAACACCCATTTTGTTGAGCTCATCGCCTTTTGTAATTTTTCAATCTAAAACCACTCTATTTGTGCCCTGTTTAAACAATAATACTTGGTCATGTACAAATAAGCTTTTTCAAGAGAACAAGATGTGTTCTTTACAAGTGCTTTCGTCCCATACAAACAACTGTTGGACTATTTTCATAATTGAGATCTCTGTGCTGTACACTTAATGATGGTCTCTCAATAATGTTTGGATGTTTTTATTATTTATAATTGTTGCTATATATATATATATATATATATATATATATTCTATTTAAACATGTGAAGCTTGATACTTTGGGTATAAAGGAATAATAATGTAGGTGATGATTAGTCGGTAAGAACATTGAAAATAGTATTTCTTTCAAATGATCAACTTATCCTCCAACTGAAAATAGTGTGAGAGAACTTGATCAATGGAGACTTTTATTTCAGACATGTACGGTTAAGTCAAAGAAATAATCACTGGAAAAGAGGATCAACAGAGCAAAAATCTCTTTTTAAGTTTGAGCAAATCAATCATGATGATTTCTTCTTGAAAACATTGAAGACCAACATAATTATGTAGCATTTTTATATTATCGACATGGTTAGTGGTGGAAACCTAGACACAAACCAAATAAAGAATAAACATGTAAAACAATCTATATATATATATATATATATATATACACACACACACACACACACACAAATGCACATTAATTTATGAAAAAAAAAAAAATGATACTAATTTTTTACAAGTTTCTAAACTTATGATATAAATTTAATGAAATGTAAAAAAAAATACACAAATTTTGTTGGATAATTATTCAAATAAATTACATATATATATATATATATATATATATATATATATTTTCTAAAAACTGAACTAATTACAGACATGGTGTTGTGAAACAAATTATTTCAAGTTGTGATCATTTGACTGTCTTTTAATCAGGTCACTTCTTAATAAGGTCTTTGGGGTAAATTTTAACATTGTACACTTACTTACATTTATATGTAGATTTATTTTAATTTATTTTACATATGATGTTTATTATTCTTAAAGTGCTTGAATTCTACATAAGAAATAAATATTGTACACATCAACAAAAAACTATAATTATTGTTCATACAAAAAAATAATAATACTTCACAAATTAACTTAGATTATCAAACAAAGAAATCAAGGCCTGTTTACCTAGTACAACAAATAGTTGTAAGCATTGAGCCCTTGCTTTGGAGAAAGAGCATTTAATTAAGTTTATGATGTACAATAATACACAAAATAATAATAAATTATAATATAGAATTAATATTAATAATAAAAAGCCAAGAAATTCAATTAATATTTTTTTGTAAAACTACACAAAAATAGTTTTGAAAGAGAATAAACTCTTGTATTTTTATAAATAAATAAACATGTACTTATACATTTATATTTAATTAGAAATTTTATAATGCAATATAAGCTCTAAATTTTGAAAAAAATTCAAAATAAAATAAACATTTAAATAATGTTTCATTCAATTTAATCCTTCAAACTTGGTTTTAAGAAAAAAAACAAAGAATAGTATGTGAATTCTAAAAAGTATTTGTAGAGAGGATTTTAAGAGGTGTTCAAAAATAAATTTTTATTACAAGATCTTATTGCTTTGGTTGGTTTAAAACATTTGTATCTCTTTGATAATTCTTTCAAACTATTAATATCAATTGAATTATTAGAAACATTAGAAAGATTCTAGATATTGGGGTTTTGGAGGAATTGAAAACTTAGAGAAATCTCAAAGTTAAGGCCTAATAACATACAACTATTAAAATGCCTTGAGCTTAAATGTAAAGGACTTGCTTCTTAACTAAACTCTTTGTGCTCTTTCTTGCTTTTAATGATCTTTATAGCATGTTGTACAATATTAGCTTCTCTTCAAGCTCTAAATTTTCTTCTAAATATAGTAATTTTGATGTCCATTGAATGTCATGTCTTGAAGATTCTACCAAATTTACTTTGGTAGAAAAGATGAAATTTTAGCTCTCAAGAACATCAAGTTGATTTGATGTAATAAAGTTGTACCTTTGCCAAAGTTGAAAGATGATATAATATATATTTTTTAAAATATCTTAATATACAAAGCTTAAAGAAGCTTGTTCCTTTCAAAAGTCACTTGTAAAATTAAAGAATTTATAATCCTTAAATCTATATAATAGCTTCAATTTCAAGAACATAAAGCATAAGCATCTAGACTTTGAAAGCTTTTTTAACCTTAAAAAACTCAATGTATATGAATGAATATTACTTTCTAAATTACTAGGCAATATTATTTTATTACTCCACTTCAAATTCCTTTACATGAGAGGAGATTATAAAACTTTGAATTTTGTAAAAATAAAATGATAATATATTAAAAAAATGATATAGAAAATTAATATAGAATATTAAATAGTCTATAAGATATTTTTTATTTATTAATTATTTTATTTTATTTTTTAGATTCTTATACATACAATAAAATTTTAGTTAGTCTATTGCCATATATATATATATATATATATATACACATACATAAATATTAGTATATTTACGAAGTTAAAAAATAGAATTATATAGAAGTAAGTTAAATTCTTAAATTCTCGTTATAATGCTTTTCAAAAGTTTATTTTTTATTTTTTTATTTTTTTATGTATTTTTATATTTTTATGTAGATTTGACTTTATACATGTTTGTAGGTCATTGATATATTAGATTAAAAACTTGGCTAACAAGTTGGCCACATGGAGCACATATTAAAAACTTATTTCATAAGTTAGTCATATGTCTTGTAAGTTGGATATGTGTAATATGGCTTATAAGGTGTTGCCATGTAGTTCCTAAGTAGGTAGTAAATAACAAGGCAAAAATGAGGACTTCTTTGCTCCTTTCAATTCCTTTCTAGCTTTTAGTTTAGTTTCAAGAATCTCTAATCTTCTATTACTTATAATAAAAGATAGAAAAAAATTGAATATATGAATAATATTAGTTTATTTTTCTTGTAGAATATACTTACTATATAAAAGCTTTATCTTTTTTGATTAAAAAAAAATAAAAATTGATAATAAGAAATGAATAGAGGAATAGTACAAATATAAGAACAAATTAAAGAATTAATATTTAGTAAGCAATAGCTTACTTCATTACCACATAAAGATTGGTCAAAAATAAAGATGTAGAAATTTTTGGAGCTACTTCAATATCTACACTTGTATTAGTAGCTTTTCATATAATAGAGCATCTTGTAAAATTTTATTTTTATTATCCAATTTTTCTATGAATTATTATATAAGGTAAAAACAAATTTAAGTCAAACTTATGTAATCTTCAAACATTCATCTAAACAATTGAATTTGCTTCAAATGATGATAATTAACATTTTAAGTACTGATCTCAAAATAATATAAGTATGCTACTATATCTTTATTATTTGTTTTTTATTCCAATAATTTTTCAAAAAATAAATTCTAAAGTGGTGGATATACAAATTCATGCAATATACTTCTAACTTCTTACAAAACAATAAAAATCATAGCATTAACAAGAATGATTTTGAATAAATTGTGGTTAACTCAAACACATTACTTGACTTTATCCTAAAAAATAACACAACCACTAAAATGAGTACTATGATTTTTAAAGAAGCCAATGTATTGGAAAACAAGTTTGTTCAATCATAATAGAAATTATGTATTTGCATTTGTATGAAGCAACTTTTGAAGTTCTTATTCTTTCTTCAATTTTATTTTATTTCTTTATTTTTTTTAATTTTTTTAATAATAGATACTTATTTGAGATCTAAAGATGAAAAAACTTTGTCTAATTGAATTTAAGAGTCTCAAATTATTTTTTGAATGATGAATTTTTTTAAAATCTTAAAATACTATTAATAAAAAAACAAATAAATCAATACATGTAAAAATCATGGAAGGTTTGTTCTTATCTTTTAAAGATATTATTCATTAAAATATTTTTATAGACATTGTGATAAAAGTTTATGTTAAAATTAGTAATATTTAATATCATTAGATCTTACATTAATCAAATTATTTTAAATCCATTATGGTTGAAAAAATATAACCCTAATTATTTTTTAGAATCACAAATAAGAAAAAATAAAGGAGATTAGAAAAGTAAATAATAAATAATTAGAATTTTGTAGGAAAAAATAAAGAATTTTTTTTAACAAAATTTTCCTTGAAAAGCCAAAAAATAATACCTAGAGAAGATTAATTTGTGAACTAAGATTGAAATTAGACTATGTAACACAAAACCATTGTTGTATTCTAATACAACCATTAGATGAAAGAAAAAAAAATAAGAATTATATTATAAAAGAGCTTAAATGAAAATATAGTAGCAAATTATCTTTAAAATATAGATAATAGACAAGAAGGTAGTAAATATTAATAAATGGTTATATTGTATTTTTATAAAAAGAATTTTTATTTACTTTGTAGGATCATAAACGAGGCAAATCAAAGTAGATAAGATAAATAATTAATATAGGAATATTTAAATTAAAATAAAAATAATCTTGAAACAAAAATTATCTGAAGAAATCAAGAATTAATACTTAAAAAAGGTTAGTTGTGAATTAGGGTCAAAACCAGACCTTAAGGCACAAAACCATATGCCTATGGCAAACTTGAGGTTTTTTGGTTGTTGAAAGAGTGGATTATGAAAGAAACCTTGTGAAAGATCTTTAAGCATTAAAATCTCAAATAATTTGAGTTTGTATTCATTTTGTAAAGGCTTTAAGAATTCAAGATTATTGTATGGTTACTTTGATTTTGAGAATTATAAAAAGTTTATATTTTGGAGAATTTTATAATACTAATTAATGATCTATATTGATGAATTATTTTGATTAGATGATTGATGTTGTATTGATTTTTTTTTGTAAATTTAAGCTTGATCTAACCATTTTTTTAAAGATTATTGAAATTCAAATATATTAGAATCTTGGGAATTGGAGTTTAGAAGACCAATAAAGATTTATAATTTTTACAGCAATTTCATAATTGAACTGAGTTAAAATTTTACATGATTGTAGTAGACTTTATTTCAAAGAATGTCGCAAAGTTTAATAGCCATTGATTATTATAATTAAGAGATATTAGCTTTGAAAGACTGGCATCAAGATTAAAGGATCTTAGCCAATTTCTAAGTGGATTTTAGGATTTATCTTCTATTTAATAAATTCAATCTTCTTCAAAAAAAATATACTTTTTTTCAATTTAATAATTAAAATATGTATAGATTTAGAGTCAAAATCTATAGTTGAATCATTAAATATTGAGATTTCATTTTGTTACAAGATTGATTAAAAGTTTGTTTAAGGTTTAAGGTTTAAATAGGATTTATATTAAGGTTTTATTTAGGATTTATAATTTGATTAGGATTTGATTAGGATTTTTGTTTTTAAACTCAATTAAGATTTGATTAAGATTTGGTTAGAATTTGGTTTAGGATTTAAGATTATTTTTGGATTTTTTAAAATTTAGGATTAAATTAGGATTTGTTTAGGATTTTATAGGATTTTTTTAAGATTTTTATTTTTAGTATTTTTAAAAGAATTAATTTCAATATTTCTTTGAAATTAATTTTTATTTAATTTAATATTTTTAAAAGTCTTTATAATTTTTTAAAGATTTTCATTAAATTTGACTAAAAAAATTAAGTTTTAATTAGATTTAATTTAAGATTCTATAAGAATTTTAGGACCTTATTGTTGCAATTTCTATTTTACCTTCCACAATAATATGTCCATTGCATTCTCAAGCAAACTTCATGTAATACAACACTACATACTTTTAATAGTTAAAAATTTCTTTTGTTGATCAAAGAAGAAGAATAGAAGGCAAACTTTATAGGATTTTTTGAGGAATTTATTTTTAGTGTTTTAGATTAAACATAAGTTGATAAGGACCTTTCAACTTTAGAGGTGTTTTAAGTAATTGGGAGTTTTCAAAAATAAAAAAGATTATATGTATTTAATATTTTTTTAAGTATTATAATAAAATAACTAAAGAAAATTTTTAGGGTTTTGAAATTACTTGTTTTAGATGTATTTTTTGAATTTGAGATGAATCAAATGATTATATTGAAGGATTTTAAAATTTAATTGGCTTGAGATCTCAAACTTTAGATATCAAAAGTCAATGAAGTTTTCTTTAATCTTCTCTAATTTGCTACTTTAATTAAAATATATTTTTTGAATTTATTATTAATTTAACATTCATTCTTTCTATAAAAATTAAAAGTAATTTTATAATGCAAATACGAGGTAAAATTATTGGAATAACCATGAAGGATGTAAAAAAAAAAGATAAGTTATAAATGAGTAAATTTTTAGCTTTATCCTCCAATTAATAAGTTGGATTTTTCTTTAAAATAAAAAATACTTCATTTTAAGAAGTAAATTAGATTTTATAAAAAAATAAAAGTAAAATTAAAATTTTATTAAAAATCTCTCAGTTTCCAAACTTATTACATGTTTTGGTTAGAATTCCATTAGAATTAGTAAGAATTTTATTATTATTTTTTTGCAATTTATTTAGATTTTTTCTAAGTTTTTAAGGACTTAATTATTTATGAGGATTTATTGAGATTTTAAAGATTTACTAAGAATTTTTTAAAAAATTCTTTAAAACAATTTAAATTTAGTTTTAGAATTAATTTTTTAAAGATATCTTTTAAATTTCTTTATGATGTTTTTACAGTTCTTTTTATATTTTCTTAAGAATTATTATGATAATATTGATGTTTTTTTATAATTTATTTAATGATTCTCTTTAGGATTTCACTGAGGTTTATTTTAAAATATTAAAGTTTAATTCGATTTAATTTGATATTTTGTCGAGAATATAAAATTCTTTATTGTTGCAAAATACAAGTTATATTCTACAACCAAAAATCCAATGCAATCTTAGATAAGCCAACATGTAATACTACAATATGATTGTGCTTCTTTTTAAAAAATATACAAGTATATCTTAAAATGTAAAATATTGTCCGTTAATTCAAACTCAAAAGTACCTTTAGTTTTTAAAGAGTTATTTTTGATATATTTCATAAGAGGACCAAAAGACACATTTGATTAAATTTAATTAAAAAATTTTGAATCAATTTTTGATATCAATTTTAATGTTTAAAGATGAAATTGCTTTCGCTTTGAAAGAATTAGTTATTATTGATTAAAAGTTATATATATTTTTTGATATTGATAGATGAATCTAAAAATATTTATATTTCTTATAAATCAATATATATATATATATATATATATATATATATATATATAATAAAGACATTTTTAATAATTCAAAATGTATATTTATATATAATACTTAAGTTTCTTGTGATTTTTATAAATAATCATTTAACTAGAAGCACCTTCCAAACAATGACATATTCTAAAAATGATTCTACAATTACAAAAAACTCTTTGTTGTAGATTTTTTAATATATCTTGATTGTTAGATAAATTTCTTAATCAAAAGCTACATAGTAAAGTTTTTTGTTCACATTTGTAACAATTTCGCTTTCAAGGCAAAGCTTGATGCATTTGTTTCTATAAAAAAAAATGCTTTAAAAATTCAATGCAATACAAAATTGGTGTTGTAGTAAAAATTATCTTTAAGGCTTCAAATAAATTTTAGGTTTCTTTATTCCTCTCAAGTTTGTCTTAACAAATCAAAGGTAAAATTTGTCCTATAATATGAAAAATATTCTTGATAAAAATTCAATAATAATTGAATTTTTTAAAAAAATATTGAACACCTCTTATTATCATTGAAGTATTCTAGTTTGTAATAATTTTTATTTTCTTATTATTTATCTTTACACCATTATTTGAAATAATATATCCCAAGAAATTAACTTGAATTGTATGAAATATACACTTATCCATCATAACATATATTTTTTCATCTTTAAGTTTTTTTAAAATATAAAAACATAAAATTTATGTTTTTTTGTGTTCTTAGATGAGATTAAAATTTTGACAAAGAAAAAATTACAAAATCATTAAAAAAATCCATAAAATATAAGTCATTAGATGTTGAAAAAGAACTACTACATTTGTAAATCTAAAAATATGATTTTATATTCAAATATCTATTTTAAATTTGAATCATAGTCTTTGATTTATCTTTTTTTTATGTGCACTAAATACTATGCTTCTTTTAGATCTATTTTGATATAGATCGTTGCTTGATTAAATTGATAAAAAAGAATTTATATTAAAAATAAATAGTACCTTTTTTTAGTGGTAATCTTATCAAATCTTTAATAATACACATATTTACAATGATCTATCTTTTTTCTTCATAAACAAGCTAAAGTCTCCAATTCAAGATTTTGAATGGAAAATCAAGTCTTTGGCCAAGTTCTCATCAATATGTTCTTTATGCAAGGTCCACTCATTTTGTCATAAGCTACATATTAGTCCAAATGGTGGTTGAGCACTTTTTTAAAGATCAATTAATTAATCATAGAAATAATATTTTAGAAATATATAAATATAAATATATATATATATATATATATATATATATATATATATAAAAATAAATATATGAATTTTTTTAAAATAAAAAATAAATATAAAACTTTTATAAATATATAAATATAAATATATATATATATATATATATAAATAAATAAATATATGAATTTTTTTAAAATAAAAAATAAATATAAAAATTTTATAAATATATAAATATATAAATATTTTATATTTATATATTTAAAAAATAAATATATAAAAAATTATTTATATTTTAGAAACATATATAAATATATATATATATTATTTAAAAAATTCTTGATAATCTTTATATTTGCTTAGAATTTTGTTTGAGGTCTTTCATCCATTAAAAATGGTTGTGGCATATATAAAAGACATGTATATATATATATATATATCTTTTATATATTTTGTATAGATTTTTTATTCACAAATTAAGATTAGATTATTATAAATTTATAATTTTCTATTCAATGAGCAAAAGTCTTGATTATGCCATAGAAAAATTTGAGATATTAAGAAATCCAATATATCATATGGTTATATTTTTTTAGCCATCATTAGAATAAAATGATTATATTAGAAAAAAAATCAATAATATTAAATATTATTAAATTTTTATGACCATTTTATTTTTATTTATTTAAGGTTAGTTTCATTAATAATATATCTAAAAGACAAAATATGATCATTTGTAACTTTTACATGCATAGACTTCTTTTTTTAATAAAAGATATACTATAACTTTTAACAAAGGCTTTGTAATTTTAAGGTCTTAAAGAAACATCTTTTGTTAAACAAAGTGAAGATTTGAGAAGAGAATATTACCTTTACTAAGTGTGGTATAAGATTCCATTCACATTATTCTTATTATAGGTGGATAACTTTTTTTTTGACATGTTGTCTTTATTAATAATCATAGTCTTTATTTTGTTGTTGTATTATTTCTTTTTAAAAATATTGAGCAATGTATTTAGATTTTTTGTAATTTAAGCACAATTTTTTTGACAAAGTCAAGTCGTTTTTTTCTTAGTGAAAAGTTTATAACATGTTGTATAAATTGCATAGATTCCAATCATAATAAATAAATTGTTAAAAATTAAGAATTATTATCCTGACTTAACTTGTTTTTCTCTAATTAGATCTTTGTCTTTGATGCCTATCAAAGAATTGATTGTTGCATATAATTGCGTAAAATTTTAGATTATATAAGAATCATAATTCTTTTTTCATCAAAGATAAAAACTAAGAGAGAGCACTTGTAGATAGGAATGCATCTATAAATTCAACTTAAATAAGTCTATTAAGATGTTAAGGGAGATGTAACCTTAAATTAAACTTGAATTCTTGTAGAAATCTTTAAATTTTTATATTTTTCTATGAAACTTTTATGACATATTAGTCATTTTATCTTTCATATTTTTATTAGTAAAGCTTTTTGGATTTACTTTTAAAGATAATATGTTTTTTTCTCATAATTATATAATTTTTTGATATAGACATTGAAAGTTATTATTGACTTCTTGCATAAACCTAAGAATTTTACTTTTATAGATAGCATTTGTAATATATAAAATATCTATCCTAGAAGTATTAATAAACTTGTGAAGATTTTTAATATTTTTATTTTTATTTTTATTAATTATATCATTTATAATTTGATTTTGTTTCATTATTATAATAGATAATTTTAATATATTTATTTCTACTTATATCAAATTCTTCTTTGTATCTAATTATTAATATCAATGTTAATATTTTTGATACAAGGTAGTTCCAAAATAAATTAGAATATCTTAGACATTGGTATAGAAATGATATTAGTCAATGCACATGGATCCAGATGAATATCTAAAAAATGCATTACAACTTGATATTTCTTTCTATCAATGATATCCTTTAAAATTTAGGATTAGCTATTGAAAATGAGATGGTATAAAATGACAAAAGAACAAGTCCAAGAATCAACTTATAAAACTTTTTTGCAAACTTAAAGAACCAACATAAAAAATCAATAGCAAGTAGATTTGATTTTTTTACAAATTATTTAGATAAAAAATTTAAATTGTCTCTACCTAGTCAAATTTGCAACCATAACTAAGATCCTCAAAAAAAGACATTTTCTTCTTTGGATAGATGAATAGATACAATGTTTGTGATATTATGATTTTAAAAGAGACTTTGAATACTTTAAAATATTATTTAAAGGTGATATTGTATCTAATAAAATTTAAAATATGTTATTAAAAGTAGTTATGAAGATCTTAACAATGATGAATTAATTAGGTGGTTTTTTTACTATAGTATGCAATATTATTGATAGTTAAAAGAATCCATTAATTACCTTTGTGCAAAATAAAGAACAAAATTTGTTGATAATATTATTCAACAAATCTTAGACTTTATCAACCTATATTGCAATTTAGTAGTTCAATGTGAAATATGTTGCTTAGAAGAAAGGTAATGTCATAATCACCTATCATTACTTATATATTTACTTTGTTAAATATTAAAATTTAATTAGAAGTAAGTTAAACTATTAAATTTTAGTACAATACTTTCAAAAGATTTGTTGATTGGATTTGACTTTATCCATGTTTATAGGTGATTAATAGATCAAAAATTTGACCAATAAATTGGTCATGTGGCGCATATTTTAAAATCAAATTATAAATTATCTTTCTCAAAATTTTAAAATATTACTAATTACAATAAATTATAATAAATATAAGAAAATAATAAAGTGACTTAAATTTTTACTAAATTGATCCACATGTTTAAATAATCATTGTACCTTTTCAATCCCATCCTCATTCCTAGTTGTTCCCCTACTCTCAACCATAGCCCCTATTCTTGATGTTTCTAATCTCCACCTTTGTCATTAACAATGGTTGAGAATGGGGAACAGTTGGGAACATGGATGGAAGATACAAGGGTGCAATGATGATTAAGATAGAGTGGGCCACTTTAGTATAAAAAAATGGGACACTATATCATAATTTTAATTTTTAAATATTCATGTTTTTAAATGAAAGAATAAAAATTACACAAAAGTAGTAAAACGAAAGGAAAAAAGTATAAAGGAAAAAAGAAAAGTTAGACCACGAAAGCATGGCCAGCTTTTTTCCCACGCGAATCTTTGGAGGGACGAGCTGGCGGCCTGCATTCAAAAAATTTAGTGAGAGACTCGGCCTCGGTTAGGACGAAGCCTTGCTTCGCGTGGTTGGAAGTAGGGGTCTTTATTGATCACCAAAGCGATCGACGCATTCAAAATGAAGTCGATTGGGTCGCGGATCGAACATCTCGTCGTCCTTTTCGCAGCCGCCGTTGCCAATTTCGCACCTCGTCTCACCCGATCAAGCCCAATTCCACCTGTCGACCTCGGGTGCTGCGATGCATGTCGCGGGCGACGGTCGATCGTGTGGGTAAAATTGTCCAACTAATTCGACGCAAACACGAATTTTGATGCAGAGAGAGAGAGAGTGTGTTTTGAGATTGGGTTGTAGAGCAGGTCGACTTTGGATGATGGGTTTCAGCGAATTGCGTGAAGTGGTGCGGTGACCGTGTCGCACAGCTTGGAAGCGATCATGGTGGTTATGCCGTCGTAGGTATCGAGATTAGGGTGCATCTATTGTCGATTGGAACTTATACTATCCTTGCGCGTAAGATTTCTCTCGCATGTTGGAGTTCGTTTCGAGATCCTGGTGCTGACTTACTTGACTTCCAGGCGTTTGTGTTTGTGCAAACCCTAAAGTCGACTGATGTTGCCGAGCCTCAGGACTTCTATCGTCGAATTACTTCGACGTCCTTCTGGCACAACCTTAAATTTTCGTCGAATTCTCATCTTCGTATATGTGAGCGCGGCATGTGAGCTCGATGGCCACTGTGGACATTCCTCGTCACATTCTGATTTATGGATAGTCATCATCCCTCACTTCCATGTTCCACACACACATATTTCATGAAACATACCGAATTGCACATGTGCACAACCTAGTGGATTTCGCAGACAACGTAACCAGACTAGAATGCATCTTTAACTAAACAAGCAATTAAAAAAGAAAATCTAAAAGGAACAATTTCTGCATAACTATCTTGAATCATCAAATCTATAGAATCTTTCCTGGGCACTCAAAGGAGTACTCTAATGATATAAAATGGTAAACAAAATGGCAATCTACAGGAATGCATGTTGGATAGGAAGTATAGATGGCTCATTTTAATTTTGTGGTACAAGCATCATCCAATGATCCCAGGATTTGAACAATGGCTCCAGGTACACCAAATAAACAGATTGTCTTGGAATCTACACTGGACAGTGATCAACTTTCACATGATATTGCACACCCTCCAAGCTGGTTCATCCTCATGCTGACACAGTTGCAAGCTTGAATCCAGAGCTTCTGCATGAAAAGGTAAACAAACATGCAACTGCCTTCCACAACACTTGCCACAGCTTTCAGCTATCATGTCTGTAATATTGCTTGTTCAAAGGAGCAATTAGACCTGATTATTTTGTCCTTTTAGCAGAGAATGACTGCACGCTTTGCATGTGTGAAGCAGATTCATGGTTTCATCGTGCTTGGGTTGAGACACCATGCAAGTTGCCCTTACAGACAAGTAACCTGGACAACCCTAAACACAACTAATGAATAAAAAGCTACGTCTATTTTAAAATTACTGGGCAATCATTGCAGCAAGTCCAAAGCAAAACCCTGATCGAAGTGGGTTGTTCTCAAGAAAAACCACCTATTTGATTTAGTATTCTTTTAATCTTGTTGGATGGATAATTATATACAAATATACACACAATCACACGAATATATATATATATATATATATATATATTTGCATAATTATTTTTGTGTGTATCCATTGTAAAACATGCCAAAATTTATTATAGGGATTCATGTGAGAGATCTAATCCCACTAATTTGTGATAAAACCATTGTCATTTCCTTGTTTTATGTGTCGAAGCACATTCTGAAATAAAATCCACTGCCCAAAATTTATAACACAAGGAGCAGATAGATAGAATTAATGATGGAAAAGGTCATGGATAGTAGTTGACTTTTAACTCAATTGATCAATGTGGGTATATGTGCTTTGTTTGTTGGTGGATGAACATAAAGATGGGGAACACAAGTTTGTTGTATCCAAACAAGATGATTTTTTGTGCTATCTAATCCAATATATCACAATAGATAAAAATAAATTGTATCTTCAAAAAACAAAATGTACTATGATACAAGAAATCACATGAGATGGCTATCAAAACAATCTAATGGAATCTAATATAGTTGTCTATTTTAAGTATGCGATTCTCAATAGCATGAACAGTTCTGTTCAACTCATGCTTTTGATAGAGAAAGTGTGCAGTGTGGAAACAATGGAAACACAAATAAAATCAAATCAAACCAATTCTACTGGATAAATGTTGCATTCATTTAATTGGTAAGTAGAATGATCAGGTAAAGTTATAATCTTATTTTCTACTTTGTTGCATGTGTGTAACACAATTTTAGGAGGATAAAAATCTGTAAAACGAGCAACTTGTCTGGTTTTAGAATCAAACTGATATGTTGTAATTATGCAAGAATCATATGTGAATATATATATATATATATATATATATGAATATAAAACAAGGTCGTTTTATTTGGTTATGGTTTTTTCTTTTAAAAAGTAAACATATTCACTGATAGATGTGTGTTTGTCGGAAACAAAGGCACAGTTGATGGCAATTCCAAGTTCATCATGGCTTTAAATGGTATTTTTCAAGTATGGTGTATACAGAATAATCAATCAATCTTATTCAAAAGTGTCTGCAAATTCGGGATAATACTGATTTATTCAAGCTTGAAATTCGGGTGAAAAAAATAAATCTTTCAGATTTGATGAATAGCAGTTTGATTCTGTATAATGCATCAGAAGCATTATTAAAAAAACAGCTGCTCTAATTGATTGTAATTATACAGTTATTTCGATTTTTTTTTTTGAAGAATAAACTTAATATTAAATTCTTCAAGCATAATATAACAATTTTATGCTCAAGAGAGAAGTTTAGGGTTCTGTAATTGTAATAATTATCTAGCATTTTTCCTTTAAAAATAAAACAAAATGTGCATTAATAAGTATAATTTAACAAAAACTCCTACAGAAAATTACACTTATCAATGCACATTTTGTTTTATTTTTAAAGGAAAAATGCTAGATAATTATTACAATTACACACACTCCTACAGAAAATTGCACATTCTGTAATACACCAACAAGTTTCAACCTATGTGATTACACCATATAAAACAAAATTTAAAAAATAAAGAAATAACCCATTGTCAATTATTGAAAAATATAAGTTTATAACATTATAATATATTAAATACGCGTCAGAATATTTTAATTTATTTTATTTTTGAATAATGGTAGAACCCATATCATGCAAACATAAATATATATATATATATATATATATGTATATATATTAGTTGTTCACATGATTTCTATTGACTTTCTAAAATTTATCATGATAATTCTCATAAATTAACACAAAAATGATTCTTACATTTAAAAAATATGCACTACTATGAAAATAAACCACAACCATTACATAGGACATGCAAAAAAACCATTATATATATATATATATATATAGAAACCATTCTACATATATAAAAAAAGTGAAACATGAACTTCTTACGGCTTTTGACGTTAAAATATCGCGTTAAAACATTGGCTGGTATTGGCACGTGCCACGCTTGGAATCAAGTCCCAGATTCTCTGTGACCATTGGGTGGATCAAAACGCAACCACGCCAAAGAGAACACATAAGTAACCACGTTCCCAACTAGCTCGTTCCCAGTTTAACCTTCTAGAAGCATTCTGAGATTCGAAATTCTTCTAGTCGCTGATTGGTCCAACGTCAAAGAAGTCCACATCATCACGTTTCTGGTCTCTATTCATACGTGGCGCGATTGGATTCCCCCTCCCCATCTGGTTCATCTCTGACCGTCCCATGATCTGTTCTTCCGTTCCTCATCCATCTGTTAATATCTCCTTGTCTTTCTCCAACCTTGTCTTTCCGACATGCTTCTTTACGTTCCATCTGGCTTTTCATTTAAAGAACGTAATCGTCTGCGTCGCGAGGTCTTTTCCTCACCACGAAACTTTCTTATACGTTAAAATATGTTGTGCTTTTTCGCTGATTTCTTTCAGGCGAAGATCACCGTCACGTATGGAACTTGGGTCGGGGCCGTGTTCTCCAAGTCCATTGGAACTGCGCGATCTGAGGTGGCAAGTTGTCGCGTTCCGTATAGAAATGGTGGACTGGGCGGTTTTGTGCCACATCAGCAAAGACGAGACGGTAGAAACTCTGGGGGGTGACATTCCTTGTCTGTTCATTCGGGCCTTGCATGGGTGGTTCCAAACATCATGTCGTTCCTAGATTAGTTTTTTGCATGTGTTCATATATATATATATATAATTATTAATAGACATATAAATATATATATATATATATAAACAAGCATTTACACCAAAATTGGAACCTCTTGTTTTGTTTGAAGAGTGATATTTGAAACCAAATCATTGACATACCACATCAATTTCCTGTTTTAAAAACAACATTATCAACTTTTTGCACTAGAATCTATTGTTGATATTTTTGTTCAATATTTTTATTGTAGGTTTTTTTTGAATTATAATAACGTGACATTTTTTATTTTTGCTTTTTTTCTAATACTCATGTGTGGTTTTTGGTTGTATAGTTTGAATTGTAAATTATTACATTTGTTGGTAACAATTTGTGGCAAGTAATGGTAATGAATAGCATTCACACTTGCAACTACAACATCATTTTTGTTTTAATACTTGTTTGACATGGATGGATGTTTAGATAAATGGATGACACTTTAGATGGTTGTACATTACAGACCATATTACCTTTATTACATATATATATATAAATTGGGGATAGTGATTAGTGAAAATAGTAATATTATAAAATCAATGATTAAAAAATAAATATTGTTATGTTTCAAAAGTTAATATTAATTTTTAAAACTAGAATATAGTGTTTGATGGTTTTCACTCCATGTAGAACTTAAGTTGTTTGAAAGAAGCTACTGATATATAAGCTTGCAAAATTTGGTGATTCTTGCATCAAAGGCCTTTTTTTTCAACTATTTAAAATCATTTTGAGTATTGTTTTAGATCAACATTTACATGTCATACACATGCTCATATATCATGTTGATACACTAAATTACATATTTTAAATTTAATTTATTATTATTATAAAAATTATAATAGCCCCCATGAGCATTTCTTTATAATTTAATACATACATTGGAAATATTAATTATTTGAATTTTTATTGAAATAACAAAACATAAAAAGAATGCCAAGTGAGTGGCAAGTTGTGGTGACATTAGTAATAACTTAAATTTATACATTTTTGTATTTCTACATGAACAATACTTTGTTGTGGATATGAAAACATTACTAGTTTTTGTGGTTTCCTTTGAACTTGTTTTATTGCTTAAGATCTTGTTAAATACAACTTTTAAGTATTTGATATATTTTCTCAAAACTCATAAGACAATGTTTCTATTTTTAGAAAAACAGCAGGACATGTCCAAATATTTCTTGTTGTGCCTTGAGATCATATGCTTAGATAATACCAAATATTATCTCAATAGTTGTTTTAAGAGTATGTAATGGGATCCTGGAAAAAAAAAATCTTTAAGACTTTAAAAATTGAGAAACTTATGAAGGCCTTATAGACCTCTTGTTGTAGACCACTTGGAAGTTCAATTGTTTCATTTATATACAACTTCGAGAAAACTTTGTTTTTAGTATTTTATAATCAAATGAATGGAAGGTACATAATAGTTCATTGTTTCTCATTAAAACTTTGTTCAATATTTATAAATATGTAGATAATTTCTTTCACTGTAATGGAAATTTCATTATAACAATGGTATAAAATAATAGGTCTGATTAAACTGATGCATTGTCAATACTCATAAAATCAATTGCAGCGTCTCTATGTTTGGTTTTGTCTCATCAAATAAAATTT
This sequence comes from Physcomitrium patens, assembly GCF_059467195.1. NCBI lineage: Eukaryota > Viridiplantae > Streptophyta > Bryopsida > Funariales > Funariaceae > Physcomitrium > Physcomitrium patens. The sequence goes on along the minus strand of NC_143424.1, from coordinate 15,287,950 downwards.
GACTCACTATAATATTTCATTATTTCTACTTTTAATCTTTTGAAAAAATTTACAGCATTTTTCTTATATAGTAAACTATTTTCCAACTTCTTGGAAACAATTAATCAATATTTTGAATGTAGTTCAAAAATATTGGTATGTTATTCTTCAAATGAAAAATTATGGATGATTTGATTACTGCTTCTATTCTCAAACTTAACACGTACATTTTATCATACCTTGATATAAATAAATAAATAAATAAATATATATATTTATTTATTTTTAACTTACGAACTACTTCTAAAAATATGATAAAATTCTGCATAAGGACATCTAGTTTTGTAACAACTACTTGTATTCATTGTACAAACAGAATCTATGCATGTAAGAACAAGCACTTTGCACTTTTAAAAAAGTCCAAACAACAACAATCTTGACCAATTTAATTGAATTTATATTAACATATGCTTCTTTATTGTTATTCCAACCCAAAACCTCAATAATTTGAGTAAAGCTTGTTTTTTAAGATCCTTCATAAATGTATAGTTCTCATTGAAAAGACATTTACATGCTTCAAAGTAGGTTTTTTTAATATAAAAAAGGGACACATATATATACATATATGCTTTTGTGATAATCTTTAAAATATATTTTAGGGCCAAATGTTATTTTGGTCACTTACTAGCACAACTCAACCTGTTTTTACTTTTAAAAAATCTCCTGATTTGATGTTGTTTACTTTAGCATATCTATTATCACTTCAAACATCAACAAGCGGAAATTCATCATCTCTATTTGAATATATAAATATATATATATATATATATATATTCATATTAACTGAAAGTTTATTTCTTTATATGTGTTTTACTTCATAAACACCAATTTAAGATTGGAACTGTATTCTCAATGTGTTTGTTTATTTATTTATTTTGCCATGCATACTGCCTTTTTTTATATTTTTTTTGTATTTGTATTTTTTTTTGTGTGTGTGCTCTTCTTAATACCTATTACGTATTTTGTGAAAATTTTAATTATTATGCTAAATGATCTGTAACATTTGAAATTTTAAAATGCTCCATCTTTTGAAATGTTACATAATCTGTGACATTGAGAACCAACATTCGATTTTTCAAAGTTGATGGGTCGCATATTTAGGGCTAGGGGGAGAGAGAGAGGCTCATAATAATGGGAGTCAAATATAAAGCCTACAAAACCCTTTCAAAACGAAAAAGTAAGATAAGTAAGCAAAGGAGCGTGGCCTACTTTTTCCAGAACCCCATGGCCCAATTCCAGCTCTTTTAAATTTAAAATTTATTTCTATATTTCTAAATGCCGCTGGTAACGTGGGCGATTGTGGGGACTGATACCAAAGCCACAACCCCCAAAATATGCTTCACCCTCTGATTTTATGGTTGCTGTAATATCCAACTGAACGAATCATTTCATCCAATTAGACGAATAATGTTGGATGAAGAATGAGCAGCGATCGGTGGTTCCACGCAACAGGAGGCAACATAAGTGTGAGTCGTCGCATCAAGCATTTTCCACCCCCCCCCCCCACTCTCCGCCTCGTTGTCCGATTTGCTCGCTGTAGACGGGTTACAAGCTCCCGTTCAAAGGCGCAGGAAAAGGATTGGGTGGTGATGCGCATTGGGTCGAGGCGAATTCTGGGAAAAAGCGTCGGATTTAGGTTTCAAAGGGTCGATTTCTGGAGCTCCACCCGGTGGTTTGAGCGCGCCGGTGGAGTCGAAGGGGGGATCGGCACCAACTCCGTGGAGGCTCAGGGCGGGACTGAGCATTGCGGTGACAAGGGAGAGTTCGATCAAGTTGTGGGTTTTGCTTCTGTGCTGGAAATTGAGGGTTTGTCGCGGAATTAGCGTTTCCGCTGCAAGTTTGGGTCGCGCATGATTCTGTAGGGGTTGTGATCGTGTCGTGGTGGGTTTTACGGTGCGTTGGTGGGGTATATTATGCCGTGGATTCTCCTGCTTCCTTTCTGTAGTATTCCGAGGGTCGTTGATTTCAATCTTTGAGAATCTTTTTCTCCAGTGTGTGGAGTTTGGTTTGTGTTGGCTCGAGTCTACGTAGATCTGCGCCGCTTTCTGATCCTATACCGCTCTTGTTTTAAAATTTTGGGCTGCTGTGAAGTGCTGGTTAGTTTTCGCACCCAAGGCAGGAGGCATACATTTTAATCTTGTTGTGCACACAATAGCTTTGTTTGGACTCTGGGCTTATGCGCGAGCGTGTACAGCAACCTTCTTCCCGAGCTACTAGTTTCGCTAACCACGAGCTCGAAACATCGCAGTATTGTCCTCTCTCTGCTCTACATCGGACCTTCTCATTTCGAAGGTTTCCGAGTGATTCACGTGTGCGCTTTGAATTTCGCTGGTTTCGTCCCTCGTGTCAAGTGTTACCCTCTCTTAGAAGGGTAGTATCCCAAGGTCGTCAAGCTGGCAGCCCTGGAGGAGCACGAGATGAGCAGGCGGTGCTCGCACTGCAACTTGAATGGCCACAATAGCCGGACGTGCTCCGACCGGGGGGTGCGTCTATTTGGAGTGCGGCTGACAGACAGCGTCAGCAGCATGAACATGCGGAAAAGTGTGAGTATGAATAATCTGAGTCACTACACGAGCGCGCACAACCCTCCTTCGCCTCCTGAGCACTCAGAGTCCGGAGCGGCTCCTGATGGATATGTATCAGATGGTCTCGTGCAAACGTCAAACAATGCCCGAGAGCGCAAAAAAGGTAAACATTGCATTCCCATTGAGACTTCAAACCCATCCAGGAGCTACATTTCCTTCTTCTTCCTGTACTGGCGTTGTGATAGCAAAATGGTTTTATATGCACTGCATTTGAAAACAGAGATCGATATTCTATCGATTGAATAAGTTTCAATATTTTGACGAATGATTTAATTAGATAATACAGTTGAGTTCTAGATTTGAATTCACTTGGGTCGAAACTGTACAGCCTTTCTATGTGCATCATTTCGAAAAATAATTCATTTAGGTCAAAAATGTTCACAAGTGAAAAGGCGGGTTCAGACTCACGGGAACATCCCTAATCATTCTGTCGGTATGAAAATGGTCAATCCTAAAATTCCGAAGAGAGAATGTGAAATCGTTCAAATTTTTTGAGATGGTAGTGCCTTAACTTTCTCTTTCCGTTCCTCCAAATAAGCGGTTTTTATTTATTTACTTATTTATTTATTTCGTTTGTAATTGTGATACATTCTACACAGGTGCTAGCCTTGTGTTTAATTAGACTTCATAGTTTGCAAGTACCACTATTCTTGTTCAGTTCTATGTTTCCTGTCCAGAATGCATTAAATTTGGATTCTTCAGCATAATGATTCTCATTGTATCTTAACCTCAACATCTTCCGTATGCTCGTGCATATTTTCTCTTTCTCCATGCAAAAATTGAATTTGTTAGATTCTAACTGTAAACAATGGCAGATGTGGTGGTTGTTGGTATGCCGTGTTGAGGGTCTGCATCATGATTTCATACTTATGTAGAACCGATGACCACTGGAGTGGGTTGAGATAAGAAATGGGGCTTCTTTGTCACACGGGTTCTAACGTAACAGCGTTTGTAACACTGTTCATTCAATCTTGATTCCTTTGACTCAATATGTAGAAACTTTTCCGCTGCTATGCGCAAAATTCGTATGTCAAGGTCATAACTTTTGAATAAAAGTGTTGTCTGGCTACTTGGCTTCAAATAACTACTGAAGACAAGAAATGTTGAATTAACGGGTGGGTTGACGCTGTTGCAGGAGTGCCGTGGACAGAAGACGAGCATCGCTTGTTCTTGCTGGGATTGCAAAAGCTCGGAAAAGGTGACTGGAGAGGTATCTCGAGGAATTTCGTGACAACCAGGACGCCCACACAGGTTGCTAGTCACGCCCAGAAGTACTTCATCCGACAAAGCAACATGAACAAGCGGAAGAGGCGATCGAGCCTCTTCGACATCGTATCGACGTCGGTAAGTGTATACAATTGTGTGAGTGTGAGTGTGTGTGTTCGTGCGGCGAATGAGGGGGGCGGTGTCGTGGTGATGATAGGATGGTCGCAGTCCGTGGGGATGCGAGTAGAAGTCGGGTGGGATATGATTAGGGACGTTGGGTAGGTGGGCGGAGGGTGTTGAGTGGAGGATGGGGGGCACAGTGCAACGGTAGAGGCGATGCAAGTGCAGTAGAGAATGGAATGGGATGGTTGTGGGAGGTGGGACATGTGATCTGAGATGGGGAGGGTTGTGGTCGATGGCAGGGCGTTCCTTCGATTGCGGAAGAGTCGACATGCATGGGAGACGAGGAGCAGACGAACCCACTGCACCAGTTGAGCTTGGGGCAGAACCGCATGTACCCGTCGGGGGTGTTGTACGAGCCAAGTTCGGTGGCGGGATACGGAGTATCGGTGGGAGGATTCGCGGTGCCGAAGCACATGAGTCCTCCGATGGCGTTACCGTTGATGTCGGTGGGAAACGCGATGGGAATGGGCGCGGATGGGGTGACGGAGGTGGTGGGGATGGGGTACAAGGTGGAGCATTTGGCGAGGAGTGGAATGGAGGGGGCGGGGATGAGCTACGGCATGGAGAGGAGTGGAATGGAGAGAGGGGGTGCGGGCGTGGCGGTAGCAGCAGGGGCGGGTCTGTCGCTGGGAGGGTCAGCGGGAGCAGGAAGGATCCCGTACTCGTTCACGTCGTCGGGTGGAGGAGGGGTGGGTTCGGTGTCGACGGCGCAGGCGCCGGGTCAGGGGCAGGCACAGCAGGGATCGAGCAGCAGAGGAGGGGGGTCATACGGAGCGAACCCGGCGATCGTGAGACCGACGGCGAAGGTGGGCGGTGCGAGCAGCGCAGCGACGAAGATGGAGGAGGATGGTCGGGACATAGCGCAGCTGAGGCTGGGGCTGTCACCGCCGGAGCCATCTCAGTTGACGGCAAAGCTGTTGGAGGCGCCGTCGAGGCATTCATCAGCGTTCCACGTGAACACGTCGTTCGATGGGAGCAGCATACAACAAGGAGTGAACGCGATCAGCGTGGTGTGAAGCGGCAGAGATGGTAAAGGGGTAGGTGCGGTGTAGGAGGAGGAGGGGAAAGCGGGAGAGGTGAAGGCGGGGGTTGGGGGCAGGAAGAAGAAGTAGGAGTGGGATTCGAGGAGGGTGTAGACTAATTCTTTTGTTGTAAATAGCTACATTGGATTGTGCGCCAAAGGCTAGAAAGAGCAGAGCGGAGCAGAGATGGTGTAAATTAGAGAGGAAAGGAGGGAGAGGGACGCGGGCGATGAACGTGGAGATGGTTGGAGATGAGATGAGAAGAGAAGAGAAGAGAAGAGAGGAGAGAAGAGGGTGGGGTGGAGACGGGGATTACCCGTGAACCCGAAGGGCGGTGAAGTATGTGTCCGGTGGTGTAGAGTATGCAAGTTTATGGACGTTTTCCAAGTTGCTTTGGAGAAATATGCTGTTTTTTTTCTTAAGCTCTTTTTGCACACTGCCTTGTCGTGTGTTATCTGTATTCGGATGTCCTCAAATTCTGTTTCAACAAGTTTCAGAGTCAAAAAGTTAACATGCATGGTGGACATCCTTGGTTCTTACCTTGTAGCCACGGCCTTGTTCCACTGTTTTTTGTCTGTCTGGGTTGTGTGCAGTGACGATGGTGCGAAATGCGTTGCACTTTCAAAGTAACGTGTACACGGCTCCATAGAGTAGTGTAGTATAGTATAGAGAACAACACTCTTGATTGGATGTTTTTGGATGTGTTCCGAGGATCTTTGGAGTACAGTTTGGGGGAAGGAAAGTCAACGATCAGCGAAAGGGGCGTGTCAGCATTGCTGGATTTTGTGGATCCTTTTTTCAGTCTATCTGTCGTATGGTCAATTATTTGAGCGTGATGTTGTACCAAAGATGACTGCTTTTTCATCATTGTATTGTTTACTGCGATTCCACTCAAAGTTGTGCATCATTGCAGTTCCTTCGTGCAGCCACGGCTGTGAGCAGAATGGGAATCGCATTCTGAAACGGCGAGTCCCGTCATGTTGATTCAGCAACAGTGGAGATCCAACTGTGAGCAGTTATGTGCATACAAAACTCATGTCAGTTCCTTGGAACTATTCCTGCACAATAGATCGTCTTCCCCAAATGGAAAAAATTAAAAATTAAAAACTAAAAACTAAAACATTACAACACTCACTTGTGGATGGCACTGGTCCACTGCAGGGATCGCAACAACTTTGGATTAGTACCTTATTGATCTATCCTTGTTTTCGCGATCCCATGATTCCAGGCTCAGTAAGATCCGCAAGTACAAATCTCTACTTCGTTACTTCACTGGTATTTTGTGAGATGAAGCTGGAAAAAGTCCGTCTTTGCCTCTGCTTTTGTGGGTCCTTTTTCACCATTTTCTGCTTCTGAAGTTCTGGATATTACTGGCAGGCTATGAGTCAACTATGAGCATCTTCTAAGTATATGAAAACAGTGCGGAAACTGTGTTGTAGGCCAATGGCGTAGAGGTACAGTGGTAGCTTTTGGATGATGCTAGCCCATTGTCATGCCTTGTTTGCAAATAGTAAGGCCAGTGGGGAGGGATCTCAATGGACTTCGTTACTTTTACTCTGCCGAACTGTGGGACCTCACGTGTTGGGCCATGCTTTTGAAATGATTTGTTATGCAGCTTTGAGTGGGTCTAACTTTGGACATGAAGATAAATAAAAATAAATGTTTGAAGTGCTTGATTTATTTTGTTAAACAAATGATAATAATAAATAAAATAAAATTGCATGTTTGCATGTGTGTTTGTCTTTCTGTTCTTACAAGGGAAACTTTATTTATATATAAAAAATAAAAATAAAAAATAAAAAAAACCACGGTTTGAGATGTTGCTGAAGAGAATGTAACGACTGTTTTCTCCCTTGAACTGTTATTTCTAAAGTGGCAAATTGGAGTGGCCAGTAAAAGATTTCATCTTGTCCAACCCAAAATAAATAAAAATTGAGAGAAATCATGTGGAAAGATGAAGGTAACCAATATTTTGTTTTTTCATGATTGACTTTCATGTGAAAAAAACATTACCTTAAAGTTCTACAATTCCTGTTTTCACACTTCAGTGCAACATAAGAACAAACTTTACTCTTACTCTGCTTAAACTTTTTCCCCTTCATAATTTACATTCATTCATTTTCAGTAAAAATTCCTCCTCTATCAGTCTGCTTAAATATGGGTTTCTTCCATTTATCAACCATACAACTCTTCCGAATAAAAGGTAAAAGTCAGTATTAATCCCACATCTGTGTAAATCAACAAACATCTCCCGAAGCATAAGAGACCAATGAATTCATTTTTCAATGGCTCTCAATATAGAATTTTCAATATTCTCAAAACTTGAAACCAAAACGGCAGTGCTCACTGCAGATTTATTTCAGTATATTTCTTTTCACATTTACTTATTCAGGTTGACTCTTGCATTAGTTTCATGCGAAATCACTTAATGAGGCAACCAGTTAAACACTGCCCACCCAATGTCTTCCGTTGGTCCGTCTTTGGACAATGTCTCCACATACATGCAGTGATGCATGCACGAGAAAGACGAGAATTGTTTAAACTGCAAGAGTGGGAATTAGACACACAAGTCCGATGAGCAACGAAATGCAAACGACATGAGGAAATTGAGAGATAGAGTGAGGTTATGGATAATGATCCTACTGAGAGGCGCTCACTACATGTGCGAAACGAGTAAAGGGATCATCAAACGCTGTGTTGAGAGCAGATTTTGGTAGTCGCATGCTAAGCTTGGCTGCAAACCCTAGAATTAGCCCACCTTACTCTCGACAATCCTGGAAAATACGGTAAAAGGCGCCGTGGACGGGTTGTATCACCGAAGATAGAGAAAGACTATCGCCGTGGTTTGCTCCTTCATTCTTTACTCCATTATCGACAAAGAAGGGGGGGGGGGGGGGGGAGCAAATGTAGGGTCTTAAGTCAGGCGTTGAGGTAGAACAACCCGCTAGTGCGCGAAATAGGGTTATGAAAAGGGGGACATGGGGATCCAGCTCGCAACGAAAGCAGGGGTTGGGAGGAGGAGGGGTTGGTAGAGCGAAAGTATTCCTCTGGTGCACACGTAAGGTGGAGGTTAGGCTGGAAGTTGGAAGGTGCCTTCGAATATATCCTAGGGAGAAGATTGGAGGCGGAAAGGAAAGGAAGGAGAGGAACGGAAAGGACTCCAGGTTCTCACAGAGCCACAAACCAACGCAACGTCATGGGACGGCCGAGATAGCATCGCAAAGGTGGTGAGCATCAATCCGACGACGTCCATCCACGCTCCGCTCCTCGCACTGACAGGAAATGCCAGACAAACGCATCCCCTGCGAAAAACAACAAAAAAGTGCTCCCACATCCCACATGGCCTCTACACAAAATTTTCAAAAGCCCAGCATCTCTTTTCTCCCTCCCCCCTGCTTTTGTCAGCTTCCCACAGTCACATCGACAAATATCCAACGCCTTCAATTCAAACGAATTGTCGCTTCCGGCTGCTTCATCATTCTACTCGCACAACCGCGAAGTCGGTGGCACGATCTTCTCGTTCCCAGCAGAGGAGAGATGATTCTGAGCACGTTTCCATCGACTCTCACACTGACTTCCAGGCGCCATCGTAAAGCCGAAGCTTCTGTTGCGATTACTCGCAGAGCCTGCAGTGGCTCTAAACTCGCCATCGCCGTCCACAAGCCCTGCAAATGCAACAACGCCTGTCCCGAAAAACGCTAACGCGCTCAAACGGATGAATAACTGAAGTTCACCCTGCGCCTCTGTGCATCCACATTTAAGGCAGATACCGGCACGGGTGCCTAAAAGCGTAATGACTTCCAGCCCTTAAACCACGGAAGTAAAGATGAGAACTTCGAGTCTCATGCAACTCCGATCATCCAAAATTGATGGAAGCTTTTCGTTGAAAAGCGGCAGCCCGTTGTCTGCAATTTGACACGTGCCCTTCTCCCAGCCCCACTTTGGAAGTACGTCAGACTGGTGGAGGCTTACATCATACCACGAATAATATTATGACAAGTGCAACATCGCTGACCGTCCACTTGAGCGTAAGATATTAATTGATGAATCCAACTATTGACCACTCACAAGTGGATGAATGATACGACCAGGATGCTCATGGATGAAACAATATCATAAAAACAAGGGAGGAAACGTGACGTTGGATGGTGCATGTCTACGCGGGCTCGTCACCCATTGGCCGATCGATTCCAACTCAGCTCGTCCCATCCACCCCTCGTTCCCTTCCATGCGTGACAAGTAAGCGGCCTGACACGTGCGCTTGACGTGGGATTCCCGCCAGGGGGACATGTCGTTGTGTCATTAGCTCTGGCCACGCTGGACCCCGTCTGTCATGTGCAGGTCTCACGTGGCATTGGCCTTCAGGGGGGTGGGGCCACTTGCTTTATGCCTACTAGGCATCTCGGCGTGTTGTTCTCCTGAGTCAGCAACGGTCTTGGGAGTCCTTTAGACGGGCTTTTGTAAGAGTGGTTGGTCGTGTGTGCCTGCAATAAAAAGAGAATATAATCATGCTGTATACTTATTATATTTCTTCAAATGTGTATCTAAATCAACATTTTACTTATAAATATACTTTTGAGCTACGACGGAATTTAAGCAATTGAATTATTTAAATGTATTCTTCATTATTTCTTTATTTAAGCAGCCACATGAAAATGTTTTTAATTATCTTGAAATGTTTGGACTACTTGATTTTCTTTTGTTTTTGGGTTTTTTTGGGATTTTTTTAAAATTAAATTAAAATTTTGGTCAAGAACTAAGGCCTCTAAAGAAGGGATTTCCTTCACCATAGCATTACAAAAGCAGACTTCTAGATTTGAGAAGCCCCTTGCTATGTGTTGGATTATATTCTACTACTAATACTAAGACAATTATAAAACTTAACTAGTGCATCATGGTATGTTAATGTTTTGTCGCTTCAATGAGAACATAAAATGCTTGATAATTATTTCTCTTTCCATAGTATAATCAATTTGAAAAAAATAAAAACAGGAAAATAAAAATTATTATATCCATAAAATTTGAAAATAAACCTCAGATCAGATTTAAAAGATTTGTGTAATTGCAGTTTATATATTTTTTAATAATTTTATTTTCAATATTAAAGTTATCATTAAAATACCAGTTGACAATTATTGCAGTAGCCTACAATGTATATAGTATTAAAACTCAAGTAAAAGTGTTAAAAATTACATGGATTTTGAGAATTATGTTGAAATATGGGTATTTGTATGCTAAAATAAATGATAAATCTTAAACCCTAAACCCTTAAAATAAATAAATGATATGACTGGACATTTTACCAGCATCTGTGTGATAGTAAAATATACATTTTAATGATCAAATCCGCAAACACCCACATTCCATCATTTGCTAAGAAATATTTCAAGCTGAACACAGAGAATTATACTTTTAATTTTTTTAATTGGCATGATAAATAACGATCATAATGATTCCAGAGATATACTAATACCAACTGTACAATGATTTCCAAATCCACTAGCTTAACTGCTCACCATTGCTGCTCCTGAATCAGCATTTAATGCTACATTGGCCATATAAAAACGAGATCCATATATTACTATATTTATCTATAAAGTGCAAATTATTGTTCTTTAAAAATGAAATTCACAAAGTCATCCAAGCGTCTCACCACTTGTAAGGTACTACACATCCAATTTCGATGACATATCTTTTTAAGATTGAAAAAACCCAAAAGAAGAAACCCTAAAAATGCTTTCTTTACAAGATCGAATAAACTATTTTTGGTCGTGGACTCCACCATATCTGAATCTTCCTGTGGATATAATTTGCATGCGGAGGTTTGAATTGTGGGTGGGTTTGATGGGTTTGGAAGCAAATATCTTAGTATCTTTATAATGTTAAAAATGTGAGGAAATTCTTGTTCCAAATTTATATGGGGTTCCAAAAATCCAAATTTGATTTAAGAAAAATAATGTTTAGAGTGCAATTCTTGCTTATTTTCCATGTCTCCTTCTATCAATTCAAGGACTTCATTTAACTTGTTGCAAGTCTTTGTGATTGGTGTTTTAAAGATGACATATCTTTTGTAGGTCAAAGCAGATACGATCCAAAGTATTTTAAATAATTGGATGTTATAAGAATTCTGGTCTTTGAAGGGACACTAGAGAAATATGAAGTTTAAGGTTGTGTAGTCTGCTCAGCAAATAATTGTCTAGCATAGACTATTTATTCATTATTTATTTGTTTATGCCACCATAGAGAAGGGGAAGACTGTTCATTCAAAATCAATTCATTTATCATAACTTTATTGAGGATGAACTAGAGAGAGACAAAGGCCAAGACAACAACATCAACAATAATTATAATAATCATAACTTGAGTTTTTTTTTGAAAATTTAGGTATGGGCCACCTGGATCCTAAATGAAAGGACCATAGGAAAAATGGATGCAACCGCAATCATATAAAACCCTTTGTGTGAGCCAAATAGGACTGTGGCAATAGAGCATCAACTACATCATTCACTAAGTAGGCCCAAATTTATTATTTTATTAATTTTTCATAAATTGCAAAGAAAAACTCATGCACAATATGGAACCATTCATGCGTTGACATGTTGGCCATGTGCATGGGACGTGATAGGCCACCAAAAAGGCAAAAAAAGAGAAGAAAACAATACCTATAAACCCTAAAACAAAGGCTAAAAATAATGTTTGTGTTAACATGGACTTGGGTGATGGGCATCCACGCCACGGTCATGGAAAGTTTTCGTTTGGAACCCATGACCGGTCTCCACTGGTACTGCGCAGGTCACTTCCAGCAGACTCACCGCGAGGACCCAAACCCGTGAAGGCACACGCGGCCTTAAGAATCACCGATGCTTCGTCCTGTCCAACCACATGCATGCCGTCATATCCAAAAACAAACGATGAGACAAAATATATGAATGAAACATGCCAATATGGATGCACAGAGAAGCTCGCGGGGGGTTGGCTGAGGTGGGTGGGGTGGTAAGATCGGCGGGGAAATTGCTCGCGGTATTGAGGGGGAGAGAGTCCGGATTACTCATCGTCAGTGTGCAAATCGTGCGTGAAAGTCAAAAGTCCGCATCGCCAGCTTGTGTAGTCGCGCTCTCCGAAGCTTTATTTATTTTTTTATTTTTTAAATTGTTAAAATTGTAATTGTTTTTGCTGGGTTGGTGTAGTGCTGAACCACGCTGTGGAAAGGGCTACTGCGCATTGGGTCGGGGCTAGTTCGCAGAGAAATCGGCCGAGAGGAGGTTTGAAATCCCGATTTCGAAGCCACGCCCCGAGTGGTGGTGGCAGGATGCTGGTGGAGGCAGGGAAGGACTCAGTAGGAGCATCCTATTTTTAGAGAGCGCCGTGGAATGAGAGGGCAGACTGAGGGTCGGGGCGACGGGGGACCACTAGATGGGCTGAGAGTTGGCGAAACGGAAGTGGCACTCGCTGTAGTTTGAGATTCCGTGCGGGAAGTCCGTGTGTGGTGGGTTGTGGTTGAACCCGGTGCCGAGGGGCGGTTCGGTGTGCGGTTCAGTAAGTTCATGCATTGTTTTGCTCCTCATTGTAAGCCTCCTCAAAAGGGCCGGCGAAGGTGCATCGTTAAATTGGTGGTATACAGAGATACAGAGCCAGGTGAGGTTGGAGAGCAGGCGATTCTGCCAAGTGCCGTGACCTTTGTCTTTTTGACGTGGTAGGTTTCGGTGTCTCCTTCGTCCGACAGCTCGGAATTTATTGGTAGCGGATAGTCATAATCCACATCCAGAGTAGATTGGGTGGAGTTTCGCTCGAGCAGGTGTCGTGCTTGAGTCGATCTGTGGTATTGTTGGGCGCTGCTCTCGTAATTGTTCGTAGACTGCCGTGAAATAGCCAGCTGATTAGGCATTCCAGGCGGTAAAGGGGCGTTGAGCAGAGCATTCACCTGAAACGAACTCGCATTCAACGTTAGATGCGACCTGAATTTGCTTTGCAAGAGTAGAACCTAATCCTTCCTGTGCAGCTATCTGCATTGCCAAGCACAAACTCGAGCTGATTTGCATTGTTGACTCTTACTGCTCCTTATCGGGCTCTCGCATTTGCCAAGTGTAGGGGAATTTGTGGGGTCATCTTATCAAATCTTCGTTTGTTTCGGACCACACCCCACCCCCCTTGTTTTTCTTTATCGGAATATAGTGTTCCAAGGCGGTCAAGCTGGCAGCCCTGGAACATATCGAGATGAGCAGGCGCTGCTCGCACTGCGGCCTGAATGGCCATAACAGCCGGACATGTCCCGACCGCGGGGTGAGGCTGTTTGGCGTGCGGCTGACGGACGGTATTAGCAGCATGAACATGCGGAAGAGCGTGAGTATGAATAATCTGAGCCACTACACGAGCACGCACAACTCCCCGTCACCATCTGAGCACTCAGAGTCTGGAGCGGCTCCCGACGGGTATGTGTCGGATGGCCTGGTGCAGACGTCGAACAATGCTCGAGAGCGCAAGAAAGGTACGCTTTTGGTGCTCAATTGGTCGTTTTCAACACCTGGAGAGCAACATGTAGTTATTTAATACCTTAATGTTTAACGTTTAGTTTCTCTATTACGGAAATTGGCTTTCCGACGTTTAACTACATTGCTTGTATTGTATGTTAGAAATAGGTTTGGTATTATGGAGATGGGATCTGTTTGGGTAGCTTGAATTGTGAGCTGAAGCGTGCTTAAATACCAAATCTAAGTTGTAAAATTGAACTCAGATCATTTACCCAAATTTTTGTGAAAGTTTGGACGAATGAAACAGTTTTCTTAGTTGTTCCATGGGATGGGAAATTTCAGAGCAGTGAGCTTTTAGGTTTTGTTGGCGATGACATTTCATGTTTCATAGATTACACATATGGGCAATGATCTGAGATGCAAGTTTTGGAACGTCTTTGTTAGTGTTTCTGTGGAGATTAGTAAGTAGCAAGTCATAATGTTCATGGTTGGGTTTTCAATTGCTTTTCAGTATGATGTTATGGTAGGAATTCCAGAGGAAGATACTCTTGTTTTACATTTAGTACCCTCAAAATAGAATTCAATAGCCACCTTGCAAATTCCAGAGATTTTTCAGATATGCATATCAATGATCTGTTTACTCTAAACTTCAAACCAAACTCACAAATGATGAGGTGGATTGTCCAAGTGTGTAGTGTTAAATTATCGTGAAAACTTTTCTGTAGTGAGGAAAAATGCCTTTCAAAAGAATGTCGTAGTCCGGTAGATTCGCATTCAATGAAATCCACATCCGTTTCGAATGCGTTGCTAAACTGCAAATATTGTTATCAGTTCGGTATTACTGTTTTGACTGTTCCATACCCAAGCGCTGATTTGGTTGCGTTTCATCCACTCAAGTCATTCTGAAAGTCGGTTGCTCATAACAAATAGTTTGTCCCTGTTGCAGGAGTACCGTGGACAGAAGACGAGCATCGCTTGTTCTTGCTGGGATTGCAAAAGCTCGGAAAAGGTGACTGGAGAGGTATCTCGAGGAATTTCGTGACAACCAGGACGCCCACACAGGTTGCTAGTCACGCCCAGAAGTACTTCATCCGACAAAGCAACATGAACAAGCGGAAGAGGCGATCGAGCCTCTTCGACATCGTATCGACGTCGGTAAGTGTATACAATTGTGTGAGTGTGAGTGTGTGTGTTCGTGCGGCGAATGAGGGGGGCGGTGTCGTGGTGATGATAGGATGGTCGCAGTCCGTGGGGATGCGAGTAGAAGTCGGGTGGGATATGATTAGGGACGTTGGGTAGGTGGGCGGAGGGTGTTGAGTGGAGGATGGGGGGCACAGTGCAACGGTAGAGGCGATGCAAGTGCAGTAGAGAATGGAATGGGATGGTTGTGGGAGGTGGGACATGTGATCTGAGATGGGGAGGGTTGTGGTCGATGGCAGGGCGTTCCTTCGATTGCGGAAGAGTCGACATGCATGGGAGACGAGGAGCAGACGAACCCACTGCACCAGTTGAGCTTGGGGCAGAACCGCATGTACCCGTCGGGGGTGTTGTACGAGCCAAGTTCGGTGGCGGGATACGGAGTATCGGTGGGAGGATTCGCGGTGCCGAAGCACATGAGTCCTCCGATGGCGTTACCGTTGATGTCGGTGGGAAACGCGATGGGAATGGGCGCGGATGGGGTGACGGAGGTGGTGGGGATGGGGTACAAGGTGGAGCATTTGGCGAGGAGTGGAATGGAGGGGGCGGGGATGAGCTACGGCATGGAGAGGAGTGGAATGGAGAGAGGGGGTGCGGGCGTGGCGGTAGCAGCAGGGGCGGGTCTGTCGCTGGGAGGGTCAGCGGGAGCAGGAAGGATCCCGTACTCGTTCACGTCGTCGGGTGGAGGAGGGGTGGGTTCGGTGTCGACGGCGCAGGCGCCGGGTCAGGGGCAGGCACAGCAGGGATCGAGCAGCAGAGGAGGGGGGTCATACGGAGCGAACCCGGCGATCGTGAGACCGACGGCGAAGGTGGGCGGTGCGAGCAGCGCAGCGACGAAGATGGAGGAGGATGGTCGGGACATAGCGCAGCTGAGGCTGGGGCTGTCACCGCCGGAGCCATCTCAGTTGACGGCAAAGCTGTTGGAGGCGCCGTCGAGGCATTCATCAGCGTTCCACGTGAACACGTCGTTCGATGGGAGCAGCATACAACAAGGAGTGAACGCGATCAGCGTGGTGTGAAGCGGCAGAGATGGTAAAGGGGTAGGTGCGGTGTAGGAGGAGGAGGGGAAAGCGGGAGAGGTGAAGGCGGGGGTTGGGGGCAGGAAGAAGAAGTAGGAGTGGGATTCGAGGAGGGTGTAGACTAATTCTTTTGTTGTAAATAGCTACATTGGATTGTGCGCCAAAGGCTAGAAAGAGCAGAGCGGAGCAGAGATGGTGTAAATTAGAGAGGAAAGGAGGGAGAGGGACGCGGGCGATGAACGTGGAGATGGTTGGAGATGAGATGAGAAGAGAAGAGAAGAGAAGAGAGGAGAGAAGAGGGTGGGGTGGAGACGGGGATTACCCGTGAACCCGAAGGGCGGTGAAGTATGTGTCCGGTGGTGGAGAGTATACAAGTGTGAACGTTTTCCAAGTTGCTTTGGAGAATTACGTCGAACTGGCTTTTTCTAGCAGTTTGCGATTTTTTTTGTTTGTTTCTATATTTCTTGTGCTGTGGGTTGGTTTTTTGTTTCTCATGAATGTGCATCTGGAGTTTTGTTGGTTGTGGGATTGATCTTTGAGTGCTTTGTTAATAGAATTCGTTATTTGCTTACTTTGGATTGAAAGATACAGTTTTCTGTGGGACTTTCAACGTGAGTTTAGTACGTTGTTATTAGCTGATGTCTGGATGTCAATACCATTTATTGTGATAGATATTTTGGGATGGTAGGATAAGTTATATTTTAGTTAGCGTGCAAAATTCTTACCCAATTTATAGATGCTTTGAAGTCTTACATGTTGGTCTTCACAATTGTCTTTTGGTATGTCCTGTGTTGTAGACTGGATTGTGTGGGAATTGAAAGACCTATTTGCGATGCTGAATCTCCCTTGTAGAAGGTATCAGTTCTTTGCTGTTTTGCTGGTTGTCTGAATACTTGGCATCTGAGCTGGGCGTTTCGCACTGTTGATTACCAACCGTCGAGCTCAGAACCACAGTTTGTAGTGACTTGTGTCTGAATATGGAGTTTATGGTCGAACTACCCCATCAGAGATCTCCTCTCTTATAATCAATCTGCAGGTGTTAATATGCGTCTTCAAATTCGTTCACAATGCTCATGAGCATATTTAGGGAGGAATAACCAAATGGATCAGTTGATGGAACGCTGGTAAAGATACGGGACCCACCCAACTGGCAAATAGGTGTGTCTAGGAATGTGAGAATGACTTAAATACTCAGATAACATCGCCATCACTGAAAATTTCTAGCTGATTTGAGCACGAAGATAATGCACACGAAGTGACGGTATTTAGAAAGTTTGAAGCACCGAGTATACATATTAATCAGATGTATTTAGACAACTGGCTATGTTGTGCAGTCGCTAAAACCATGGACATTACACCCCGGATATCGGCTTTGTTGTGTCCGACGCTTTAAACCAATTCCTTCCAACACTGTTGTTGCGGATCCTCCCGATTTCGGTGATTCTCCCATCGCATACTTCGCACCCCACTAACAATACAAATAGACGCTATTACTCATGAATCTCGAAGCGAAAGCACGGTCTTCTCCAACTTCAGAAATTAGCAACTAACTGCTCGATCAGCACACCTCAATTCGAGTTCCAAAATTTGAAGAGATAGATGCTCATGAGCGTGGTGTCCACGAGCACAAAGAACACACCACCGAACTCCGCATCTTGCGAAGCATGCATGGTGGCAGCCAGTTCCCTTCCAATTGCGCCGAGTTGCAGCAAATGTGACACTTTTGTGTCGTAGATTGCAGTGCAGTCACTCAGTGCTGCAGAACCGATATCTGTCGCATTCTAGAATTGGGTATTATGGGTTGGCTGCAATCGGAAGCAATGAGGCAGAGCATTGCGGCCATGGGGATGAGAGCGATCTAAGCACAAGACTCAGGTAGTCGGCAAATGGTTTGCATGTATTCGTGGAGCCAAAAAGTTTGTCGGTGAGGTTCATGGCCCCGCTTCTTCTGTTAAGTTTCGATGTCTTTTCCTTATAAATTTCTTCATTAATTTGTTTTCATTATTTGGCCTGTATGATGTTAAACATGCTGCATGGGTTATTAAATGTTACAAGCACATCTACTTTATTTTTGAGGTAGATGTACTAGTTATTAATTTAATATAATTTAATTTAATCCCTTAGTATAAGTCTGGTTTGTTTTTGTTTTTTGTTTTTTGTTTTTTTTTTGTTTGTTTTTGTTTTTGTTTTTTTGTTGTTGATGCTAATGTAATCATCTTTTAGAGAGTGTAGGATTTATTACTGTGCAGTATGTTATTGCGGTTTTAATTCTTTTCCAGTGTGTGTGAGATTATATTCTTACATGGGATGTTGTTGTGGCTCTAATCATCTTTTACGATGTGTAGGAATATACTTTAAGTAGGATGTTGTGGTTCTAACAATCTTTAAGCAAGTGTAGAATTACACTATTGCATACACTGTTCTTTTGCAAATTATATAATGTTAATGATCTTTTTCTGTATATTTAAATATAATATTATTTTTAGAAGTTTTGTAACAACCAATCAATAATATTAAAGTCAATACTTAAATACAATTATATATATATATATATATATATATATATACATACATATATATCCACACACACACATGAAACAGTCACCGTAAACATGAATATTGTACAAAATTCCTTGACATATTAGAATTGCTAGCCATTATAACAATTGATTTATAGGAATGTTCATCACATTATGTTGCTAACAGTAAAAACTGTGTATTTTCTTTCTTGTGTAAATTATCATTATTTGTAATTCAAATATACTATTGAACAGATTACAAGAATAAAGTAGTAAGGATGATGATGGGATAACAAATAAGAAATAGTGTAGATTATACAAGCAATCTTTGTTTTATAATTTTATGTGGTTCAAAATATATCCAATTTGTATGCTATTAACTGAAATAATCTCATTTATTTATTTACTTCCACATGCATCTTGAGCAATGCAAAGAAATAAAAAATAATTAGTGCTATAATTGCATTTTATTTTTTTGTGTGTATATATTCATGTGTAAAAGGTAATGTTTCCTATGAATCATTTTCAAATGATACACACTATAATAATAATATATGTATATATATATATATATATATATATATATATACCAATAAATATCAATATATTTAAATTTTAAAACAACTGTGTCATCACACAATGCAAACCAAAACATAACTACAAATTAATTTTTGAAACAATATTTAATAAATATTAAAATAAGGTGTGTTTGTGCTTTGAAACTAAATTGAAGAATAAATGCCACTTAACACTTAACTATCAACACATGTCAAACATGTTCATTGGACAATGCCTATTGACACAATTCCCACCAAAAACATATAAAAATGTGTTCAAAGCCTTCAATTAATATTAAAAAAAAAAAAAACAAAAAAAAA
The DNA here is from genome assembly GCF_059467195.1 of Physcomitrium patens. Classification (NCBI taxonomy): domain Eukaryota; kingdom Viridiplantae; phylum Streptophyta; class Bryopsida; order Funariales; family Funariaceae; genus Physcomitrium; species Physcomitrium patens. The sequence goes on along the minus strand of NC_143424.1, from coordinate 15,268,834 downwards.
CAAACAAATGGATGAAAACCCAAGATGACATCCGTTGGATGAATCTCTTCAGAAGAAATCCATGTTTTTTTCCGTATAAAAAAATAGAACCCATACCCACCCCAAATATTGCTCAACTCATGTATTTAGAAGGCCAATTGAAATATCGAAAATGGATTTTAAAAAAAGTAAAAGTAAAAGATAAACGTTTTCCTTTGGCATGTTCACACCTGAAGGAGGACATTATGGATGGGGATGACGACATCGGATAAAGCACATGTACTGGCCAACTGGAAGGTGGGAGGGCAGTACAGGGGCAGGTAGCATTTCATGGACGGACGAAAAGGACGAATGGACGGAACACAAGGACAAATGGACGGATGGAAGGATAGACGTACGGACGGACGGACTGACGGAAGGAGGTTCAGGCTTCTGACAACAGCATCCCAAGCAACCGACCCCCCTGCCCTCCCTTCCTTTCACTTTTTGCCTTTCCTTCCAATTCCCTTTCCCGCCTTCCCTGATCCTTCCTCCTCTCCTTTACCTTTTCCGTGTGGCTGTCGCGCTGCTGTCTTTTGCAGAGAGTCAGAAAGGAGGCTTGTGGTCTTCCTCCTTTTGGTCCAGCTCAGCCACTTTACACGTCACTCTGTCCAGGCTGGCACTCGGTTGCTGAGCTGGCATCGCTCGTCCTTCGAACTCCCCTTAGTGCCTGTTATTGCAATGGGCTGAAGTCAAGTGTATTGTATAACCTTGTTTTTTATTTATATTTATTATTATTATTATTTATTGTTTATTTTATTTTATTTTTAGCACATGTAGAAGGGATCTTTTCTTCTTCTTTTTTCCCCCAATTTTTTCACACCCCCTTGCTCCAAAATGATTACTTCCATCCATTTCCATCTTTGTCCTCTTGTCAAGGACATGAATCTCAAAAAAAAAAAAAAAAAAAGAAAAAGAAAAGAAAAATCTCTACACTCTTGTGTCATTCAAAGATGGTAATATATTGAACTAGAATCATTGTTGCCAAAAACAAAAGGACTAGAAAGTCTTGAAATAAGACTAAGAACTAAAAAGACATTGACATGAGTGTAGGAGGCTTCACTCTAGCCTCCATATATACTATCTAACTAAAAGTTATGTGGCAATGTTCTATAGGACCTCCAATACAAGTTGACTTCGTAAGATACATATCATAGCTTGCAAGGCAAGTTTTGTATATGTATGCTACATAGTTAGCTTATTCTATAAGTTATGAATATGTGTCACACATGATTAACTTATTGATCAAGTTTCTAACCTACTAATCAACTACAAAGAAGTGCAAAGTCAAAATTGCATCTATGAAGCTTTTGGGAAGCTCTATTAGACGATATTATGAATTTTTTATTTTATTTTATATCTACATAGTTATATAAGAAATTATTGGAATAAATATGTATGTTTGTAATATTATCTTCTCCTTCTAGGAACGAGTTGTATGAAGAGCAATTATCATCTTTTATAGAATTTATTATTTTTAACTTGATTTTGATAGATTGTCGATGAAAAGTCTTAATTTTCTTTGCTGCATTTGGAAGATTCTTTGTTGGCTCCCATGTGCATTCATTAAACTCATATTTGTGCCAATGAATAAGATATTTTAATCTATTTTTGTAGCACCTTGAATCTAAGACTTCTTCTACATCAAATTCTTGATTGTTATCCATTTTTGTAAGAAGAGATGGCATTTGTCTTCTTCTTGACATATTTACTATCTTATATGGCTCAAAAAGAAATATATAGAATATAGGATAGATTTTCATAGATTTTGGTAGATACAATTAATAAATAACATAATTGACTTATTCACAAATAAAAAAAGGTCTAAGCCTATGATAGTTCAACTTATCATAAAGATAAGTAGTCTTAATATTACAACAAAATAATCATATCTTGTTATCTACATTGAATTATGGTTGCTCCTTGCAATAGGCATCCACATTGATCTTTTGTCATTCTTGAGCTTCTTTTAATTACGCCTTCATTATTACATGTAGCTTTGACAAATGATTTGTGAAATCTTTTGTTGTAAGATTATTAACATTTAAAAAGTCAAAAGTATGAAGTCATAGATGATAACCATAATTGGCAAAAAAAAGTGTTTATTGAGTAGAAGAATGTATCGAATTATTATATGTAATGTCTACCAATGGCAAAAGAATTGTTCAAACATCTTGATGATAGTTGATGGTATACTTTAAATATTGCTTTAGAACTTGATTCACCTATCTTGTTTTTTTTTTATCAATTTTAGGATGAAAGGCCAAAGATAATTTTATGTCTACCTTTAATATTTTTAAAATAATTTTTCAAAATCTTCATATAAATTGTATCTCTCTAATTGATATAATATCATTTGATAATTGATGATAGTGATAGATATTATCAAAGAATAGCTTAACTATTTCTTCACTTGAAATAGATTTTGTATATAATACAAAATTTATTATTTAGGTGAAGCAATCTACAATTACGAATATAAAGTCACATGAATTTAAACTTAGAATATCTATAATAAAATCCATAGAAATAGAAGACCATACTTGTTCCAATAGACACAAAGATTTGAGAAGTCTATAGGATTAATGACAAAGAATTTTTGATCTTGAACAAATGTCACATGACCATATAAAGTATTTCACTGCCTTCCTTACTTGCAACCACCAAAAATCTCTAGATATAAGGTCCAAAATCTTATTGTATCCAAAATATCATGCTACTAAAAAATTATGACTTAATTGAAGAACACGTAGACATGTTTCTCTTATTAGAATATATTGGTGATCTTTGAAATAGAATAGGTTTTTCTTAAACTTTAACTTGGAAGTATCATGAGACTTAGAAGAACTATTTGTGATATCATGAACAAGAGGATTAAAGGACATACTTGATTGAATTTTCTTGATAAAGATTGAATCAACAGTCAATATTGATTTTATCATTTGGAGATGAAATTACTCAAGCTTCAAGATAAATATTCTTTGTTGATCAAAAGCTCCATTTTTTTTCTTTTGGTACAAAATAAGAATGTTTAAAAAGTGCATTTGATAAACCTTGTTGTTTTTCAACTTGATATGTTATCTTAAAATAAAATATTGATAATGACATGATGCAACAAATCTAGGTATAATTCAAGAGTTGTATTGATATAAAGTACTTGAAATTCTTATGATATGTATACATCGTGATTAGATTAAAAGTGCTTTTTAAATAATCATGCCATTTTTAAAAGAATCAAAAATTCCAGAAAGTTTTTTATCATAGATTTTGTAATTGATCTTTGTTGCTGAAAATTTCTTGGATTAAAAAGCTATTAGATGGAATTTATGATATGCTCCCAATTTTGACAATACTACATCTCAAATAAAGTTTGATACATTTATTTATATAAAAAATACCTTCAAAAAGTTGACACAATAATAGATTGGTATATAAATAAATTCCTTCTTCAAAGCATCAAATAATATTTTGGCTTCATTACTTCACTCAAATTTGTCTTTATAAGTCAAATGTGCAAGAGGAGGTGCTGTCAAGGACAAGAACTCGATGAAAAAGGAATTCAAACAAGTGAGCCTTCACTCAAAAAAAAAGGTAAAAAAATATAAATAAACAAATATGTATATTGAAAGAGAAACTGGAATGGCTATTGCCAAAAGACAACAAAACTAGAGACCCTTGAAACTAGACTGGAAGCAAGAAAGGAGTTGACAAGAGTGAAGAAGCCTTCACTCTTGTCTCTATATATACTATCTAACTAAGAGCTACGTGGCGACGTTCTATAGGACCTCCAATATGTGTTGACTTTGTAGGGCACATGCCTTGACTTACAAGGCAAGTTTTTCTACGTGTGGGTGTAGAATGTATAAATAACTTTTTTGGTTCGTTATCGATTAAATAGTAGTAATGTTGGAATTTAGATGAATGGTTAGTTTGATTAGTTGTTAATAGTAGGAAGTTAGGAACATATGCGGTTAAGAAGCCAAAGTTTTACAATCTATGGAATCTGCTGAATGACGATTCATATTTTGGTAGGATAAAGAGGTTGAGGAAGAAGGAATGGGGGCCAGACTGTGATAGTCGTGAGCTAGGGTAAAGCTTGGAGCTACCCTTTTGTTTTCTTTGTTTTTGTGTTTTTCTTTAGTATTAGATTTAAGAAAAGGATTGCTGAAACTGTGATTGAGATATTGAAAATTATGAATTCGAATTAATTAATTTGGAGAAAGAAAGTGTGATTGTGATAATAGAGATTATTGCATTGTGATAGTAGCACTGGAAGATTGAATAAAAGTAAAGGAATTGAGAATTGAAGTACTGTGGAAAGAGATTAAGCATCCTGTAGATGTCAGGAATGTCAGTGATATTGAGTAGCTGCAGGGCAGTGAACGATTGTAGAGATTGTGAAGGGATTGAATTGAGATGAGGAAGAGAACTTTGGAAGTTTTAGATAATTAATACATAATCAATTGTGACATAACATATCCAATTCATACAACGAGTCTTTCCCCGAGATCGAACCCACCTATACTGATCAAATATCTTGGTGTTTTGAGTCCGAGTCAAACGACAATTACATTTTTGGCGCCGCTTCCGGGGATTGACAACAGTATGAAATGTTAAAGAATTGATGGTACAAAAGACGAGATCGAAGGAGTATGAGTGGTGATTACGACTATGATAATCACAGAAGGAATCAACAAGTAAAAGAAAGACAGGAGCGATTTTATTTCAGAAATTTATTACGACAACAACAAGAAGGGATTCAACATAAGAAACGTCGATGGAGTTGGATAAAGCCGTGGCTGCATGCATGTGCGAGTATTCGAGCATATCCAAGTTCTGAAAGAAGTGCAATATTACACCATTATATACCATTGGAGAAATTACCGCGAGCGCTTGTAGGGGATACCGCGAGTAACGAAGCGTCAGAGTCAAGTTCAGTAATTATAAGAAGTTTAAGTACAAAAGAAATGAATAATAGCGATAGTTTACAAGAAAGAAGAGTGAACAAATATCAAATTGGAACAAAAAGAAGAATTCATATTAATATAGCAAGAAGACCAGCGCAAGCACCAATGGCAGAAGAAGCACCCGTAGTGCCAATAGCGGTACAGATGGGAGCAATTGGAGATCGCACCACTAGCGTGGCTCCATTACCCACGTTTAATGGATGGCTAAGTTCTGATCCCGATCAACACATGTCCCAATTTTTGACAGCGTGTGTAGCTAATAATGGCAGAACTGAATATGTCTGGTTGCGATGGCTACCAGTGACCTTAAAAGATACAGCGTTTGAATGGTATATTCGACAACCAGTGGGACAATTTCCTAATTGGGAAGCATTGAAAAATGCTTTCTTAACTCATTTTCGACCAATAGGATTCGAAGATCGTCTTCGAGAAAATTTGCTGAACAGTAAAATATTTGTGGGAGAATCGGTGCAGTCGTATTATGGCCGAGTTGCAGATATATTACGTAAATGGCCAAACAATCAAATGCCAGACGCGTTTATATTGTCAATAATAGTGAATGGGTTGCATCCCCCAGAATTGAAGATGTTTGTTAAGGAGTCTCAACCAGTTACGGTAGCTGCCTCCTTAGCACGTGCAAAGGTGTGGGAGGAGTGCCATTATGATCAACTGTTGATGGTGGGAACCACAATGATTCCTAGTATAGGAAATCAAGTTCCAATGACGAATACGATGATAGGGAGCTACCCACGAATGATTGCGCCTAGTATGGGAAATCCCAATTCTCAAGGAGTAGTTAATGCCACTCCTTTGCAGGCGATATCACCCGTGGCAACTTATCCTTCACCGATGGCATATCGACAACCTGAAGTACCGATGAATGCAACAATTAACGATTCTAACGAAGCTCTATTATTAAATCTAATGAAGAAAATGGAAGAATTAGCCGTGCATATGACTAAAGATAAAGAGAAAAGGCATAAACCTTCTAATATGAGACCTAATGTATGGTGTAACAACTGTAAAGGGCAGGGACACTTTGATACGGAATGCCCCTTGGCTCATCAGAAGATGGGACAGTGTATGTATTGTGGAGGAAAGCATAACACTGCCAATTGTTGGTACTTACCAAAACAACAAACAATGATACAACCAATTGTATGGGATGTAAATCAAGTGCAAACAGGAAATACGGGTGGATGAAATGGAAATAGAAATAATAGAGTAAATCGTGGTTTTAGAAATTTCCAAAATCCTAACTATAATCAGCCCTATGGGACCAATATGCAGAATGGTGGCCAAAATCAAATGGGAAATCAACCATCGATGCCAATACAACAGACCAATTCACCAATGGCGACAACTAGTCAACCTGGATCCTTTACTGTACCAACATGGAACCGACCTGGAAGGTATGTCCCAACGGAGACTCCCAATGTACCTGACGGGATAAGAAAAAAACCAGTTCGTTGTTTTCGATGCCGCCAATTGGGTCATTATGCAAGTGATTGCAACAACCCAAGATTTATCGAAGAATACGCACCTCTTTACACAAATTGTAAGCAATCTGGTCATTACCACTACTAATGTAATGTACCTTTTAATCCAAATAGTAGGGACCAGCACATGACATCAACAGTGCAAATTATAGAAGAAACAAACAAACCACAGGAATCACCGATACATCGGATGGAAGCGATTCACGTAGTATTGACAAGAAATCAGCAAAAAGGCAAAGAACCAATCCAAATATTGGAGAAATCGATACCAGCCCTGGTCAACAGATCAATACCAAAATCTGCTCCATTATTGGACGAAGCGTCACCGTCACAACCCAATTCGACCAATATATTGGTGCGTCCACTAATTTCACAAGTACCAATATTACACCAATACGGTGGACAGTCGCACCAGTTAAAGGATCCAATTTTCAAGGAGCAGTTGCAACCAGAAATCGTGGAAGTACCAATTCCTGATATTGGAAGTACCAATATATGGGGACCGAGATCCGAAATCCGTAAGAAAAAAAAGACATTGGGAATCATGACCAATATGGAACCCTATGATATTCTGAAGGATTTAGGTTCAATTCAACCAACAATCACAATAAAGTAATTATTAGCAGTAGCACCAAAATATCGTAACACCTTAAACTCTTCTTTGATTCGACGAAGAACTCGTCAAAAAGAAATTCGTGAAGTAAGTTTGAATCCGGATCTAGGCGCGCCGACTATTGATGTATCAATTGATGGAATATTAGTTCAGGGTGTACAAGTGGATGGCGGGGCTAGCGTTAACCTCATGAATGTAGATACAATGGAAGAATTGGCATTGGACCAATTAATACCAACTACAGTTGTTTTGCGAATGACAGATTCAAGTCGAGTCCGACCTATGGGTACTTTACGAGGAATTGATACAGTTGTTGCGGGGATTACATACACAATTGATTATATTGTATTTCGATTGCAAAGCACAGTATTGTCATATCCAATTTTGTTGGGTCGACCGTGGCTATATTAAGCTGAAGCTCGGAACGATTGGGGTCGTGGAATGCTAACAATTGGAAAGGGTAAGGATAAAATAGTGCTCCAAATGTATCCTGTCCAATATCACGAAGAAACTCAAATTACCAGTCTAGAATATACATCGGACTGCAAACAGGAGTATACGGAAGAAGAACTAGTTGTTTCCAAATCAAAGGCTGTCGAGGCACGGGAAGTTGCAGTACAAAATAGGAATATTTACCATTGTGGAGGACCAGGAGAATATTTTGTTCCTCCAAACGTTATTGATGATTCAGATCATATGATTGCACACTGGATGCAGCGAAGAGATGTTAATCAAGTTGGTACTATAGATCTCGAATTGGAAAGCTCCAATTTGTCCGAGTTTATGAAAGATCCCGAAACAGAGCAGAAGATTACCGCTGAAGCTCTTAATGGACCAAAGTGTCAATCAATAAATCTAGGCACAAAGGATAATCCCAAATTGATTCAAATTTATGATGGTATAATAGGTAAAACTAAAGAGCTTTGGACAGATTATTTTATAAAACATAAATCAGCTTTTGCTTGGTTTTATAAAGATTTGAAGGGTATTCCAGCTGAAGTTTGTAAGCATCGAATAAAATTGGAGGACACGGCTACACCAGTACGACAAAGGCAACATCAACTGAATCCTAAATATTCGTTGATGGTAAAGGAGGAATTGGATAAGCTTCTGAAGGTGGAATTTATATATCCTGTACCACATAGTGAATGGGTTTCGTCGATAGTTATGGTTCCCAAGAAGAACGGGAAAGTCTGAATTTGCCAAGATTTTCGAAAGTTGAATGCTGCTACAAAGAAGGATTACTTTCTTTGATCATTTACGGATAGTATCTTAGACGTAGTAGCAGGCCACGAATGTTATTCGTTTCTTGATGGTTTTTTCGGATATAATCAGGTATAAATTGCAAAGGGGGATCAATTAAAGACTACGTTTACTACGAATTGGAGAACTTTTGCTTATAAGGTCATGCCTTTCGGACTTTGTAATGCGCCAGCTACATTTCAGAGGATGATGATGCAAGCATTCCAAGATGAGCTATGGGTTTCAATGGAAATCTTTTTAGATAATTTCTGCACATTCAGCACCAGAGAAGAACACTTAGACAAATTGGGCTGGTGCTTAGGTAAATGTGCTAAATTTGGAATTTCTTTGAATTCAGAAAAATATAAATTTGGGGTACCCTCAGGAAAATTATTAGGTCATATCGTATCGGAAACAGGTATCGCCACCGATCCGGATAAAATAAAAATTATACTAGAACTCCAAATACCCGATACAGTGACAGGTGTTCGCACCTTTATTGGGCATATTAGCTATTATCGACGTTTTATTTATCTATTTGCTGTTATCTGTATTCTATTGACAAATTTGTTGAAAAAGCAACTACTGGACAGCCTCGAACCAATTTGGACCAAGGAATGTACAGTTGCGTTTGAAACATTAAAACAAAAATTGGTTTCTGCACCAATATTGGTTGCTCCTCGTTGGACAAAATCTTTTGAGGTTTATGTTGATGCCTCTAATGTTGCGATTGGTTCGGTATTGACCCAGAAGGATGACAAGGGCCACGATCATCCTATTTATTATGCAAGTCGTCAGTTGGTGGCTGCCGAACGGAATTACACTATAACTGAGCGAGAGGCTTTGGGAATGATTTATTCTGTCGAAAAGTTTCGGCATTATCTTCTTGGATATAAATTTGTCTTCCACGTGGATCATGACGCTTTAAAATATATGATTAACAAGCCCCAGTTGAGTGGCCGCATCGCAAGATGGATATTGCTTTTACAAGAATTTGATTTTACTATTAATATACGGTCGAGGAAGTGGCATGCCAATGTGGATCATCTATCGCGACTGTCCAATATATTGGGAAATGAACCCATTCCTGATGCATTACCTGACGCTGAGTTATTTCTTGTCGACCTAATTACGCCGGAATATAACAAATTGATACAGTATTTGACTTTTCAAACTTTTTCTTTCCATTTTATGGAGAAGCTTAAGAGAAGATTGGTTTTGAAAAGCGCACCTTATACTATGATTGGAGAAACTTTATATAAACAAGGAAAAGATGGTATTTTACGCTATTACGTTTATCAGAATGAAGCACGCACTATATTGGAAGGATGTCATTTGGATAGTTGTGGTGGACATTTTGCAGGCGACAGCACAGCACGCAAAGTTTTACATGCGGGATATTGGTGGCCGACACTGTTTGCGGATGCTCACTAGTTTGCACGTCGTTGTGGCCCGTGCCAGCGAATTGGTCATCCTACGGGTACATCCGCGATGCCGTTAGTTCCAATTCTGGCACATGCACCTTTTGAAAAATGGGGTATTGATTTCGTGGGCCCAATTGCACCTACCTCTCGCTATGGACAAAAACGGTATATATTGGTTGCCATGGACTATGTTACCAAATGGGCCGAAGCGAAGGCAACAAAATCTGATAGTGCTAGTGATGTAGCCACATTCTTATATGAAAATATTATTACACGGTTTGGCTCTCCAAAAGAATTGGTCAGTGATCGAGGAACCCATTTCATTAATAGTATAATTGAAGCATTGACTGCTAAATATGAGATTAAATACCGCAAGACGACACCGTATCATCCCAGAGAAAATGGCCAAACAGAAAAGACCAACGGCATATTATGTACAATTATCACCAAGACAATATCTGGTGCAAGCACGGATTGGGACATTAAATTGTTTGTCGCTTTGTGGGCATACCGTACTGCATATAAAGTTACGACTAATGCCACACTCTTTCAATTAGTTTATGGTCAGGAAGCAATATTACTTATCGAATTCGAAGTTCAAAGTTTGTGCATTGCACTCGAGGAACGATTGGGGGATACGGAGTGGTTACAAGTTTGTTTCGCACAATTGGAGCAGTTGGATGAAACTCAAACCAATGCCCTATTGAGACAGAAGGCCATTCAAAGGCAACGGAAAATTTATTATGATAGTAAATTAAAACCAAAATTTTTTATGCCCAATGATTTGGTACTGCTTTATGACAGTCGTTTTAAAAATTTTCCAGGAAAATTTCATATTCGGTGGCATGGGCCGTACAGAGTCATTGAGGGCTTTCCTAATGGCTTAGTCCAATTGGAAGACTTTATGGGTGCTAAATTTACCACGCGTATAAATGGGAATCGGCTACGTCTGTATGCTACATAAACCCGGGACGGGTTTTATATCGGTGGGGGGGGAGAGAGAAAGCCAATTTAGTATTGAAGTGACAGCGCAAGACTTGTGATGGGAAGGGAAGAGCGTGTGATGATGAGATTATGGACGGGTTGAGTGAAGGTGAGCCGTCAGGAAGACACTAATAGGATAGGGTGTTATAGGCCTGTTAGGTTAAGTCATATCATGAGGAGAACCAGGGTAGAAGTTAGGAGTGGGGCTCTTGGCTGGCATTGTTTACATTGTAATTTCTTGATTCACGTTGCTAAGCACAGGTTTTAGAGGATTATCGTGAGTAGCGAAAGTGGTGATTGAGCGTAAGAAGAGGACAGCTACGAGAGAGGAGCGACAGCGTAATGTCAAGACAAAGGGAGCATTGCCACCAATGGAATGCGTGATAGTGACCAGCATGGAGCCGGTCGCTATGGACATTTTTTGGTCGCAAAGGAGACAGAGAGAGTTTCACACGGTGCAGATGTATGGGTTTTTGAAGTTTTCGCAGAGGCTACCACCAACAAGTATAGCATTGTTAACGGAATATGTGACGAATTATGATCCGAAAGACGAGTCCAGTGTGGTTCATGGGAGAATTATTGGTATAGATGAGGTGACGTTGAACAAGGTTCTATATCTTCCCATGGGTGAGCTACCGGTATCGAGAGACTTAGAGTCTGATTTTATTCCAAGAAAGTACTTCAAGTCGGGAAACAAAGCATTTGAGAAAAATCAAGGGTGGAAGACAGCGGATGCGCTTACGTCGGAGCTGGGAGAATGGATGCGGTTTGTGAAGAAGCGATTAGGGCTGAACCGACATTCGACGTATATGGTAAGGAGGTTATTGTTTTCAGCAATTGCGACGCTAGAGTGGATGGTCTTCAACTGGGCAACGTATGTTGCGACCAGAATCCATGCGGAATTGGATGTGAAAAGAAGAACAGGGAAGGTTACCACGATGTTATGTTCCAACTACGTGTGTGAAGCAATTAGATATCAACTGAAGCAACCTTTAATGGTGGAGAGACTAGACGCTGTAGCAACAGAGACAAAAGTAGAGTCAACGCCATTGCCATCAAAACAAGTCGAGGAAGCGGCGATGGCAGAGTGCAGCCAAGCTAGAAATTGTGAACGGACCAATGTCAGCTTGTCATCTAGAGAATTGTGTCGTCCCAATACCAATATGGCCGTCATTCCACCAGTACTGGTAGAGTATTATCAACGGGTGGGTTTATCGGGAGCTGGCCAGCAGGCAAGAGAACTCAAGGAGTTAATCTCGGCACAAATTACTCAATTACAGATGGCCGTTGAGAAAATGGACAATGAGTTCAGCCTTAGACATGTACTGGAGGAGAAAGACAAGATCATTGAGGATCAGAAGAAGAAGATTGGAGATTTACAACGTGCTTCAGTAACGAACGCTCTCAAATATTCAAGATTAGAGCACCAATTCAAGGAGACCCAAGCGGAATGGGCCAAAGAGAACAAATTGGCAAAGAGACTGATGGAGCTTACCAAGCAGGAGTGTATGGAGTTGCGGAACCAATACCAAGAGGAAAAGAATAGGGTGGCGGAATTGGAAGCCGGGAGATCCAAATTGGAGGACGATTTTCAGAGACAATCGGAGAGCTCGAAGATGGAGAACAAGCAATTGAAGAGAAGGATTGCCAAATTGGAGGCAAAAATGATTACAGTTACCACGTAGCAAGGAAAGGTCAATCCAGCAAGTACATCTTTATAGAAATTAGAGAAACAGGTGCATGCCCTGGAGGAGCAGCTGAAAGAGCGAGACACCCAAATTGCGCTTTTGGAGTCTCAGGTTCGGGAATTGGAAGCACTTAACGAGGACTTGACAGCTTTATTGAACGGAGAGGAAGTGGGAGAGGAAGTTGGAGAAGAAGCTCAAGAAGTCCAAACCAATCTCACTTATGGAAATGATGAAACGGACCAAGGCGGACCAGAGGTTCAGACATTGGAGGAAGCCAATGATGTGGTGATATTGTAAAACGTAGTACAAGGTGGTTTGCGAGGACGCTGTACACTAAGAAGTGGGGCTATGTAGAATGTATAAATGACTTCTTTGGTTCGTTATCGGTTAAATAGTAGTAATGTTGAGATTTAGATGAATGGTTAGTTTGATTAGTTGTTAATAGTAGGAAGTTAGGAACATATGCGGTTAAGAAGCCAAAGTTTTACAACCTATGGAATCTGCTGAATGACGATTCATATTTTGGTAGGATAAAGAGGTTGAAGAAGAAGGAATGGGGGCCAGACTGTGATAGTCGTGAGCCAGGGTAAAGCTTGGAGCTACCCTTTTGTTTTCTTTGTTTTTGTGTTTTTCTTTAGTATTAGATTTAAGAAAAGGATTGCTGAAACTGTGATTGAAATATTGAAAATTATGAATTCGAATTAATTAATTTGGAGAAAGAAAGTGTGATTGTGATAATAGAGATTATTGCATTGTGATAGTAGCACTGGAAGATTGAATAAAAGTAAAGGAATTGAGAATTGAAGTACTGTGGAAAGAGATTAAGCATCCTGTAGATGTCAGGAATGTCAGTGATATTGAGTAGCTGCAGGGCAGTGAACGATTGTAGAGATTGTGAAGGGATTGAATTGAGATGAGGAAGAGAACTTTGGAAGTTTTAGATAATTAATACATAATCAATTGTGACATAACATATCCAATTCATACAACGAGTCTTTCCCCGAGATCGAACCCACCTATACTGATCAAATATCTTGGTGTTTTGAGTCCGAGTCAAACGACGATTACAGTGGGCCACATAGTTAGCTTGATCTTTAAGCTAACAACATGTGTGGCACATGGCCAACTTGTTGACCACGTTTCTAATCCAAAAAGTCAATTAAAGACACCTATGAAGTCAAAGCAGCATCTAAGAAGTTTCTAGGAAGCTTCCATATTAAATATTATAGAATTAACTTACTTTTACCTACTTTTACTTACTTCTACCTATTTCTATATGTAATTATTAGCTTACATGATTATGGCCGTGACATTACCCCTCCTTCTAGGGACGAGTTCCACGAGGAGCGGTCATCATATGTTGAGGAAATCTATGATGCGACAAATTATATTCGCCACATACTCTGATCTCTGTTCTCTTCGAAGATGATTGATAGGGCCCCTCAACCATCGGTAGTGTTCCATACTAGGGCGGGAAGACCACCCAATTATTTGATCATTGTTGAGGCCTTCGTAACTTCCTTCGAATAGAATATTTGGAACACCATCAGGAGTTGTTCCTACCTCTAGAAAAATCACCAAACATTGGGAGTTCCTTCCCAAATCATGATACCAAACGCGTTGTATCTCACCATCTATTCGAGGAAGAACAGTTCGTTCTTGAAGATCTTCATCTTGATTGCGTCGTCTTGAGGGTTGTGACAATCGTAATGTCTCGTCCAGCAGGTCAGCAAATAAAGGCTCTTGAGTTGAATTGGCTGCTGGTTGGTTCCCCATCTCCTGAGCGCCACTACTACAATGAAGCTACGAACAAGAATTGAAAGTAGCATATTATCTTGCCTAGATGTTGTTTCTTTTATAAAGAAGGTTTTCATCTTGTTTTTGATGGATGTCGTCGATGAAAAGCCTCCACCGCGTTTGCTGCATTTGCAAGATTCTTTAATGGCTCCCATGTGCATTCACTGATACCATATCCGTGCCAATGGACAAGATATTCTAATTTATTTCGACGCGGCCTTGAATCTAAGATTTCTTCTACTTCAAACTCTTTATTATTGTCCACTTCTATAGGATGAGGTGGAGCTTGTCGTCTTCTTGGTATGTCCACTATCTTGTATGGTTCAAGAAGAGATACGTGGAATACTGGATAGATTTTCATTGACTCTGGTAGATCTAAACGATATGCAAGTGGATTGATTTGTGCAGAAATAAAAAATGGTCCCAACCTTCGATAGTCCAACTTGTCACAAAGACTAGTGGTCTTGATATTGCGACGAAGTAGCCATACCTTATCACCCAAGACGAATGATAGTTGTTCCTTTCGATAGACATCTGCATTGACCTTTTGTTGTTCTTGAGCCTCATTTACCTGCGCCTTCATTGTTGCATGTAGCTCTGATAAATGAATTGCCAAATCTTTTGCAGCAGGATTATCAACTTTTGAAAAGTCAAAAGTATCAAGTCGTGGATGATAATCATAATTAGCAAAGAAAGGTGTTTGTTTTGTAGAAGAGTGTACCGTGTTATTGTAAGCAAACTCTGCCAATAGCAAAAGAGTTGTCCAATCATCTTGTTGGTAATTAATGATACATCTTAAATATTGCTCCAAAACTTGATTAACACGCTCCGTTTGCCCATCAGTTTGAGGATGGAATACCGAAGATAGTTTTATATCCACTTTAAGAATCTTGAAAAGAGTCCGCCAAAATCTTGATATAAATTGAGTTCCCCTATCTGATATAATATCCTTGGGTAATCCATGATAGCGATAGATATTGTCAAAAAAGAACTTAGTTGTTTCTTCACTTGTGATAGATTTTGTACATGGTACAAAATGTGCCATCTTGGTAAAACGATCTACTATCACGAATATAGAGTCATAAGAACCTGAGATTGGAAGATCGTGATGAAGTCTATAGAAACAGAAGACCATGGTTGTTCTAAAATGGATAATGGCTGAAGAAGTCCAAAAGGTCGATGACGAGGAGTTTTCGATCTTGAGCAAACATCACATGATTGTACAAAATCTTTAACTGCCTTCCACAGTTGAGGCCACCAAAAATCCCTAGATAACAGCTCCAAAGTCTTATTATATCCGAATTGTCATGCTGCTCGGAAGTCGTGATGAGCTTGAAGAACACGTAAACGTGCTTCTCCTTCTGGAACATATAGGCGTCTTTCAAAATAGAGTAGGTTGTTCTTGAATTCAAATTTAGAGGGATCATGAGATTTAGAAGAATTGTTCTTGATATCATGAAGAAGAGAGTCTGAAGACATACTTAACTGGACTTGCTTAAGGAAAGTTAAATCAACAGTCAATGTTGATTTTATTGATCGAAGCTGAAATTGTTCTGGCTTCAAGAGAACCGTTCTTTGTTGCTCAAAAGCTGCATTTCCTTCTTTTGGTGCAAAATAAGAACGTCTAGATAAGGCATCAGATAAACCTTGTTCTTTTTCTGGCCGATAAGTGATGATGAACTCGAATCTTGATAAAGACATACTCCAATGAGTTTGGCGATGATTTAATACGTGTGCTGACATAAAATATTTGAGGTTCTTGTGATCCGTATACACGGTGACTGGACTAGAAGTGCCTCCTAGATAATGACGCCATTCTTGAAAAGAATCCACAATTGCAAGAAGTTCCTTGTCATAGATCTCATAATTGATTTTTGCTGCTGAGAATTTTCTTGAATGAAAGGCTATTGGATGAAGTTTGTCATCTGTTCCCATTTGTGATAAAACCGTGCCCAGAGCAAAGTCCGATGCATCTGTTTCCATAAAGAATGCTTTGGAAAAATCAACATGATACAAGATTGGTGCAGAAACAAACGTTGTCTTCAAAGATTCAAAAGCAACTTCCGCTTCTTGATTCCATTGGAGTTTGTCTTTACAAGTCAAACGTGTAAGTGGAGCTGCAACTCGAGAGAAGTCTTTGATGAAGATCCGATAGTAGTTGGCAAATCCCAAAAAACATTGGACATCTCTTACCGTTTTTTGGATCTTCTAGTCTATAATAGTTTGAACTTTCTTAGGATCCATCATAAGTCCATCATTTGAAATGATGTAACCTAAGAAATCGACTTGAATAGTGTGGAATACACACTTTTCTATCTTGGCATAGAGTCCTGCATCTCTTAATTTTTGTAACACATGACGAACATGAAGTTCATGTTCTTTTGGATTCTTAGAATAGATCAAGATGTCGTCTAGATAACATACCACAAAATCGTCCAAAAATTCTCGAAAAACATCATTCATTAGATGTTGAAAAGCTGTTGGTGCATTTGTAAGTCCAAAAGGCATGACATTGTATTCAAAATGTCCATACCTAGTTCGAAACGCAGTCTTCCATTCATCTCCTTCTTTGATGCGTACTAGATTGTATGCTCCCCGAAGATCTATTTTTGTATAGATCTTAGCTTGATTCGGCTGATCAAGAAGTCCGGATATTAATGGTAGTGGATACCTATTTTTTATGGTAATCTTCTTGACTCCTCGATAATCAACACACATCCACAATGATCCATCTTTTTTCTTCACAAATAAAATTGGAGCTCCTGCCGTAGATTTAGAATGGCATATGAAATTCTTGGCTAGATTTTCTTCAATATATTCTTTGAGTTCAGCCAACTCATTTTGTGATAAACTATAGATTGGTCCGAATGGCGGTTGTGCTCCTTCTTGAAGGTCAATTGAGCAATCATAGGGACGATGTTCCGGGAGTGTATCCGCATTCTTTTTTTCAAATACATCTTAAAATTCTTGATATTGGCTTGGAATGCCACTTGAAGTCTTTTCACCAATAGAAACGGGTGTAGCATAAATAATGTATGGTGATTCTTTCATAGCAGCATGCAAGAAAGCTTTTGCACCTATAAATACAGGTTTAATTGAACTGGACTTATGACTCTCTACTTGATCAACTACACTGTTGGTTATACTTTAAGAGAAAGTAAGAGTTCGAGAAATCCAATCAATTTGAGGGCTGTATTTTTCTAACCATGATAAACCTAAAATGATTGGATTAGAGGGAGATTTAATGATATTAAATACTACAAAACTATTATGACCATTGATTATTACTTCTATAGGAAGGGTTTCGTGAGTAATATCTCCAGAAGACAATGGACGACCATCTATGACTTCTATATGAACAGGTTTAGTTTTCTTTACTAAAGATATGCTATGTCTTTTAGTAAATTCTTCATCTAAAAAATACGCTGAGGCTCCTGAATCTAACAAGGCAGAGACTTTGTAATGTTTAGGTCTTAAAATAACATTTAATGTAAACAAGGAGAGGGCTCTGAGGAGAGAATAGGACCTTTACTAGAAGTTGTGCAAGGTTCCAGCCGCACGGTCCCTATTGTAGCTAGACAAACTCGTTTTCCGACATATTATCTTCTTTCACAGCCATACTCCTCATTTTGTAATTGCGTCATTTCTTTGGACAATGTTGAGCAGTGTGCTTTGGTTCTCCACAATATAAACATAATCCTTCTTGACGACGATGAGTCTTTTCTTGCTCAGTAAGAGGTTTGAAACATACTGCATCAATTTGCATATCCTCTACTTCCAAATGTATGTGTTGAAGAGGTGTTGGTGTTGCCATTGAATTATAGTAACGTTGAGGTCCACTTGTACGGTTCTCAGATCGGAATTCAAAAAGGTGATTGTCGCACTTCACAGCAAAGTCATTTGCTTGACTCAATGTTTGAGGATCAGGTAAGTTGAGAATTAATTATTTTTACCTCATATTGTAATTCGTAGAGAAATTGGCTAATAAGTGCAGCATCATCCGACTTGATATCAATTGCAAGTTGTCGAAATTGTGAAGCATATAACGTTACTGATCGATTGCCTTGTCGTAAAATACGGATCTTATTGGTTGCAACACAAATTGCATTATGTTCTCCATACATGGATCGAAACTCCACCAAAAAAGCCTCTAAATTATCCAATATTGGATCTCGTCATTCAAGAAAAGATGAAAATCACAATAGTGCCGAACCTGAAAGAAGCGTACCAATGAATCTAACTTGTGATCTTGGAGTTGGATAGCTTTGGGGTTGAAGTTCAATCACAAGTTGCACTTGATTGATAAATCCTCGAAACTTGGATCTGGTCCCTTCAAACTTCTCTGGTAGGACAATTCTTGGTTCTCTAACATTTGAAGGGCGTTCCACCATAGAAGAAAGGACATGGTTTGGTGCAGATGTTGAAGCAGCTTCAACCATTTCTATATCTTCACTTCCTGCCAATCTTGTTGCTCCTTGTGGTGGTAAATTGAGTTGATGCATTGCAAGCATTTACTCCCTCAATTACTCTTGCATTTGAGCCATTACACTCTTCATTTCAAGAAGTTCTGCCATGATAACACTTAGAAGAGAGAAGATGTCTAATATCGCTCAAGACAACTAGAAAAGAGGACTTGCGGACAAAAAAAATACTAAGGACAATATCAGTTTAGAAGAGGGTAATCTGCAACTTCTAATACGCTTATATCTTATCAAGAAAAAAGGGTAATCCACTCTTAATCAAGATTAGACAAAGCTCTGATATTATAGGTGTACTCTTGTCAATCTGTCAAGGACAAAAACTTGATGAAAAAGGAATTCAAACAAGTGAGCCTTCACTCAAAAAAAAAGGTAAAAAAATATAAATAAACAAGTATGTATATTGAAAGAGAAACTGGAATGGCTATTGCCAAAAGACAACAAAACTAGAGACCCTTGAAACTAGACTGGAAGCAAGAAAGGAGTTGACAAGAGTGAAGAAGCCTTCACTCTTGTCTCTATATATACTATTTAACTAAGAGCTACGTGGCGACGTTCTATAGGACCTTCAATATGTGTTGACTTTGTAGGGCACATGCCTTGACTTACAAGGCAAGTTTTTCTACGTGTGGGCCACATAGTTAGCTTGATCTTTAAGCTAACAATATGTGTGGCACATGGCCAACTTGTTGACCACGTTTCTAATCCAAAAAGTCAATTAAAGACACCTATGAAGTCAAAGCAGCATCTAAGAAGTTTCTAGGAAGCTTCCATATTAAATATTATAGAATTAACTTACTTTTACCTATTTTTACTTATTTCTACCTATTTCTATATGTAATAATTAGCTTACATGATTATGGCCGTGACAGCTGCAACTCGAAAAAAAATTTAATGAAGATTTGGTAGTAATTAGCAAAGCTCAAAAAATATTGCACATTTCTTATTGTTCTTGAATTCTTCCAATTTATGATAGTCTAGACCTTCTTTGGATCTATGATTAGTTCTTTGTTGGAAATAATGTATCTTACGATGTCAACTTGAGTAGTATAAAATACACAATTTTCTATCTTGGCATATAATCGTACATCTTTAGGTTTTTGTAACACATGACAAACATGAAGTTAATATTATTTTTATATTCTTAGAGTAGATTAGAATGTCGTTTAAATATTAGAAAAAAAAAATCATCAAAAAAATCATAAAAAATATCATTCATGAGATATTGAAAAGCGACTAGCACATTCATGAATCCAAAAGACATAACATTATATTTAAAATGTCTATACTTAGTTCAAAAAGCTATCTCCTCTTTATTTCTTTCTTTGATGCGGATCAAGTTGTATGCTCTTTGTAAATCTATTATTGTATAGATCTTTGCTTGATTGAGTTGGTTAAGAAGTTTTAAAATTAGAGGTAAAAAATACCTATTCTTAATAATGATCTTATTTAATTTTCAATAGTTTATGTACATCCATAGTGATCTATTATTTTTCTTCACAAATAAAATAGAAACTCATGTTGGAAATTTTGAATAGTATATGAAATTCTTAGTCAAGTTTTCTTCAATGTCTTGTTTGAGTGCATTCAATTCATTTTACAATAAGCTATAGATTGGTTCGAATGGTGGTTGAGCTAATTCTTCCAAATCAATTGAACAATCATAGGATCAATGTTCTGAAAGAACATCTACATTTTTCTTTTTAAAAATATCTTTGAAATCTTCATAATGGCTAAAAATATTATTTAATGTCTTTCTACCATCAAAAATAGATGTGGTATATATAGCAAAAGATGACCTTTTGTTTGCAATATGTATGAAATCTCTTATATCTACCAATAAGCATTTGGGTGTATAAAACTTATGTATTTCTACTTGATTAACAAAATTTTGGATTAAACTACAAGAAAAATAAAATTATGATAAATCTAATCTATTTAAAGTTTATATTTTTTTAACCGTGATAATCCTAAAATAATTGAATTGAAAGGACACATTAAATATTACTATACTATTATGATATTTAGTTCCTACATCTAAAGGAATAGTCTCATGGAAAATATCTATAGACAACAACAAACAACCATTTATGACTTCTACAATTACAAGTTTAGTTTTCTTAACTAACTATATTTCTTACTTTTTTACAAAGCTTATGTCTATAAAA
Source organism: Physcomitrium patens (assembly GCF_059467195.1). Classification (NCBI taxonomy): domain Eukaryota; kingdom Viridiplantae; phylum Streptophyta; class Bryopsida; order Funariales; family Funariaceae; genus Physcomitrium; species Physcomitrium patens. Next base: position 15,247,956 of record NC_143424.1, on the reverse strand, counting down.
CAAGTTGAGACTCTTAAATATCATAAGACAAAGACTTTATGATTTTTACGTCCCAAATATACATCTACTATAAAATAAGGCAAAGAATTTGAAGAAAACATAGGACCTTTATTAGGTGTTGCACATGATTCTAGCATACAGTGTCTATTATAGTTGAATTTTTTTTTTTGACATATTGTCTTTTATGGCAACTTTGCTTGTCATTTTATAATTGAACAACATCCTTGGCTTTTTCATAATGTAAGCACAAATTCTTTTGACAACGTTGAATCTTTTCTTGCTTAGTGAGAGGTTTAAAATATATTTTATCAATTAGTAAAGATTCTAACTTTAATGAATAAATTTTTGAAACCTTAGAAGGTGTTGCCATAGCTTAACTTGTATCTCTTCAATCAAATATTTGTTCTTGATAACTTTTAAAGAGTCAATAGTTGCAAGCAATGATTTCAATAATAAATTGCTCCAATAAATTTGCTCTTAATATGGTCAATAATAAATCTTTGATATTATCTTTCAATCCATATTGAAATTGATTAATAAGGGCTTTGTCATTCAAATCTATTTTACAATCATGATTTTGAAATTCAGTTATTGTTTTGTAGAAAAAAAGCGTGGTTTTAACAAAATTGACATGTACATTTAACAAAATTGGAGTATAGCTTTTGTACATACTTATTTTTTAATTATATTTTATATATTAGATAAAAAATAAAATCCTAATTTTGAATTCAAATTTTATGATTTGTAAAATAATAAGTGTGGCTTATAACTTCAATTATATTTTTAAATAAAAAAAAAAACAAAACAAAACAAAACAAAAAACAAAACAAAAAAATAGGTAATTAAAGTTATATGGAAGTTGATAATTGGTACAATGAAATCTACTTGATCATTGCAATTCAAAATAGACAAATGCTTCAACCTCTTGTTCAAGAATTAGCTTATTATTATTTATACATGTAACAAAAATAAAAACATTGAAGAGTTAAAGTAATATCTTCACCAAATAATTTGAGATCAATACATTATTATTCTTCAAGCGAATTATTCCACCTTAAGAAATTCTTTGCAAACACTTCATAAAAGAGCGTGAATAGAAAAAAATGATGCATAAATAAATAATGATAGTTATTATTACTTATAATTATAAATTTTTAATTTTTAAAAAATCCTAAAATCATTCATTTCTACTTAATTCCTAAGAGAACATTATTCCACATCTTCAAAACAAAGCATATATCCACACAACTCTACTTCACTATTCATATCTATCTTTTATAGTTCCATTTTTTGTTTTAAAAGACAGATTGAACCCAATTGTACAACTTTTATGAGAGCCAATTTTCTAAAGTGAATGTAAAGAACTAAATAATCTTTGGTGTATATTAATTTGAAGATGTTAACTATATTTAGATAAGAGATAAATATAAAAAATGATCCTAACAAAAAGACGAAATATATATATATATATATATATATATATATAGAAAACCTTTACATAGTTTTTTCCATAAGTTATTGCACTTAATAAAATGTTGCAATTGTGAAATGACAAGAAAAAATGAACAACAAACTTTGAAATTACATGATCCCATATAAATAATAAAACCTTGGATATTATATAAAATTTCCATGCACCAAGGTTATTAGTTAGACAAGGTACCATTCAGTATATAATATGTTCATAGAAGTTGGGTCAAATTTTTTTTTTATATCATTTCATTTTGAATGTTGATATTCTATATGCTTCTCATAATAATATATGATATATTACTTTAAACTTCAAGTCTTACTAAAACTTCTTAGATAGTTTTCATTCAAAATTAAACAGATTTATATAAAGCTAGTAAAGTCCAAAAGTTAATGGAAATGTAAGCATATCATGTATCTAAATGTGATGGATGTTAAGCACATCATAAGATCAAAAAATGTCTATAATAATATTATAAAATTTATATTGTTATAAATATTTTTAAACCCATATTGGTGCCTGTACCTTTGTTTAAGATTTGTGGAAGATCACATGAACGAAATAAGGACTAGTAGGCTTGAGGGGTATGAAATGGACCCAACCAAGTATATGCTCAAGCTGCTCAAGATTTTTGTGCATATATATATATATATATATATAATATTATTTCATAGTGAGTAAATTTAATTAATGTAAGAAGAGGAGGAATCATATCATAGTAATATATTACTAAATCAGTACAAATGAAAAGATAAATAATTCAGGATACAACAATAGACAGATGGTTTTTTTCTAAAATTTCAAAACCTCAATATTTATGGTGTACAAGAGTTTTATCATGACGTTTAAACTTTTGTTCATTTTCTAAATCCTCAATCATTTTAACATTATTTTTTTGTTAACATATTTCTTTTGATTGATTACTTTTTTTGTGAATATGTCAACATGTTTCTTCATTGAGGACTGTTTTTTTTCTTTTTTTCTTCTTAATTTCTAACTCATCCTTGTCAAAATCGTGTTCTATTTTAATTTATTTTTTTTATTATTTTGATTTTCTAAGAAGTTTGTTGGTAGAAAATATCTCTGTTTCATTAGCAATGAAGTTGTAAACTACTGTGACTTTCAGACTCTGTTCTAGTGACTGGTTTGCTACAGCTCAACTACTTAGAATGCAGCAATTATTTTTTAAATAAAAACTGATCTTCTCAATGCATGGAACTCATACAATTTCTACATTTCAGAAGCAAGGGTCTGAATTAGTATTATGTCAGTCAATACATGGTTATGTGTTTCACTGATACTTAAGCTTAAATATTTTAGAAATTTATAACAATGAATAAATTGCTTGCATGTTAAATACAATCATTTTTAATTGCATATGTTGGTAAATTAAAAATTTTAAAAAGGAAATAAATAAAACTCCATACTTTATTACGTTTATAATATTTAAATGTGGTGATTATTAAGTAATGAGACATGATATTATGATTTTTTCTAAATTTGTGATGATCGAATTCTGATATTCATTTATTTTCTTGAATTTATTTGAGATTGACTTTCAATCCTTTTAAAACGTTCAAATATTTCATCCATAAGTTAAGTGGTTCCATTTTGCTGTTTTTTTCCTGAGAGACCTGTTCAAGTTTAATCATAAGATTTTCCTCAAAATTATATTTCAAGTCAATTTCAATAATTTTCTAAAACATTCATTAATTTAATGATGAAAAATGCAATGAAGATGGAATTAATAAATTGATGAACTTGTATTTAAAGACTGCAGTGGTTGTTCTTTGAATCAAATTACCTCAATATTTTTTGTGTTGTAAAATCATTCCGATATCATAACATAACTGCATCTTGGTAAAGTTTTTTTTTAAAAAATAAAGAATTACATTCTTGAGGGATACATTGGGTTTTTTAACTATTATATCTTGTGTGTATGTATATATATATGTATATATACACGTTTTGTGATATGAAACAATTATATGTTGTGATATTGAAAAAAAGGTTAAATCCAACAAGACTCACAAATCATATTAGAAACATTTCTCTGGCATATACTGTACTCAATACCAATTATATTCAAACTTGATTTCGACTTTTCCAAAAACTTCATAAACACTAATCAACCCAAATCTATAATCCCCTAATTGAAAGTTATAATTTATCTATTTGTACCCAGACTTTTCTTTTAAACTATTGATCATATTAAATAATTAACTAATGCGTAATAAAATACAAATTACAATACACTACTTTAACAACCTAATTTCCTCAAACATTAAATATATGTGTATATATATATATATATATATATATATATGTATGTTGTTTTTAAAGTACATTTATTTTAAATTCACTGCTCCTTTGTTCGATGGCTCGTTGGTTTAGTCCGCTGATTCAAAAGTTGCTCACAGCTTCCATGTCCTTTTGTCACTTGCAGAATGGTTTTAAAGGAGGATTGTGCCGCAGTCTCTACCTGATCATCAGTTCCACTAACTTCACATTCTCTTCGGTTTTCAGGATCATGAAGATCGCGCGGGTATTTACTTTTTAGAAAATAATTAAAACTCTGTTGTGGGAATTCGGCATTGTTACTAACTCACCTCTCTCTGGTCAGATTGATCCACAACAAAGTAGAGTAAAAAAATGTCACGGCACACGATAAACATACAACAAAAGCATATTCGGAAAACTCCAGACACCGACGCACCAAAAGTAGACAATCTTTCGGCGAGACTTTAAGAGGAGAAATTCCAAAGCGGCGGAGGAGGAGGAAGGAGGCCACTCTTTCCAGCACAACCACGACTGAACGACAACGACGACGACGCCATTTTGATGCGCTGCTTGGACGGAGGAAGGAAGGAAGCTCTGGAACGAAGCTTAGAATGCAGTTTCCTTCATAAACAAATCAAAACAAACTGAGAATATATAGGATAAAGTGCCAATACACACACACACTCACAGCCCTAATGTAAAGATGAGGATTACGTCAGAGTTTGTTTCCAAGTGTGTCAGTGCTCCGCTTTTCATCTTTATCCCAAAGATTAGCGGCATTTGGCCAAATTTAGCGGATTCCGGCACCTGCAGATTCTTATCAAAACACCACCGCGTAAACGGATGGGTGGGTCCCTTTCTGAATATGAAATGGTTACTTTTGTTTTATTATATTTTTATCCTTCTCTGGCCAGGGAAGACTAAACAAAGCCCTCTTTTCTATTCAATGCAAGCACTGTGTGGTTTATAAGGGTTTCTATGGTTGAGATACAAATAATTTATTATCCATCTCTTTGTAGATAATACAACAAACAATAAAACAAAGGGGGCACCTCATGCAAACGGAAATAGAGAGAGCAGCACCAAATGCTCCGATAACTTGCCTGTGCTGGGAATTGGACCCAAAACCTTCATTCTCACATCACATTTCCTAGTCCAGTGTGGCATAGCCTACTCAATTACTGTCTGCAAAAGCTTCTCTCTCTCTCTCTCTCTCTATATATATATATATATATATATATATGTAAATTCTATAATACAGAACATAACGAAATATATCACCTTCAAGTCTGGCAATTGAAATTGGTTGATTTCTATTGTGCAGTAAAACCTGATGTAATATGTGTAGTAATTTTGAAAAGTCAATGCATCATTTATTGTTATCATTATTATAGAAATTTATTAAACAACAAATATTTTCAAATTTACAAAACGTGTTGTATTAATTTATTTGAAAATTTTGTATTTAAATTTTGGAAATATCCTAATACTTCAAATGCAAAAAAGAATTGTTGAATGCAAAGTTGTAAAATTCCAGTAAAACATAGATTATTACACATTTAAGAAATAAGAATAATAAATATTAAACAAGCTGTGTATTGTATGGGTATACAATGAATTTTCGAGAATTTGAAACACTTCTCAAATCACCACTCTAACAACTAATATTTCAATAATAGTATATTTGTTGGGTAAGTATGGTTTTAACATCCTTGTGAAATTGGCTCAATTGTACAGAAAGTTGGGAACAAAGAATTTAAGGAGAACAGTGTCTTCATTCAAGTCTAATCTGCATGTATATGCTGTTGTAAAAGCAATAAATCATAATTTATTGCTAATTCACACCATTATCATTTATTGGTTTTAGACAAATGCTACACACACACACATATATATATATATATATATATATATACTTTAAATTTACCTACAAAGTGATTAATTTACATCTTAGATTGTCTAAATTATAATTGGTAATGCATGTCCTTTAATGCAATCAAATGTCTCCATGTAGTTAACATCTTTGATTGTAGTTCCAATTTTTTAAATTAGTTAAATATGAAGGGTTTAATTAGACGTAAAGAATAAATGATAAAAAATAAAATAAAACAAAATAAATCTCAAAATTGAACGAAGTTTCATTGTGTTGGATGTTTTTTTTTTTTTTTTATCTTAATAAATTATAAAAACAATCTTAATGAAGGAATCATATAATGTATAACACTAGTTTCTTCCAAGTGATGAAGCCCACCTTGATCATTCTATCTCTTAAACAAAACAACTTAGTAGAATAAACCAATGGGACACACCCAAGGAGACAAAAACCATCTCTAATTGGCTGCATATCTCATTGTTTCCATCCAAAATGAAGCAATAACTCAACTTTTGATCAATCACAGATGATAAAAACTATGTGCTTTTGTTACAGATTGTTGAGAGTAGTATTGCAAGATTACTAATGGCAAGCTCTCAATTCTAATTTTCAATAAATATTTTTCTTCACTGATGGCATGGGTTTCCACTAGTGTTATACAGAAAACCACCACAATGAACATGGTGAACAGAACTGGCACCCCAGATGGACGGCATTCGTTGGACGTTCATCCAAACTACAATGCAATGCTGGACCAAAGCAGCAGTGGAATTTGCCCAAGGCTGAGTCAGCAACAACCATGCAAAGCCATTGCATGCTCTCATCCCTCCTCATTCACTGAGGGTGCATGCCATTGCATGGGCATCCCCCCTCCCCCCCACCCCTGCTGAAGATGACTGTTCCAACTCCATAATGGGCTTTGGGTCCACACTACTACACTACACTAAACATAGAGAGAGAGCCAACCAGCCAGCCAGCCAGCCAGCCAGCCAGCCTCATGCAGAACCAATCACCTCACCCTGGGGAATAAATAATAATCAAAGCTAAGAAGGAGGAATAATCCCCTTGTGAATGAATATTCATTCCTTTGCAAGGGGAAACAAACTGGGAAATATATTAGATTTGGCTGTCCCTCCATGAATGTGGTATACTTACTTTATTGCTCTAAGGTCATTTTCACAATCTCTAAGGGAATGCATGCAACTGGAACCTGGAAGTTACATTGCAGCAGCAGTTGTAGTGTCAATTTTGTTCATGATTGTGAGCTGCTGAGCATGTGAGGGTGGGGGTTGATTTATTAATAATCTACGACATGGACTACTTCGTTCTTCCTCTGTTACCCCACTGGATTGGGTGGATAAAAGATCCCCATCACACACAATGAAAAAAGCACACTGTGATTTCACAGCTCTTGGGAAAATGATATGAATGTGAATGTCAACCTCTGCATGCGTCCACAAAAAGGAAAAAGGAAAGAGATAATATAAAATGAATAAATAAAAATTGATTTCAACATCTCACTGCCCATAATTCGTCCACGTCACCATCCATGTCAGCAAGTCCTTTCTTGGGGTCCAGCTGGCTGCCTACTCATAAAACCCTAAAAGCCCCGCTGCTCTCCCACGGGAGGCGATTACGTGTTCCCCCATCGTATAGTATACGTTCATACGCGTAATAGACGCGTAGTAGACTTGCACTTGAGAGATACGATATTGGGGAAGGACCTGGAAGGACGGCCCCATAAATACAAACCCCATCACGGAGCTCTCATCAAGAGAAAGCCTCGTGGGGGGCATAAAATTCAGGGAAACTTGAAGCGCAACCGCGTTCTTCGATTAGCTCAGGCTTTTCGATAAGCCTCCGTTGGTTCTCCTGATCTGCTCACACAGCTCCCCATTTCCGTCGCCAGCAAAAGATCAGCCGAGAGAAAGTAACCGAAAAGGCGATCTTCGGGAGGGATTTTCGGCACGAATTGGAGACGAGAACTCGCTCCCAGACGAACAAAACGAGGAGGCGTAATCACATTAAGCGTAGGCGGAGCTGATTCGGAAGACTGGGTGGGGTGGGTGCTATTTCCAGCGCGGGGGGGTCATTGGACCCGTGATTTTGAAAGGAAAAGCTAATGCGAAAAAGAAAAGATGCACGCTATAGTCCAAAAGTAACTTTCTTCGAGTAGCCAATCAGTTGCGAGGGCTCCGCAATCCGACACAATTCAACCCAGAGTTGCGTCCACGTTTCACCAATCGGGGGGGAGGGGTGTGGCACCAGGGCCGGGCCGGGCAGAGGGGAATAAAAGAAAGGGAAAAAAGGATTAAAGCGAGCCCTCGTTCAATTGGGCTCGTCTGTTTTATTAATAATTTTGGAAGCTAATGACGACACGTGATTTATCTGGGCTGACCGAGCATTGGTTTTTTAGGGAGCCTTTTTAGCTGGAAAAGGAGGGCGGTGGGAGGGGGGTTATCGTTGTTGGGTTGTCGTGCCTTTCGCTCTCTATCCAATCAGCGCTGCCCGTTTCCTTACCCTTGTTGCTCTGCCTCTCTCTCTGTCTCATTCTTGGTTATTTTCATCAGATTCTTTGTTCCCATTGTTTTTTCCTCTAAAATATATATATATATATATATATGTAAACCCACTAATGCACAAACATACTTTCGTTGGAATATGTTACGCTTGAAGAACGTTCATCCATAACCATACCTGCTGCTCTTGTGGGGAATACAATGCACCATATGGATTTTAAGCATATACAATTCCAGTGTACCTTTAAGCATATGGATTTGATATGGAATAAGAGGTTGTGCAAAGACTTATTTTGGGGAATGGTCAGTTCAGACAGAGAGGGGATTGGCAAGATTTTTAATTTGTACTTTTTTACTTTTTGATGTTTTATTTTACACTAAACAAGGTCTGTACCTGGTGCACAATTTTAAGAAGTTAAAAACAAATTTCATGGGCATCTGGGGTCCTGTTTTTGGCAGAGATTTCCTCCTGCTTTGCTGCCTGATTGTAATATATAATATGGAATAATATGATCTACCTGACATTCCTGTTCTTTCAAGAACCAACCCAGCAAAGCACAAGCTTGGGCCTGAAAGTGGGGGAAAAAAAGTAACCCTGGAGCACATGGTATAAAAAACACACAGACTGAATTGCCTTGAGAGGGAGGTTTGTCTGGAATGGCCCAACTGAAGCTTCTTCTCTTGCCTGCCCTAATTTTCACCCTGTGGCTCCCATCATGGTGGGGGTGGTGTCAGTTGTGCTGCTGGATAAACCTTGTTTTAACTTCAAGCTACTTTTTCAGACCTGTACTATGTGGCAACTTTAATGAGCTTGGGGCTAAAGGTAGTAGTAGCAAGGTCATGGTGATGGAATTAGTGGATGCAGTGGGGTTGCTCATGCCCAAGTAATCAATTTCCTTGCAGTACTGTTGCCCTATTTTCCCCTATTTTTTTAAATTGTTTTTTGTGACAGATGATGTGGATACAAAAGATAAAACCCAAACCTCCCACAGGTTGGCTGCCATGACTACTTTTTCAGAGGACAAAACTGCCTGAGCTTAGAGATAAAGAGAAAGAGAATGTGAGATCATAAAGGAATGATACTGTAGACCTGTATTTTGGATGCATATCATTCCCCTTTGGACTGGCATTTTCAAAAAAAATAATGTATTTTTCCTATTCATTATGTCACCAAAGGAGCAATAATGCCATATACTACTTGGATGTCCACTCCCATGACTCCACACGATCACCTCCACTTCAAACCGACATTGGCACATACATACTGAGTCCATGTTCTGGGCCCCTTTACACGCATCCAGTCTCATGTGTGGAACTGTCCTGGGCACCCAGAGTGTGACGAAACCCAGCAAGCAAGCAAGCCAGCCAGCCAGCCAGCCATACAAACTGGGAACCAAGTTAGACCTTGTGGCCCAAGTGGAAACACACACCTTTTCCAAAGCAAAGCTTGACTGGCTTCATCTCTGCTTGAATGGTATTTATATTATAGCCATGCCTCAAGATTTGAGGCACCTTAATGATGATGAGTTCCTCCTCCCCCTCTTATACTCAAAGTCCACAGAAGAACTTCTGTGTCTTCTACTCTCACATCCAAGTCCAACTAAGCCTTAACCCACCCCACAAGGCACAACTCCTTTTCCAAGCCCTAACACAGTGGTCACCCATTCTCTGTGTTCCCAGACAAGGAACAGTGTGTTGTGTCACGTTCCCAAGTGAAAAGACCACTCACTACTGGTAGTGAGAAAGGCAGAAGAAGAAGAAGGAAGGCAGCAGGGCTGAGGGAGCCCATTCAACGTGTGAGGAGGCGCCAATGGGGTCATGTCAAAGACATCAGACACCTCGAACTGTGGGTTTCATGTCCTCCTGACTCTGGGACGAGACAGCAGCCGGCCGGCCGTCACCGCCCATCCGTCCGCCAGGGGCACGATGTAGCCGTCCATCGGTCGCCGAAGTCGTGGTTTCGTCCGTCCGTTCGTCCCCTTTCGTGCGCAAGTGCACGCACAGGATGGGCGCGAGCCACCGCGTCGTCGTCATCGCAGTGCAGCAGCAGCAACCGCCGGGATGAGGAAGCAAAAGCGGGAAGAGGGAGGGAAAGAGGCGCTTGCTACTTGCTGCTGCAAGGTGCCGGCGGCACGGCAGGGCTCGGGCGATGATTCCGTGCCTGCAACCGATTTCCATGGTGGCGCTTTTGCGATGTGTCAGGCTGGTCGGTGAGGGGGCGCTGAAGACAGATAGAGAGCGAGAGAGGAAAAAAGCAGCCGCAGAAATCTCGATGACCACACCACCTCCACCACGACGACGCTCTTCCTCCTCCTTCTTCTCCTTCTTCTCCTTCTCCTTCTCAACCACACCATCCCATCCAGCCCTGCTAGCAAGCTAGCTCCCAGCGCTTTCTCCTCATTCCCTTGCCTTATTCCGACTCCTCCGTTCCGTCTTTACGTCCGTTGTTACCGAGCTCGCGGGGGGAGTTGAGATATTGCGTGGCTACCATTGTTTGGAGCACATGCGGCAGAGACAAAGTGCGCGGGGATATTTTTTAGCGGGAGATTAAAGGTCGGGGGGTAAGATTATCGGTGTCAGGGCGATACCGGTAGCATAGGTGGTTGAGTGAATGCGGGATCTTCTTGACGTCACGGTCATATTTGATCCGAAACTGACACAATTTTCGTAAGTATGCGTCGTTGGTTTGAGAGGAGAATCGTACCACAGCGAGAGAGAGCTGGTGAGCGCTGAATTCTTTTCCTGCGCGCGGCGTGCTCTTCGACGTACTCACCTGTAATTAAAGAGGTGTTTGTGAGACTTTTTGGAAAGCGCGTAGGAAGTCGAAGAGGTTCTGCTTTGAAGTCCTTTAGGCATACGTCTCCCTGCAACTGTATTTGTTCCAAGGATTTTAATTTTATTTTAGCTGAGAGCGATGGGCTGGTAGACCATTTCTTTCTTTCTTTCAATTTCAGCTTTCTTTTTGACTTGGGGAAGGTTCGCAGGCTGCTGGCGGGGTGGATAAACCATTGTCTTCGGTGTCAATCATAGGTTTCCTTTTTCGATGACCTAGTTATGGCTCTTCAAGGGAATGAACTGTTGATTCTACACCAAAAATTCCTTCTGACGCTGTTTCGGTTGTGAGGGACGGACTTGGCAATCCACTACTGTCACTTAGTGGGAGCCGTTTAATGCACTTGAATTTTGGTAGCGCGACCCTCCTCTCGCTGTAGATATCTTGCGCCGTGGCTTGTGCTCAGAGGCTCTCGTACTTGGACAGACTTTTTTGCCACCAAGGTACATTCTGAAAGGTTATGTGTGAGTTCTGCGAGGCGTTGAAAGTGGCCAACATTTTCTGCTTCATCTACCGCTGTGTCGAGCTCAAGGGGGGGGCATGCATGTGTGCTACGAGGGGGCTTTGAGCAATACTACCGAGGGGTAGCATAGTGATGCTGTAGAATACATCGCGCGGTGGAAGGAGAGGAATCTGGTCCTGGCGGTTATGTCTCGGGTGGTCTGCTTCCATTATCCAGCCACTCACGGGAGCGGGAGAAAGGTAGGGCCTTATTGCTTACGCGAACCTGGAGAAAGGACAAAAGAGCATTGTAATGGAGTATCCTATGTTGGTGTGCGCGATGGAACCTGGAACTAATAGCATGGGAGTAGGGTGGGATAGGATGCCGTCCTTCATTCTATGGGTGTCTTTGCCGTCTTTCCTTTCTCTTCGGTTTATCAAGGGGAGTAGCGCATCAGTTATAACCGAGTTACGTTGCTTTTTTTTGGAGCCGGAGCCGATCTAGTTCAACTAGTTGACGAACACAGCACACTGTAGTACTCTTAAGTGAATCTGCCCGGTGTAGAGTTCGTAGGATGACAATAGTTACTGACCTGGAACCCTCGCACTTTGTATGAATGGCATGCAATTGAGCAATGTGGAGCACGGTTCTGAAGGGTAGTGAAAGCTTAAGAAATCGTGTCTCTTGTATACTTATCTTGTAATACTATGTGACTGGTGACTTGCAAGGATGTATCCGGAGTACTGTAAGTCAGTTAATATGTCCTTTTCTAGTAAAAGTTTGCATCAACCAAGCTAGTAGGGCACTAAATTTCCTGTCCAGCAAGTATGTTGAGGAGTTCTGGTAGGGCAGAGACATCTTCAGCGTCGATCTTGGTCATTAACACGAGCAAACCTCAAAAGTTAGCCTTGGAGCAAAAGTGAACTGTAAGGTTCTTACATTCATGCATTCACGCAGAGTGTCGGAGGATGCTGAGTGGTACAGTAGTGTGGCTTGAGCCATGCCAGGCTTGCGACACACTTGTCTTTCTCCGCGGGATTCTGAACTATCACCGTCGGTACCAAAACCTGTGATACTGTTAGTGGTCCATTGACATAACTCGACTTAGATTAAGTAGTGATATCACTGTTCATTAATATTACAATTGACGTGATTCGGATTGTGTTGCAGTGGAATCGAATATGCATTTTGTGGTTCTGTAGACACCTGATGAGGTCGTGCACGCAGAGGCTTTCCCGATTTGGCTGTTGTGAGTTTTGATGTCTAATGCCTAGTGATTTTGTCTCATCGCAGGGCAGTCCGTCAAATTTTTAAGTGATACTGGTAGCTGGGCGGGATCAGTATTCTAGATGAATGCCGAAGAGAATCTTTCTCGTGGGTGAAGTGCCGTCGGTTGAATAGAGGCTGGAAGCGGCACCCGAGCTTAGTATCTTGTGCTTGACTTCCACATTCAACATGGAAATGGGGTACATCGAAGGTTTGGATGGCGATGATGGTGGCGACATGACTTACCTTTTGCACCTGGCAGAAGACCTCGATGGTGCAGAAGCTGGGTCTGACAGTGATCTTCGGTACTACGAATATGACATGGATCAATTGCAAGCGGCAGAAGATATTGATGCCGTTGACAATATCTTGAATGAAGACGATGAGATCGATGCCATTGACGCCATCGATGTGGTCGACAATATCTTAAGTGATGATGATACCAGGTAGGAAGACATTCTTTCTTACTTTAGTTTGACTCCTTTATACTATTCCCTGATTCGGAAGAGGCACCAATACTTTTTCAAGTTCGTTTTTGTGGCGTGTAGCGGAGCTGTGCATACAGCGTAGGTCATGTCATTGAGCGTTGGTGCCGTCTTCGGTTGCTCAAACTTCATGCCTCGTCTCGATCTCCTCATTTCACTGATCTACTCGGCTCCGCAATGCAATTATGCACCAATTGATCTGTCCTCGTAAACATCCAATCCTCTTTTGGCGGATTCGACTGTATGTTGCAGGGTGAATGACTAGTGGTTCATCACGTAATGGATTGCGCACGTGTCATTATGAATGCTGTTGGAGCTGAAGTTAACGCCTTCAACAGAGGATTTTCAGGGTTTGCAATAACATTCACATTACACGTTAACTCAGAATCTGAGCCGATGCCTCGTATTCGGATCCAGTAGATCTACAGTGCATACGATTGACCATTATACTCCTCTGGTTGCTACGTCGCTAGTAATTAAAATTAGGGAACTCTCCACATGGATGTAAACCCTTCATAGCACAACACACGACAATGCAATCGGTAGTTTGTACGAACGTTAATTGTGGTTGCTGTTGTATCATGACCCTTCGCCCTTGATCCATGGATGCCTCGAAACCTGGACTGTGTCTCGATCTCTTACGCTGGAGTTCTTTGACCGAATGGCAGTTTTAACTGAGTAATGGAAGTCGTCTTTAAAGTAAATGTCCAACCACGACTATGCATTATGAACTTCGTTCATGTATCTTGTCATATCTTTGACTCAGGCATTACTCGACTGTTTGGTTCATTCTGTTTTCTATGATCTGTTTTTATGATCTGTCTTCATATCCATCTACACTTCAGCCTTCGGTCGTGCTTTTGAACAGCATGGATGGAAGAGGTGATGGAGGTGCTGGTTCCCTGGGCGGTTTCACTTTCGACACTAACCTTGCGTCAATGCACACCTACTTGGGAGGTATGCGGATGCTCCTGTTGTGAGTCCTAGATGGTTGCGAATATTATTCTTCTCTAAAGTTCGAGTTGTAACTGGACAAGTAGGCTTTGATTTTCCGTTTGTTATAGTTCCTTAAGTTTAGATGCAGTGTAGAAGCATTAGTTATCGTGCGTTGTCGATATTGAGGTAATGCCGACGGTGTGAATTTTTGAACACGTTCCTTCTATGTATTCCACATCATCAATTTCGAAGTCTATTACTTACCATGTACTCGCTTGGTTGGTGCAGAAGTTGATGACGTGGCCAGTAGCCGCTCTTTCGCTGATGGGGGTGCATTCTTAGTGTTGCCCATGTTTTACTTAGAAGGTAACTGACTGAAATTTTCCTGTGAATGTTACCCGATCGGCGCTTGTTATGATAATTCATGGATCACGAAGTTCAGTAAAAGTGGCGTGCTAATTTCGGAGTCTTTCAGGTATCGTGCTATTTCCCGAAGATACACTTCCACTTCGAGTCTTGCAGCCAAGGTTTAAAGCTGCAGTTGATCGAGCGATGAAAAGTACCGATGCGCCCAACACACTTGGTGTGATTCATGTCCGCGCTAGGGATGGACAAGTCACCGTGGCTTCGGTTGGCACAACTGCTGAGGTTAGATGTCAACTTTAACGTCTGCTAGAACACGAAAATTCAATTTTCAGTTTAAGACGGAATTATTTTAAGATAAAGTTTTTGGCCTGATGCTTTCTACCTTTGCTAGAGTTCTCTGTAGCATCGGATCATGGATTTGTAGTTTGTGACGTTCTTAAGTGAGTTTGACGTACAGTATCCGCGTAGTCAGAAGCTGAATGTTTTGCGATGTCTCTCTCAGATCCGGCAGCTTCGAAACCTCAATGATGGCTCGGTGAATGTTGTTACTAAAGGCAGGCAGCGCTTTCGCATTTGTAAAGCCTGGACAGAAGCGGACGGAGCGGTATGTGGGGTTCTTCTTGGAACTTCTAACTTGGTATCAACAATCTACAGGGTTGAAGAAGGAGCCAAAATTGAACACTAGGGAATCGCGTTCGTTAGCTAAATGTTCAGATATGTAGTGTTTTAAGTCCATGAAGGTTCTGAGTAGGATCTTTGCATGTTTTTTGTTTTGTTTTTTTTTGTTTTGTTTTTTTTTTTTTTATTGTATTTTTGTGTGTGTGTTTTTTTTTGTTTTTTTTTTTATTATTTTTTATTTTAAAATTTTAAAATTTTAAAATTTTTTCATTGGTCTCCTCAAGCAGTTCAGCTACGTGATTTGAAAATTCCGTATTGTTGAAACTTGGTTAGTTACAGTTGTTTGCTCAGGTTCAGATCATTGAAGAAGAGACGCCTCTGCACATACCAAGAGATGCATTTTCGAGCCTAGCTACAGTGCCTACCTTCCAGAGTGGCAAAGTTCCAAGGGCAGCTGCCACCTCTCCTCTCCCTTATGAATTGAGTGATGATGAAGCAGCTTTACAAGCTGGGAGTGACTTGGATGCTTTTGACGATTCTGAGACTGATTCCGGGCCTGAAGACGAAAGGTAATCAGAGGCTTGCAATCCACGTTTATCTTCGATTAACTCGTATTATTCAATCAATATAGCGGAGAAGTCTAGGGATTAGTATATGCTAGGACTTGGTTTTCTTGCTTGTCTTTTTGATGAATTTGCCTTTTGCAGACTAGCTGAGAACGAGGACCTTTTGAGGGTACTGGTGAGGGATGTCGGAGATGATGATAGTAGCGAAGAAGAAGAAAGACCTCGTCACGACTGGCGGACAAGGAGAGTTCGAAGACGAGGGGAGGAGAATGGGGGTCTTGAAGTAGAGATTTACAGAGGCGCTGAGTCAGTAGTCATGGGAGATGTTCTGCCTGTTGACAGGATGGATGCTCTTTTATCCAACGCTGATCAGACCATGCACGGTGGCGAGTCCTCTGGTGGGCAGGTGGCAGGCGTGAAAAGGCCTCGGGAGGGTGGGTGGGGCGCTGCTTGTAAAGCCTGGGCAACAGATGCGGGGAAATGGAGACACAGGGCTCAGTGCACACCCTGGCCTCACTGGGTATACCGGCAATTTGACGCTTACGACCTAGCTAGGCGTGCAGCTGGTAAGCAATTGTGTACATTGTATTGGGTTGAGAAAATGTGAAGCACAATTAATTTGGTTACAGAAGTCTGTAAGACTACCATTGAAACAATGTTAATAATACATTTCGTACTTTGAAGTGTTGTCCCATTTCTTTGCATTGCCTAGTGAATCTTAAGTTATCCACTTTTGTACCAGATATGCTGAGGCAGATGGCTGAGCTTCCCCGAATGGAGACCATGGTACACACCCCCAGTCAGCTATCATATTACATTGCAAGTAATATGCCTCTTCAAGATTCTACCCGACAAGAACTGCTCGAAGTTGATGGAACTGTTTATCGTCTGCGACGAGAGATCGAATTGTTGGAGTCTATGGATCAGTTGCGTTGTAAATGCTGTATGGTATGTTTACTTATTTCATAACATATCTCATTATATTAGGGAGCTTGGTAATATAGTAACATTTCTTATTCTCTGTCATTTTATCCAGAATGTATTCAGCATCTAGATTTCGTATGACAAATACGCTTTAATGTTAAGATCTAAAGTTTTTGATGAACCGATCTCGCTCTAATGTTTCCAGGCCCCGATCGCAAGGCGAAGCGACATGCTGGTGATGTCAGCAGATGGTCCAATCAGTGCTTATGTGAATGCTCATGGCTTTGTGCACGAGACTCTTACTCTTGCAAGGGCTCGAGGGCTTATGCTCAATGGGCAACCTAATACTGCAAACAGCTGGTTTCCTGGGTGAGAACTTATATCTTGTAATTATACAATGTGTTATGATTCTCTTCAATCCAGGTCTTCATGGAATGTTGTACGCTGCCTAACCAGTTGCTGCTTGTTACTATGTGTTCATCTTCTTGCATTTGATGGACTAAGATCGGTTGATTCGCTCCGCAGATACGCATGGGTTCTGGCAGAGTGTGCTGAATGTACAGAGCATATGGGATGGCGCTTCACTGCTGTCGACAAGGAAAGTAGACCCAAGGCATTCTGGGGCATTCGAAGGTCGCAACTGGCTGAAAACAGTTCATAATTAAAAAGTCAACAAACGGAACGATTATTCAGACTGAAGATGTATCAAGGTTTTCTGGTTCACAAGTTTGTGAGGATTCCATTGGACAAGGGGGGAATCTGGCCAACCGTGCACTTGGAGAATGCCAGTTGTGGCTATCACTTGTTAATTATGGTGTACATATGGTGATGTATCAAAGTTCGATCCTCCTGAGGTTAGTGCCACGAGGTAGGTAGAATCTGGTCTGCATAAACAATTTTTCTTCCCGCATGGAATTGCTCTTGTACTGAACCAGTGAACCTGTTACAGTACCTCCATGGAATCTGGGATGTGCTGCATTTGAGCTCCCTGAGTGCCACGGCGTGTTCTTCGGGACCTTTAGAAACTGTAAACCGTGACACATAATTTTTTGTCAGGAACAGAGCACCTCGGTGTTATCAAGTCCTGATGTATACTTAGTAATCGCTCTGAATCCTTCAACTCATTCATTGAGATGATCAGTATTGAATCTGCAGTGGTCATCCTTGTTTGCCTGTAATTGCCGTCACGTTCGCTGAGAAGACTGAATGGTGGCTTTTGAAGATATATAGGGCCACGGCCTCTTGTTGGAGTTAGTGCACTTTCTTGCTGTATTACTGAAAACAGTTTGGTATTCAACTGGTTGTCCCTTCCAGATATCATGAAAGATACTATTTCTTGTGAAATATATTTCTCTTTCTAATTTTAATTTCCATATTTCGAATACTGGCTGCCTGATGAATTTGTCACCAATTCAACCAGTTCAGTGTCTAGCTATCCATCACTCAAACTTCCGTAGTGCCGCTAGACAACACCTGATTCTAAATCCAAGATTTGAAAATACAAGATGCGATTACCTTTTAGAACTGGAGAATGAGGAACCAAAGGCAAGCACAAAGTCAAATAGGGACTTCAGCAACGCTCCCCAATTCAATTTAGAATATCATAGAGGAGCGGCCTGTAAACAACATGATTTGTTAAGATGTGAACTATCCCTGGAAGTTGCAAATAACTGACAAATTATCAGAAAGAAATTACGAAGCGTTCAGATCTTTAGCAAGAACATGGTTTGGCCCTGCTCGAGGCCAACGGGTATGTACAAAACAAACAATTTGTACATAACAAAAAATTTGTACATGGAAATCCATGGATTAATATTATTATTACTACTTTTATTATTTTTGTTTTTGTCCAAACTCAAGTTTTATGTTGGAAAGATAATCTGAAAGTTTTTTAATTTTGTATTATGAATTTATAATGTATCAATAGTAATAGATACTAATTACATGACAAGCATATAAATGGTGGCTAGATATATGTAATTATATGTGTTGTTATCCATACTTAGTGGCATAAAAAGGTTTGAGTTGCAAAATGTAAGATGAGGATATATGAGTTATGGTAAATTGGATTAGCTAGAGAATTGTTTAATAATTGGATCAAACAATTTCATAAATTGATTATTCTAAATATGATACTATGGTGATTCTAAAATAACAAAAGTATGTGTTGTTATCAATTAACAACTATATCCATTAATAGTACTTATATAAACCTAAAAGTTCAGATTTACAAAATTGTTTTATTATTATTATTATTCTTGGAGATGTACCCAATCTCTACTGAAAATATATATATATATATATATATATATATATATCACTGTTGTAGAAGGACAGAGATGCATAAAGATGTTATGATTTTGACAAAGAGAAGGTTAAAGAGAGGTATAAAGAGGATAGACAATACATCAAAATTAGAATGATTGAGTAGACACAAAAATTTATGTAAGCTAATTAAAAGATTAAAAAAAGTTTTTGAATGCAAGGAAGTAAAATTGAGATTTGGATAAAAACACTAGTAGGTGAAATTTGTATTTGTACGTTTATAAAATCTCAAATTTTGATTATTAGTAATGTTAATTACCTAATTTATATCAAAATTAAGAGTATATATATATGTATTTTTCATTATATATTCAAATTACCAAAATATTTACCAATAGTTTAAAAATGAGTTTTCTATCAAAAACATATCTTTTTAAGAGTTTCAAATTACATCAAATTTTATTTATTTATTTATTTTTACAAAAAAATTCAAAGAGTTTTTATAAAATATTCATCTTGTAAGCTCAAAAATAATATTTGTATTCATTTTAATATTTTAGTGATCTCATCAACATATTAGTTAAGGTTGCATTTATAATATTATAATTTTTAATTTTTCTAAAACAATTATTTTTCTATAAGATATAATAAAATTTATTTTTTACCATCTTCTTCTATCAACCATTAAATTTGTTTATAGATGTTTTTATATTAAGAAAAGAGAATGAAAGGCCAAATTATTTAAATCCTTTTTTATTTATTTTCAAAATTTTAAGTTAATTGGCTTTGTATTCAAGAAAAACAACTTAAAAGGAATAAGAAGAAAATAGGATAATGGATATATTAACTCTTCTATACTAGAAATATTCTTCCTTCAAAATTACAACAGATCTACTTTAAAGATAATCTATAAAACTTTGATAAGTTGTGTCTAAATTTCTATAATAATAATAATCAAAATAAGGAGATTTAAACTCTTAATGTATTTTTTATAATTAATTGAATGAAATATATATTGATATATTTAGTTTTATAATAGAATAATGTTTTTTTTTTTTTTTTATTTTATTTTTTTAAAATTTTATGGTGTTTTTGTATGCTTTTGTTCCATATAATCTCAAAACATTTTTAGGCTAAAAATCATGAGTCTAACTATTCAATCTAATTAAAAATACATAAAATAAACATCTCTTAAATTAAAAAGAATTATATTTATAATCAAATTTTATTGCTAAAATTATCAATAAATTGAATACATTCTTAAATTTTTTAAATAATTAATTCTATATTTTATATCTATTTTAAAACTATTATTATTATTATTATTATTATTATTATTATTATATTTGTATTTTTTTGGCATATTTGAGAAATTTAAATTAAACCTATTGGAAAGCAAAATAAAAACAAAATTATCTAAGTTCAAATACCTTTTTGGCAAGTATTATTAATGTTGAGATTTTTTAAGAAGATTACTACAAAATCTTATTGGATATGTCATCAAATTTGAGATTTTTCTCTAATAGTATGATAAAGGTTTAAAATTAAAGATCAACTATAGGTCTAAAAAATAGTTTAAGTAGATCTCTTCTTTCTTCTTTAGAAGTTGATTTTTTGGCTATAATTAATACTTTGAAAAATTTTGCAATTTCTTCACTTTCATTTCTTATGATTATGATCTATAATGGTATTAATAATAATAAAAATTAAATATATATAATTTTTTTCTTTATTGAATAAAAATTTGATAAGTTAAAACTTTAAATATATTAGAGATAGTAATTCATCTACCTACTTTGATGCCTTGAGTAAGGTCTTAGGATTAAAAACTAATATCAAATCAAAATCCATTTTTTATTTGTTATCAAAGACATGAATTTCAAAAAAAAAGAAAATCTCAATACAATCTTATGTTTCATAAAAAGACTAAAATATCACTCAAAAATGGTAATATATTGACTTAAAGTGGCTATTGCCAAAGACAAGAAGACTAGAAAGTCTTGAAACAAAACTAAGGACTCAAAAGGCATTGAGAAGGATAAAAAAGACTTCATTCTTGCTTCCATGTATACCATGTAACTAGGAGCTATGTGACAATGTTCTATAAGACCTCCAATACGTGTTGACTTTGTAAATCACATGTCTTAAATTATAAGGCAAGCTTCTTATATGCTCGCTACATCATTAGCTTATATCATAAGTTAAGAACATGTGTAATACATAGTTAGCTTGTTGGCCAATTTTATAATCTATCATCAATTATAAACATGTATAATGTCAAATACACGTCTATGAAGCTTTAAAGAAGCTTTGCTACAATTTAATATCAAATCTACTTATATTTACTCTCTATTTAATATTTCTTATCTAGGTAAATATATATGTCCATGACATTACCTCTTCCTTCTAGAAATAAGTTCCACAAAGAGTAGTTATCATCTTTCATTAATCTTCTTATTTTTCATCTTGCTTTTGATTTTTTTTGTCAATGAAAAACATCAATCTTTGTTGCTCCATTTGCAAGAGTTTTGGAAGGCTCCTATATGTGTTCATTATTTTCATATTTGTGCCAATAAATAAGATATATTAATCAATTTTAGTTATGCTTTGAATCTATGACTTCTTCTACCTCAAATTTTTTATTATTATTTACTTCTAAAAAAAGAAACAATATTTGTCTTCTTCTTGAGATATTCACTATTTTATGTGGCTTAAGAAGATATATGTGGAATACAAGATGGATCTTTATAGATTCATAAATCTATTTTTATATAAATCTTTACTTGATTTAATTGATCAAAAATTTTTAAAATCAAAAGTAGAGAATATCTATTTTTAATGATGATCTTGTTAAATTCTTGATATTCCACATACACCAATAGAGATCTGTCATTTTTTTTTTATAAATAAGGCAAGAGCCTCGATTGGAGAATTAGAATGGCATATGAAATTTTTAGCCAAATTTTCATCAATATATTTTTTAAGTGTAGCCAAGTCGTTTTGTGATAGACTATAGATTAATTCGAATAGTGATTGAGCTCCTTCTTATAGATCAATGGAATCATAGGAACAATTTTGAAAAAATATATATATATATATATATATATATATATATATATATATATATATATAATTAAAAATTTCTTCATAATCTTAATATTAATTTGAAATGATATTTGAAGTCTTTTTTCTATTAAGAATATGCATGGCATATATTACAAAAGTTGAATCTTTTTTGTAATATGCATGAAAGCTTTTATATCTATCAATAATAGTTTGGATATATTGATCTTATGGATTTTTACTTGCCTATTAAAATCTTAGATTAAACTACAAGAAAAATTAAGATTACAAGAAATCTAATCTATTTGAAGGTTATATTTTTTTAATCTTCATAATCCTAAAATAATTTGATTATTAGGAAATCTAATTATATTAAATATTACTAAACAACTAGTTGCTACACCTAAAGAAATAGTTTCATATATAACATCTCTTAAAGACAACAAATGACCATCTATTATTTTTAGATGAGTAGATTTAATTTTCTTTATTAAAGATATATTTTTTGTTTTTTTGAGAAAGTATTTGTTTTTAAAATAGGCTAAAGCTCCTAAATCTAATAAAGCTAAGACTTTGTTATGTTTTGGTTCTAAATAAACTTCTATTATAAAGTAAGGTGATGGATTTGAGAAAAAAATAGGACCTTTATTAAATATTATGCAAGCTTCTAATCACATAATCTCTATTGTAGTTCAAAAAACTTGTTTTTTGATATAATATCCTCTTTGGAAAACATGCTTTTTATTTTAAAATTGCATTGCTTCTTTAGACACTATTAAATAGTGTACTTGGATTCTTAATAATATAGATACAAACCTTGCTGATGATGATGACTATTTTCTTGCTCAGTAAGAAGTTTAAAACATATTGTATCAATTTGCATAGGCTTTGGCATAGATATGTAAATTTCCAAAAACTTAGAAGGTGTCACCATGACTTGACTTATATCTCTCCAGCCAAATCTTTCTTCTTAGCATCTTTCAAAGAATTAATTATTGCATACAATGGCTTGGGCAATAAATTACTCCAATGAATTTGATTTTGGCATTGTTAACAATAAATCTTTAATATTATCTTTTAACCTATATCAAAATTGATTAATAAGAGCTTTGTCATTCCACTCCACATTACAAGCAAGATTTTGGAATTCAATAGCATACGTGGTGACTAAATGTGATTTTTGTCATAGAGATACAAGCGTGATCTTTATTATCCTTTTACAATCACTTTCTTTAAATATAGTTATAAATACCTCCAAGAATGAATTCAAAACATAGAGTAATTATGAATCTTTTTTCATCAAGTATATAAACTAAATAAGAATACTTCCAAAGAAAAGTACTCCTAAGAATCTAACTTGAGTAAATCCATCAAGATATTGAAAAGATGCAATCTTACATAGAACTTTATTTGTTGTAAGAACCTTCATAATTTTGATCTTCTTCCATCTAACTTCTCCAACATACTTATCTTTCTCTCTTTTATACTTATAATAATAAAATTCCTTAAATTTAGTTATAAAGTTGATCTATATCCTACTCTTAGCTACACAACTTCTTAGCTTAAACTTTAAATTTCATTATTGATTTCTTCCATGGATATAGGAATACTACCTCTATGATTTACATTGAGAATATATGAGATTTTTATCTTAAATATGTTGATAAGATTGTAAAGATTTGTAATAGTTACAAATCTATTCTTATTTTTGCAACAAATAGCATTTATAATTTTTTCTTCTATAGAAAATTCAAAAAAATTCAAAAAATTAAATTAAAAGAGGATAATCCACAACCTCTAACATCAAATGAAAATTTCTACAAAGAAAGGTAATCCACTCTCTTAAAGACAAAAAAATCAATGTTAAAAAACTAGAAGTTAGTTTAAAGGTGGATAATCTACAATCTTCAAAAATACAACAATAGAAATGAGATAATTTACTCACTTTTAGAGAAAAATATGAACAATGAGTTAAGACTCTTATAAAACTCTCAAGGATATAAATTTAAAAAAAAAAATCTCAATACACTCTTATGTTATTCTAAAAGACTAGAAAATCATTCAAAATCAGTAATATATTGAAGTAAAATGGCTACTATTAAAGACAAGAAGATTAAAAAGTTTTGAAATAAGAGTAAAGACTAGAAAAACATTGAAAAGAATAAAGAAGGCTTCACTCTTACCTCCATATATACTATCTAACTAGGAGCTATGTGGTGATATTCTATAGGACCTCCAATACATATTGACTTTGCAAGATATATGTCTTAACTTACAAGATAAGTTTTCTTTGTGTGTACCATATTATTAGCTTGTATCATAAGTTAACAACATGTGCAATACATGGCTAGCTTATTGGCCAAGTTTCTAACCTATCAATCAACTACAAACATGTATAAGGTTAAATATTCATCTATATAGCTTCTAAGAAGCTCTCTCATAAGTTGATATCAAATCTACCAACTTGTATATTCTATCTAACACTTATTATCTAGGTAAATGTATATATTCATAATATTTGTATAATCTTGTGTAATTTTTGCTTTGGAACTTGTACATTTTTTATTTAAATTTTTTATTTTATACAATATGATATAATATGATATAATATGATTAAAATAAAAATAGTCTTTTTGATAGAATTAAAATTTTGTATTTTTTTCTTTTATATGAGATTTTTTTATTATTTATACTAATATAAGAGAATGGTGTATTATATCATTTTATTCTAAAAATTTATAACTCTTTGAAATTTTTTCACAATTATATATATTTATTTTAATTAAAATAATTAAAAATAAATTAATAGAAAAAAATAAATTTGATAATATCTAATAGAAAAACTTATTAGAAGCTCTATAGATATAGATTTGACTTTTAATGTGTTTATAGGTGAATGGTAGGTTAAAAAAAAATTCAATGAGTTAGCCATGTGTCACACATATTGTTGGCTTGTAATACAAATTGGTCATGTAGTTTATAAATAAGAAAATTATTTTGATATTCAAATATATATCTTATAAGATAAATACATATCTAGGATCATATAGAATAGTGCCATGTAGCTTCTAGTTAGATAGTATATATAGAGGCAAGAGTGATGTTTTCTTTACTCTTATCAATTTATTTTTTGTTCTTAGTATTATTTGAAGAGTTTATAGTTTTTTATCTTTAATAATAGCTATTCTATGTTTTATATTATATTATTTTAAAATAAATATATATTATTTTTTAGTAAAAATTGAATATATTAAAATTTATATTAGTATTTATTCATATCTTTGATAATTTGACAAAGATTTTTATTCATTATTTTTAGTAAATTTTTGAAATAAATATAATATTTTATTTTTTTTATTGTAATTTAAAGGTTGTAACTATCTTTCTTCAAAATTTTATTTTTTTATTTTTTTAATATTAATATTTTACTTAAAAAGAGTCAACTATTTTTCCATATTTAAATTTTCATTTGATATTAGAGATTATAGATTACCTTCTTCTAATTTGAATTATTGAATTATTAAAATTATCTATTATAAAGACAAAATAAAAAATAATGGTTTCTATAATTGATAGAAATAAGAATAATTTATAAATATTGCAATTTTAACAAGTTTATTAATACTTTCAGAGAAGAATCTCACATATTATCAATATTAATAATAAAATTACTATCTCTACATGCATAGAAAAATTCAAAAACAGGGTCGAATATCTATATCAAAAAATTGTACAATTAAAAAAAATAAATAGATGTATTTTATAATGAATTGGAGAAGTCTTGCTATAAGTATGATAGAAGTAAGATTAATATGTCAAAGAAGTTTAATAGAATAAGATGAAAATTTTGAAAGTATCTACAATAAGATAAGTCCTATGTAAAGTTATATCCTTCTTAATATCATGATGGATTTACTCAAGTTGGATTTATAAATGCACTCTTATCTAGAAGTGCTCTCTCTTAGTTTTTATCTTTGATAGAAAAAGATTTATAACTTGTATATAATTTAAATTAATTTTTAAATTTATTTTTGGCTATATTTGAAAAAAAGTAATTTAAAAGGAATAGTAGAGATTAAACTCCTATCTCTACAACAATGATCACAATCCACTACCATATAAGTTGTTAAACTCCAAAATCTTCTTTAGAATTTTGATTAGAATGATAAAGATCTTATTTATCAATATTAATATGGATTAAAAGATAATATTAAAGACTTATTATTAACATTGCAAAAAGTGAATTCAATGGAATAATTTATTATATAAGCTTTTGCATGCAATGATTGACTTTTTAAAAGTCGCTAAGAACAAAGATTTGATTGGTGAAGAAAAAACCAAGTTATAAAAATAATTTTAAAGTTTTCTAAAACTTATTTTTTAAGGCTTGAGCATAAGCAAAATAATAATATATGCTTAAAACATCTCATTGATTGAAAAAAATTTGACTTAGTAAAAATCATATAATTGACTAATTTAGGCATTTAGTATAAAAAACACATTTATTAAGCTTAAAATTATAAGTTTTGTGAATCATTTTAAGAATTCTTAGGTGAATAGAAAAAAAGATTGCTAGTAGCAAATATGCAAGCTAAGGTGGAATTTATTAAGAAAAAATTCCATAGTGAAGATGTTTTTTGTTAACTAATATTAGATGATGGCTCAATGAAAGTAGCCCTTGTTATCAAAAGAAAAGAAAAAATCTTTAGTTATTAGTGGTTAAATTATATGTATGTATATATATATATATATATATATATATATATATATATATATATAAAATACTAATAATAAAAATTAAAAAAAGTGATATATATGGTACAATAGTAGTCTAAGCAATGATGAAGTTGTCATTGGAACAAATTGCCTTCATATGTGTGGGAGATTGGATTATGTCAAGGACAAGAACATGATAAAGATAAATAAACAAGTGAGACTTTTTTCATAGAAAGATGACAAAATAGAAATAACTTGATATATATATATTAAAAAAAAACTGGAATGGCTATTGCCAAAAACACAAGAAAACTAGAGACACTTGAAACTAGATTGGAAGCAAGAAAAGAGTTGACAAGAATGAATAAGGCTTCACTCTTGTCTCTATATATACTATCTAACTAGACGCTACGTGGCGACGTTCTATAGGACCTCCAATATGTGTTGACTTTGTAGGACACATGCCTTTACTTACAAGGCAAGTTTTTCTACATATGGGCCACATAGTTAGCTTGGTCTTTAAACTAACAACATGTGTGGCACGTGGCCAACTTGTTGACCACGTTTCTAATCCAAAAAGTCAATTAAAGACACCTATAAAGTCAAAGCCGCATCTATGAAGCTTCTAAGAAGCTATTAGACCAAATAATATAGAATTAACTTACTTTTATCTACTTTTACTTACTTCTACTTATTTATACATGTAATTATTGGCTTACATGCATATGTCCGTGACATTATTCCCCTTCTAGGGACGAGTTCTATGAGGAGCAATGTTGTGTTGTAACACGAGTATACCATGAAAATATAAAGAAAAGGGACTTTTATTAATGTTCAGTTACCTCGAATATTGGGAGCAATGACCGATTCCAGTGCCAATATTCAAGGGCAAATTCAGACACCCCGTTACAGTCAGCCGGCGCATACTGAAATGCTCCGTTCGATTCCAATAACGGGAGTCAACAGAAAGAAAAAAGACCAATTCAACGTAGGATGAGCCTGGTTTGAAGAGCCAATTGGATCCAATTTCAAGACATCCAATCCAGATCTTACTACGGGCCTCTTAGCCAATCTGACGCGAATGACCAATTTGACCCAATTGCAGAAATGTCCAGGTCTTACTACGGGCCTCTTAGCCAATCTCACGCGAAGGACCAATTTGACCCAATTGCGAGAACATCCAGGTCTTACTACGGGCTTCTTAGCTAATATGAGACTTGAATTGGTCGGGCGACTCAATGTGGTCCCAATTACGGGGCTTCGATTCCGTTTTAGGCTGTTTCGTCTTTTGTGCCATTCCAAAAACGTCCTTTCGATAAAAAGATCTCTTAAAGGTAAAAATGGAGGAGAAAGCTCTGATGACGGGAGCCAATTTCAGATCCAAGACGGAAGATTGAAGAAATTCAAAGGCTAGGGTTTGAAAGAGGGAAGAATTAGGGTTAAAGGGAAGAATAGGTTAAGAAATGAAGGGGAGAAAATAAGGTTTTTTAGAGGGGTCGAAGAGCTAGCTTCATGCTTCGGGAGGGGGAAAAAAAACAGAGAATTGGATTTTTTTTCTTCATAGGGTTTTGGGAAGACTGAGGCAATTGTTGCTGAAGTCAGTGTTGTACTGGTGAATCGGGATTTTAATGAAGTGGGTGTGATTACTCTTGACTGTTTTATGAAATCAAAGTTACGACAGTGATTGAAGAATTAAAAGGGTGTCTATAGGATTGAGTATGCGGAATGAATGACATTTATTGGATTAATCTAACAAGACAGTCAGTGGATAGAAGGTCGTGAGTATAAAGCACTATTGGAGATTAGCAGATCGGGTTGTTCGGGGTTCTCTTTAACATCTAGAGACCTACCGGCTGGGGCAAAAAGGATTTCAGCGAGCAGTCGAAGGACATCCGTATAGATTTACGGTATATTCTTATAGTTGTTTATATTTGAACAGTCAAAAATCAATAAACTGCTTGAATATTAGCGAATCTTCATACTACCTTCTACAACCAGACGCCTGGCGCGTTCTCGAACAAGAAAGCACGTAATTCGACAAAAGTGGTGAACCCAACGTGAAAGCTTGAGGTGGAAGGTATTGGATTTCGTTTGATTTTATTTTTATTTTTATGGAAAACGAAAATAAAAATTTTGAAGGATCTTTGGGAGGAGTTTCTAGTGGGGGTTCTTCTAAAGGACAAGGTATGCACATGGATCCGTCTATTGCTAGTATGTTTTAAGTCTTTTCATTATCAATGCAGCAACAGCAAAGCAATAATCGAAAGGAAGCTTTGGCAACCAAAGCATTGCAAGTAGTGGTCAATAAAATTGATCAATTTGATGGAAGAAATATTTCAAGGTATTTAAGATGTTATCATCGTGAAATGGAATTAAATCGGGTTTCTGAGAAGAAAATGGTTGAATTATTTCGACTTGCCACGATACCGGAGATAAGAGACCATATTACATCGATTACGGATTGTTATGGGAATTCATGGGAGATTTTTTCATATGCATTGAAAGACGAATATTTTTTGGAAGATGCTGATTGTGTTACTAAGAAGCTGTTTCTGGAATGGATTGAATGGCCTAATAAGAATTTACAAGCAACAGAGCTATTAAGGGAATTTGAGAGGCAGTACTGTCAATTATCGAAGGTAGAAAAATTAACATTGGAGCCGAACAAAGTTGATCTATTTCTTCAAGCTACTGATGGAGAATTGCAAGAGAAATTAGAACTCCTTCTTGAAGACAAAGAAGAAGATGAAGGATTGACAACAAAGTGGAAGAACATTGAAGATGCGATGGGATTGCTCACAAAAAGACAAAGGAGGAAGGATAGGAGCAATATTCCGAAAACAGTATAAGCACCCAAAGCTCTAGTACGTACAACACCACCAACAATGCCTACAGTTCAACCTTCGACATCCTTATCAAAGAAAGTAGATATAGGGATGGAAGAAATTATACGACGAATGCGAGATCTTCAAATCAAATTGGCAAGACTTGAAGAGAATACTTCTACAAACAATTCGAAGAATGTTTCAAAACAAGGATATGTACAAAGATGCATTTGGTGTGATGATGCTTCACACACTAGAAAAGATTGCAATGAATTTAATAATATGATACGGCAAGGAATTATTTGCTGGAAAGATGAGAAGATAGCATTAAAAGATAGGAAGGATCTTCTTCAAACCAATTTTGGTAAAGGAAGAATAAAAGCATTAGTTCAAGATTACTTAAAAGAGCATGAAACAACAGCACGAGAAAGTGCAAGTTATGGTGTTAGAGTAGATGATGACCTTAGTGGAAGTACGAAAACTAGTGAGTTTTGGGCTTCTGCCATTTTTACAATGCAAGAAGAGAAATTACCTCAAGAAGCATTATTGAGGAGTGCAGCTACAATATGAGGTGCAACACGTTGGGAGGATCGTGTTGAGTCTCTTTCAGTTCATGCATATATTGCTAAGAGCCAACATGAAGCTTTGATGGAAGAAAAGAGACGAGGAAATTTTGATGATACGAGAGAAGGAAATTCTTCTAAGAGGCAAACTCGAGGAGACAAGGCTCGAGAGGCAGCTTCACAAGAATTGCTTGTAAAGGATACCTCAGCATCATTGAAAGAAAAAACAAGGAAGACAAAAGATGAGGACAAATCAATTGCTTATAAGCTACTTTCTAACATTGAAGCGGCAACAAATTTGAAAGGGGTGTTGGAAGAACGTATATTAAACGCTAAAGTGGAATTCACATTAAAAGAAGTTTTGAGAATTGCAAAGAAGGAGTTTCATGATGTTATCATTGATAGCATTAAGCGAAAGAGGCAATTCATGGGCAAAACTGGAATGAGTCATGCTATTGATGCAAGAATATATAAAGATGAAGAAGAGGTTGATATTGGTTACAAGCAATCAACAAATGAAAAGAATGGGTATAATCAACAAGTACGTTTCGAAGATTATAGTGATAAGGAAATGGAAAATTTGAGCCATTATACTCGAAAGCATTGGAAAAGGGCAACTACAGAGGTATTGGTGAAAGTAGGAGATATAGAAGAACCAATTGTTGCTTTAGTCGACCGTGGTTCTGAAATAAATCTCATGTCTAAAGATCTTTATAAGAAGCGAAAATGGCCAATTCATATGGAACATGGATGGGCAATACGAGCAGCTAATAACACATGGGGCGAATTATATGGAGCTTGTCCAGATGTCAAAATTCGAATTAGGGATGTTGCGACGGAGCAACATTTCTTTGTTCAAGATACAACGTCTTATCCGTTGATTTTAGGACAACCTTATATTATGGCAACACGGATGGAAACAAAAGTACTTGATGATGGTTCTGCTTATGCAAGGGTACGTAGCGAAGATGGGAGGAAAGCTGTATAATTTCTAATAGTACCTCCTAACCATGAACGGAATCGAGATAGGTTGAGGGAGAAACCATTGCCAAAGATTGTTGAAGGATTTAAGGATTTTGAGGAGGTACCACTGTAAAGCGAGATTATGGAGGTACAAAAGAGGAGGTACTCTTGCAAGATGAAGGTGCCTTTGATGTGAGTTTTATTGATATTTTGGAGAATGGAAATATTATGTATAAGAAAGTTAATGATTTTAAAAGAAAAGAAAGAAAAAGATTATATAATATTGAAGGAGAATTACGCAAGTTAGTTACGCGGCAAAAAGGTGAAAGTGATTTGGATAATGAAGGTGATGAAGATAAACTGGACAAAGATGTAGAGAATATATTCTAAATCAAACAGCAATTGGATAAATTGGTGCATACCGAAGGATGCACAGGTTCAGAGGGGGTGAATGTCATGTTGTAACACGAGTATACCGTGAAAATATAAAGAAAGGGGACTTTTATTAATGTTCACTTACCTCGAATATTGAGAGCAACGACTGATTCTAGTGCCAATATTCAAGGACCAGTTCAGACACCCCATTACAGTCAGCCGGCGCATACTGAAATGCTCCGTTCGATTCCAATAATGGGAGTTAACAGAAAGAAAAAGGACCAATTCAACGTAGGATGAGCCTGGTTTGAAGAGCCAATTGGATCCAATTTCAAGACATCCAATCCAGATCTTACTACGGGCCTCTTAGCCAATCTGACGCGAATGACCAATTTGACCCAATTGCGGAAATGTCCAGGTCTTACTACGGGCCTCTTAGCCAATCTCACGCGAAGGACCAATTTGACCCAATTGCGAGAACATCCATGTCTTACTATGGGCTTCTTAGCCAATATGAGACCTGAATTGGTCGGGCGACTCAATGTGGTCCCAATTACGGGGCTTCGATTCCGTTTTAGGCTATTTCGTCCTTTGTGCCATTCCAAAAACGTCCTTTCGGCAAAAAGATCTCTTAAAGGTAAAAACGGAGGAGAAAGCTCTGATGACGGGAGCCAATTTCAGATCCAAGACGGAAGATTGAAGAAATTCAAAGGCTAAGGTTTGAAAGAGGGGAGAATTAGGGTTAAAGGGAAGAATAGGTTAAGAAATGAAGGGGAGAAAATAAGATTTTTTAGAAGGGTCGGAGAGCTAGCTTCATGCTTCGGGAGGGGAAAAAAAAACAGAGAATTGGGTTTTTTTTCTTCATAGGGTTTTGGGAAGACTGAGGCAATTGTTGCTGAAGTCAGTGTTGTACTGGTGAATCGGGATTTTAATGAAGTGGGTGTGATTACTCTTGACTGTTTTATGAA
Organism: Physcomitrium patens; assembly: GCF_059467195.1. Taxonomy (NCBI): domain Eukaryota; kingdom Viridiplantae; phylum Streptophyta; class Bryopsida; order Funariales; family Funariaceae; genus Physcomitrium; species Physcomitrium patens. The sequence continues at coordinate 15,215,639 of NC_143424.1, read as the reverse complement.
ATCAAAGTTACGACAGTGATTGAAGAATTAAAAGGGTGTCTATAGGATTGAGTATGCGGAGTGAATGACATTTATTGGATTAATCTAACAAGACAGTCAGTGGATACAAGGTCGTGAGTATAAAGCACTATTGGAGATTAGCAGATCGGATTGTTCGGGGTTCTCTTTAACATCTAGAGACCTACCGGCTGGGGCAAAAAGGATTTCAGCGAGCAGTCGAAGGACATCCGTATAGATTTACGGTATATTCTTACAGTTGTTTATATTCCAACAGTCAAAAATCGATAAACTACTTGAATATTAGCGAATCTCCATACTACCTTCTATAGCCAAATGCCCAGTGCATTCTTGAGCAGGAAAGCACGTAATACGACAGCGGTAATCATATGTTGAAAAAATCTATGATGCGACAAATTATATTTGTCTCATACTCTAATCTTTGTTCTCTTCAAAGATAATTAATAGGGCCTTTCAACCATGGGTAGTGTCCTATACTAGGGCGGGAAGACCACCGAGTTATTTGATGACTGTTGAGGCCTTCATTACTTCCTTCAAATAAAATATTTAGAACACCACCAGGAGCTGTTTTTACTTCTAGTAAAATCACCAAACATTGGGAGTCCCTTCCAAGGTCGTGATACTAAATACGTTGTATCTTGCCATCTATTCAAGGAAGAACATGTCATTCTTGAAGATCTTCATCTCGATTGCATCGTCTTGAAGGTTGTGATAATTATAATATCTCGTTTGGTAGATCAGCAAATGAAGGCTCTAGAATCGAATCTGTTGGTTGTTGGTTCTCCATTTCTTGAGTGTCACAACTACAAAGAAGCTACAAACAAGGATTGAAAGTAGAATGTTATCTTGCCTAAATCTTGTTTCTTTTATAAAGAAGGTTTTCATATTGATTTTGATAGATGTCGTCAATAAAAAGCCTCCACCACCTTTACTATATTTGTAAGATTCTTTACTGGCTTCCATGTGCATTGACTAATATCATATCCATGCAAATGGACAAGATATTTCAATTTATTTCGGTGTCGCCTTGAATCTAAGTCTTCTTTCACTTCAAACTCTTCATTATTGTCCACTTCTATAGGAGGAAGTAGAGATTGTCTTCTTCTTGGTATGTCCGCTGTCTTGTATGATTCAAGAAGAGATATGTGGAATACTGGATGGATTTTTATTAACTTTGGTAGATGTAAACGATATGCAATTGGATTGATTTGTACAAAAATAGAAAATGGTCCAAGCCTTCAATAGTCCAATTTATCACAAGGACGAGTAGTCTTGATATTGCGATGAAGTAACCATACCTTATCATTCATGTGGAATAGTAGTTGTTCCTTTCGATAGACATCCGCATTGACCTTTTGTTGTTCTTGAGATTTGTTTAACTTTGCTTTCATCGTTGCATGCAGCTCTGACGAATGAATTGCCAAATCTTTTGCAACAGGATTATCAACTTTTGAAAAGTCAAAAGTATCAAGTCGTGGATAATAACCATAATTGACAAAGAAAGGTATTTGTTTTGTAGAAGAATGCATCGTGTTATTGTAAGCAAAATCTGTCAATGGCAAAAGAGTTGTCTAATCATCTTGTTGGTAGTTAATGGTACATCTTAAATACTGCTCCAAAACTTGATCAACACGCTCCGTTTATCCATCAGTTTGAGGATGGAATGTTGAAGATAGTTTTATATCCACTTTTAGAATCTTAAAAAGAGTCCACCAAAATCTTGACACAAATTGAGTTTCCCTATCTGATATAATATCCTTGAGTAATCCATGATAGCGATAGATATTGTCAAAAAAGAGCTTGGCTGTTTCTTCACTTGTGATAGATTTTGTACATGGTATAAAATTTGCCATCTTTGTAAAACGATATACTATCACGAATATAGAGTCATAAGAATCTGAGATTGGAAGATCCGTGATGAAATCCATAGAAATAGAAGTCCATGGTTCTTTTGGAATGGATAATGGCTGAAGAAGTCCGTAAGGTCGATGACGGAGAGTTTTTGATCTCGAGCAAACATTACAAGATTGTACAAAATCTTTAAATGCTTTCCACATTTGAGGCCACCAAAAGTCCCTGGATATTAGTTCCAAAGTTTTATTGTATCCAAAATGTCCTACTGCTGGAAAGTCATGACGAGCTTGAAGATCACATAATCGAGCTTCACCTTCTGGAACATATAGGCGTCCTTCAAAATATAGTAGATTCTTCTTGAATTCAAACTTGGAAGTATCATGAGACTTTGAAGGATTTCCCTTAATATCACGAATAAGAGGATTAGAAGACATACTTGACTGAACTTGTTTAATGAAAGTTGAATCAACAATTAGTGTTGATTTTATTGCTCAAAGATAAAGATGCTCTGGCTTCAAGAGAATTATCTGTTGTTGATCAAAAGCAGTATCTCCTTCTTTTGGTACAAGATAAGATTGTCTAGAGAGTGTATCTGACAAACCTTGTTGTTTTCTTGGTTGATAAGTGATCTTGAATTTGAATCTTGACAAAGATATACTCCAACGGATTTGGCGATGATTCAAAATACGTACTGATATAAAATATTCAAGATTCTTATGATCCGTATACATTGTAACTAGATTAGAAGTACCTTCTAGATAATGGTGCCATTCTTAAAAAGAATCCATGATTGCAAGAAGTTCTTTGTCATGGATCTCGTAGTTGATCTTGGCTGCTGAAATTTTTTTGGAATGAAAAGCTACTGGATAAAGTTTATCATCTGTTCCCATTTGTGACAATACGGCATCCAAAGCAAAGTCAGATGCATCTGTTTCTATAAAAAATGGCTTAGAAAAATCGACGCAATACAAGATTGATACAGAAACAAAGGTTGTCTTCAAAGCTTCAAATGCTACTTTCTACTTCTTGATTCCATTGAATTTTGTCTTTGGAAGTCAAACGTGTAAGTAGAGCTGTAACTTGAGAGAAGTCTTTGATGAAGATCGGATAGTAGTTGGCAAATCTCAAAAAGCATTGGACATCTCTTACCGTTTTTGAGATCTTCCAAACCATAATAGTTTAAACTTTCTTAGCATCCATCATAAGTCCATCATTTGAAATGATGTATCCTAAGAAGTGAACTTGAGTAGTGTGAAATATTTACTTTTCTATCTTGGCATAGAGTCGTGTAACTCTTAGTTTTTGTAATACTTGGCGAACATGAAGTTCATGTTCTTCTGTGTTCTTAGAATAAATTAAGATGTTGTCTAGGTAACAAACAACAAAATCATCTAAAAACTTCCAAAAGACATCATTCATTAGATGTTGGAATGCTGCTAGTGCATTTGTAAGTCCAAAAGGCATGACATTGTATTCAAAATGTCCATACCTTGTTTGAAATGCAGTCTTCCATTCATCTCTTTATTTGATACGTATCAAATTGTATACTCCTTATAAATCTATTTTTGTATAGATCTTAGCTTGATTCAACTGATCAAGAAGTCCAAATATCAAAGGTAGCGGGTACTTGTTTTTTATAGTGATTTTGTTGAGTCTTCGATAATCAACACACATTTGCAATGATCAATATTTTTTCTTCACAAATAAAATTGGAGCTACCGCTGGAGATTTGGAATGGTGTATGAAGTTCTTGGCCAAATTTTCTTCAATATACTCCTTGAGTTTAGCTAACTCATTTTGAGATAAATTGTAGATTGATCCAAATGGTGGTTGTGCTCCTTTTTGAAGGTCAATTGAGCAGTCATAGGAACGATGTTCTGGAAGAGTATCTGCATTCTTTTTTTTAAATACATCTTGAAAATCTTGATATTGGCTTGGAATGCCACTTGAAGTCTTTCTACTAATAGAAACAAGTGTGGCATAAATGACACAAGGTGATCCTTCTTTTGCAGCATGCAAAAAAGTACTTGCACTTACAAATATAGATTTAATTATACTAGACTTATGGCTTTCTACTTGATTAATTACACTCTTAGTTATACTTTCAAAAAAGTCAAGACTATGAGAAGTCCTATCTCTTTTATGATTATATTTTTCTAGCCATGATAAATCTAAAATGACTAGATTAGAAAGAGATCTAATGATATTAAATATTGTAAAGCTATTATGACCATTAGTTGTTATTTCTATAGGAAGGGTTTCATAAGTAATATTTTCTGAAGACAATGGACGACCATCTATGACTTCTACATGAACAAGTTTAGTTTTCTTTACTAAAAATATGCTATGTCTTTTAGCAAATTTTTCATCTAAGAAACATGTTGAGGCTCCTGAATCTAGCAAGGTAGAGACTTTGAGATGTTTAGGTTCTAGAATAATATTTATCGTAAAATATGGAGAGGGTTCTAAGGAGAGGAAAGGACCTTCACTTGGCATTGTACTAGGTTTGAGCCGCACGGTCCTATTGTAGCTGGACAAGTTCATTTTTTGACATGCTATCTTCTTTGATCGCCGTACTCCTCATTTTATGGTTGTGTTGCTTCTTTGGATAATATTGAGCATTGTGCTTAGGTTTTCCTCAATATAAGCACAATCCTTTTTGACGACAACGAGTCTTTTTTTGCTCAGTAAGAGATTTGAAATGTATTACATCAATTTGCATATCCTCTACTTTCGAATGTATGTATTGAAGAGGTGTTGGTATTGCCATTGAATTATAGTAATGTTGAGATCCACTTGTACGGTTCTCAGATCGAAATTCAAAAAGACGATTGTCGCACTTCACAGCAAAGTCAATTACTTGACTTAATGTTTGAGGATCAGGTAAGTTGAGCATTAATTTTTTTACTTCATATTGTAATCCATAGAGAAATTAGCTAATAAGTGCAGTATAATCCCACTTGATATCAGTTACAAGTTGTCAAATTTGTGAAGCATACAATGTTACTAATCAATTGCCTTGTCATAAAATATAGATCTTATTGGTTGTAACACAAATTGCATCATGTTCTCCATACATGGATCAAAACTCTACCAGAATAGCTTTTAGATTATCCAATATTGGATCTCGTTGTTCAAGAAAAGATAAAAACCATGATAGTACTGAACTTGAAAGAAGCATATCAATGAATCTAAATTGCGATCCTAGAGTTGGGTAGCTTTGGGATTGAAGTTCAATCACAAGTTGCACTTGATTGATAAATCCTCAAAACTTGGATCTAGTGCCATCAAACTTCTCGGGTACGACATTTCTTGGTTTTCTAACACTTGAAGGGCATTCCACCATAGGAGAAGGGACATGATTTGGTACAAATGTTGAAACAGATCTAATCATTTCTATATCTTCACTTCTTGCCAATCTTGTTGCTCCATGTGGTGGTAAATTGAGTTGATGCATCGCAAGCATTAACTCCTTCAATTGCTCTTGCATTTATGTCGTTTCACTATTTCACTAAGTTTTGCTATGACAACACTTAGAAAAAAAAAAGATGTCTAATATCGCTCAAGACAAATAGAAGAGAGGACTTGAGAACAAAGAAAATATTAAGGACAATATCAGTTTAGAAGAGGATAACTTGTAACTTCTAATATGCTTGTGTCTTATCAAGAAAAAGAGGTAATCCACTCTTAATCAAGATTAGACAAAGCTCTCATATTGTATGTGTACTCTTGTCAATCTGTCAAGGACAAGAACATAATAAAGACAAATAAAAAAGTAAGACTTCTTTCATAGAAATATTATAAAATAGAAATAACTTGATATATTGTCACGGACATAGAAATACAGACTCGAGATCTAACAAGAAGTTTAAGAAGAACTGGCAAGAACTAGATTAATTAGATGAATACAAGAACAATACTAGAGAGGTGAACTAGAGCTCCAAGAGATGTATTGTCGAGACTGAAGCACTTTTCAACCTTGATTCTAATATATACTTCTATTTAGGAAGCTTTTCAAGTAACTTCTACCAACTAAGAAGCTTCTAGAAGGTTCCAGAGACTTGCTTCTAGAAGGTTCTAGAAACTTATCCCTAGAAGGTTCTAAGGACTATGTCCCTAATATCTTCTACTAACTAAAAAGCTTCTAGAAGGTTCCAGAGACTTGCTTCTAGAAGGTTCTAGAAACTTGTCTCTAGATGGTTCTAGAAACTTGTCCATAGAAGATTCTAGAAACTTGACTCTAGAAGGTTCTAAGGACTATGTCCCTAACATCGCCCCCTCCTTTAGCTTCAAGGTTTCTGAGAAGCAAATTTGTTGTTAATCAGTACCAACACAAAAAAATGAAGATCTGTCGCATAACATCTGCTATAAACTCCAACTGTTGTTCACGAGGCAAGTGGTTCATCGGCCCTTGAAGCCAACGGTAGTGGCCCACTCCTTCAATTTCTGACCAAGCATGAACTTCCATGTCCTCATTGTGAAATTGTCCTCCAAACACGCCTTCTGGCTGACCATCGTAAGCAGGCTCAGACTCAAATACAATCACCAGTGATCAGTTACTCGGTATCCTCCATCGTCATCGTCATGTAGGTGGTTCTTCATCTGGGGGTCGCCTTCATGAGGTAGTCGGTTGAGATAATCTAACTAGTATAGTATCTATCTCTTGGCTATCTATATCAGAAGACCAAACTATAGCTACTGAAAAAGTTCTACTTTATCTTGGAGAAAATAACTACATCAATTGCAAATTTTGGTGGTACTCTCTCCCTTTCTTATATTCTTGGGTGAGCAAGCTTTAGAAGGAAGCTATCGTCAAACAGGCTTAGATTTATGAGGATGTTGTTGATGAAACTCCTGTACCTTTTGTGACGCATTGGCGAGATTTTCAACTGGCTTCTACGTTTGCTCATTAATATCATAGCCGCTCCAATGAACAAGATACTCCAACTTGTCCCACCTTCGTCATGAATCCAGTACCTTTTCAACCTCGTATTCCTCGTGGTTCTCAATCTCAATATTACGTGGTGGACATTGCACTCTTTCAAAAAAAGACGACTCTCGATAAGGCTCCAACAGAGAAACATGAAAGACTGGATGTACTTTCATAGAAGCCGGTAATTCCAGACGGTACGCCACTGGATTGATTTGCTTCTGAATGATAAATGGTCTCAATCTTCGATAGTCCAACTTATCACATAGTTGCTTGGACTTGATATTCTATCGAAGAAGCCATGCTTTATCTCCAATTTTGAAAGTAGGTGCTTGATTCCAAAATCTATCTGCAGACACCTTGTAGGATTCTTGAGCGGATTGTAATTGAAGCTTCAACGTATTTTGAAGCTCTGATAGTTGTTTTGTAAATCCTTTAGCTGCTAGATTATTATTTGTTGACGGACTCAATAAATCAAGCTTTGGATGATACCCATAGTTGGAAAAGAATGGTATGCATTGAGTCGACGCATGGAAGGTGTTGTTATATGCAAACTTGGCTAGCGACAAATATGTGGTCCAATCGTCTTGCTGATAATTGATACTGCATCATAAATATTGTTCCAAGACTTGGTTCACCCGTTCCATTTGGCAGTCAGTTTGAGGATGAAAAGCCAAAGAAAGCTTGATATCCACCTTCAGTATCTCAAAGAGAGATTTCCAAAACTTTGATACGAACTGGGTTCCTCGATCTGATACGATATCATCTGATAGTCCATGATATGGATACACATTATCGAGAAAGAGCCTTACTATGACTTCACTAGATGATGTCTTCTTGCAAGAAACAAAGTGCGCCATCTTTATAAGCCGATCTACCATGACAAAGATGCTGTCAAATGAGTTCGATGATGGCAGATCCGTGATGACTGTCTTATTAGATTAACCCAAAAATTTTCATTCACTCCACATACTCAATCCTATAGACACCCTTTTAATTCTTCAATCACAAACGTAACTTTGATTTCACAAAACAGTCAAGAGTAATCACACCCACTTCATTAAAACCTCGATTCACCAGTACAACACATCGACCTTTCAACATTGATCGCCAAAAGTCCCTTTTCTGATCCCTACCCAAAAACCTTGTATCTTCTCTTTTTCTTAACTTCCCTAATTCCCGAATCTCTGAATCCTCTTTTCCACCTTAACCATTTCTGAATGTTTTTTTTTTCCCCTCTCAAACCCTAGTCTCTGAATTTCTTCAATCTTTTGTCTTGGATCCGGAATTGGCTCTGCCGTTAGAGATTTCTCTTCCATTTTTTGCCTTTTAAAAGGTTCTTTTTTCAGAAACAACGTTCTCTGAAATGGCACAAAAAAGAAGACAACCTGAAATGGAATCGAAACCCTCGTAATCGGGACCACATTGAGTCGCTCAACCAAATCAGGTCTCGTATTAGCTAAGAAGCCCATAGTAAGACCTGGATGTTCCCGTAATTGAGTCAAATTGGTCCTTTACGTCAGGCTCGCTGAGTCATCGATTTAGTCCTTTTGATTCTGTTGACTCCTACTATTGGACTCAAACGGAGCATTTCGTTACTAGTAAGTATGCCCTGACCGACTATGACGGGGTGTCTGAACTGGCCTCTAAATATTGGCACTGGAATCGATCGTTCCTCCCAATATTTGAGGTAACTGAATATTAATAAAAGTCTCTTTTCTTTATATTTTCACGGTATACTCGTGTTACAATACGACAACATGCTTTTTATGCTCTTCCTCATTTTTGGAAAATATCAAAATATCATCCAAATAGATGACAACAAAATCGTCAAGGTGCTCTTGGAAAATGTCATTCATCATATGTTGAAAGACCGCTGGAGCATTGATAAGACCAAAGGGCATGACATTATACTCAAAATGGCCATACCTTGTACGGAATGTTGTCTTCCACTCATCTCCTTCCTTGATTCGTACGAGGTTGTAAGCTCCCCTTAGATCAATTTTTGTAAAGATCCTTGCATGTCCAAGTTGTTCTAAGAGACTAGAAATCAAGGATAACGGATAACGATTCTTCTTTGTTACCTTGTTGAGGCCTTAATAGTCCACGCACATCCGCAACGAGCCATCTTTCTTCTTCACTAATAAGATGGGTGCTCCAGTTGATGATTTTGAATGACGGATGAAGTTCTTGGCTAGATTCTTGTCGATGTACTTCCGCAACTCCGCCAACTCCGTCTGCGATAGATTATAGATTGGGCCAAAAGGCGGTTGTGCTCCTTCTTACAAGTCTATGGCACAATCATATGGTCGGTGTTCCGGTAGCATGTCGGCATTTTTTTTTTGAAACACGTCTTTAAAATCCTTATATTGCTCAGGTATACTTGTTGTCAAGATCTTCTCTCTAGTAGTTGAAGCCGCATAAATGACAAACGGTGTACCTTCCTTGGATGATCTTATAAACGTTCTTGCTCCAGTGAATAAGGATTTTTCTATTCGGGGTTTTCTACTAGGCTTGCTCTTGGGTGGTTTTGTGGGAAAGGTCATCTTTTGCAACCTCCAATCTATGGATGGGTTATACTTTTCCAAACAGGAAAGACCAAGAATAACAGGATTTGATGGGGTTCTAATAATATTGAAAATAACATGACTACTATGGCCCTTAAACGTCACTTCTATAGATTCTGATTCATGGGTGACACTACCAGACAATAAAAGTCGCCCATCTATGACCTCAACGTGAACAGGTTTGGATTTTTGTACTAAAAGGATCTTATGACACTTCACAAATTCTTCATCTAAGAAATAAGTAGATGCTCCTGAATCTAATAATGCTAAGGTTCTTAGTTTTTGAGGGCCAATAAGCAAAGGGATTGTAAAGCAAAGGTCAAGTTGAGCAGAAAGAAAGGAACCCGCTTGTTGTTGCGATATTTCACTGTTCAGCCACAAGGTTCCTATTGTGGCTGGGTATTTTCATTTTCTTGAATAAACGTGCCTCTAGTCCTGACAATACGTCGATTTTGCTTCTTGGGGCAGTTTCCAACTTTGTGGTCATCTTCACCGCAATACAAGCATAGACCTTCCTCCATACTCCGCTTTTTTCTTCTAGAGTAAGAGATTTGACACGTACTGCATCAATTTACATGTCTTCTACCTCTGAATGTGAATTCACGCTTCTTGTTGACATAGTTGGGATGTGGAAAACCGTATGTTGTCTTGAATGTTGGTCTTGGCGATGTTGAAATAGGTGATTATCGGCCTTCACAGCTTGGTTAATAGCTTCGTTGAGCGTTTGTGGATCAGGAAGAGTTAACAGCAAATCCTTCACATCATCCCTTAAATCCCAATAGAATTGACTCATCAACGCTTCTTCGTCTCAATTGATGTCGCATACTAATTGCCTGAAGTCCGATGCATAGACTGATGTAGAGCGCATCCCTTCTCGTAGTGACCAGATCTTTGTTGTAGCCCATCGAATCTTATCGTGTTCACCAAATGCTTCCGCAAATGCCTCCAAAAAGGTTTCAAAGTTATTTAGTATGGACGATCGTTTCTCAAACAAAGGAGCAAACCATGATAGAGCTTGCCTTATAAGTAAGGTTCCAACAAGCTCAACACGTGACTCCTCCGTTGGATAGCGTTTGAGTTGTAAAACTGTTATCAACCTGATTTGATTGACGAATCCTCGAAACTTGGAACACATACCATCGAACTTGTCCGGAAGGCTAAGTCGGGGCTCTTTATGTTGTAGAACTAGCAATGCTTGTCGAACCTGAGGCAAAGTTGCTTCTCCAAGTGCAGAAGTTTGAGGCTGGTGCAACCTAGATTGTACCATCCCAGATGCTCTATCATTATGAAGCCTTGCCATGACTCCTTCAATCTCTGTAGTTCTTTGCAATAACGTAGCGAGGGCATTCATGATAGCATCCAACTTGGACTCCAAACTTTTCGTCATACTAATACCTTGGCCTCCAATCATTCTAAGAGAAGGACAGAAATGACTCTACAAGAAGACAATATTGGTTTAGAGGAGGGTACTCTGCAACCTCTAAAATGCCTTAAGAGCTTCAAGAAAAGGGATAATCTCCTCTCTTTAAGAAGAATAAGACTCCAATATTGTAACAAAAGAAGTATGAGTTTAGAGGAGGGTAATCTGCAACTTCTAAAATGCTAGTACACTTCCAAGCAGAGGGGTAGTCCACACTCTAACGAGGAAGAAACTAACTCTGATATCTGAGGTGAATGAAGTCTCGACAAACTGTCACGGATATAGAAATACAGACTTGAGATCTAACAAGAAGTTCAAGAAGAACTGGTAAGAACTAGATTAATCAGATGAATACAAGAACAACACCAGAGAGATGAGCTAGAGCTCCAAGAGATGTGTTGTCGAGACTGAAGAACTCTTCAGCCTCGATTCCAATATATATTCCTATTTAGGAAGCTTTTCAAGCAACTTCTACCAACTAGGAAGCTTCTAGAAGGTTCCAGAGACTTGCTTCTAGAAGGTTTTAGAAACTTATTTCTAGAAGGTTCTAAGGACTATGTCCCTAACATCTTCTACTAACTAAGAAGCTTCTAGAAGGTTCCAGAGACTTCCTTCTAGAAGGTTCTAGAAACTTGTCTTTAGAAGGTTCTAAGGACTATGTCCTTAACATATATATATTAAGAAAGAAATTGGAATGGCTATTGCCAAAAAGCCAAGAAAACTAGAGACCCTTGAAACTAGATTAGAACCAAGAAAAGAATTGACAAGAATGAAGAAGGCTTCACTGTTGTCTCTATATATACTATCTAACTAGGAGTTACGTGGCAACGTTCTATAGGATCTCCAATATTTGTTGACTTTGTAAGACACATGCCTTTATTTACAAGTTAAGTTTTTCTATGTGTGGGCCACATAGTTAGCTTGGTCTTCAAGCTAACAACATATGTGGCACGTGGCTAACTTGTTGACCACGTTTCTAATCCAAAAAGATAATTAAAGACTCCTATAAAGTCAAAGCAACATCTATAAAGCTTCTACGAAACTTCTATAGTAAATACTATAGAATTAATTTACTTTTATCTATTTTTATTCACTTCTATCTATTTATATATGTAATTACTGGCTTACATGAGTATGTCCGTGATAGATTACTATGATTTTGATGTAGTAGAGCTACAATATTTTTTATTGTCTATGTAGTGGAGTCTTTTGTTGGCACTAGAGGTGTGGTGGCATTGCAATGGAAGTTCAATATAATAATAATAATAATTATTATTATTAGTATTTTTCTTTTTGTGTGGAGAAGAATTAGAAATTAGGCAATACTAAAATAATTCAATTATATGGTGATTAGGAATTAAATTGTAAAATAACTTTCATGTCAACTTTAATAATTGAGCCTATACATGCCTATTAAGGCCAAAGACAAGAAAAATCAGTAAAATAGTAGTAAGTGGTATTAAACATTGAAAGATGGTATAGATGAATTAGAATCAAGCTAGCGCTACTAGTTGACAAGTATTTAAAAAAATATAAAATGTAAAATATAAAATGATACTCAGTTGGTGACTTGTTTAAATATTAAGTGGCAACAAACCTTTACAATCTAAGTTTTTTTATTCATTTGTGCAGTAGATCTATTATAATATTGAGGCGATAATCCACAATATTTGCATCTTTCTTTTAAAGTGCCTTATAACATAGAGGTGCAATGTTTGGTTATTTTGATAATAAGATTGGATTTAAGTTCAACTTGCAATAAAGCAACATCAAATCTATGATATAGTGAGATTTTTTGAGGATGTATTCACAATAGCTAATTAGGTGGATTTGGATGAATAAGATTTGGATTCAATTAGATTAAATTGGATGAATAATTAAGATATGGATGAAAAAACATTTAAATGAAATATCATACTTGAATGAATTATTATACATGAATGAATTTTTATTGATAGATGAAACTTAATTTTAAAATAAATTAATTAATTAATTAATTAAGAATTAAAATAAGGAATTTCTTTGACATGTATTTTGTGACTAAATTGCTATTGTAGGTGAGTCAATAATAGAGGTTTTACTTAATGACTTAGGTATTTAATAGGATTGAAGGATGATTTAATTAGAATTTAAAAAAGAACCACAAATTATTAAATTTATCTAATTAATTTATTTATTGTGAAATAAGGCAATCTTCTAAATAACAAAAGGTTGTTAAATCTATACTTGGTGATTTAAAGAGGTCAAGAATTAATTGATTAAGATTTTAATTAAAGCTAAAATATCTAAGAATTAAATAGTTAATTCACTTATTATGAACTAGAATAAACTTTCAACTAATAGAGGTTTATTTTAGCTCACACTTAGTCAAGAAGGATTGTATTTATATTATGTAAAATCTAAGCATAATATTCAATATTATTAAAAAAAAACTTTACACCTTATTTGAAGTTTTTAGCTTGAATTTTTATCTTAATTGTAAAGAAAAATGATAAATTACTTCAATTGTTTATAGATAATCAAAGACTCAATAAGATTTTAAATAAGAATAGATATCTTTTACATTTGATATTTAAACTTTTTAATCAATTGAATCAAAAAAAAGTTTACAAAAAAATAGATATACAAGAAACATATAATCTACTATATATCTAAAAAAGAAATGTATAGAAGACTAAATTTCAAACCATATATGGAAATTTTGAATATACTATCATGCCTTTTAAACTTACAAATGCACCAACTGACAAGGTCATGAATTATAAATAATAAAATCCTCAATTTACTATTTTAAAAATATAAAAAAATAATAATCATTCAAAGATAATATAATATAAATTTAAAATGGCTATTGTCAAAAACAAAAAGAAAAGAGACACTTCAAACAAGACTAAGAACAAAAAAAATATAAATAAGAGCAAAGAAGGCTTTATCTTTGCTTCCATATATAAAATCTAACTAAGAGCTATGAAACAATATTCTATAAGATCTCCGACATGTGTGTAACTTGTAGGATAAGTTTTTTTCTATATGTTCCACATATCTAACTTATACCACAAATTGTAAATATATGTGACACATAACCAACTTGTTTTCAACAGACAACAAATAATCATTTATGATTTTAATATGAATAAACTTAGTTTTTTTGATTAAAGATATTTCTTGTTTTTTTAACAAAGTTTTTGTCTATAAAATGTTATATTGGTAATAGTTTTTGTCAATAAAATATTATATTAGTATCTTCCACACTTCTTGCATTTTAAAACATACTTTGTAATAACATGATACATCATACTGTGAGATCTTGCACATATGCATCTTTTGATTATATGTTGATTTTACAATGATATATTTTCTAAATGTTTTTGAAGAAGGAGAAGAAGAAGAAAAAGAAAAAACTGCCATCACAAGCCATATTATTGTTAATGCATGTAATATGAAGTAATGATACTCTAAAACATGTATTTATTGAACATTTTCAATTTTAATGTATGAATCAATCAAATAAGAACTTAAACCTTAATGTACTTTTAAAGTTTTCAATATTATTAAAAGATTAGAAAGAGTAAGATAAAAACTTGAAAATGAATGTTGGTTTTGGTTAATACAAATAAAATAATATATTGCTTATAATTTATATAACATAAAAGCAAGCCAAGATATTTATAGAAAGTTTAAAACATATATTTCAGACTTGTAAAGATAGAGGATTAATGTTATTTCAAACATTACAATCACTTAGTGTATGTAAATTGCAAACATACGTGAGAATAAGTACCAGTATTATCAAGTTTTATTAATAGTAGAATACAATATAAAACTCCTAAAAAATCACAGCAAACATGAATATTTCCCAATATAAATACACAGACACCCATTCCTCAAAACCCCCCTCCTCCCCAAATGATTAATTCAACAAGGAATCAACAAAAAAAAAAAAAACAAAACAAAACAAAACTCTCTCCCTCCCATATCCACGGATTTGGGCTTGGGTGGAGTTTTCAAAAACATACAAAAATAAAAATAAAAATAAAAATTGTCTGGAGTAGCCAAAAAGCAAAAAACCCAACTGGAAAAGTAAAGTAACAAGGTCAGGAAAAAGGCAAATTTGAATGTGGGTGAGAGGGGCCAACCGGACCAGGGCAGCGCGGTAGCGCGGCGTTGCTTCCAAGACGAGGTGAGCTAGAGAGAGAGAAATTGGGCGGGCGAGTGAGCGAGCGATGTATTTCAACACCCAATCTGTCGACGCTGCCGATCGTCCAAAACCCACAACGCCGAGATTGGCTCACGTCGGGTGATTTTTTTAGTTTATTGTTTTTTTTGGGAGGCTCTTGCGGCATCGCCGTCACTCGTGCCGACGGAGTGCGGTGCTCAGTTCGTCGCTGACAATCGCCATTTGCAACTCCCGGTGCATCTCTCCCCGACGCAGACGGATTTGTCCTCCCTCCCTCGCTCCCTTTCCCAGGAGACTGACTGCATTTGCAAACCCGGGGTGGTCGTCGGTTGAGTAACGTGTGGGATTGTCTGTTGTAGTTGCGAGAGGAGTCGTCACGTTGGGGAAGCTGCGGGGTTGGTCCTATCCCCGTTACCGACTAGCTATTACCCGGCCACCATCCGCGCATCCCTCGCCAGCCTGGTACCGATTTCGCGTGAATCAGTCGGGACTTGCATGTAGCAGGGACGGGGCACACGTTTTTGCGACGCGACTTGGGTGGCATTGAGCGCTGGAGGGATTGCCTGGATCTCGTCTTTCTTACGCTGGGATCCGCGTCCTTGTGAGAGTTTCGGGCGTTATGGGGCTGTGAGGTTGGGGATTGAGGAGGTGGGGTTTTTTGGGGCGTAGGTTTTTGGGTGTAAGGGTTTTGGGTGTGTTGTTGTTGTTGTTGTTGAGGCGGGGTCTGGAGTTCGGGAGAAGGGTTTAGTGGTGAGATTCGGTGATCGGAAGAAGTAGAAGAAGAAGAAGAAGAAGAAGGGAGCGGGACATGCGTTGGAATGGGGGACCTTGTGTATAACATCGTTCCTGTGGACGATCTCTCGTCTGCGGAGGGGCATCCAGCGCTGAAGTTTCCGGAGGTACTGTAATTCTTCCAGTGTCAATTCTTTTACTAGGTGTTGGAGTCAAGCCTAGAAACTGGCTTTGCTTTTGGTGATGTAGGGCAATACAACAGGTGCTTGCGATTAACAGAAGGCTTTGAGATTTGTTCGTTGAAGAATTCTCATTCAGCTCATTTGTTTGTGGGGGTCAACATTATAGAAGCCGCAGTCTCGACGTCTACATTTCCAAACCACCTGTAATTTGGACTGTGGTCTTGTTTTTTTCAAGTCCACTGCTTACTCTGTAATGTGTGGATCAGTTCAAGCAGCATTGGCAGTACAAGTGTTTATGTTTGTTCAGTTTTTCCAACGATATAATACATAAGAGTTATTTTAGATCTGAGTGTAGAAAATCCTAGAATTCTAGTTATTCGACATGGTTCTGTGATTTCTTATTTTGCATGTAGGTTCGCTTTAGTAATCATTTTGTAAAATGTATTTTTCGTTCCTCAGTTGCGAATTTCCTTTAACAATCTCGAGCGCAATTTTCAACCATTGCAAGAATTCTGGTATCCGAAGGGGTGCCTTTGAAGTTGTTGGTACATTAACGTAGGCTATTTCTCAAATGTCTATCTTGAATCTCTTCCAGTGAGGCGAGGACATGACGTTTCAGCATTCTCGGATCAATAAGTCTTTTTTCATACTAACGTTAGTTTTTATGTTCCGATTACTACAACTGTGACAGTTCTTGAACCTCGCACCCATGATATCAAATCTTCTTCTTCATCGAGCTTCTGCACTTGATGATCATTGGTAGCGTCAGATGTGTTTTTTCAAGCATTTATGCTAGACTTCATACAAAGAGTGGTTTTAGGGCTGCAGTGTTTACTGAATCTGCTGTTGAGTACACACACACACACACTGCTTTATCTTTAGTTTTGTAAAAGACACTTGGTAATTGAACAGGTTCGAGGAGCAATATTCGCCTTGAGAAGCGTTGGTGATTTGCGAAAGCCTCCACATTCACCATGGCGACGCGACATGGATATCTTAGATTGGCTGGGTTGCTGGTTTGGCTTTCAGGTGTGACATTTATTCCGTTATGCCTTGTATCCTGCTTTCGATGAGAGTTTATCTGCTCTCAACTAGCAATGAGACGCTCTTTCCCGTTTGGCAGCTACGTGGTTTAATTGAAGATATATATATATATATATATATATATATATTTTCCTTCTGTCGAGGCGTTTCTCTTCTGCTAATCTCGATGTCTTTCTCTGCATATTCATTTAAATGAATTCTACGACACGGTCTCTTATGAGTTTCTGAATTCATGACAGGCTTCCAATGTCAAGAATCAGCGAGAACATCTGGTTCTTCTGCTTGCCAATGCTCAAATGCGGTCCAGTCCCGATTCATCGGACAAGGTAGAGACGTTGGGTGCTTGTATTACTTTTAAAATTTCTGATTTGAACGTTAAATTGTGGAGAACGTCTAGTATAATAGGATTGGCTTTGTATCATGCTAGCGTTGCTGGTGATTCAAACCTGCATTTTCTTGTGTTGTTCTAGTCAAATGTCTTACTATTCACTTTTGAAACAGTTGGATGGTAAAGTGGTGAGGAGGATCCGGCAAAAGGTGACAAAGAACTATCAGTCGTGGTGCAGATTTGTTGGCAGGGATTCAGCAATGAGGTGTGAATCAATGTGGAACCTCTCTGGATAATTAAAATGAAGATTTTTTTCTTCCCAAATATTGTGTGTGCTAATGACTCTAATGTAGGGCCTTAGTTAGGTCTTTTATGTCACGCCTCTTGTTCATCTCATGTGGAGTGAACTGAATGATGAGTTTTTAGAGTATGTATCTGTCTTTACATATAATAACATCGTTGCTGTTATGCTCTTCGTGCTTGTCTAGCTTGCCGCCAGGCAAGCGAGTTGGTGACGAACGACAGGAATTGATCTACACATCACTATACTTATTGATTTGGGGCGAAGCGGCCAATTTGCGCTTCATGCCTGAATGCCTTTGCTTCATTTTTCACAATGTAAATTCCTAAAGCGCTTTTGCACAAACATGTATTTACAATAAGTCGTCTTAGAAGCCACGTATTACGCAATGTAAAGGTCATCTGATAGTTATTTGGTAACTTGCTGCAGACGTTTGAGTTGATGCTTTGAAAGAAGTTGTTGCTGTTCACTCTA
This sequence comes from Physcomitrium patens, assembly GCF_059467195.1. Lineage (NCBI taxonomy): Eukaryota > Viridiplantae > Streptophyta > Bryopsida > Funariales > Funariaceae > Physcomitrium > Physcomitrium patens. The sequence goes on along the minus strand of NC_143424.1, from coordinate 15,197,612 downwards.
CCTCTAATTATCCGCCTGACCCTCTGACGCAAATTATTTGCTTTGCCAGATGGCTCATGAGTTGACGACAATGCTTGATAAGAGATCGAATGGCGAGAACTCCAAACCATTTACGTGTGAACCTAATGGGTTTCTGAAGAAAGTGGTCTCTCCTTTGTATGAAGTTGTGAAAGCGGTGCGTTATCTCATTTTTGATCGTGCTGGTACAGCACATTGCTTGCTGTTTTCGTTTAGTAACTTAATTCCGTCACAATGTGGACACGAATCTAATCACCATAATGGTCGCAATTTCTGAATTTTCTTGCTTTTATGTTACTGTCTGGAGACGAAGATGAAGACACCAGCACTTGTATGTATATGTTGGTGCAGGAGTCAAAAGTGAACGGTGCTCATTCAAAGTGGCGGAACTACGACGATATTAATGAATACTTCTGGTATAGTATGTAACCCTTATTCAGTAGAAACGTATGATATCTGTAACCCGTGAAAATGCTGAACGTTTCTAAACATATTCAAACTTTCTGTTCGCTTTAATTTTTTTCTTTTCGCGTTTTATCATATGCATAATGTGGTGTAGCCTTTCTACTATATTAAGAGCACGCTACAGAACAGTCTACTCGCCCGCAAATGCGTGGATATCTAGTGCACAGATACTGGGGAATTTCGGAACTCTTCTAGTGAGACATTGTCTGGTGCATCTACGCCTGGCCTTTGAAGCCCGATGCACAGTTCTTCGGACTTTTGAAATCACTGCGACGTTGTTCGTGTAATGTCCCACGCAGTTAGTGTGGAACTTAATGTAGAAAGTGGATGCTCTGGTCAGGTCTGATCGATGTTTCACCCATCTAAAATGGCCATTGGACGAAGCCTCTAATTTTCTCGTCAAGCCCCAGGTTGGTTTCTTTACTAGTACCGGTTGAATGTATTGTGTTGGATACTTTAGGTGATTGATGGCACATGTCCTGAATTTACATATGTCGAACGTTCTCTCAGGTAGTAGAATTAAGATAGGAGGGTGTGCAGCAGTCTGTCATGTGTATGTATTAAGTACTTGGAATGTATATGGTAGCAGCCGGGTAAACCTTTGACGAGGCAAAAGGTGGGCAAGACTGGATTTGTTGAACAAAGATCATTCTTCCACATTTTTCGAAGCTTCGACCGACTGTGGATAGGTTATATACTGGTGCTGCAGGTGAGCTGACAATGTTCTATTTTGAACAACAGTTTTATGGGTATTACGAGTATAGTTGCGTAATTTTCCTTTGTAATGTTGGACGTTGGTGATTTCATACATGATGCTTGTTATGCTTGATTCATACAGCAATTGCGAAGAAAATGTGTATTTTTCAGAAAAATAGCTTTGACACTGGTTGTGGATTTTGGAAATGTAGTTAGTCATTACTTTGCTCGAAATGGTTCATGTTTTGTGACCTGCTCCAAGTTTACGGTTATAGATCAAATTCTCAAAGTTCACACAAAATATCTCTCTCGTAGTGTCGATCGGATTCAGCTTTGTGCATGTTTACTTTGGACTGCGGATGATTGAAAGAGAGAGCTCTTTTCTCCTCAGCCATGGGAACTGACGCATTGTTTACAATCTTTTTTCAGGCGTGTATAATAACATTGTGGAATGGTCAGCAAAGAGCACCTTGGGTCGAGTTGCAAAACAGAGATTCTCTGGCTCGCTTGTTGACCATTTTTATAACTTGGTCAGGCCTGCGACTTTTCTTAGGTACTCTTTCTAATATTGGTGGAATGACGTCATTTTTGAATTTAATGTTTTCATGAGTTGGTCAACTCAAACAAGCAGTTTTGAACTTTGAATTTTGAAGTTTTTTTATTTCAATATTGAATGTTTGGGTGGCACACCGAGCTGACTTTCGTTTTCAGTTTCTTTTCTATCTTAATTGCTACATGGGGTTGTGGATTTAATTTTTTGGCTGGAAAAGCTTCAATAAAAATTTGAAACCATGTCAATTTATAATGCAGTTATATTTTTACCTTGAACAAGTATCTTTAGAAATGAATCTCGAAACTTTACGCAGGGTCTAATTGGATGATTGCATTTGGTGCAGCCTTGCTTGATTTGGTTATGCAGTTTAAGCTGGTTTCCCGGGAGACATGGAAGACTGGGCTACGAATGCTTTTGAAAGTGGTGGCGGCTATTATTTGGGTTGGAGTTTTCTCAATACTCTACAGGTTAAGATCCATTTTTTACACTTCAATATCCCGAATATGTCATCTGTCAGTTTGCAAACCCTCTGCAGTATGCCAGGAGATTAAGAATCTCTTAGTTTTGGAAATCGACGAAGTAATTTTCTGCAAAGACGTCGGCACGAGTGGTTGAGGAAAGAATTGTCAGCCACCATCGACTTTTGAGAATTTATTTTGGAAGTCCTCGTCCAATGTTGTTGTTGCTGATGATATCTTGATTTGCAGAAGTATGTGGTCCAAGCGGCATCAAGATCATAGTTGGTCTAACGCTGCCAACACACTCTTCAACCGATATATATATGCAATGGCGGCCTTTATTCTCCCAGAGGCATTGGCACTTGCATTATTTATTATCCCGTTTGCTCGGAATTTTGTGGAAAAATCCAGATTCAAATTGTTCCATCTTTTGACCTGGTGGTTCCAGGTATGCTCGTTTATGATAAGACTTAGTTTTCGATGAAGTTGAGTATCATGGAAATGAAACGTTGTTTATATGCGGTACTCTGGTTATTATGGTTGGCAATGTTGTTAACATTGAGACTCCTGTCTGTTGGCCTATGTTACAGTCTCGCATATATGTTGCTAGGGGTTTAAGGGAGGGCCTGTTGGATAACTTCAAGTGAGTCCTAAGTTCCCTATCAGTTCTTGCACCCTCTACACCTTATCTGCTTCGATTTTGCTTGGGTTAGGAGATTTCGCAGTGAAAGTTGCGTATGAGAACTCTGTACAGTAGCATTCAGTTTATGATGAGTTCAGAAACTGTGGATGTTATTTCTTGAAGTTTATATAGAAATTTTCATTGCTTCACAACTCTTGATTAGAAACCAGTTCATCAATTATCAGGCGAATGCTTTATTGTCGATTTAGATTTCGGCGGCCTTTCCTTGCTAAAACCTTATGATCTCCAGGTACACACTGTTTTGGATTCTTGTGCTGGTATCCAAGTTCCTCTTTAGCTACTTCCTCCAGGTAAATTTGATTTTAAAGACATTTTTTCGTTGTTTCCTCTCTTGTAGATCAAGTCATGATTTATGTTGAAATGGTATGTGCACGGGTGGGAGTCTAATTACTTTCTCTGTATGTGCAGCTGAAACCTCTTATAACGCCGACGAAAGAAATCTTATCTATCACAGATATTCAGTACAGGTGGCACCAGATCTTCAAGGGAGGTATGAGCATTCCCTCTTGGATATTCAGAAGTGACTTAAGTATAAGCTTTGTGTATTGTGTGGCTTGTCGCGCGTGTATATTCTTTGTCAATGTCTCACTGAACACTCCACCGTACCGTCGTGAGAACTAGTAGTATTTGTCTGGTACGTGGTTTGAACCGTACCACATAAAACGAACCTTTAGAGTACGGCTTGCAAGTATTATACTCACTATGTGGTTTTTCTTACATGCGACTCTCGTTACATCTGATTGTAGGCAACAGAGTTGCGGTGCTTGCGATTTGGGCTCCAGTTATATTGGTAAAATTACTCATATTTCGTTTCTTGTATTACTTGTCTTAACCCTTTTTGCCCTTCTAGAGTGGCATTGGATAAGACAAGCCTGGAAATTGCGCAAATAGCTGAACGAAATGTAACTTATTGTCTCTTCTTGAGGCAGTGGTGTTACATGTGGGGTGTCTAGGACCGACGGAGGGGCATAATGCCATGAAAGGAATCGAACTGCCAGAATACTAGACGCATTACATTAGCTCACCTAGTCACTTATTTTCACCGTTCTGTCTAATCGCCTAGTTATTGTATGAACTCGTGCCTGTGTTTATAAGCTACTGTCCGTGTTCAGATCTATTTCATGGATACACAAATTTGGTATACCGTCTGGTCTGCGCTTGTTGGAGCATTAGTAGGCCTAATGGATCATCTTGGAGAGGTATTCATTTTCAATCACTGTATTTACACTGGAAGGACATTACTCGAATTAATCTGTTTCTCATAACCTTTTGATGTTTTCCATACCTTCTAGGTGCCGTCTAAATATTTCTAACTGTTGTATCTTTAATTCATGATGTTTCAGATCCGAGACGTCCATCAGCTAAAGATGCGGTTTAAGATGTTTCCTCATGCTGTTCAATTCCACCTCATCCCTGCGTCAGAGAGTCTCAAACAACAGTAAGTTGTATTACCATCTTGTACTCTTATTCACTGTTTTATATTGTGAAGACGATATCATTGCAAATATTTTCGCTACTCTTGAATTAAGGAAAACTATCCACTAAATCATGTTCTCTGTACTTGCGGCCAATCAGCGTAGCAGGTTTTTGGATAATTGCTTATTGTTGAACATTTATTTCTGAAAAGCATGCACTCATATACTTAAGAACATGTTAGTTGAAGTGGAGGTCAATCTGATGCATTTACTGTGCAAAAGTGTCACAGAGGGCATATTCTCAGCAATCAACAAGTGTGGGAACGTAACTTTTGAAAAAAGTTTGCAGTGTTTTTCACTAGTGTCAATTAACATCAATCAAAATGTCATTTTCGCAGTTATGAAGATTGAAATTAAATTTCTTTTTTTGTACTACACCATCCAAAGATCTTGAAAGTATTATAGCAAAAGTTCACCTTCTCTTGCACTTCAAAGGTCATGAAGTGGACAAGGAAGCCCCACTCAATTTTTTGCTTAGTGTACTCAAATATGTCCTGTTTTTGTTTTAGGTTCGGCTGGACAGCTTATTTTAGGAATTTTTATCACCGTACCCGACTCCGATACGGTACCGGAGTGTCACCCCAGGTAACGGAGGTGAATGAAAGGTCTTTATGTTATGTTTACTGTGAAAATTACCTATTATTCTAGCGTTTTCTAAATGTTTTAGCGTACAGGAGGAGCAAGTGGAGGTCAAACGCTTTTCACATATTTGGAATGAAATTCTAAAGATTTTTCGAGAAGAAGATCTCATAAGTAACAGGTTCGCTCTTTATCCTAAAACTTGTCTTTCTACATGTGCTGGACCCTAGAGTCTATATCCTATACTCAGATATTCTTTTTGTGCTTTGCTTTGCATAAATGTTGTGTGGGCTAATTTCCGTTAGTTCTGTGACTTGTTGGAACCTTCTCTGCTTATTTTGAATGGGTTTATTATCGTTAAGAAAGTAGAGGAAGAAGGATGATTTCTGGTTAGATTTGTGGAAACTAGTAAGGCAGGTTCATTTCCCTGAATGAAACTCTTTTTTCGGAATCATTTAAAGCCTTTTTTTTTTTTGTTGCCAACCGCATGTCTTGTAAATAATCTTCTATTCGATTCACAAAATATAATTCTTTCATCCTAAAATTGAAGATCGCCACCTTCACTTCTAAAGTTTGAATATGAAATTCAGTTCCAGTTTTATGTTTAGTGTTGGTTGCCTTTTTTGACATGCTCACAGAGAACTGGAGTTGTTAGAAATACCAGCACAAGTGTGGAATATTTCAGTATTTCAGTGGCCTTCAACATTGCTCGCAAATGAGGTCAGTATATTGTCGTGTTGGTTGTCTTGCATTGACATCAAGGAATCAGATTTAGGTGTTTGTGGTCACTTCATCACTAGGTGCTTGATTCTGTATTAGCTTAGAATTGTCTCATGAACAACTGTAATCCGAATATTGCGAGAATGTTGAAATTGACAACTGAAGGAGCGGTTCTAGCTTGATATGTATGAGAAATAGCGTGCCTGTGAGATAGTTTTATACCCGAGATTTAAGGAGTCAAATCTTTGAATAATTTAATTGATAATGTATGTGGTACCAAAGGTCAACATACTGGAGTACAGTATGATTTTCTTCTCCTTCGCATGGTTCTTACTTGATTTTTTCTGTATGTACAGATTCATACTGCTTTGAATATTGTTAAAAATATGCATGCAGAAGACAAGGCTGTGTGGAAGAAAATTATCAAAAGCGACTATCGGCGATGTGCTGTTATTGAGTCCTACGAAAGTATAAGGCATATTCTAAAGAATAGAATCTTGAGAAAGAATTCATCCGATCAAATTTTGGTGTCAACCCTCTTTGATGACCACATTGACAGAGCCCTCAATCAAAAACCTATGGGGCAATTTACGGAGGCTTTCTCTCTATCAAAACTACCCGGTGTTCATCAACGTATTCTTACTCTTGTCAATAGTATGTTGGCACTAAAAATGTTGCTCAGTAAACATGATAAAGCACGTGAATTGGAGACGGCAAGGGATGCGGAAAGTGAAAAAGCACGTGATACTGAACACGAAAAGGCACGTGAGAAGGTATGATCGCATTTTACGGAATGGGGGCAGTCATTATGAGGTCCCATGACATTTTTATTGTATTTTTCACTTCGAAAACTTCACTGTTTACTGTCTTGTTGTTTCTTGAAGGATGGGATAGCACAGCTTCGAACTTTTGTTTAGTCTTGGTACTTCTCGAAAGTCTTTTTACAATATCTACTGATTTGTAAATTTTCTTTTTGTCTGTCCAGGTGGTTAGTTCATTGCAGGATTTATGGAATTTTGTTACCACTGAATTTGCGAAAAAGAATGAGAGGGACCGCATCAATGCCAGCTTCGAAGATAAGCATTTTGGTCCGAAGGCGTTGGCAAATCTCTTCAACAATTCGGTTGAAATACCTCATCACAAGGATGAAAGTTTCTACAAACAACTCAAGCGGCTACAGACCAGCTTGGTAACAAAGGACACCCTTCTGGATGTTCCGCATGGTCTGGAGGCCCGGCGCCGCATTTCATTTTTCGCCAATTCTCTCTTCATGACTATGCCGCGTGCCCCACAGGTTTTTTTATTTTATTTTATTTTATTTTAATTCTCACATTCACTTCATCAAGTACATGAGTGGTTAACAGTGCTGGAAATAGCTGCATATGTGATAAATTTCTGCAGAGCATGTGTAATTCAGGGTTTTCTTTGGAGGATACATGTAGTTGTTGAAACTCAACATGGTCTCTGGCTTTGCAGATCTCATACCGTAGTTAAGTTCAGATAGTCATGTCGCCTGGTACATGTTTCATGTCAAGTTTCGCAACTGGTTCATTCCCCTCCACCAGATCATTGGCCGCTACGTACTTTTCTATTTCTGATACCATTCAAGTCTTTTTGATACTTAACAGGTGGAGAGAATGAATGCTTTTAGTGTTTTGACTCCTTATTATCATGAAGAGGTCATCTACTCGTTGAAAGACCTTAATACTGCAAATGAAGATGGCATCACTACCTTATTTTATCTGCAGAGAGTCTTTCCTGGTTCGATCTCAAGCATAAACTCATCTTATTTTAAACGTACCTTTATTAGCGTTTTCAAAATACCATATCACATCAGCACTTACGGATAGTAATGCTTCCTTGTGTGATTCGTTTGTCCTGAGCATTTCGTGTCTTACTTGTGGACGTAAGTATTATGTTGCTTGATATTTAGTCGATTTTTTCAGATGACTGGAATAATTTCAAGGAGCGGTTTGGAGGTTCAAAAGAATCTGATGAAAAATTTGTTAATCGCATGAGTGGTAAGGATGACCCAAAGAAGGACGATGCAAAGAAAAAAGATCCTGAAAAGAAACGTGATGAAGTTGGCCTTGAGCTTTGTTTGTGGGCTTCTTATCGAGGACAAACACTTGCACGTACTGTGCGTGGTATGATGTACTATGAGAGGTCAGATCCATTTCTCGTGCTGAGTCTCGTGTCATGCGTCACCTGTAAATGTTCAGCTTTCTGTTCTTTATAAGTTTGGTCAGGACCCAGTGTTGACTCGTAGCTGTCGGAGCTGCACATGAGATTTGTTGGTCACGTAAACTACACCAATAACATTGTGTAGTGTGTGATATTTCAATTATGTGTCTTACCATTGTCAATTTTAGTCTCAATATAATCTGTTAGTCTTGCATATGTGCACATGCCTCAGTTTAAGTAATCATGTTTGAATTAGTTGCAGTGACGCTGAATCTTCTGTGTATCCTTCGAAAGATTGAAGCTAATTCAATTTGAGTGTTGTCGATGTCAGCACCGCACAATTCCCGTGCTAGTTGTTTGATCTAATACCTCGTCTTTATTGTTCAAATAAATTTCCATTGACCATTCTCAGACGTTTATGTTGCATTTTAATGTGTATCTCCATGGTCATCGTTTTACATTCGACTTATGCTCAAGTTCTCCGGGATTTTTATACATGTGACAGTGTCTCGACCTGTGGTTTCTTGCAGAGCTCTTGAATTTCAGGCCTTCTTAGATGCTGCTGAAATACGAGATCTCGACGAACTGCTAGGTTATAAAGAAATGATGGATCGAGCTTCAAGCAGTACTAGTGAAGGGTCCAGTCGGCGGCGTCAAGGTGAAACTTCAGAGCAAAGAGAGAGTATTAATGAACAGAGGAAGAGCGCGGAGCTTGCAATTGCTGCCATGAAATTCACCTATGTGGTTGCCGCTCAAGTATATGGAGCTCAAAAAAAGAGTGGGTCAAATGCTGCGAAGAGTATTGCTTATCTGTTGGAATTATATAAAGGTCTCCGGATTGCATATGTGGATGAAGTGGATACACCTGCTGGCAAGCAATATTTCTCTGTTTTAGTCAAGTATGACAGAGTTGCTAAGTTGGAGATGGAAGTTTTTCGAGTTCAGTTGCCTGGGCCACTGAAGCTAGGGGAAGGGAAGCCAGAGAATCAAAATCATGCTCTTATCTTTACAAGAGGCGATGCTGTTCAAACTATAGATATGAATCAGGTTATGATACTTCTATATTGCAAAATTGGTCAAGCAGTAATCATTACAGGTCTTTGTAGATTGCTGGCATCAACTTGGATTCAATGTGTTTTCTTGGTTCATCCTCTGGCCGTAGTGATAGAATTGATAGAAAATAAGTTTGAGATGCTTCTAACCTGTTTATTTTGTCTTGAAGCTTCTACTATTCTTACTTTTTATTTTTCTTTTGACCAGTCTTGCTTCCTGGGTGCAAGAAGTGGTTTTCTTGATAGATTTTCCCTTGATTATGAAGTGTGGGAAGTGTCCCGATCTTGCTACACTTGGGCTTGTGAACTAGAATGACCGACTAGTGTGAGCTAAGTATGATGGTGTCGTTTTGTGTTACAGGAAATGTATTTTGAAGAGGCTTTGAAAATGCGTAATCTCTTGGAAGAGTTTGACAAACGCCACGGTGTTCGTAAACCAACTATATTGGGAGTTCGTGAGCACGTCTTTACTGGTTCAGTCTCATCATTAGCCTGGTTCATGTCAGCTCAAGAAACAAGTTTTGTGACACTAGGGCAGCGTGTTCTGGCCAACCCACTGAAGATTCGAATGCATTATGGGCATCCCGATGTTTTCAACAGGTTGTGGTTCTTGAGCCGAGGAGGTATCAGCAAAGCATCTAAAACAATCAATATAAGTGAAGATATTTTTGCTGGCTTCAATTGCACACTGCGTGGTGGCACTGTTACCCATCATGAATACATTCAGGTGCCATTTCTTCTCTCGTAGTCAACAGTACATTGAAATAATTCTAACCCTCTTTTATGAGCTTCTATTTGCATCTTCTTCTTCTTCTTCTTCTTTTTTCTTTTTTCTTTTTCTGTTCTTTTTTCTTTTTTCTTTTTTCTTTTTTCCGCCCCGGTATTGAGTCTTTAACACTCAGAATGTTTTAATTTGCTCATCTTTTGTGCATCGATAATTGGTCTAATTTTTTTTTAGAGATTGAATAAAAAGTTTGAGTATTCACTGCATTATTAAGCAATTTGTGGTATCTATCACTAGTAATTAATGACCAGTTATGGGCATGGATCAGAAAATGAATAGAAGATGATGATTATTAGTGCAGTACCAATTACTAGTTATGGGAAGTGCCACTGTCACAACTTGAATTTGTTCTTACTAATTCCTATTTTCTACTTCGAAACACGTAATCTGCATCAATTATCAAGTCGCACTAAGCAAGTTTATTTTATTTTAACTGTTAAATTACTCTTTATTTTAGCAGCGATAAGTATAGACAGTCACTTGTACATTGCACCTGTCGTTTGTGTAATAGTTTCAGACATTGTGATGAGTCGAACTTATCATTCACCAAACTTTGTGTTTGACTGGACAGGCTGGAAAGGGCAGGGATGTGGGTCTAAATCAGATTGCCATGTTTGAAGCCAAAGTGGCAAGTGGTAATGGCGAGCAAGTTTTGAGTCGAGACGTGTATCGCCTGGGCCACCGCCTTGATTTTTTCCGAATGCTGTCGTTCTACTATACGACAGTTGGATTTTTCATCAATAACTTGTTAGTTGTGCTTACAGTATATGCCTTTTTATGGGGCCGCGTTTACTTAGCAGTGAGTGGGGTAGAGGCTTCTCTTCAGAACTCGAAAATCTTAAGCAACACAGCGTTATTAGCCTCCTTGAACCAACAGTTAATTGTACAGTTGGGAATCCTGACTGCACTGCCCATGATCGTTGAAAATGCTTTAGAGCATGGTTTCACGAAGGCCTTGTGGGAGTTCTTCACGATGCAGATGCAGTTGGCATCTGTTTTCTTCACCTTCTCAATGGGCACACGTGCTCACTACTTCGGTCGTACTGTACTTCATGGTGGAGCCACTGTAAGTCTCGACCTTGCCTCTTTATCCTGTTTTCTTGTTTCATTTACCTTTGTGCCTTCCTCTTAGCTGGTGATATGATGACCAGTCCATCTCCTCATACTTGATGTCGAGTTTTCACCTTTATAGTCAGCAATGGTCTTCATTTAGCATAAGCAAATGGACTTCTAGACCTCGATCTTATCAGGAAGGTTTTTGTTTAACGTCTGGCAGCGTCAAAATTTTCCAGTTTTTGTATTGCATTGTGGCATGTACTGACGCTCCTGTACATAAATTGGGTTGTGCAGTACCGGGCTACTGGTCGTGGGTTTGTGGTGAAACACGAACGGTTTGGCAAAATTTATAGGCTTTATAGGACCAGTCATTTCGTTAAAGCCATTGAGCTCATCGCGCTCTTAATCATCTATCGTGCTTATGGATCTAGTCGATCATCCACGACTTACTTACTTATTAGTTTGTCTAGTTGGTTCCTTTCGCTGACATGGCTGGTGGGGCCCTTCATCTTCAACCCGTCTGGTTTTGACTGGCTGAAGACTCTGGAGGATTTTGAAGACTTTATGGGTTGGCTGAAGTACAAAGGAGGCTTTATAGTGGACTCTGAGCAAAGTTGGGAGAGTTGGTGGATGGAAGAACAATCACATTTTAAAACCACTGGTATTTTGGGAAAAGTGGCGGACATAATTCTTAATCTGCGATACTTCTTCTTTCAGTATGGGATCGTCTACCAGCTCAACATAACTGCGACCAGTCAGAGCATATTTGTGTATGTTATCTCATGGAGCTACGTAGTTGTGGCTGCTTTGATCCACTTCGTCCTCGCCGTTGCTGGCAGTCGCTACTCTAACAGGAAGCATGGTCTTTATCGAGCAATCCAAGCAGCCCTCATCACAGTGATTGTCGCAATTATCGTGGTGCTGAAAGTTTTCACAAGCTTCAGTTTAAGAGATCTCTTCACCTCATTGCTGGCTTTCGTGCCCACTGGTTGGGGCATCATCCAGATCCTCACTGTTATTAGGTTTCGAGGTCTCGAGAAGTCCTTCGTGTGGCCCGTAGTCGTTAATGTAGCTCGACTTTACGAGTTCGGCATCGGACTCATTGTTCTGGTTCCTGTCGCTGTTCTATCGTGGCTTCCTGGTTTTCAGGCCATGCAGACTAGGGTTCTCTTTAACGAGGGTTTTAGTAGAGGTCTCCAGATTTCGCAGCTCTTTGCTACTGTTCAGAAGGTCAAAAAGTCAGATTAAAGATTTTCAAGCTTGGCCTGTGAAGCTTGTTCTCTACCAGCAAATCACTGGTTGCAGTGCGTTTGCCTTTTCTGCATTAAGCATGTGGAGACCATTGCATTCCGGTGCCCTCAACAATGGTCAACAACAGACTTTCATTAGTATGTTTCCGCCATTACCTTTATAATGAGGTGGAGGTAAGTGGGGGGTGCTGATAACACGTGGAGGAGCTTTGTTGTGATCATTTGTCCTAGCGAAATGCTCATTTTGTTAAGCATATAATCTGTACTGGTCAAAAAGCTGTCGAGGTAAAACAGTCTGTCAAGTGGGAATCCTCCATGGTCGTGGACGAACATGTTCGTAATTTCAGCTTCAATATATCTTGAGACTTGTATTTTATTCAGTACTTTCAGGTGCAGATCCAATATTTATGGTGTTGTGTTAATTGTATGTAATGTCAAGTAAAGTGCAGTGGTGCCTTCGGATAAGTGATAGACACTTCCAAGTGATCTGTATTCATCATTTTCAATTAAATTGATTGTAGATGCCACCAAGTTGAAAAATCCCAATGTTGCCTTCTGAACTATTTCTACTTTTTGTTGAGAGCATTAAATGTAGTTAGTGCTCTCTATGCTATTTACTAAAGTCTATAGTAAATACTGTAGTTACAATGTTTGGAATGCAGTGGAGAGAAATTGTTTATCTTCTCTTCTTTTTATATATGTGAAAAAAATCATATCAAAAAATTCTCTTTGGTATGTGTATGTTTTTATACATGTGTGTGCATATTACTTCTAGCTATTCTTGTCTCTCTCTCTAAAATATTCTCAACATGTTATCAGCACGATTGTTTTTATGCACTAGTTTTGGTTCTTAAAAAAACTTATGTGCAATTTATCCTTTGTTTTTTCAGTTATTTTTATTTTCCCTTGAATTGTTGTTGTTGTTCTTATTGTGCTATTGTTGTTAATGTTGTAGTATTGAATTGTTGTTGTATTGTTGTTGTCTTGAGTTATTGTTGTTGAACTTTGCCACTGATTGTCGCATCTTGCTATTGATTGTTACACCTTGCCATTGACTATCGCATCTTGCTATCGATTGTTGCATCTTATTGCTATTTGTTGCATCTTGCTACCGATTGTTGCACCCTGTTGCCAAATTGCCATAGTTCACTACAAACTCTTATTTTTATGGAGAAATATATATATATATATATATATATATATTTTTGATTTCAAGTATCAACTTTATCATTTTATTTGGCTTTACATTTTAAGGTGCATTTTACTCAACTTTTTCTACTTGATCTTATATTTTTGTTTAAAGATTTATTTATAATGAGTGCTTCAACATCCTCAATTGCCTCTACTATGATTCCAACTATCCCCACTACATTCTAACAATTTCAAGCAATTCTATTTCCACCGTTGGCTGCTGATGGAAACAATTATCTATTATAGGCAAAAATAACAAAAGCAAATTTATTTACAAAACAACTCTCGGATGTAATTCTGTTTGAAGAATCTTCTACAATAATTCCACTTACTATTTGTTTAAAGAATCTCCTACTTCAATTCCTCTTATTATCTGTTGGAAAGAACTTCTTCTCTTTTGTCGTCATCTTGTACCTGCATTGCAACATCAATATTTGGAATTGGAAGATCAAGCTAAGCTCTAAGAGAATCTTAAATCCAGGTTTTTTCCATATTTGAATAATTTTTTCTTAGACTTTGAAATATTAAGTGTATGAGATTCTAGAACCATGGTTCCAATAGGATGAGCTTCTGTATTACGTAAGAGTAGCTTGTTTTATTTCTTTATAAGAAGAAGATAAGACACGAGATCAGAATGACTTTAAAATTTCATGTTCTTATATTATTGTGCAAGCATAGTAGATGTGGGAAGAAATGTAGAGAGAGTTTTCTCAATCATTTCTTCTTTAGAGATTCTTTGTCTATATAACTATAGTTGTGAGACAATACGGTATATTTCATTGTTGAAAGCATTTAAATTTGGAAAATTCAAGATACATAATTGTATCCAATCATGTCATGCACGTGGAAAGAAAATAGTATTTTGAATGAGGCTCGTGAAGTTTATACCATGGATGCATCTATAGATTTAATTGATGTTGATGATTTAGAAGCTTATATGAATGATAAAACCTCTAATGGTGAGTCAAATGATGTATTCATTGATTCTACAACAATACATACTATCTTGTGGGATAGACGATTTTTATTGAAAAATCTTCAATTTGGCAAACTAGAAATTTGATAGCTATGGGTGGAACAAATGTGTTTCATTTCCAAGAGAGAACAACAATGGTAAGATTTCTTGCATGCTCTATCATAAAATGTAAACATGCAATGTTTACACCTTCAGCACCTCAGAGTTTGATGAGCTACCAAAATATGCTTGCTAATGGTTATCACCTGTCAACCGCAATTCTAGATAGGTAGGAGGTTTTGATTCTTGAACAGAACTATAAAGTTATAAAAAAAGTTTGTACTGCGATAAATAGTTTATACCAATTTGCAATCCGGCCTCCTATTATATTTAATTTTGCATCATCTATTAGAGAGAGTCACATTTTTCTCTGACATAGATGATTGGGACATCTAAGATCTACATTATTTTGGAAGATAATTCCATGTATAATTGGGTCTAATTTAAAACTTAAAGATGCAGATTCTATAGAATTATGTCATGCATGTGTACAAGACAAGATAATTGCTCGGCTTTCAATTTGAAAACTCCCACGAGAGTTACTACCAATGCTTGAAAGATTACATGGTAATATTTGTGGTCTAATTAATCCAATATCTAGACGATTTCATTATTTTTTGGTCTTTATTGATGCATCAAGCAAATAATCACATATTTTATTATTATCAATATGAAACATAGTATTTGCCAATCTTATATCTATGCTTATTCATTTTTGAGCACATTTTCTTGATTATTCAATCAAAACATTGCATATGGACAATGCAAAAGAAATTGTATCAAAGTCTTTGGAAGACTATTATAGTGCAATAGGAATTAAGTTGAAATATTATGTTCCATATGAACATGCTCAAAATAGACTTGCAGAGTTATTTATAAAGTATATACAACTCATTACTAAACTAGTCTTTTTTCACATGAATTTATCTACATCTATGTGGGGTCATGCAGTCTTACATGTTGCACCATTAGTATACCTCCATCCTTCTTCTCTTGAAATTATTACACCATAAGAGCTCATTTCAAGTCATGTTTTAAATGTATCTCACCTATGGGTGTTTGGTTGCCATGCTTGGGTTCTAGTATCAAAACCCCAATGGTACACCATTGAAATTCATTGACAAGAGGGCATATATGTTGGTTTTGATTTATCAAGTATTATTCATATAGTTGATCCATCTCATGGATATATATATATATATATATATATATATAGTACATATTCGTATGGCACATTATTATATGCATGTTTTCAAAATTTCTATTTTGAAGAGAATATATTTCCATTTCTTCAAAGAGGAATATTTAATCAAGAAAGAAATACAGTACTTATATTTAAAACACCAGAAATATGAATCCTAATCTTATAACAGCTTTGGTTGAAACTAAAGTTGTCAAGATTTTGTATCTAAAATGAATTATAAATGAAACACTTGATGGCTTCAATGATGCATCTTGGATTATAAGAGTTCTAATTAATGAAGCTCAGAATGAACCTTCTTAGATTACAATACCACTAACTAATATACCTCAAGTGATAACATCAAAAATAAAAAAGACTTCTAGACTAGATATTAAATCTTTAAAAGAAAAAAGCTATAACATGTAGTGATTTTGATTTTACCTTTGCAAAAGTTCTTACTAAACCTACGAGACTATCAATTAATGACAATATATCCATGGAAATTATATCTTGACCTCATGCAATAGAAAATCTTGAAATTAAGAAGAATAAAATTAAATTGAATATAAAATTATCTATTCTATATTATGCTATAAACAACCTTTGGAATATACCATCTATTATAATAGATGAATCATTTGCATTCATGATTGCAGAAGTTTTTTCTTATGAGAAAGAGGATCTTGAACCTCAAACCATCTAGGAAGCAATAGGTTGCTTTGATTGGTTAAAATGGAAAATTACCATTGAGGATGAATATGCTTCTTTATGTAAGAAGAAAGTCTTTGGTCCAATTGTGGACACTATTACTTCTTGCCTCATGGGATATAAGATGATATTAATATGTAAGCGAGATGCTAAGGATCAAATAATCTACTATAAAGCTTGTTTTGTTGCCCAAGGATTTATCCAATAAATTGGTATTGATTATGAAACTACATATTTTCCAGTCATGGATTCAATTACATTCTAATATATTATTAGAATGGCAATTCATGCCACCCTTGAGATGTATCTCATGGATGTGAAAACTGCATATTTGTACGGTTCTCTTAAAGTAGATATTTATATGAAAGTTCCATCTAGTTTGGAAATATAAATTCCAAATGCATATGCTCCAGGACAATATTGTGGTATTAAATTACACAAGGCCTTGTAGGGTCTAAAACAAGCTGGAAGCATGTGGTATCAATGTCTCTGAGATTATTTAATCATAAAAAAGTTTGTAAGTGATCCATTAATTCCTTGTTTATTTATCAAATGAGATAAAATTGGTTTTGTGATCATTGCTATATATGTTGATGATCTTAATCTAGTGGGTACTAGATTTGCATGCATTATAGCTACATATGTCCATATTACTAAGAATGATTGTCCATTTTACTAAGAATATTTTTATTTAACAATATGACAATACTAAAAAATAGTTAAAATCTCTCTCTTCTTTGAAATATGATTTGAAATTATCTAAAGATAAATTATAGGGAATAACAACCATGTCCAAAAAAATAATTTACAAAAAAATACAAAAATAAAAATTCCAAAGAAAATTATGTTATAAGAAGAAAAAAAGAAAAATATGAACAAAAAAAAAAAAAAAAAAAAAAAAAAACATTAATGCAAATTGGAAATTTTCCTTAAATAACTACACTTAGCCTAAAATATTTATTTTAGCGCTCTAAGTCTAATTTAGATAGCAAAATGTGGATTACTTAGAAAATTTCAGGTTGTTAAGGTTGGAAACTTATATTAGAGGTTTGATTTGGTTGCTCATCATCAAGTCATCTAAAAAATATCAAGGAGCTATCTATCATCCATCTTCATCCAAATGCAAGGATAAGATAAGAATTCAAATATGTAAAATCAATACCTTTTTGTCAAACCAAGTGCTTCAATTTACTTTAGAAGTTTTAAAGATTCTTGATGTTAATAAAAAGAATAATAATAATAGAAAATTTAAAAATATGATTATAATAATTTAATAATAAAAAAGGCATCAAATACGAATAAGAAGAAAATACTTGAAAATAAAATCATTACTAGAATGAACTTAAGGTATGTATAATACATGGATAAGTAGGATCCAAAGTGATTGTATTAGCATAAGTGGTTGTGTTAATATGTATACTTATGGCTTTTTGCAAATTTGTACATTATCCTGAAACAATTACTTATTCAAGTATTGTTTTCAAAGCATTTGACCTAATTGGATTGTATTTTTAATGGTTTTATGTTTGTTCTATATAACATGTTATATCCATGCAATAATACAAATTCCCAAAAGTTCCAGTCTTTCATGTATATTTTTTGATGAATTCTGTGTGTTTTCTATATCCAAAACTATATAAATTATTTGTATTTGACTTGCAACTAAATACTATTTTAAAAATCTATGTTGCTTAAATACGTTTTCTAAGATTTAAAAAAAAAATACTTACTAATGACACTGTAACATGACTTGCAATTCATGATTTATGATTTATAATTTTTTTGCACACATTACAGGACTTTTTTTAATGTGACTTTTTAAATACAAGTTGGTAATATTAAACAGCCAAAAGAAAAATCACTCAGGTAATCTAAAATCCATATCAATTATCCAACACAACTATACAAAAGAAAAATAAACAAAATAAACAAACTATGCAAAAATAATAGAATACACAATTGTGAAATATTATATTTATGTGAAATTTGTTTTGAAAAAATCAAAATATGAATGAAATCAGAGAAGGCTCTTGGAAGGATGAAAGCATAATAATAATCAACTTAGAAATTTCCAAATCATATTAAAATCTTAATCCTTGAGAGTCTAATAAAATAGATGCAAGAAAAAAAGGAAGGATGTAAAACAATATACAACAACAAATATAGTTGCCATCTAGAATTAATTAAAATTTACAATAAAAAAAAAGATATTCCATAATTTTTTTATTTTAAAAAAACTTAGTGTGTTAAAAAATCACCCAAAAAACATAGTCTTTAGAAATCATTCAAAACACCTCAACAAACTTAAATTGCTACATTTAAATAATAAGAAACATGCTAAAACTACCATGTTAGTGATTCTGCCAACGTAATTATATTTGGCAATTTACTAGTGAATTTGACCAAAATAATTTCCGCATTATTATTTTAAAAAATATTAAAAAATAAAACCATTCAAACATTTCTTACATTCCTCTCTTGGCCATTAAGCTCTGGCGAGGCCCTAGTCCTCTGAAATCTAAAACGATCCTAGATATCAGACATCGGTCCCGCACTGCCTTGAAGGACCAGACCCATCTCCGCCTCGAGTAACTGGCCCCATCGCCGCTGTGTTCATCCTGTGTGTTTAAATCGAATCCTGATGCCCCCAACAGTGGTATATACACTTCCTGAACATACAGCAAGCAACAACGTCCTGGATTTCGAATTTCAAATCCCGCTGCGTCGTGAGCTCCGACAACCTAATATTTGGGTTTTGGGTATTGGGTTTGGCTGGGGCTTTGGTTTCGTGAGGATTTGTCGTACTAGTTGCCAATTCTTCACCTAAAAGGTCCGTCATGGCGACGTCCTTCAATGATTCCGCGTAGCCGAAAATGAAGGTGCCGTGAGGCTTTATATCCATTCTGATGAATGCATGACTACTGCCCGTTAATTCAATCGCCTTGTGTGCTCATGCGCCGCTTGCTTTGATGAGAGAGCGGGACCATTCCAATCACGTCGCTTCGTAGCAGCACAGGAGAAAGGAGAATCAGTGAGCAATTCAGCTTCTCGTGGTGATGAAATTCGGCTTTTCCAAATGCGTGCCTTCACGCCTCTCGCTCTGTAGCGCGCGTTGCGGCCTCGCACAGTTTGTCCCGACTGTGAGAAAAACTTTCTAGAAGGGGAAGTCCCTGTGGCGTTGATGAGGGATTGTATGGTGTACCCGCCCACTGCATGAGCCGCGCCCGCTCGAAGGCACATCCGTGTCCCTGTGTAGACGAGCACAATCATTTTTGCAGCACGGTTCTGGAGCGTGCCAATGCGCCACTCCTACCATGATTCGCAAGAGCAGACCCACATGCAGAGGTCAAACTCAAGTTTTTAATACGGAGCGAACTATTGAAGTTTAGTTGCAAATTGGGTCGCCACGTGAAGGAATGACACAATTTGGAGGGGGTAGAGAACTCAAGTTCCGGCACGATGTGAAAATTTATAAGCTGACCACCATTGATGACAGAGGAGTGGGTTTGGTGGCATGGAGCCACTTTCCCACTTATACCAACCTCCACCGCCTCCGTTATTGTAACACAAGCTCTACGGCTCCGCTACCCTCTTTCAGGCAACGCTCTGATGATCGCTCTGCCCTTTCCCAACCCAAACATTGAGCTCTGCGATTAGTCAGGCTCCATGAGAGTGGAAGTAAGCCCCACTTGAATACCAACAGTAGTGGGTGGGTGAGTGTTCGTTTATTCGGGTAGTCTGAGTCAGTATTGATCACTTCTGACTGCAGTCAGTACGTGAGAGCTTTTATTTGGAGCCGTGGGGAAGCCTTGAGTGCGGCCCAATAGTTTGAGTAGTCGCGCTGTATCGATGTCATCTCCGCCGTGGCTTTTTAGGCTCCAGCCTCCTCCAACCTTATCATGTGTGGCTCCTGAGCAGCGGCACCCCTCTCAACTCAGACATGCTTGCCTCTATATCTGGCTCCCAGGCGAATGCTGCTGCCGCGAACGCCTCCAGCCGCGGGTCTAGGCGATGTAGCTGTAGCTGCCACATTGTGTGCGTTGTCCTGCAAATAGCTCATCGGCTAATCCATTTTCCCATGCTCTCTGTCAATGTTGTTGTCAATACTTAAGTTGCGTCCATTTGCTGGACGTTGGACCTTGGCCATGTTTAGGTAGTACTTTTCTGTACTGAACATATCTTACCTTTCAACGTGTACAGGTCTAGTTGTGGTTGCGAAAGCAAAAACTTAGCGGTAGTACTTGTTTCATTAAGCGAGCTGCAACTTGGCAATTTTCCGAAGCTTAAAACTTGCGGCAATGCAGCCATGAAGTGCCGATGGGCAATGCCAACTTACGACCTGCGTTGGTTCCTTGACGGATGCAGATTGGTGTGCTCCCTCCGGTGGTGATTAGGACGTCGAAATTTTCCGCATTTTCTGGTTGCTGAAATGCAACCGACACACTGTTGTGTGATAAACTATCTCACTTAAGGACTACGAAGCAGATTGTTCAGAAGTTGCTTTTGTGAGGAGCAAAGAATCACTCATCTCCAGGAGGGAGAAGGGTAATAACTTCGTCATGGCGGGCACTCCAGACACTAGCTCGCACGAGTTAGTTCGAGATGGCACGCATTTGGAAAAGGATCAGAGCGTGCTGCTCAACTTGATGTCCATACCCGCGGGCAGCATTGCCGTCATCCTGCCTGACTTCTTGTCCAGTGTCAACTTGAAGTACGTCAAGCTAGGGTACCACTATCTCATCACGCACGCCATGGTCTTGATGGTCATTCCCATCTTGATGATCACGTTGGCGGAGAGCTGGTTCAGAATCGGTTGGGATGACATTGTCCAGCTCTGGGACAACCTTCATTTCAACCTGGTAAGCACCTAGTTACCTCCACTTTAAATTCCAAACTACTCTTAATCTGTGGATTTATATTCATTAATTTACAATTTTCAAGTCACTTGACTGACACTGCTCCTTCTCCTGTGGATGAAACAAGTTACTTGTACAACTGCCTTAAGTATGATTTCAGCATCAAGTTCAGAGCGGTCGAGGATATGTCATAATCGAAACGCATGTGCACATGTATAATTAACCTAGTTCACCGCTTTTTGAGATTGGGTTGGTGTGAATACGTACAAGGTCGACGCTGTCAGAAGTCGATCTTTGTATAACGACCGGGTTACCAATATTTTTCTAAATTAAACTAGAGATTCAGAGTAGGAGTTGCAAAGTGTTGCAAGATTTCAGCAAGTTTCTGACACAGTGCATTATTGTCGTATCAGGTGAGTGTATTGGCGTGCTCTGGATCGACCGTCTTCGGTGTGACTCTGTATGTGATGATGCGTCCGCGACCTGTGTACCTCGTGGATTTTGCGTGCTACAAACCTGACGACGCTCGAAAATGCTCAAGCGAGAGGTTCTTGCAGGCTTCCATGTTGACAGGAGGATTCAATGACGAAACCCTGGAGTTCCAGCGGAAAATATGTGCTCGCTCAGGGTTGGGTGACAGCACATACCTCCCAGAATCCATCATCAATGATCCCCCTGTTCGCAAGGGCCAGCCTAGCCTGCGGCAAGCAAGGGACGAGGCCGAGCAAGTCATGTTTGGCGCCCTCGACGAACTTTTCGAGAAGACAGGGATCAAACCCAAGGACGTGGGCATTCTCGTGGTGAATTGTTCTCTCTTTAATCCCACGCCGTCGCTCGCGTCCATGATTATCAATCACTACAAGATGCGGGGGAACATAAAGAGTGTGAACCTCGGCGGCATGGGTTGTAGTGCAGGCCTCATCTCCATCGACATTGCTCGTGACCTCCTCCAGGTAATTCGCCACACTCGAGTCATCTTCTCGCAATTCTCCTCTGGCTAATTATTTAGCTGAAAAACTTTGGCAATTCCCCTCTTTTCAAGAATCCTTGGAGATTGAACTCCACCTTTTTCGATCATTCAGGTGCACAGGAACACATACGCAGTGGTCGTGAGTACTGAGAACCTCACTCTTAACTGGTACTTCGGAAACGACCGATCCATGTTGCTTTCCAACTGCATTTTCAGGATGGGAGGCGCGGCGGTCTTGCTCTCGAATAAGGGCCGCGAAGTACAAGCTCGTCCACACCGTGCGCACACACAAGGGCGCCGACGACAAATGCTATACGTGTGCATTCCAACAAGAAGATGAAAACAGAAACGTGGGCATGGCACTCTCGAAAGACCTCATGAACGTCGCCGGTGACGCGCTCAAAACCAACATCACCACTCTAGGTCCCCTAATCCTACCCTTGTCAGAGCAGCTCCTCTTTTTTGCCAACCTCGTCGCTCGAAAGCTCTTCAACCTCAAAATCAAGTTCTACATACCAGATTTCAAACTCGCATGCAAACACTTCTGCATCCACGCTGGCGGCAGAGCAGTCCTCGACGAGCTGGAAAAGAATCTCGATCTCTCAGAATGGCACATGGAGCCCTCCCGCATGACCCTGCACAGGTGATGTGCCCTTCTCACACCCAAACCCAAAACACAATAAATCAACTGCAAATTCTAGCCTAAACCCTAAAACCAATTGCTGTAAATCGCAGACTCACTCCCTTTTCAAGCCATGTCGAATTTGCAGGTTCGGCAACACGTCGAGCAGCTCATTGTGGTACGAGCTAGCGTACATGGAGGCCAAGGAGCGGATCAAGCGCGGCGACACCGTGTGGCAAATCGCGTTCGGGTCGGGATTCAAATGCAACAGCGCGGTGTGGCGGGCGCTTCACACCGTGAAACGACCTTCACGCAGCCCGTGGTCGGATTGCATTGATAAGTACCCCTTCAGAGTCCCCTCTCACCAATCCTGAAGGCCCAGCCAGCCCCCTTCAATTCGCCTCCTCCGCCGCAGTTGATTCTAGTGCCTCCTCGATTCTTCTCATACAATCGTCCTCGGTTTTGTTGATGAATGGTTCGATCGCTGCTCGACTATGGTCTCCGCCAGGAACTTCGCCGTGGAATCAATCAGTCAGCCCTACCGACACCGTCGTCGACTCGATGATCCGTGTGCCGAATACCGCTATCCCTATACCCGCGTGCCCCATGGCCGTGTTGGGAGGCCCTTGATCGCGCGATGTGGCTTCTCATTTGGGCTTTGTTGGATTTGGACGAATATAATGTGGAAATCATCATCATCAACTTCACCATCAACAACAACAATGGTTTAAAATTTATTTTTCTTGTATAAATTTTCTAACTTATGAGGATTAAGATTCACTTATATTATGTAAATAAATGATAGCTGGTATGTGTGTGTATATATATATATATATATATGAAGAATGGAAATTTAGTGTGAAAGTAAATTGAATAATGGAACATGAGGTTTTGGTGGGTGATAGGAATTTTTAGAGCATGGACTACCTTATTGTTTACAACAATGATTGTAATGAATTGTGGAGAAGTGTTGTTACGGAATATGAAACTATAAACATTTTTATGATAAGATCAAGTAAAATTGATGATTTTTTATTAAATTTTTATATGATGTAATAGAAATTTGAAAAAAAATAGTATACGTCATGAAATTTGTCATCAAGATCTTGCAAATTTTCACATGAAATGAATGCCATTGTTGAATGCATGTGCCATATTAAACATGGGCACATTATGTCATTTGCTTGTATGGATCATATTGCGTTTTTACAAAAAAAATCTTGAAAAGTTGGCATTGGTTGATGAAACATTTAATGTATTTTATAAAAAATACTGCGCTAATTAATATCTGTTTTATACCTTAAGTTATTCAATACAGTTTTTTTGTAAAGTATGAAAAGTTTATCAATATACTTATTTACCAAAATATTGAATTAAGTTTGGAAAATTTGATTCAAAATATAAAATATCTTATACATAATTAATTTTAATTAATTTTTATTTACTTTTACTTTTACTTTTACTTTTTTTGTTTATACAAAAAATGGTATATTTCCAATGTTTAGGATTAACAATTGTTAGAAATTGCATCTCATCTTGATCTCTTATATTCTATTGCTATAGCAAGTCTAAAAACAGTACAAATAGACTCACTAGAATCATCATATAAATGGTTTAAATTATGCAGTTGGTACATCATGCATAATCAGAATACTCAGATGAATCCTAGAATTCCATCTTGTTTTTATTTCCATTCTAACACCAATCAACCATTTTTCTGTCTATAACATATTCCACATTTTCAAAAAACAAATCAACTTTATTCGGTTCTTTTCTCAAATTTTAATGTATCCCAGTGGCTTAGACTAGAGGTCAATCTTTACACAATCGAAGTGACCCACTCCTATTTACGTCTTGTTTGTTGACAATGCCAAAATTTATATAAATTTCTTAATAAATTTGAAGAGAATAATCATATACACATTTGCTCTCCGAGCATTCTCTACTGCATTTTTATGCTATATTAGCCAGATAAGCGTGGCTTCTTTGCTAGCCCTATGTTTATACCATACATCCTTCTAATTGAAATTGTTTTTATAGGAATTATCAATTGCCATTTGATTTTAATAAGATTTTATAAAAGTTGCTTGTCAAAAATTATTTTCTCAAGCATTTTTTTTGATAGTTCTTTTTAAGTTTAGAAGAGTATGTCATAAATTCATCATATGTATACAGATAATATTTGTAAGGATCAAATAATAATTTGTTAAGTGATCTATAAAATATGTTGATCTCATTGTCTATTTTCTTTTGTTAGGAAGCCTTTGCATTTAAGGCCACTTTGATCATTTTAGAAAATCTTTCAATGATATTAATTCTTTCTTGAGCATTGGTATTGCTTATTTTGACATTGAATTTCAATAGATCTTAGTCATAATATAGCATTCTGGTGAGGCTATCTACTTTATAAAGTTTGATAACTAAATTGGTTGCTAATAAGAATCATTATTTCTTCTTAAGGTTTAATTTTTCTTTGTTGAGGTAATTTATTTAAAATTCAAAGTCCTCTTGTTGTTGGTATAATCCAATCTAATATTTGAATTTTTGAGGTTTATCACAACTTCTTATCATGTTTAACCAACTATTCATATAAAAGTGGATAAGGTGGTCATGGATTTTATTGATATTGATTGTAAATTTGACTTCCTTTTTGGAATTATTCTATGAGTTGAGATTTAAGTTAATGGCTGAAAAGATGTTTTCAGTTTAATGTGGACTATTTTAAAGATATTTTAAAGTAAAGTGGCTACTTTATCAAGTCAATGTGTACATTGATAAATTTAGGATTCTATTATGGTACTCTATTTTATATTTTGTAAAAATAAAATGGTATGTTTTATTATAGAAAAAAATATCACACATGCTCCAAAAAATTCCAAAAAATAAAGAATCTCCCTCAATTCTTGATAATACCAAACCTACCCTTGTCTTTTAAGTTAATTTCAAAAATGCCCTTTGGACTAATAACCTATCTAATTCTTTTTTTTTTTTTTTTTTTTTTTTTTTTAGTTCAAACATGCTGCACAGAATTTGTATAGCACTTTTTGCTCACTTCTTGGGCACCTTCCAAAATGGACGCCACCTCTTGGAGTGGGTATTGCAAATTGCTCATCTCCTTCTTATAAATTTTGTCTCTTCACTCTCAAACATTGACACAATTCAAAGTTTTTGCAAAGTGCTAATTTCTGTGAGTTAGTTTTTGTAAGCTGCTCATTTTTGCGAGCTCCTAGTATTGTTAGCTAGTTTTAATCTAGGGCCCTTGACTACATTGTCTCCACCACCACTATTTAATTCTATAAATTTTTTATTTTTGACTCTTCAATTGTCAATTTTTAGCCTCTCGTCACTTGAAACCAACTCAATACAAAATTTATATCCTTATCCAAGTGGTAGTGACCAATTTTGAGCATGTTTTTTGAGAAAAATGGAAGTAGAGATGCCTAAATATTAGTTGCAATTGTTGGTCAATGACATATTAGAATTCCTTACTACAACTTACTTGGTAGATCACAGAATGTTATATGGGATTCTAATAGATACAAGGATTAAGGTCTAAAATACATACAAATTAAATGCAAATACCAAAGAGTTATACTACAACACATCTTAACCATCAATGCCACCATTTTGACCACTCTAATTGATACTTTGAAAAACTTGTGCAAACTTTAGTAATGTTTAGAAATTCATGAAACTATCAACTTAAAGAACTTCATTCAGTTAACAAATTATGTTCTAAAATTAAAATATCTTTGCTAAATAACCCTTGGATAATCTATGCATAGAGTTATATCCTGAATCAAATTTCTCGTGAACTTTTCTTGTAATCCATAGTATTTTGCATGCTTCATTTATTAATTATTTCATATTAGCTGAAAGATTGTGAAGTGCCATAAAATGGTAAATTTTTCTAGACACTAAACTCAGCCATTTAGCGACTATAAAGGATTTTAGCTGATGAGATCAGCTTCTATTACTAAACTTAGGATCTTAGATCTACAAGACCTTTTGTTGCTAAAATCCTTAATTGTAATACAAACAATGATTGCAAAAGCACTGCTGTCCTACATCAGTTTGCTTGATGTTTTTTGTATTAGTACATGAATGTATCCCATCCACATCTTTCAAAAATTACACCTACACCTTTAAGTTCCTAAATTTTAGATCCTTTAGGAATCTAAAACAATCATCATTCATACATTCAAAAACGAAGCTGTATACAAAACGAAGAACAACAAATTGCAAAAACAACGAATAAATTGAGATCAAAAGAAAGGATGTCAACTTGCTCAACCATGCTCATTGACATCTAATCCTTGGTTGTACTTTTTTAAACTTGATATAACTTAGTGAAGTTATGACAGAAGTAAAAATATTATTTTGATGCTGTATAGGACCAAACATACTAAGCAATGGTCCATGTATAGATAAAAATCTTCACCTTTACTGATGATGATCCAAAATTGACTCACTTATGATTCTTAGCTTCACCTAAGATAATGCCATTAGTCGCAATGTTCACCTACTTTGACATACAACATTTGTGTTTGAGGGCAAAATCTTCCCTTCACTTATATTGACATCACTAGCTTTCTTACAGAGCTAGATTCTTGGATACCTCTCCGTTGTCCTGTATAATATATAACTTACTAGTACAACTCTCTTCAATCCTAAGCCATTCCTTTCTCTTGGTACATGGTTGATATTTTTGCAACTCTAGTGAAGGCAGAGGCGTCCAATTTGTGGGGGGCCTAGACAATGCAAAAAGGTATTGCTTTGAGCCCCAATTCAAACTATAAAAAACGAAAATAATATATTATCACTCTGAAAGGAAAATTTTCAATTATCACAAAAGACACAAGTAGATTTGTTATTATCGAGAATTGAGGGATATTCTTGATAGTTTGGAAAAATTCAAGGGCATGTGTGATATTTTTTCTTTTTTATATAGAATTAAAATAAAAATTCACTAAGTATCTAATTGTGGAGAATATTTTTATAATCTAAAATTATTTTAAAATTAAAATTAAAATATTCATTAAAAAAACATCCTTCTTAAATAATTGCATATTTGATCTATTTATGTTCTCTCTAAATTGATAATCCTTTTCAGTTCTTAAAAAAAAATGTAAAACATGAATTTAAATCTAAAATTAATTTTTTAGATATTAAAGGCTTAAAAATATCTATTAAACTTGTACTTGAGTTATTTTCTTATATCTTGGATACTCATCAATTATTTTATTGAATAGGTAGACTTACATTCAATAAATAAATTAATTAAATTAAATATTTTTAAAATATAAATTTTTTGTCTATTTTTTATTTCTTATTTTAGTTCTTGTACAAAAAATCTCATTTATTTTGAGCATAAGCTTATTTAAAATTGACCACTATTTTTTTTTAAGGTTGCTTGTTTGGTTATTATAAATCTATATTACAAAAACTATTAAACATATGAAGTGTCTAGTTTAAATTGATAAATTTTAAAAGAGCAGAGTAGTAAAAGACTCAAATCTTAATTTCCCAAAAGACTTGAGTGAACTAAAATGTCTAAAAATATTTGAAAAGATTTTGATGAGAGAATACAAACTATATTTTAAAAAAAGAAAGTAAAATTGTAGTGTAGAACCCAAGATAAATATATCATTAAAGTTGGAGTCCCTTTTTGAGATTTTACCGTTGCATGGAAACTATTAACCGACAAAGAGGTCAGTTCACTTAATGTTTTAAAACAATAATAATTTTAAAAACAAAAAATTGAATCGAATCCAATATATTTATTTATTTATTTGAAGTTCTCAGAGAAATTGGAATAAAGGGATGCATTAGAGTGATAATTTCTCCCTTTCATTTATTTCGTACAGAAAGTTGCGGACAAAACACATATTTTAACAGTTGAGCACAGCACATAAATGTAATCAAAGCAAGCAAGACATGGGGTTGTTTTCCCATTCCATGTTCCACAGACAAAGAATGATATTCATCTATTTCATGAGATGAAAATGAATTTTAGACGTGGAGTGTAAATTAGAATAGTACAATGATTATTGTTTGGCTGCACAAAACGATGGTGCATTTTACAAACCACGGAGATCGATCCTGATTAGTTGTTAGGCTGTATATGTAGTTTAACTTTAGCATACGTAGACACAAAAAGCAAAAAAATAAATAAAAAAAAGAAGCGACGATCTTTCAATACACATTCCATGTAAATTGAACCAAAAATGTAATGTAGAAGCTGAAGTAATGGCTATTATGTAGTAATGTAGACAGAGATATAGGTAAGCTAGAACCGAACCTCGATCTATCCCACATTGGAAAGGAACTGACATTGGCAGACTTCACGTGGTTTCAATCAATCCACCTCGTTCTAGTGGTTGAATACACATCAAAAATCTGCTACTTACAAGTACTGTATGTGACTATCTGTGGACCACAAGCATCAACAGATTCACCTTAGGTATAGTACATCACATCTTCTCCAGCCTGATTCTCATTTATCATTTCAAAGCCCGTCGTTCACATTGCCACTCTTCCTCAATTACTCTAAGCAATACTCCTTCGTTACGGAACACCATTCTTGTGGTTGTGCAGGATGCGTGAACTTGACGTCCGGCTTCATATTGTGAGACGAAAGGAAATGGTCGCCACGAGATGCGTTTCTCATGAGTTACTGTTGCACTGTACACAGATTTTCAACCTCGAATTTGGGTTTCTTGCGGCCGGATTGAGCTCGGGTGACCAGCCCCTCTGCAGCTGAGTGGCCCGACACGATGGCGTGGTTGGGGACGGAATTGGCTTTAAGCTTAACAGCAAACTGGTGGCGAGTGTCCCACACCAAGTCACGCAAAGCACCTAGGGCACTGTCGTACCCACGCATTACATTCTTGAAAGTGTGGTTCAGTACCCGGGCCACCCAAACCTTAAACAGAAGCTCCTCCCAATCACTATCTCCCTTCTCGAAGTGGTCGAGGAATTTTAGATATGCGCTTGTCCAGGCATCTTCATCTGCGAAACTCCAGCACGGCCACTCGGCAGAGTTCAACAATCCCTTCACAAGGGCAGAGTCAAAATGCTGGTGCAGAAGCTCCTGCTGTCGAGGTGTCCAATTGCTCTTCAACAGCTTCAATGTCTTTTCTATGTCGTACCCGACTTTTTGTTTGATCAAGTCCGGGACGGCCTTAGCTGGTTCAATGCAGTGAACTGCTCCATCTTCACTGGGAAGAATTTCCTTACGTAGCGACTGCACCGCTGAGAAACATTCCACGAGCATAGTCCGGAGATCTCGAAGACCACCATATAGCGCATGGACCTTCCCTTCAGAGATGTAAACCTCAGCGAGACGTAGACCTGCTTGTGCGGTGACAAAAGTGTAAAGAGTATCTATCCCCCAGTCACTTTGAGATCGAACACGGTGGTCTCCGTAGAGCACTTCAGCCGCCTTTTTCGTTAGCAGGAGTTCTCCACCGAGGGGTTGCTCAATGAAAGGCAAAGTCGAGTTGGGCCACAGCATAGCAAACCCCAGCTTCGTCACAAGCCATGTGATCATGGCATCCGTGCTGGATCTCGGGAAGTAATGACGGACGATATCGTAGTCGAGATCCGCCTGCTTCTCTGCTTTGGAAATCCACTCTCCGGAGAACGAGACAATATCAGCGTCGTAGAAGTGCAGACGCGGATACACGTCCTTCTCCAGAAAGAAAGCTAGTGCCGTGTTCATGCCATCACCTTTGCCTCCACGAAGGCTCACACCAATCCGTCGCTGCAGCACCAGAAAAATTTCCTTTCCTGTAGCTCTCTCAATGCGTGGCTTAGCAGCTTCAATGGCGTGCCACGTCTCTCCTTGCGAGTAGCCCACACACAAAATGGCTGCAACCCGGGGATGCGATGCTGCGCACTCTATATTACCAACCACCACTGCGACATCTTCTTCCTTGAATGGGAAGCACACCAAAGACATACTCTGTTCCGCCCTTGAAAAAGGGCGTCAACCGACCTGTAAGTTGATAGTACCCACCTTTCGTCAGTCGACTACAGTGAAAAGCAAACTCCATCCCTTCGTTTCAGGACATTTCTGGCAGCCAGTCTAGTGTACAGAGTCTAGCTGCACAGAGTTATCTCTTGATATTACACAACAAAACAAATCAAGTCACGGTGTCTAGTATTCTAGATCACGCCATACTCACATCTTCCCCACACACAAAGCCAAGGAGACAAAAGAAGCTGCCTCGAATTGGCCTGCAATTCCCCACACCATTCCCCAAACTTGCTTTCCGCAGACATCATCACATATAACTATTATCTTCTCCACAAGCCTGCGCACAAAGTGCTCCACAAAACCCACGATCAATCGAGACAAGGTGAGACATGTACACACAACACATCCTTACCCCACAAGCAACTGGTCAGAAGAGTCACTGTAGTTAAACATGAACTTTCCGCGCAAACTCTGAGTCCTCTAGTTGACAGTCTATATTCCAAATTCAATACACTTAGCTGTTCACGTCTACAGAGGGTCGACAAAAAGACCCAGAACAGGACTCACAGCACCAATCAAGATAACAAATGACGCATGGCAATCTAGTCGCAGAACATATAACCTAGGGTGTATATATGCACCTGACCGAAAGAAAAAACATGTTAAACTGTAACTCCGCGGACACGAGGAGAAAACTCCCCGAGGCACTTGCGAGACACTATGCCATGCAACTAGAAGGGAAAGGCAGCATGTGCGTGTTTTCGCGCTTCACGTTTCTAATCTTCGAGGGTTAAAATTATCATCTTTGTGTGGCGTGTCTGTGATCTCACGTCTTCCCAAGGCTGTACACCAAGGAGTTTTCAAGAAGTTCGCGTGTGAGACAACTCACGCGTCACAACTCGTTACTTAACGCTCAAGTAGGAAGGAGAATGCACTGAGCATTGTTCGACACCTACAACCTCTAAAATCATGAACTACTTCATGCCTAAGTTAAACCACAAACCAAACTCCCGAGACGAACCAAGAACAGGACCAACTTCTACGCAAGACCAAGTTAGATGCTAGCGGCGTTACACGCCTGACCGTGGACCGAACTTGCAACACTTCTCGCCAACATCTGGTTCTTCTCTTAACCAACCCAAGAGGAGCCATCACACAGTCAAGGCGTAGCACATAAAAGGGACTACACAGTGTAGAACAAGACAAGAGCCACATGGAATATTGTGATCTGAAACTAGCGCGCGAAGTTACCTGAAGAAAAAGAATTAGTAGCGTGGTGGAATAAAACCAAATTCACAGGAATCCACCACTGCTCCAAGCCGAGACGGGTACGGCAGCAACTCCCGATGGCTGTGTCACGAGCGGCACTCGGAGAGCCTCTGAGAGGGTTGCGGATGGCCGACAGAGGAAGTATGCACAACTGGAGCGGGGGGAGGCGAGCAGGCGAGAATGAGGCAAACTGTTGTCAAGAGCTCGGATTTGTAGCATGAGGAGGGCCCTGCATAATGCACTATTTTAATATAATTCAACGCCCATAATAGGCGGTTTTCCTATATTTACTCCGTTGGGTTGTCAAGTTTGCGCAACTACTCCCACTTGAGGTGCCACACTTAATGTGTAACTGCAATTCTAGTGATTCCTCTCCAGTCGCTCACTGACGGTCGAGATCCGCTTCCATCCGTGTGACAAACATTATTTACGATAGTAACAATTCGGCGAATGGAGGAGTGGGTGACATCCGGTTACGTGCGAGCAGCCATGGTTATTAAAATATGCGTATCATGATGTGTATTGACACGAGAATTGCGCAGTCATGTATGTGGGTTCTGTCGCTTTACAGGTAATCGAACATTGCGCTTGTGAATTTGAAGGCCGGGAGGGGAGGGGCACAGTTGCAGATTTCAAATGGTGTCGAACAACGACAAATGACCACCTCTCAGAATATACGGAACATGCAAGATATTTACTGTTACTGATGTTGTCTGCTGCATACTGTAGGGGAGGGGGAGAAATCCTCACAAGGGCGACTCTTATTAAACTGGTGGCCCCGTCTTCCTTCGATGCTGAGCCTATTCTCAGAGCGTGAGTGGTGTGTGTGTGTGAAAGTGTGCAGCGCTTTGTAAACTAAGTCTACCATTCTTGAGACAACCCATGAAAGCATCCAGTCAAAAAAAATTGGGGAATGTTTAAATTCGAACGTGAGCATTGTCCCTCCCAGCTTCTAGGATTCTGAAGCACGATCGGTGGGAGGGCTCACATGTGCAATTCTCATCCTGCAAGGGCAAGTTATGGGCAGCTGACGTCCTCTGTGGCTTTATAAGAATTGCTTCACCACCGCCTATCTCAATGATTTCTGGCACGATGATCGGCTCCTAATCCCTGGTGCCATCGGATTCTCTGAAGCACCGCAACCGTGCGATCACTGTTGGGAACAGGCTACCACACCCTAGGCCTAGTCTACAGTTGAGGGTTCCAAGTACCGCCGTAATGCTGATAAGTTACCCAGCACCACACATGAGACCAAGTTCTGAATGTTGTGACAGCCTCAGTCTGTGCCATTGAATCCGAATATACTAAAAATATACTACCCTCGCGCGGTCCTTCCATAAAAGTTGGAGAGTGGCAGAGCGCATCACAGGCGACAATGCTTTGAAGATACTTTAATTAGCTTACGCCGAGTTCACTTTATAGAATCACCGCGAGAATCTCTTGCAGCCGTCTGATGGGTCTCCCTCTGCGAGTATAGATGCACTCACAACGCGCTCATGGGTTCCGACACATTTCCTCGACAAGGTTTCTATAGGAGCATTGATATGTGGTTCAGTGGTGAGGCGGAAAGACTGGAGCAATCATCTTTCATTCTGGTGGTGTTGTTACCGTGCAATTCCTGGGGACCCACGACAAGAAAACTTCGTAAGTCGCAGCTGTCTTCGCTGCGTGGCATTTGAAATTGGGGGTAAGAAAGTTGTTATCATTGTCTTTGAGTTGTTCTAATCTACTTATTTTCTGTCGCAGAAACAAGGATAAGGTAAAAAGAATCCGGCAAAACGTTGTATGGCAAGTGAAGTGTCTTCTGGAATATGAGAAACGTAGCAAAGCGATGCACACTTTGTGATCTGTGTACTTCGGAATCCAATGGGGCCCCTAGAACTGCCACATTGCCACACCTTCCTTTACCAGGTCTTGATCCTCTTTTGGGAACTGACAGCATCTCACTTTTCAGGAGAACCGTGTCAAATAATTCGGGTCGTTGAGTCGAAGAGAAAGCGTACGATTCGCGGTAGAGGAATGGAAAATTGGTAGGAAAACTGATGGCAGCGACCACATAGCGGAAAACTGGAATCTTCGAGCTCCATTCTTTTTAACTTTCAAATTTAGATTCTAGATCCCACTGATTCCAAAAAGTGCTTGATCCCATTCTGGAGTGCTAGCGATCGCTAATAGGATTGTTGAAGACATCATCTCGTACCTGACCTCACAAATCTGAGTGAGAACAGGATAAGACTCGATCAACGGCTTAATATCAATGACGCCTGCGGTGATCTAAAAAAATCACACGAGAACACTGCTGGGAGAGTACAGAATATACAAAGTGGCCCAACGTTTTCAGACAAGACCAGGCTTTCAAGGAAGGCATCTTCCTACACTCGAGTTCATGAAAACTGCAGCTCTGCAATCTGCGTCACCTGTGCTTTTCAACAAGCTAATGAGAAAAGCTAGCATGAGGGTTTCAACCCCGTCATTTGTAACGGTTGCCGGGAACAATTTCAACATGTTACTAGTCCATCATGGCAACACAATAAAACACTTTCTACTCATGCTCGTGTAAATCGACCAAAACAGCTGACAGCATGTTTGAGATGACAAAGACTGGGTCATACGAATGAGATTTGGAGCACAAAGAAACAGTTAAACTAAGGTAAATAAACCTTCAAGAATGCCCCTAATGCTGAGGCGGTGTTCCGATCAGCCGGAATGTGATGGGAAAAAAAGTGCATATCCCGCTTACCCAGTTGATGATTTGTTTGAATTTTGCTCTCATGCCTCATCTATCTGAGGAAAGGATACAAAGTGGTACCTGCAGTCCTGAATGAGAACATACAAATGAAACTGTTCTGTACTTTCAGACTATCTGGAACGAAATATTTAAGAAAAATGAAGACACAGGTTTCATCCATCTACAAGGGCACCTGTAACAAACAAATTTCCTGTTATTGAATTCCAGAAACATATCTTCCTTACTGACAATGAAAATCCAGGAATGAGTATTGTCAAGCAAATAAAAACAGGAGCTTGTTGTCTAAACATCGAAGATAAGATTCCACTTGTATTTTCTTCATGCCCAAAACATTGAAAGCACAAAACTCAAATCATTACCAATGCATGAAAGGATAACGCTGGAGCTGGAATAGTACCTGAGAGGCCACGTTGACAATATCCCGACCTCCCGTGAAGGAAAAGCAAGGGAACCTCAAGATCTGCGACACGTACTGTGAAAGAAATTGCTCTCTGAAGCAACAGTAAGTTTCAATTTCTCCAACACAACAAAGTGATGAGCACCTTCAGACATGTTTTTTGGACCCAAGATACGTGTTGAACTCTGTTGGAAAGCTACCTTTACGTTTTCGAATATATTCAGCACGCTTTAATGCAATTGCAGCTAAAAAATAAGCTTGGACCTTCCTCGTGCCCACTTCGGCTACAGCATTCTCCTTTTCAGCCTGAATCCTGGCTTTGATCTGTCGATCTCAATTCTCGTGCAGCGATCTTCTACCGATAAAATTTTCCTGTGAAGCCTCGTTGTCGATCCATCGTGCTTCAAATTGTGACCGGAGATCATGATTTCTTAGAGGAGCACATAGATCTTCATTCCGTAACCCAGCACTGGACAGCAAATTTCAAATCATGCAGATAATCTGAGCGAGAATCCAAAACGCAGAGATATGAACAAGATCAGAATGACACAAAAACGCCATAATGAACGCAGGCACAACCACCTTTCGTCCATCAGCAGACCACTATATTCAAATTATTTAACGAAGTAAATTAACTAGGGATCGCATCGGCATTTAGAAAATACCAATTTCCAGATTTTGTAACTTTTAACCCAAGGTCAAAGATGTTTTCAAGAGGTTTACGCACGGAGTCGCAAGGGCGTGAGGCTGAGGTCCAGGAGATTACGCCGAATGAACCTAGAGGGTAACAGTGCAATCTTACCTTGGATTACAAAAGTCTGCATCCCTATGCAGCAGTTTCCGCTCTAGAACCCGAGATATTCTGTAAAGATAAATGTCCCCGAGTGATAAGCGATTGTGCAGAAGTCAAACTTATGTTTGAAGTGAAAAGAGGTCGAACAATAGGGGCGTGCCCATGTTCACTATTCAAGCAAAAAAGCTATTACAAACAATAGTCCTTGAACTTGCTAATCAGAGCGTATCTGTAACACACTTAGTTTTTTTATTTTTCATCCTCAACCCGCGGCAATAAGACTGCCTCTCTTTGCAATATACGAAGCTAGTTATCCATGCAATAAACGAAGTTAGATATCTCCATTCAAAGTGGATAACTTTTTTCACGATCTCATCATGCATATACCCTTTTGTCGTTGAAGAAGGCAGCACATTGTGGTAAGAACGATGGATGAGTAACAAGTGACAATCACGATAAATTGCCACGATCGAAAGACCTGCGAACTCCAATTCGGTCTTGAACCCCCAATAAATTCAATGACAGGCGCAAATTCAGATGAACAGAGGCTCCTGACTGAAAGCAGAAACCAACCCCCAAGGAGAATGCCAGGTCCCATTCCAGGAGCTGGTCCTCGAGCTAGGTAGGCAGAAGGATGCGACCAATGCGACAAAGAGCCACGAGAATAATCAAACGAGGAAAAAGTTTCTCAAAACTAATCAACCCGAGTTCCACGACCTCCTCATGTCAAAGCTGACAAATGAGCTCCAAACTCTGGCCAACCCAAATTAGGTCAAATCAACCCAATTCTGTAAACTGCCACCCGATCTGGTTCCTGCCAAAACACGGGATCCTGAAAAAGATGAAGTGATCGCCGCGAGCAAATGTAATGGCAATACCTCATGAGCGTCAGCAAAATCGTCAAGAAACCCTAAAACAGAGGATTGTGAACCACCCCCCGCACTGCATTCCGTTTTCACGGAGACGATTGGGAGACACTTAACAAAGACTCTGGAGAAGGACCGTGTGAGATAAATGCCTCACTCCCGACGAGTCCCTCCAGAACCATCCCGAGCTCACGAGTGTCCCCTGGAAGGATGGCTATCGAAAGCACGCTATCGACAGCAAGAGGTAGCTGCTCGCAAATCGTGCAACTTAGTGAAGCAAGCACCATTGCTGTTCGCGGTTTTGCGAGGTGAGCCCAACAAGCGTAGAGTCGCGATGCCAAGCTTCTTCTTCATCTACTTCTTCTACTAATTTTCTTCTTCTTCTTCTTCTTCGACTTCTTCTTCGCCAGAGTCCTTCGAAGGCTTTCCCTCAGTCCCGGGTTTTGCCACTCTGGAAAGCACGCCATCGCCGAAGACAACGAATGCATGCAAGAACTCCAAAGACAGCGACGACGAGGAAATCTATGTTGGATTTGTCCTCTTGGTGGGTGGGTGGATGGATGGAAGGATGGATATAACCCTAAAATAGTAATTATGGGATTAGATCCCACTTTTTGTCAAGATGTTAGATTTTTTCTTTTTGTGTAAAAAATAGTGGGGGTTTATTATCTTCATATTGGCATCCATCATGCTTGGTAGAGATTTTGAGGGCTAGGATTTGAATAGGCTATCTCTTGTTACTAACTTTTCATTAGCATTTTAAGGTCATCTTTTTTAATTGAATGTTGAGATAATTATTTTGAAAACCAAGAAATTGTTGAATTGTTTTCATCAAAATTTTGATTGTGATGTTACATGAGTTTTGATGAATAGAATTCTTGGGTTGACATTATTCCAATGTTGAAAAGAATGTGTGGTTCATTTTTTGTATCAAGTCTTACATTTAAAATAAATCTTTAAATCTGTATTTTGAAAACTATTAGTATCATTTTTGTTTATTAAGGTAAGATGTCATTGTTTATAGACAACATAATTTTAATAATACTTCTTTGCTTGTGATGCATCTCCAAACCACATTATTTACTATTTTATTTTATTTTATTGAAATTTCATCACAAGATACATACACGACCATTGATTGATGTTTTATTTTTCCCCCCAATAAATCAATAGATTGTTTTAGGTTTGTCAAAAATTAATTGTAGCAAAAATAAAACAAAACAAAATAAAGGGTTGAAGAACCGGCACAGTACATGAACATACCAAACAACATGCATACTCTACCAAGACTAATTCTTCTATTCAATATGTATACAATTAGACTTTTATTGTGATTATAATTGTAATTTTTTAATATTGCATAAAAAACATGGATTCATACACAATAGATTGTGGCTACATTATCTTAGCAAGGGCTTGAATAACCAATATGTACAACACCATGCAAAAGATTTTTCATTTGCATAGAGAGATTCAAATGAACTTAAATTGATATAAAAATAAAAGAAGTATGTTTAATATTCTAAAAAAAATATATCTTAAAAAAATAAAAAGATAAAAGATAAAAGAAACCTCTAAAGGCTTATTATTAGTTGTATGTTCATGGCACATTTTATTCCTTTCAATGTTCCTTGAGATGTAATTTTGTATTTTGCATGTTAATGTAAATGCACATCAATCATTAAAAAAAAAAAAAAAAAAAAAATGCATTAGTAAAATTTCACCAAATTAATCAACTTATTTTATATTTTTTTCAAAATAAAAATTTAAATAAATTATACACTCTTAATTATACAAATCTTTATGACTTTTTGAAATAATATTTGAAAAGCTATAAATTATAAAAACACATAAAAGAATTTTCTAATACTCACATTTATGAAAAGAAAAGCAATAAAGATTGAATATAATTTACGATTTGAAATACAAATAAAATAAAAAGATTTTTCTATGTAAGTAATAGGTATTATTGTTATTTTTATCATATTTTAATAGGATTAATAGTAGTTTATTTTAAATTTTCGATATTAAAAATAAGCAACAAAAAATTAAATGATTTATATATTATTCAAATATTAGGCCAAATAATGTATTCTTATTCAATTTAAAATTTAAAATTGAAATTAAGTAATAAAAGAGTTGCTATTATGTCAAAAATTGTATATATATATTAAAATTAGATATTTCAAAATTAGAATTCAACATATTCTTTAAAAAATTAATTGTTGACTATTATTTTGATTTTATACAAAAAAATTAAATCAATATATATTTTATTATAATGTTAATAATATATGTATATATATATGTAGATAGATATATAACTAAACAAGAAATGTTAAATTTTTTTATACTTCTATTTACAACCAAAAGCAAATAAATTCTTCAGATAATAAAATATTTGGATGTTGTTGATTTTAAGTTACAGTTTGTAAATTATGTTTTCATGTTAAAAGCTAAACAAATAAATTATTGTATATTATGTTTTAAATAAGATCTTAACATAATAAGATAGTTACTGCTACATGTTAAACTATAGGATGTAATTATATTATTATTAGTAGGCCTTCTCATGTAGGACATTGGAAACTTTGTTTTACATTGTGTAATATAGGACACAAATGAGTGCCATTATAAATAGATCTACACAAAAGAGGCGGCTTTGTATTTAAAGCTCAATAACTACTTTTTGCCTTTTCAAAATTTCCATCCCATAACTACAAGTTTAAAAATCATTCTATCGTTTTTTTTAGTATAGAATACAATTTGTAACGAATTCATAACAAACATCTTACATTAAAAATTTATCATTCATTGGAAGGACCTAATTATTTGTAATGTTTTTATAGAAACATGTATTTTTATATTAATTCTATCTATTATCATCAAAAATAAATATTTATAAAAAATATAAATATAAATATAAAATAATAAAAAAACTTGATTAATAATATATATATATATATATATATCTAAACATATAGATAAAAATAAAAATAAAAATAAAGTAAAAAACACTTTTTCTACAAGTTGAAATTATTGCATAAATGTTTGACATTTGAAAACTAAGAACTTGTAATTTAAAAAATAAAAGTAAAAACTATTTTTCAAAAGACTAAGAAAATACATAAATATCTTTGATATAATAAAATTATGTTTTTCAGATGGTGTCAAAATTGATGCCGAAATTACCAAAAAAATATTCCAAAATCACTAAAAACATATGGTCTTTCACGATACATATTGCCTTTTCATGTATTGCACTGAAACCAATGATTATGTTATTGTAACTCACTCTAATTTCACCCTCTCAAAGCATCCTACTTCCAAATTTAATATGAAATAATTGTATGCACTAAAATATCCTTGTTTTGTTTGAAAACCTCTTTTAAGACCTAGAGATGAATTGATGTCATAATTCCATACTAAAATATGTTCTTTTTTCATAGTATAGGCACATTGAGGTTGTATATGTATAGTTGGCTATGATTGACTACAATGTCACAAGTATCTATCATGTGCATTACTTTGAAATGAATTAAATATATTATTTCACCTTTAAAATTTATCAGATGAAAATATTATCAATAAATGTATTAAAAAATAAAAAAGAATAACAAAGAAATATAAAGATGTGTTTCTTTGACGACATATGAAAAAAACATATATTCTTGATAGATTTTTTTTTTAATAATTAATATAAAATAATTCATTCAAAAGAGGACATATTTACTAATTGTTAAAAACGAATCAAAAGACCTATGCTAAGTATAACAATACAATAATAGATTTTTTTTTCATTAAATGTAATAATTCATTATAAGTAGAATAAATATTTTTCATTTGGAAGAAGGTTGACGGTATTTTATTATGAGTTGATTTTCATTTATCTTATTAAAATAGTAATTATTTTCTTTAACAGAAGATACAAATTTTTGTTATCATTTACAGAAGCATTTTACAACTGGGAGTGGAGATCCATACATTGATTTTAATCATTGTTTTGATGTGAATAAATTGATTGCACTGAAATTATTGACACACCATGCCTGAATTTGAGTTCTTAACATATTCAATGAAATTATAATTATTATTTACTTTTAAAAAATTGGTTGATTTAAACGTAATTTTCAATTCTTTTACAAACCATAGATTTTTAATACTTTTTTTTATTTTAAATATGGTATATATGTATATAGAAACATGTATTTGTAAGATTCTAAGTAAAGCAAGTAAAAAGAAGATATAAAGTCAACAATGATAGTATAATGAACAAAAGATTGAATACAAAGTGAGATCTCAATGCAATAAAATAGTCTTTCTATAAAAAGATAATTTTGTCTCCAAAAAAAAAAGCATGTATACATGTTGCATTTTCATGTTGCATTTTCATGCCAATGGTAGAGAAGCCAAAAACATTTTAAATTAAAAGAAATGTTGCAAAAAGAAATTCAAAACAAAGATCATCTCCTTTGTTGGTTTGACATGTCAATATATATATATATATATTCTTCAAAATATATTGAAAACATACATAGGTATACTTTTATTTTAAAAAGTAAAAATTCTAAACACATTTATACAAAATATTCAACCAAATAAAAATGTGACTATAGTTTGATTTAGTTTTAAATTACACAAAACATTTATATAAAATGATATGTAAATATACATGTTAAAATATAAATACATAGATTTTCTAAATATATTTTTTCTTCAAAATTTAAAAATAGAAATATGAAACAAAATTTATATAGTAAATAATATTTATTAGAATTTTTAAAATTTTAAATAATATTATTCATATAGAATTTACATAAAATTTAAATCTTGCATATATATATATATATATTTATTTATTTTAATAATAATAATTTATTTATATTATTAAGTCTATTTCTTTTAGTATATTATAAAATTTGTTTAAAGACATAAATAATAGAAAGTATATACTTTTGAAATTACAAAAAATTATAATAATACAAAGATATATCTAACTAAATGCTCTTACTACTTTACAATGTTTATAATACTTATTCTTGACTTTTTTACAAAAGAACAATAAATAATTAGTTAAAGTGAAACAAGCTTGTTTATATTTAAAAAATTAAAAAAGAAATAAAAAAATTGTGCAAGTCCTATTATGTTGAACAATACATTTAATCTTGGAAATTTGTCATAAAATCCTCAAAAATTGTATCTTGTATTAAGAGAATATGAAAATATTTTTTAAAACACATAGTTATAAGACAACATTTAAAAGATGGCAAAAAGTAGTTATTGAGTTTTAATCCAAAAAAATTTGTTCTTTTTTTGCTCTATTTACACTCACATTTTCTACACATATTCATTTGTGTCCTATATTAGACTTAATATAAGATAAGTAAGACAAGTTTGTTATTGTATTTCTTTAATATGGTACTTTATTTCTTCATTCATTATTTTAAAATAAATGTTTTAGATTTAAAATAAAGTATATCTTGAGTTAAAAAATTAAAAAATTAAAACATTATTTTTTTAATGTAAAAAATATATTTCTATTTAAGCCTTAATATATTTTTAATAAAATCTATTTATATACTTTAAAAAATGGAGTTATTTTCTATTTTTTTTAAGTGTAAAACCATATATATATATATATATATATATATTATTGTACTTAAGTGATGATATGATTGCACTTAGGCATTCATTTTTCAAAACAAATATATTTCAAGAGAAAAGTAATAAAACATTTTGAATCCTTTACAATAAATAATTTTTTTAAAAAAATTATTCAACATATTTTATTATATTTAAGTTTGTTATAATAATTTATTGAGTAGATTATGGATGTTAAATTATAATTGATATAAAAATTAATAGTCACATGATTATATTTAAATTGCATAGAATTATAAAAACAAACTAGATTTTAATGAATTATGATACATGTGAAGTATATGAAAATGTTATTTAAGAATTATGTCTATTAGAAAATATTTTGCTTAATTAAAGGCCTTAAGTTTGAGGGATTTTGCTTGTTGCCCATTTGTGCACTGCTCACAATCATAGCCACTTAATGTGTGGCACATGTCCCTCCGCAAACTATGCCACCTCAATTAATGTTGTCTTCAAAGTAGTTAAGTTAAATTTGATTATGAACAAGTCAAGCAAGCCAATCATAGAAATTATACGAATGCAAAAGAACAACCAATTGACAATTGCAAGCACATACCAAATTTTTTACTAATAGATGGTCCTTTTCATTTATGTTTGCATAATTGATACAATCTAGACTATGACAATGTAATTTGAACTTTAGAAGATACCTCATTTATGATCTCTTGCAATGGTGCCTCCTTCAAGGTCTATTGCTCCATGATGAATATATGTTAATGCAAAAGCAAATGAATTGGCCTCACATGTGGCCGACTATTCAACACGAAAGGACCTACAATAGCAAAATTTTATCTAGTTAGCTCATACTGGGAAGTATCCAATGCCTATCTATATGAATTTGCTTCAAATGAAATCCAATTTACTTTGTAACGGATTCTCAAATCTAGAGTGATATGTTATCACAAATTGCAATTGAAAATCTCAAGTTTAAGAAATGTTACTTAGATTGCATTAAAATGCCTCTCAAACAACAGCACTTTGCAAGTATTTTACAATTAGACAAGTAGATAAGGTTTGTATCATCTTAACATTACAAAAATGAGCGCTTAAAGGAATAAGACTATGAATCTACCTTAACTAAAAAGCTCAATACAATAATAGATGATGAAGTAAGCTTAAGCTTTGAAGGCAACATTTATTCATAGTTGGCTAGCAATGAAGGTGGAAAAGAGAGCATATTAGAGTTGAAGTTGAAATAGGGAGTGGCACCTTGTAAATGAAGGACAACAAAGTTTTGAAAAAATATAAAAAGGACAATAGGCAGCACTAAATTTCATGGACAGTGAGCATTTCACTATTCACAACAGTAATGTACGTCTGAACTACAAGTTTTAGTTTGTAAATTTGTTTGACACGATATTGAACACATCAAAAAGAAAGAAAAACTGAACGTTTTCCTAATTCAATAATTTCAAATTCCTTTCAGTGCTAATTCATGAACGACAATGCTATTGCATGTATCTTATTAAAACAGTTACTTCAAAAAAAATTACATGCTTTTGTCAAAAAAGAAAATTATACTAGTGATTTAAGAGTGAAAACATTTCACTATTATTAATTCATTTTTTCAAAATCATCAAGAATACGTGAGTATACGTTTACTGTCAAGAATGAAGTTGAACTCGAGTCACGACCTCTCAGTGGCACAATAACTATTTATTAGAAGCTATATACAATTACGGTGTTTAGAAAATGAATAAGAGGAAACCTTGAGAACTATACCTTTCAATCTATAACACCTTCAAAATCAACATCTAGAGTCATGGCACCTGGAGGCATCAAAAAAGGGACAGTTCCGAAGGTGAGGTTTCCATCCACAACGTTGGGGGAGACGGCAATTGTGGGCATAACTGACTCAGATTGCTGAACCTGGACAGGCCTCAACTTTTTGCCCTCCACTATTGTCAGAAGCTCAAACTGCAAATGCTCTATACTTGGCTTCGTAGCCCACTCAGGCCAAAGCTCGTCATCTTCGAAGGCGTCCTTGTCGATTGATTTATCAACTTCAAACCCAATTTGTACAAAACTGGCAGCAGAAACCTTGGCTTTGAGGAGTTGGAAGGAGCCTCTTCTGTACGCCTCTTTGCCCAAGATCTTCATTAGTGCTTGCTCCAAGCCTTCCAGTTTGCTCATGTTTATGTGAGGAAGAGGCCACATGTATAAATCCTCGATGTTGTCTGTTACGGCTAAGGGTCCATAAGGCACTGTCATTGGCTTGGATTCTACTTTCTTGGCCACTGCGGATGTTAGCTCAACAGCTCCAGAGCCCAGCCTCTTG
This sequence comes from Physcomitrium patens, assembly GCF_059467195.1. Taxonomy (NCBI): domain Eukaryota; kingdom Viridiplantae; phylum Streptophyta; class Bryopsida; order Funariales; family Funariaceae; genus Physcomitrium; species Physcomitrium patens. Next base: position 15,153,080 of record NC_143424.1, on the reverse strand, counting down.
ACCTTTAACCTCCCGGGGCTTGACTCTGCAGGGGTTTTCACGGCCGTCAATGAACTAGGGCCCACTATTCGAAGGGAGAGCAAGGGTTTCTCTTGTCCACGAGATGCGGATCGGAGGCGAGCAGCTAGTGCAACAAGACTGGCAGCTAGTCCACCATCTGGACCTCTTGGGAGAGGTAGTGGCAATTGCAATGGTCGTGAAAGACTCACTTCACGAGCTCCTTGGACAGAAACTACGGCTCCATCAGCCAACAATACTCTTTTCAGCACTCCTGCATCTACATCATGCTGCAAAATTGACGTGTAAATAAATAGTAGAACATCATCAGGACGATATATGCGTACACTGAAGGGGGGAAAAACAAGTGTTGTGAAAAGAGAGGAGACAGTACTTAGCCTATTCTCTCGGCTTTTCAGTGCTCCTAATAAAGTGCTACATTGTGAACCAGATACTCAGGGAGGACATTGCAAGGGAGAAGTTCTCACAGGCATAGCAAGTCGCAGCTCCTCCGCGTCTTGAATCCAAAGGTCTACGGGTCCAGCCACCTCAAATGGGGCTAACGTAGCAGCAAAAGCTTCAGGATGCCATACATTCACAGCTCCCTTCTTCACTTCCTGCTTCCCACCACCCTTGCCGTCCTCATTGTCTTCAGCGTCACTACTCGGAGCAGGAAGCTCCTGTAAATACTGCCATGAAGTAACCTCCTCGGAGAGCCGCAGCGGGATCACTACACCACCAACCTGGATGTCAAATTCGTATATGAGAGTCTGCCCTATTTTGGCGTCCCTTGTATCTATACTACCTAACTTCACCTCATCTGCTTTCCATCCCATGCGCTGCTTCAGTAGGTCTAGAGTGTCCTGCATCCACCACCACCACCACCACCAAGACTTCCAGTTATTACGATTCTCCACTCATCCCCAAATTTTGTAGAAAAAACTCAATCTCTAGCTAGAAACATATACTCAATTGATATCAGGGTGTTATCCTAATGGCGTACAAGACGGACTGCGGGATAACAACGGCCTGCAACCAAAAACCAACGCCGAGATTCGTCTGCGATGGATGGATTTTGGAGACAAACTTCCCTTAAATGATCCAGCACCGCCAAAATACCTACAAATACTAGAAAACCATTACCGTCGCAAGATTCATGAGGGGATTGAGAGATTCTGAGCGTTAACGGTTGACGGGATTTAAATAGGTTGTAGCTGGAACCTCAAGTGCGAAGAAATACTTCACTTTTCTCGAACATCATTGTTCTTAACAGCTAATAGTCAGTACCACACCAAAGATAATACCGAGAATCTTCGAGACAACTTGAATCAGGCGACTTTCCTTGCGGCAATAACACAGTGCAAAATTCAACACGCACAAGTTGTCGGACTCTGCGATTCTGGATGGACTATACAATACCATCGACAATCCGAAATCACCCAAATCCGGCAGAGAAAGAGCAGTCACTCTAACCACTCCATCGAACCCGCTCATCCTCGTCAGCAATCTTTGTAACACAATCGACGGATTTCAAAGAACTTACCGAAACAGCTTCCAGGGCAGACACGGGAGTCTCACCAGCTTTCAAAACAGGCGCAACCGCAGCGCCAACGCAAATCACCTCCACCACCAACAAAACCCACATTGCCCCACACAGCGACGCTGCTCCCCAACCCCATCGCACCTCCATGGCGATCGACCTACCTGACACGGTCTCTCTCAAACCCTACCTCGAGAACTAACCAGATCCTCAACCGACCTAATGTCCAATACTCACCCCGCCAATTCTAACTCACAGTCACACAAATCAACACCGAAATCCAAAAATTGAACTCACTGACTCTCTAACGATCCCTGAATTACGCGTAGCAACCAGGAACCCTCTCGAAACAAAGCAGATGACGCACTACCGTTCATCTGGTCGTAGGTTGAGTAGGCTTCGGACCTACACTTTCGTAACCCTATGCAGACCTTCTGGACCCCATCACGCCATGCACTCCCGCACAGCCAATAAAATTTTACTTCAGTCACTATTCAACCAATTAACCCATTTTTCCTGACGTCCTTGAAGCAGTACCTCGTTCGTAGAGTTTGGTTTGTATAAAAGTAGATCTCGTTCGCAGGTTGCGGCAGCCGCACATTTCTATTTGAGGTAGTGGAACTGTTTGAGGTGACATTTTGCACGATGGGCGTTGACTGTGGTTCCACACGTAGTCCTACTAAACCTGGGCTTAGGTGCTCATTTCGAACGCTTTGAAAGTTTTGGATGAGATGGTTGTTGTAAGAGTTTTCTACAAGAAAAACCATGTGAGTGGAGACACTATTGACGACATGGTGTCGACGGCTTTTTCTTATTTCTTCCTCGCCTTCCTGAACTGCGGTGCAATAGTGTGACAATCGTAGACAGTGAATACTGTGGCTTGAAGTCGCAATTGTAAGATCGTTTTGGCAAATGTGACAGTCGCTGTGGCCAGATGGCGATCGCGGGACTTGGGCCCTAGTAAAGCGAGAGCAATATTTGATTAGAAGAGAGCGACGATTTGAATCTCGAATTGTGGGTCGAGACAGATTCCTGGACGTGGCCGGGATAGTCCATGATTTGGCGTCCTCACTGGAAGATGTTTTAGACAATCAAATCATTTTGTGTAATGATTTCTGGATCTTCTTGTCATACTCTGTAATCTTCAGAGCAAGATTGCATCCCATCCCATCCGAACTTGGAGACCTCAACCTTAGATTTAGCGCTTGTTGACTCTTTGTTACCCTCCTGCAACGTGGCGGAGTAAGGTTGCAAAAACATATCAAACCCTCTTTCTTTTTTATGGGTTTTGGGTGCGAGGAGTCCAGGAATCACGTGAAATATCGCCAGAGATGGATTTTATGAGCATCGATTAGACAACGTAATTCATCAAATATTGAAAGCATATGTGGAGTGCACCGCATAAATCTGCTTTGTTGAATAACTTTTCGCTGGGTACGACATTGTTGCGTGTCGGGGAGGTTTGCATGATTATAATTTCTAAAGATTGATCGGAGCTCTCCCAACCTGGGCTTTGCAGATTGAGGTATAATTCTGCATCCGACGTCTTCAGTCACAACTCAATGTGGGAAAAGATTTAGACCTTCAGTATCCGAATGCCGACATCATTTATAGAATGGACACACAAATTTCACAAATGCTAGCAACATGTTGACCAAACTGATTGATGTGTGAATATGTTGCGACGGACAGCTATTGCAGAAAAAAACTAATAGAAAATGTTAGGAAGTTAAGATCAGCAAAGTTCACACGAAGGACCTTCAGAACGAACTATCTCGACTGCATAAGTTTCTCTTGCATCTTGCTCTTTCAAAACGCACCTGAGCGTTGCTGGCACCTGATTAGGGCGATACATAAAAACAACGCAGCATTTTTGCTCTCCTTGCCGTCCACCTCGACGACATAATATGGAGCTTGTCCCTTCCAACCCACTCTTCTTCAAACACCTTCCAATTCTACGTGTTGTACCTTTCAATCAAGCCGAAAAACAACTAAACCAACTGAAATACCAAGAAATAAACTGATAGCAGTAGACAATCAACGCATGCACACCTCGGGTGGTATATGTATAGCTAGGCGTGGCACACTGCATATTGATAGGTGAAGGCGGGAAAATAGACACGACCCTCCACCAATTCGTGCATGATCGTAGCTGCTATCTCTGCACCGTTCCTAACTGCCTCCATCGTCATTACTCTCTAGTTCACAATAACAAGTGCAGTTAAACTAACAAGCTACAGTAGCTTAATCGTACGCAACTAGTGCCATCAAATTTGTTGCGCTCCGATTGACAGTATTTTGTGAGAATTTAGAGCTTCTTGTGCTGTTACGACATGAAGCACAGGAGCGGGTGTAGGGATACCCTTTCTGATATCCTCTGCAAGATACGATGCGGGTATCGGCTGGGAGAGGAACGAAATGGGGCGCTGTACATTGAAACACGAACGTATGTCTGCGTAGGATGATCACATTGTGATGGTGTTCAAGCCTCTAAGATGGTCACGAAAGCAGCGAACTCGCACTGCACGCTTAATTTTGTGCTTCCTTGCGATAACCTATTCTCTGTATGTGTATGCGTGTATAAGAGTTTTCTTCAATTTTTTGTGAATCCATGATGTGTATGAGCGCACATGCCACTTTGAATTCCTTTGTAGTATTTTGAGTTAAAATTTTGGCGGTCCTCAGATCTTGTTTGAGCGGTATTCATGTGAATTCGATTCCTGTAATGTATGTGAGCATGATATTGGTGGATAATTCTTGGAAACCTCATCATTGTGGTTGAGGTCATGGAATATAGGGTTGGGTGCAGTGTTGCTGCTCTATCGAATGTCTGTCCCTGCTAATGGACAGTTGTAATGGGAGAAATAGAATCACGACGGTCTTTGAAACCTTGCTAAATGAAGGTTTCAAATTAAGAGTCGTGTTTTCAATTATCATAGATCGAAGCCTTGATGTGCAGTGTGACTCGCCGAGCACATGGTTGACCTAACGTGGAATATGGTGGATGCATGTGAATTTCATTTCGCTCGAAAGCATGTGAAGTAAATAGCAAATTTATGTCAGAAATCGGACATGACCGTATGTCACCTTCTTTGTTAGGTGGAGATGAGGAGTGTGGTCGAAAGCTCTTTATGAGTTGAGTTTTCAAGCATGGGGAAGAAGAGGAAAGAGAAAACTGAGGAAGGACGTCCCCTATGTAGGCATGCAGGAACCAAAATATGGTCCAGAGAGAAGAAAAGCAGCAGCGTCCAAACGCAAACATTCACGACATCGTCGGACTCAGGTGTAACTGAAGCGTCAGTATTATACTCGAATAATGCAGGTTTTTCTAATTTTTCCAGCTCAAAATGGCATGATCTGATAAGTGGTGTAGAAGATGCACGATGTAATCAAACGAATTCTGAATTTGAGCAAGTGGGCTACGTTGAAGATAACTCTGGACGATTTGCCAAATCATGTCAGAATTGCGAACTAAAAGACTATGGATCATCGAGGCCATCGAGTTCATCGAATCATCATGAGAAGAGGATCTACCTGCACTTGGATTTTAGGAACAGAGAGAGCCCCCAGTTGGTTGTGTGCCCCAAACGGAATCACCATCAATACTATTCTAGTGGGCACGGTGAAGTCGTAATAGATGTTGATTCAGAATCCCTGCCCCGGCCCTCATGTTCTCCTTCGCGGTCGCGACTATGTGAGCATGCAATGCCTGTGTCTTCTTTCACCCAAAGAAGCAACTGCCAAAGTTACACTGAGGCTTCTCTTTACAAGGCTCCTCAGCTTCAATCTCTTCTTGATGCTAACGGCTCAGGCAGTCGCTCAACATCGGAGAACGTGCCATCTCCGACCGCCAGTATAAATCCTAGACGAGGGTCTCAGGTACAGAATGCAGAGGGACAACTTACACATGAGCGAGCCATGTTAACAACTCCTGAAAGAGGGAGATCAGATCTCCGCTCCAATCTTGCACATGGACGAGCCATGTCGGAGCCGAGGGGGCGAATGGCATTCAGAGGATGCGAATTGGATATTTGCCCTAATCAGCTTGCGCAGGGCCGACACAGTTTATCATCGCCAGCATGTAGTGAGTGTTCTTCAGATCCCAAGAGCCAGTTTGAATTCAATATTGGGGAAGGAGTGCCTACTGCAAAAATTGGCAATGTCAGAGAGATCTTGCTTCCATTGCCTAAGTTTCTACAAAAAAAGAACATCAACACTCCCAACAGTGGCACGCGAGTTGTGAAAGCGATTGCGTTACAGCCCAAGCCGGCCACTTACGGAAAGATTGCAACTCCGAGAAGTTGCAGCATGAAGTTGAAGAGAGACACTATGCGGGTAAAAGGTGGAAGTGGTGCATTTCCGACAATTTTCCCCAATTGGTTTACGAAGCCTGTTGAAAGCAGTGCACCACCTCAACAGACTGATGGTGTTGTTCTGTCATGGGAAAATCTGACTGTGATGTCTAAGTAAGTTCAGATCTTTTGTTAAACCCTCTGCATGATGCCAAGATTATTCCTTGAAGTTGCACCTTAGTTGCTTTTTGATCCTCGAACAAGAAGTTTATGTGAACCAGTGGCTGGTTTTTGTGGAGACTGCAGGGTCGGAAAAGTGTTGTTGAATAATTTGAATGGGCAAATAATATGTGGGTTCACTGCTATCATGGGCCCGAGTGGGTCTGGGAAATCAACCTTGTTGAACACCCTGGCGTGTCGAATGCGTCAATCAGCAAGCGTTACAGGCAGAATCCTTCTCAATGGTCGAGATTACAAAATTGCAGATTTGAAGAAAATATCTGGCTATGTTATGCAAGATGATCTGCTGCATGCGCATCTAACTGTAGAGGAGACACTCAAGTATACCACGAGGCTCAAGTTGGAGCCGTCTTTGACAGAGGAAGAAGTGTCTGCACGTGTGGACGAGATTATCACGCAGATGGGATTGGATCATGTGCGAAACACAGTCATTGGAAACCCTGAGAAGAGAGGAATTAGTGGAGGCGAGAGAAGGCGAGTCAGTGTTGGCATGGAACTGGTCACACATCCACAACTCCTTTTTTTGGATGAACCCACCTCAGGCACGTTGGCAAATATTGTCTGAATCTTGTGATTAGACTTGTAACATACACTAATCACCTTCTTAATTATCACTGACCCGATGCTTTTGATCCGTTGAATATGATCCTTCAGGTTTAGATAGTGTTACGGCACTCTCATTGTGCGAGCAGTTGCAAAAACTAGCACGCTCAGCAAACTGTACCATCGTCTGCACCATTCATCAACCACAAGCCAAAATTTTCAACTTGTTCCATTACCTAATCATCCTCAAAGCTGGTCAGGTACGACACTTCAACCTAGGTTGAATTCTCGACAATGTTTAATTCTTCATCCCCTTTAGTCCACAAGAAAAGTTAGCATACATGAGTATCTATCTGCAATGTCTGACATTATTTTAAATTTGTAGGTAATCTATCAAGGCAAAGCATCAGAAGTGCTTCAACTTTTCGAGGACTCTGGATTCCCTTGCCCAGAATATACCAACCCAGCTGATCATTTTCTGGATGTTATAACGCCGTCCATGAATAGGCCTCAGGGGAGTCTTAAAAACGTCGATGATGTTTTAAAATCCAAATTCCATCCACTCCCGGCAAGTTCCCTAATTGTAGGAATATGAACGATGATTTCATGATTCACAAGTCAAGACCCAATTTGGTTGTTTCTCTTCAATCTTGTTACCATTCTTGTGTAATAAAACTCTGACTCGTTTCATTGAATTCTCACTTTGCAGGTAAACATGAATCAAGGATCAGAATACTTGGTGTTCCAGACTATGCGAGAGAGGATGCCATGGCATCGGCAGTACTTAGTGCTACTTAACAGAGGGGTGAGAGAGCAAATTCGGAAGAAAAATATGCTGATAACTCAAATGTGCCAGAGCGTGATGATGGGACTACTGATTGGCGGAGTATTTTTCCAGATCGGTGACCACCAGAAGTCCACAGTGCGTAGGCAACCTGTGCTGTTTTTCTGTGTGATAAACCAGGGCGTTTTCGGTGCATTGACAGTTATCAATTCTTTCCCTGGAGAACGCGCTCTTACACTGCGTGAAAGGGCAGCTGGAATGTATTACTGCTCATCCTATTTCACAGCGAAGGTGAATTTCTTAATTATCTCGAGCTTCGCAGAACGATTCTTACTTGCCATTAATCAGCAGAGTGTTTACAACTGAAATAATATACTGCTGACGATGGCATGAATTTCATTAGGTTCTGACACGGGTTCTTCATGACATGTAGGTTACAGCTGAGATGGTTTCGCAGATTGTTTCCCCCATCATTTTCTCGTTCATAGTCTACTGGATGGTTGGCTTCCAGAGAAATGGCTCCAAGTTTATGATCTTCATGGTGTTGATGGTATTGTGCCAGCTGGCAGCTACATCTCTTGCTCTGATGGTCTCGGCTATTTGCAGGACAACTGACTTCTCAGTCACTGTTTTGCCAATGGTCCTTGAAGTTAACCGCCTCTTTGGGGGGTTTTTCTTATCACCCAAGAACCTCCCTGATTACTTTGTATGGCTGGATGCATTCAGCTATGTCAAGTACACATACACAGCTATTTCCCTGAACGAGTTGCACGGTTTGAAGATCAGATGCAGTCCATCTGAGTATGTTGCCGGGGCGTGCCCCATTACATCTGGCGAACAAACAATTAAGAGCTTAGGTCTTGATTACCTCAATATAGGTTCATGCATTACCATTTTGATTTTCTACATTCTAATTACTAGGATTATTGCATATCTTGGCATCCGCTACCTTAAGAAATAGAGAAGAGGTTTATAGAATACTCACAAATGTAATCAATTGATAAATCACTAGGTATGTAGATATTTTGTAACAAATTAGTTAGTTTATACTTAGAACACATTTTGCAAAGAGAGATTCATAGGTCAAATAATGTTTAGGATTCTTTGGATGCACCACTTCTAGAGTCCATGTAAACTTATCAAGATTGAAAAGTAGAAAAGTGGAAGCTAGATTGAGATGATATATAAATAAATTTTCAAAAACTAAAACATTTCTTCCATCTCATCTAGAAATTTCAACATTATTTTGTAAACTATGTGAATTTTAAGAAATAATTTGGAGATAGTATGTATATTTAAGAAGCTATGTAAACATTAAAAAATATATATGATAAAAGAATAAAGGCTTAATATATTTACTTTTTAATAATTTTTTGCCAAAGAACAATAATAAACATAGAATCTTAATTTAGAATAATAGTTTTTAGTATTGTATGATATTTCTAATAATCAAATTTTAAAAATTATATAATTAAATTATTATTAATTAGAGTGGTTCATAAATAAGCATTCTTTGAACTAATCTATTGAAATAATTTAATAATACTAAAATTGCATCATAATTTGATATTATAGAAATAAGTGCAATGAAGTTTACTAAAAACTTTTCTTATGTTTCAATTAAATTTAAAATGGTTATAAAAATTATACTTATTTTACTTAGAAATTTTATTATTTTTACACATTACACAAGTAATTTATAATAAACTAATTGTTTACAATAAGCAAAATATCCATGTTTTAAAAAAATTGCTACAAAATATTTAAGATGAATGGTATGTTTTCAAAAAATATGTGTGTAATATTTTTTTTTAAGCTCTAATATCCTAAATTATCTCATAAATATGTAGGCCTTATTAAGATTATTCTTTTATTTATTTTTTAAATTTTTTTGTAAACATTTAAAATTCAAAATTTAAAGACCTTTTTTCAAAAATATAAGTTAAGTTGATATTTTAGTTGATAAAAGAAAAAGTATGATTCTTGTTAATAAAAATTCACATTTTTTAATTTCTCTATTTTTTTCTTCTATGCATAAATTAAGTAAAAAAATTATTTATGTAAATATAAAAACTAAATTTATATTTTTCTTGCAAAGAACAACATGCAATAGTTGTAAACAAAATAGTAAAGTAGAAAGTTAACAAAGAAATACAACTTGATTCAATGTCTATTTATTTTATTTCTTAAGAAAAAAATTAACTAAATAAATTAGCCATTAATATTTTTTTAATTGCTATGAATTCTAACCAATGGAACAATATATCTAAAAGGGTATTACTAATGCCACCACAGTTCTTACTACAACTACCACCACAACCCCATGAAAATTTCAGTCAAGTTTTCGTGAGAAGTTTCTTTTTGCTATTGTTATCACAATTATTTTTTCATGGTTCAATATATTCAATATTCAATATTTTCATGGTTCAATATATTCATGAAATATTATTTAAAAAATATTAATCATAATTTTAAAAAACACTAAAAATATATGCCAAGTAAGTGGCAAGTTGTGGTGGCAATAGCAAAAATTGTGGTGGCATTAGAATACCCACTCTAAAATCTTTTCATTAAACATTTCAAAAGATTCTAGATCTTAATCACACCAAGAACATTCCAATCAAAAAAACTATTAATATTTCTAGTATATATATATTTAAATATATAATGAATCATGATGAAATGGTTGTAATGGAAGTAGTAAAAATAAAATATTGACTAAAATTTGAGTAAAACTTTCATGGGATTGTGGAGGCAATAGCAGCACCTTATATATATATATATATATATATATATAATTCTTTTTCTTTATGATGCTCTTAGAACTTACTGGACTATCTACATGCTCAACTTTGTACATTTCTCTGGTACATTGTATATTCTTTGTTTGTTAATAAAAACTGCTTTGTTTTCATATGAGTACCATTCTAAGTATACATATACATGTTGTCTGTTCGCTTCATATTCCAATTATTTTTATTTGAGACATCTAATTCATATAATTTGAAATATCCAGGTACTTTGATTTTAATATAGACCAATTATTTTGCCTCAGTTACAAAAAATACATCAAGTTTAAATCTCAATCCATTATTTTTAACACTTACGCAAGTTGTTTTCACACAACCTGCTGGTTATTGCAGCTCAGTTGTCTAGAAGAAGACTTTTGCATGTTTTTGGCATGCACTAATTCCTGTTAGGGCTCAAAAAACAATTCACTGTATATTTAAATGCCCCTCCCACCCTAAATTTGAGCTGCACACTATCACTTATCCAAGTGCTCTGCAGTAGGCAATCCAACATGGAATCTGCACCACTGTGAAAGAAATATGAAGAGTGCTTCGAAAAGGGTCCTTGTACAGGCAATGAACCTCACACAACACCCCCACCACACGTTCGTAATGGAAGAACACAAGTAAACGCCAAGAAAGGTCCCAAGACGCAGAGGACGAAAGCCAAAAAAACACCCTTCGTTAACCAGAATCTTTTTAAAATTCAAAAACAAGTTTCTCAATAAGCACACGACATCAGTGGCCATCTAATCTCAGCCACACCAATTGGAATCTGTGGTCAAAACTTGGAGTTCCGATGACCCCAAACATTCACTAAGAATGCCCTGTGCCCATCATACTGGGATACGCTCGACAAGTGCATACATTCTGCTTTCTCTACAAGAATTGACCGCTGCAAATCTCTTACACCTCTTTGAGACTCCATTGAGCTTCGCCCCATCCCACTCTCACTAACATCACAAGACCACAAGGAAACCCATCACTTCCAACGCCGGCCTTCCACCTTACCATCGCCTCCGTCACATCTTCGTCATCTGTTTCTATCTACTTCACCTCTCACATCGGAGGTGACTGTGGAATCGCGTTCCCACCTCTGCCCTCACCCTCATCTGCTCAAATATCTATCCCTCACCCAATTATTAATCGGACTCACTGTCAGAAGTGGTTACACAAGACGTCTCGCTTCCGATGCTGCCCACCTGGATATCCATTCGCCCCTTGAGATCCATTCGCCCCTTGAGATCCATTCGGCCGTGGTTGCGGTGGTGGTTACTATTGCGCAGTTTAGCACCTGGTAAAGATGTCAATTCGTTGCGCTGAATTCACATAACAGTGCCATATGTCAGACACATTCATCACCAAAACCCGTTGCGTAAAATCAAATCCAGCAAGACGAGGACCTTAATTTGAAAAGCACGAGCATGTCTGTACCTTCTGAATGAAAGCATCGATTTCATCTTGTGTCAATGCATCCGTTTCTTCGGCATCTGCTTGGCTCCATCCAAGTGATATCAGAAATAGCATTTCCTCGTGCTCGGAAAGTCCATCCCCTGATGCCAACTGCTGCTGCAGGGACACATCAGCCTCCTCGAACACCTGCTCTTCGACGACGTCTTCCGTCGTGCTCCCTATTAACGCTCCGTTCTCTTCGGCCGCGGAGCCAAACTCCCCAGCGTCAGAGGCAGCTCCTTCAGCATCTACAGCAGTGTCCATCTCTTGGCGGTCTCCGTTTTCCAAAGGGTAAGAATCAACTACGGGTTGCTCACCAACGTCATCCAAAGGACGCACAATCTCATCTGACAAGCCGACTTCCACATCTACATCGTTTACAAGATCATCGGTTTTCGCCGCTTCAACGTCCAATTTATCTACAATATTTGGTGCACTACTCAAGCCCGCTTTCTTTCGAAGAGTATTGAAAAAGTCGACACGATTTTGTGTAGGCACAGTGAGCCGACGTTCATCACCTCCAGAGAAACTTCCATCTTTCGAGCTTATGCTCCCAATATTTCCATCTAAACTTGAACCAACTGAAACGGGTGGAATCGGAAGAGCGCGCCGATCCAGAAGTTGTTTCTGCTTACGAGGAGCGCTGCTCAAAACTCCGACTGCACTCGCAGAGCTTCCTCCACTCAATAGGGGGAGTACTAAACTCGTCGCCACCAGCGGTGAAGCTTCGGTTTTCAGACCCATACTAACAGGAGGAGAGGGTAACACCGAAACCACCTCTTTAACCGGAACCTTCCTAGTCAATATCTTCCCCGTTCCTTGCCCCAATTTTAAAGCCTCGGAACGAGATGCTGGAGGCCGGTAAGGCGAGCTCGGAACCTGCTGGGAGGTACCCATCACCAGCCTTGGCTTCATGGCGTTTGAAGGAGCTGTCACATGCACCGATCTATCCACTTTCTTATCCCGCGGAGAAGGGCCCTACAAAGATACCCATTGCTGATATCAACAACGCGAATACATAAACCTCTATTTAGCATGAAATATTACTTTTTTCTAAATTAACAGCCCTGTTGCTAGGAAATCTCGAACGCATTCACGTATCATCAACTCAAACGCTAAGAACAAAAAACCCACCAGAGTCTTTGGGACCATTGGAATCAGTTGCCGAGACTGCTGCAGAGCACGCTCCTCCAACCGCTCCTTCTCAACCGAATACTACAATCATTACGCCATCAATAGTTGAGTTGTGAGTTACAATCCATCGTTCGTTCCACAGAATTAAATCGCGAAAAGCTTTTTGCACATCAACTCATAACTCAAAGAAGAGTAAAACTGTCAATAAACACTGGGAACTCTAGACATCTAACCAAACGTCAACATCATCCCCAAATGTGTAACACCGCGCTTAATCTACATGTCCCTTCCAGATAGTTTCAAAGCTTTCCATGAACTGCACGCAATGCTCATACGTCAGCGCTAGGGATGGGGTGCACATGCAAAAACAGCAGCACGCTAATCATATCATACCCGTGGAGGGGTGCGCACGCGAGGATGGATCTGGACCAGCGCGTCCGCCATCTTTGGAGGATTCGTCACGCTCCCAGTCACTGGAATACTTGCTAGAGCTGAAGTTGATGGAGTAGTTACAGCACCAGGAGAGCCCAAATGACCAACCACTGTGCCATTCACAACAGTGGGAGCCTCGGCTAATGCGGAGCTCCACCCTTCTCCGCTGATACCTCCTGATGTTGTAGATGTCAGGCCACTACCAGAGGTACCACCAGTAGGCAGACCAGGTGAAGATGCTGTTGACCTTATTCCGTCCATCCTTGGTGTGGAGGAACCTTGCCATAGAGGCCGAGGACTCGAAATCACCAAGTTCCCCAAGTTTGACAGTAAACCGCTCACACCACTGCCCCTCTCTTGAGCACCAAGGGAAGGGAAATTACGCTCAAATGCTGCTTTCTGCATGCTGCTTGTCAAGCTACCGCTATTCGAGGGAGGAGCTGTTGGAAGGTTCCCTGCCTCCGCAACTTTCTTCTCCCCGTTCTCAAGCGCTCGAGCCCCTGATCCCATCGATTGAACTCGTCGAAGTGGTGCAGATAAATCTGCCTCATACCGACTTCCTGGCAATGGACCTAAACCGGGCCTCCGAAATGCGGATAAACTGTCAGACTGCTCGGTGCGCTCTCTTTCTCTCTCATCGGATCCTCCAAAACCACCCAAAACCCTGCTCCTATCTCGCCCGTCCCGCTCCCTGTCTCGGTCCCAATCCCAATCCCGTTCTCTACTGGCGTCTCTGTCACTACGATCCAAACCAGCATCATAACTGCGATATGTACTACTGCGACCAAAATTGGTGTACCCACGTGAAAAACTCTCCCTCTCTTGTGTTGAGCGGTCGCCGATGCCACTGCTTCCTCCTCCAGATCCCCGTCTAACTGATGAATAATATGCACGATCAGAGGACGAAGGTGGAAAACGGGGCGCATCATATTCAGCATCCCTACCTCCACTTGCTAACCCGGGTGAAGGAACACGAGGACGCAACGCAAAGCTTCCCCCACTCTCATCTGAACAACGACATTTCCAGATTAGTGTTACAAGGCACTAACAAATGCCAGAATTTCCGTATCCACAAAACTTGACCAATGACAGTCCGTGAGGTTCCATGTATTACAGTCACTGTGTCATGCCCTAACCCCAAGCCGTGAAGAACTACCACACTCACTAACTACACAAACCCTTTCTAAGGTACTGCGCAAGCCTGTCGTGCTCATACAAAGGAAGCCCAAACTGTAAATCATCAAACGTGACTGTCTTGACAGGAAGCTAACACATAGTCCGGTGGTATGCCAATGTTCCACTGCATAGCCACACCGCTCTTCTTTGCACCAGTAATACGAACACAGTATCTCATCAAATCCATTCATAAGTTGGCACATAAGTTTACACCCTCTGAAAAAATCTTAAGCTTCACTAGGTTCTGTACCCTAACCCCGTCACCACGTACCAACCAGAAATAATAAGACCTGAACAGGCCTCTTCCCTTTACCGAAGCGGATTTTGTCATACAGCACCATGAAAAAGCAATAGTTAACATTGTGAAAGCGGAAGTGTAATCATGATACGGGAAAATATCCCTCGTCCCAACTCCATGATTAATACTTGCAATACAGTAATTTCAAAAACAAAAAACAAAAAAAAAGAGGAGAGCTAAAGGCACCTTGATGATTAGATGGTGCCTGCGAATAGTGGCTTGCCCCGCCAACCCCGCCACTGCCGGCCCCTTTGAGCCATTGCGGAACCAAGGATGGCTCACTTCTCTCCATCCCTGCCACAGACCATGATAGGTCTGCCGGCAGGAAACCTACAGTCACTTTCTGACTACCACCAATCTCGACCTGTTCTCTTAAAGGATACACAAAAACCTCACCAACCTCGCCAGGATAAATCCTCTTCCTCACACTACAACATCATCAAGGTCAATCATCTCACACAAGCACTATCTGGAAGCACCCACAATAAGTCCCTCTTTCTTTCTACTCATCCAGAAGAATGCGAGGGTTCAATTACATCAGGACCACAATTCCTGATAATTTCCCAAAGAACTCCAGCGTTCACAACTAATCAGGGCCTTTGTGTTGCCTAAGAAACAACACAATCCATTTGGTATCACTCAAGTATCACTCTAATACGAATTCCAGCACTCCACAGCGACACTTCTTCCGATTCGAAGCGTAACACGGCTGACAACGATGAAATTGCCAGATCTTTCAATATACATAAGATACCTCCCAATAGTCTTCCAAATTAAACCGTAAGCTCCACTAGAAGCGTCAGGAAAACCCAAGCTGAATATCAACTGCACAGTCCTTTATAGTACACTGTAAAACCCCCCGGATTCAGCACTAGACTAGTGCTACTAGTAATTTAAGAACAG